>NW_003852396.1:11051214-11216047 GCF_000181295.1 Otolemur garnettii
AATTGCTCATAAACTGACCACTCTAAATACAAGTGTGTTTCAGGATGCTTATCAATCCTTAGTTTTTGTCTACATGCATATATACCACATTTTCCATTATGTATAATACAGGTATATCTGATAGTCCCAGGCTTCAGGGACTATTCTTACATTTAATTCACAAATTGAAGTCCTCATCCAACTCTGTTTCCAAAAGTTTCTATATATTCCAAAGAAAGCTTAGTGTTTCATAAATTTTATTCTGCTATAGAAGTATTCCAGACCCAGTAATGCCTTTCTAGAAAAAAAAGTATGTATACGTGTGCCTGGTTAATGTTGAGATAAAGGATGTGTAACAACTGTGCAATAATAATACAATGTACAATATTTTCCATAGTAAATTACATATAACAATTGATTTTCATAGAATGCTTTGATTAATTTTTGTCGAACTTTAGTGCCCGCAGATAACATTTAGTTGCAACTGACAAACAAGTATGGTTCTGACATAAATATTTGGTACATTTGGTGAAGCAATAAAGATAAATGTCAGAACCTCACTTATCTATCAATGATAAGAGTGACTTCTTTGCTGCATTGAATAATAGTTTTTGAATGCTGGGATATTTCAGTAATGTTTGAGCTACTTATAAATAAATAAAGTAATAGACAGATGTGACACATTTACAAGTTTAATCTGCATTAACATTTTCAGCATCACTATCTTAAGTCTAGAATATCAACAGCACAGTAAATAAAACCCTGTTGTGTAGCTGTTGCCAATTTTAGAGGTATTAGTGCAACCACGTTGCTGTCTTCAAGCTATCACTCTGACATCATCAAACAAGGAGCGGTGCAGTAACACACCATTAGACGATATGCCCACCATACCGAGGTGAAACGTGCAAATAACTTCCTGAATATCGGTGATAGGAAAATACAATCCATAATTAGGAAGTGATGAGTGTTAACTTTATTTCAAATAAAATTTATTTAATTGTAAGATTATGTAATAAGATTCTTAATATTGGTTGCATTGAACAATTAGCTGAGAAAATCCCAGGAAATTTAACAACTGGGTCTGAAGAGGTGTTGTGAGGCAGCTTCAGCACAGCATTTCCTGGTCCTTGCTTCTCCTACACAGAATTTAAGTCCCATCCTCTTTGAGAGACCTTTCCACTACCGCTACCCAGAGTGGGGAAGGGGAAGAAGCTAGGGAGGTCTTTCAAAAACGAAACGGAAGATGCACCTCTACCTGCATGGAAGACAACTCACTATTACTGAGAACGGTTAAATACCACATACCTTTGCTTTACAGAAAAGGATTTTTGCTTCACCCAGTATCACCAGAAGGATCCCAAAGCATCTGTTCCAGACATAGGGGTTCTCTGTTTTAAGCAAACTCTGGTCTATTCCATTCTATTTCCAGAGACAAGGTCTAGCTCCATTGTCCAGACTAGAGTGCAGCAGTCTCATAATAGCTCACTGCAATCTTGGAATCTTAAACTTCTGGTCTCAAGCAATCCTCCTGTCTCAGTCTCCCGAGGAGCTGGGACTATTGGGACTACGTGTACGCACTACATACCTGTCTAATTTTTTAAATTTTTGTAGAGAGGGAGTCTTGCTCTGTTGTTTAGGCTCCTCTCAAACTTCTGGCTTCAAGCGATCCTCCCAAGTTGACCTCACAAAGTGCTGGGATTACTGGCATGAGCTACCCTGCCAGTGCCTGGTTTCCACTTTAGAAGCCAAATCCTGCTTATAACTTTGTAAGTGGATCTTCTTCTCTTTATTCACACCCAGAACTTGTTTTTAAAAATATATGTCTACCTGATGGTCTAATAGGCTTAATCATATTGGAAATGTTAGGAATATCTCCGTGTACATACTGTACGTGACATGGTAATATCGTAAACACTATGGAGACTATGTTTTACACTTTCTATTTTGCTTTTCTCAAATAATATAAACACTTCCCTATTATGTTTTTAATGTCCATTTTACTGGCTGCATGTAACTTAAAATATATTCTACTCATAATAGTAATTTTTACTTAAGTACAATTATTCATTTAACAAAAATTTGTGGCAGTCCTACATGCCAGGTGTTTTGCTACAGGCAAGTGATAAAACTGTCATGGTCCTCCTCCATATCAGCCCTGGTCTAGGAAGGGAGAGAAACATTACACCAAACACAAATACTTACAAATTGGGATAAAAGCTGGGGGAAAAGGTCAGCATATGATTGGAGGGATTAGCAGAGGCGAGATCATAGAGAGTCTTGTAGGCCATTTTAAGCAGATTAGATTTTGTGCTGAGTGTAATAGGAACCCCTTGAAGGTTTTTTTTAACAGAGGTGTGATGGAATGCAGTTTCCATGTTTACAAGCTCCCTGAGGCTGTTACTTGGAGCATGGGTTGGGATGGGAGTAGAAACAAGAGTGGAGAGATCACTTTGGAGGCTGGGAAGATGCTGGTGGTTTGGCCAGGGTGGTTTCTGTAATGATCTAGTTATGTGCAGCGATCCATGGTATCTGCTGATGTTGGAATTGACAGGATGCGGGAAGCCTTGATGGAGGGAGTTGAACAACTAGGTGGATGGAGCCTGTTAACGGAAGATAATGCAAACTTTGTAAAATAATCTAAAGAGATTTACTCTGAGTCAAATTTGAGGACAGTGGCTCAGAGTCACCCCCAAGAAGCCTTGAGTATGGACTCACTGTGGTTGAGGTACAGTTTGGTTGTGTACGTTTCAGGGAGATTGGAATGATTAATACATGTGAAGTCATAAATCAATACATGGGAGGCACACATTGGTTTGGCTCCAAATATAGGACATCTCAAAGGGGAGTGCTAACTGCTTATATGTGGATTTAAAGACTCTTTTGATTAAAGAAATGAAGCTTTGTCTAAAGCAGCGATTCTCAACCTATGGGTCGCGAACCCTTTATAACAATGAAAATACATCCTGCATATCAGATGTTTACATTACAATTCATAACAGTAGCAAAATTACAGTTATGAAGTAGCAACTAAAATAATTTTAGGGTTGGGGGGTCACCACACCATGAGGAAGCATATTAAAGAGTTGTGGCATTGGAGGCATTAGGAAGGTTGAAAACCACTGGTCTAAAGGATTGGAATATTTTAAGATAAGAAAAACTATTAATCAGAGATAAGCTACTGCCAAGTATCCAGACTTAAGTGATTTTTTAATATAAATTGAGGACCTGCAGGCGTGGTTTAAGCTTTGCCTTGCACAGCTGTAGGCCTATTAATGAGTTACAAGGGATACCTCCAAGAAGGGAGGCAGTCATGGTGAGGCATGCCTGATCTCCCTCTGACGGCTCACAATCCAGCCTTAGAGTATTTCTGCCCAGTCAGCTGGGCAGGGCTTAGTATTTACATTAGTTCCCAAGCCATTCATTGTTCACATAGAAAAGTACAGGGGCAGCAGGCTTCAGGGACAAGGGGGCACTCGGCAGGGTGATTTTTGATTTTGTTTTATTTTAAATTTACTTCAAAGTGTGTTAAGATAATGATTATCTCTCTACTTATTTTCTTTTCTGGTGACTGACATAAAACGTAAAAAGTAAAAAGTCTTAGGGAGCAAATTAAAGAATACACCAGAGGCGATAAGATATACAAGAAACAAAAGTGCAGAGAAAGTACTAGAGGGAAGAAAGAAGGACAATCAAAGGAGTTTCTGTCAAAGAATCACCGGAAACGTGCCATGTTATGAATTTCTGCAAGGACAACCTAGTTATTGGCAAAAAAAAAAAAAAAAAAAAATTATTAGAAGCTCATACATTTCATATATGTGATTTTCTTCCTACTTATTAAAAATGGTTTTTCCATAAACCAAGAAATATTCCAGGGGTTAAATGGTTTTATATGTAGGGGGAAAATTGGTTATAAGTGACTTAGTTTATATTGAAGTTATATCTTAGATAATCTGAGTTATGAGATCCCTGAGTAAGTTGTAAAGACTTTCATTTCTTGTTGAGTTCTTTTACCACTATCCAACTGCCCATTCGCTTTCTAATCATATTAGCTAGTTTATTTTTTGAGTTATAAACTGTGAGCATTTTGTTTTGGTCCCTGCTCTAAAATAAGACATTTCAATGGATTTACTCTGGTTTCCATATTCCTGGCCACTCGCCCCCCATTTTTAGACTTTTGTTAATATTGTAATTTGGAAAATACCCCCTCCCTTCTTGGGGGTGGTCATCTTTAAACAGCTCTGCAGCCCCTGTCTCGTGATTGACCTGCATCTGCTCCTCTGTTTATCCACTGTCAGCTCACACAAATTGCTAGGGGTTCAGGCTTCCCACACTGTGCGTTCCCTCCCTCCGCTATGGGCACAACTAACCAGTCACTGTCTCCTAAATTCAGGCTGTGCCAGGTTTGACCTGGGGCCTACAGAAGACACAGGGAACGTTTTTTCCATGATTTCACTGAAGCTCCTTTCATGCAGCTTTGGGTAAATGTGGACAGTTAGGGGTGATATGAGGGAAAAGACCTCAACACGCCAACAACATTTTCCGGATAACATTTTCTAATTGCCACTTCTCCATTCTTTGAAAGGTGAATATTGATTCTAGGTTTATAAAACTGGAGTTTGAAACTTTTTCTTTTCTTTTTTTTTTTTTGCAGTTTTTGGCTGGGGCTGGGTTTGAACCTGCCACCTCCAGCATATGAGGCCGGCACCCTACTCCTTTGAACCAGAGGCGCCGCCTGAGTTTGAAACATTTTTGCCAAACCTGCATAGGTGGCCTAGAACCTCCCTGCATTGTATAATGCACCTGCTGACTTGGGGCCTCAGCTAAAAATAAGGCAGAAATAGTCTTTGAAAACCTCCTGTAACCCTTGGTGGAGACACAATAGATGATAGTCTGGCAGTAATGTATGTGGGAGAAATCTCTAAGGCATTAAAAAGATAAGCAGGTACCACAGAATAAAATGACAAAAAAGATAAAAATCTAGTAAGGCACAGAAAATAAGGACTTAAACAAATCCCTATTAGAAAAGACTCGAGATAAACACTGGAATGTCAAAAATTGTATTAGCAAATAAAATAACAATAGCTGTTTGTCAGTAAGTGTTAACTGTATGCCATGGTCAGTGCAAAACACTTTATAAGCAGGATCTCTTTTCGTCCTCAAGTAAGCCTATGAATTCAGTATTATTGTCATTATAATTTATATGCTGAAACCGAGGTTACACAACTTTCCCAAGGTTATACTTTACAATACCGTGCATAGTTTGCCAAATACCTGTATAGTTAAGTGTAAGTATTGGATGCCTCCTGAAGTCCCCTTGGAAGAACATTCTAAGATGTTGTTAAAGAAAATACTTTAAATCTGTTGGCGCCAATGGCAACCACAACCAAGCTTCTGACACTCAGAGCTCCCAGGTCAGGTAAGAAGCAACAGGTACAGTAACAGACTGAATAAGGTTGTTCGTATTTGTGGCATTTTTGTCCATCTAACACCTATCATTGTAGGCACATAGTAAACTCAGCTGAGCTAACTAGTTAACAAATGAGGGAATGAATTATAAGTGAATATTCAGAAATTACTCAAAGAGAGTGTGCACATTTGCAAAGGGAAAAGTCATAGCTGCATGTATAAAATGTATTACTATGTGATAGGACAATTGGGTCACAAAGTGAAAAAGTTCCCACTGAGAACACCAAAGCTCTGGGACAAGGCCATTATTATTGGCTGACTTGTGTTCTATAAGCTGGCCAGCATACATGGAGGCTGAAAAAAAACCCCCAGAGGTATGTGATGAACTACTTGCCTCAGATCATGTCTGGTACTAAGTGGAGAGAAGTTTAAGGTAAGGTAACAAGCAACCCTAGTGAGCAAGTTTAGACTTAGTACTTAGGACAGAAAAAGTAGAACTGAACTGAATTCTAGCTGTAAGTAGTCACTTAGGGACGAGCTGACTTCCCCCGCAGGTTTCCTGAGCATAGCTAAAGGAAGTCAGGAAGGATTGCTGCCTGCACGTCTACCGTCCTAACTGTAGGGTTTGTAGATTGGAGAAAAGAGTGGTTAGATTTATAGTTTCAACCCAGTCTCTGAGAGGGTGCAAATCCATCTGCCTTTTCTGTTGTCATATTTCCATGCCTATGCTGTGGCCTGTTAACACGGTTTTGGATGCAGAAAACAATTCCTAACATTCTGATTTCATTAAGTCACTCCAAACTTGATATCAGTGTTCTCTGCTCAAATACCCCTGCAATGATGGTGAATTCATGTGAGCTGGACAAAGCCTATTCTATTTGTTCATATCCCCCCTACCACCTGGCCCAGCTCTGACTTATTGCCCTAGATCTGATCTCAGTAGTAAGGAATAACAGGGTATTACTCCTGCCTTTATTTTAAACTCTATGCATCTGTTAAGATTCAATTGGCCTTTTGGCCAACCATGCCAATCTGTTTATTACTTTACACACTTTTTCTACAGAGGTTGCATACTAAACCATGTCTTCCTCATTTTTGTATTTATGTATTTTGTGAACCAAAAAAGTATTTTATAATTATTCTGATTAGATTTGAGAAGGGAGTTTTTTTCTATTAAAAAATTAGATATGATTTACATACAGTATCATTTGATCTTTATACTGTGCCCTCCTGTGAGTATTGACAAATGTATTCAATCATGTGATAGGTATAAAGTTACATCTTCCTGTGGTTTTACTTCGCATTTCTCTAGTGACTACTCATGTTAAACCTCTTGTCATGTAATTAATTATCTGCTATCTTTGAGGCAGTGTCTTTTCAAATATCTTTCTCATTTTTTGAGGCAGTGTCTGTTCAAATATATTTACCATTTTTAATTGGTTTGTTTTATTATTACATTTCGAAAGATCTTTATACAATTTAGATAAAAGATTTTTTTTTTTCTGAGTCAGAGTCTCACTATGTCACCCTTGGTAGAGCACCATGGCATCACAGCTCACAGCAACCTCCAACTCTTGGGCTAAAGAGATTCTCTTGCCTCAGCCTCCCAAGTAGCTAGGACTACAGGTGCCTATAATGATGCCCAGCTATAGATAAAAGATCTTTACTGGCTATGTGATTTGGAAATATTTTCTCCTTTTCTTTCTTTCTTTTTTTTATTAAATCATAGCTGTGTACATTAATGTAATCATGGGGTATAATGTGCTTGTTTTATATAAAATTTGAAATTTTTTCATCAAACTAGTTAACATAGCTTTCACCAAATTTTCTTAGTTATTGTGTTAAGACATTTATATTCTACACTTAGTAAATTTAACATGTACCCTTGTAAAATGCACTGTAGGTGTGGTCCCATCAACTACCCTCCCTCTACCCATCCTCCCCTCCCCTCCCCTCCCTCTCCTCTTTCCCCTTCTTCTTGGGCTATAGTTGGGTTATAGCTTTCATATAAAGCTATAAATTGGTTTTATAGTAGAACTGAGTACATCGGATACTTTTTCTTCCATTCTTGAGATACTTTGTTAAGAAGAATATATTCTAGCTCCATCCATATAAACATGAAAGAGTTAAAGTCTCCATCTTTTTTTAAGGCTGCATAATATTCCATCAGGGTGGTCAAGGGGCTTGAAGAGAAACTTCTCTGAAGAAGACAGGGTGCACGGCCTACAGACTTGAAAAAATGCTCATAATCTTTAATCATCAGAGAAATGCAAATCAAAACCACTTTGAGATATCTTCTAACTCTAGTAAGATTAGCCCACATCACAAAATCCCAAAACCAGAGATGTTGGCATGGATGTGGAGAAAAGGGAACACTTCTGTACTACTGGTGGGAATGCAAACTAATACCTTCCTTTTGGAAAGAAGTTTGGAGATCACTTAGGGATCTAAAAATAGACCTGCCCTTTGATCCTTCAATTCTGCTACTAGGTATATATCCAGAAGACCAAAAATCACTTTGTAACAAAAATATGTTCACTAGAATGTTTATTGCAGCCCAATTCATAATTGCTAAGTCATGAAGACGCCCAAGTGCCCATCAACCCATAAATGGATTATTTTCTCCTTTTCAATGGCTTGTGTTTTTACTCCACTGACATTGACTTTTGAAGAGTAGACATTCTTTTTTTTTTTGAGACAGAGCCTCAAGCTGTCCCCCCTGGGTAGAGTGTCGTGGCATTACAGCTCACAGCAACCTCCAACTCCTGGGCTGAAGCGAGTCTCCTGCCTCCACCTCCCAAGTAGCTGGGACCACAGGCGCCCGCCACAACGCCCAGCTATTTTTTGGTTGCAGCCGTCATTGTTGTTTGGCGGGTCTGGGCTGGGGATTCGAACCCGCCACCTTAAGTGTATGTGGCTGGCGCCTTAGCCGGTTAAGCTATAGGTGCTGAGCTGAGTAGACATTCTTAATTTTGATAAAGTTCTATTTATCAAATGTTTTCTTTCATGGCTTACACCTTGGAAGTTATAGTTAAAAAATCATTCCTCAATTTAAGAGTGCATTTTCTCTTACGTTTTCTTCTAGAAATTTTATGTATGGTCTGCAGTTTTCCATGCAGGTCTGTGATTCATGTTGTGTTAATACTGTTATAGAGTGGGGGATATGAATTAAAGTTCATTAAAAGACACAATTTTTTGGTCTATTGTTATCCCATTGTCTTTCCCTGCACCATTTGTTGAAAAGACTTTGTTTTCTCCATTTACACCTTCATAAAAATTAGTTGACAGCATATGTGTGGGTTTATTTCTGGATTCTCTATTCGGATTCACTTATTTATATGTCTGTGCTTTCTCCAGCACCAAACTGTCTTAACTTCTGTGGTTTCACAGTACTTTTTGAAATCATGGAATTTGACACTTCCAACTTTGTTCTCTTTTTTCAAAATAGTTTTGACTATTTTAGTTTCTTTGCCTTTCTGTATAAATTTTAGAATTAGCTTATTAAAAAAGTTGTCCTGGCATTTGAATTGGATTTTAGTGAATGTATAGATTAGTTTGGGAAGATTGACATCTTAACAATTTTGAATTTTCCAGTCCATGAACTCACATATACCTCTGTTTATTTAGGACTTTGGTTTCTTTCTCAATGTTGTAGAGTTTAGCATACAGATATTGTACTTATTTTGTAAGATTTTGGATAAATATTTCATATATTTGGTACTATGGAAAATGATACTCCAAAAAACTTAAATTTATGGTCATTCATTGCTAATATATAGTAATGATTAAATTTTATATAGTAACCTTGTACTCTTAAACTTTGATGCACTCTAGTTAGCTTTAATAACTTTTCTGGTAGATTCCTTGATAACTTGTCTGGTATATTCTTTGAAATTTCCAACATAGACAATAATGTCATTTACAAATAGAGACAGTTTTTTCAATTCGTATGCCTTTTATTTCCTTTTCTTGAATCTCTATTGTATTTTTCCTTTTTCTATTTAGCTCATTGTTCTAGCCTGTCAGGAACTTTGAATTATGAAGCTGTCACCTAGCTTTTTCACTGTTGAACAAAAGTTCACCAATTTCCTCATCCTATTCTTCACTTAAAAGTACTGAACCAGACAGTTTTTGTATAAATAAATAAATAAATAAACCTACTTTTTATTATGAGAAATTTAAAACATACACAAATGTGGAAAAATAGTGTAATAAATACTGTGTACCTATTACACAGCTTTAAAAATCATCAAAACATTGCTTATCTTGTTTTGTGTGTATCTCCACCAGTTCTCTCTTTGTGCCCCCACCATTGGGTTGTTTTTTTTTTTTAAAATCTAAACAATGTATTATTTTTAGGTAAAGACTTGACATTGGATTCATCTACAAAAATGCAATAAGCTATTCAAAATTAGGAACTGTGTCTTAGTCATAATTTTATGTCTATTGTAGCTCATCTTACATGGCATATATACTCAAGAAATTTTTGTTGAACTAAATTTTTATGGAATTTCTTTATAAGCCACTTAGTTGTTTGCTTTTAGAAAATTGGTCTACTTACATTGTGGTCCTTGACTATATTTAGTTGTTTTTACAATATTCTTTTAAAAAATATTTTATTCAATACATATGAGAGAATATCTAAGAATACACATTAGGGCATATACTGAAGCATATTAATGCAGTATACACTCAGCACCCAATTCAAGAACCACAGTGACATCAATTCATCAAAACTGCTGTACTACCTTCAAACCCTACTCTCACTCTTTCTCCTCCAGAAGTAATTTCTCTGTGAGTTTTAGGATTCATATTTTAAATAGTTACACAGAGGTCTGACAAGTTTGCAAGCTCATCCTAGAAAAAGTGCTACGTACCTCATCACTGAACATGCACTGATAGCAGCAACTAAATTCACCCTTCAGAGCAATTTTGGAACTCTTATTCAGGAGTGGCCATCAAAGCTATCTTCATTGCCCTTGAGGTCCTGAATGTCATCAACTGTCTTCATTTCAATATTTCCTTTATCATCAGGTAAAGAGAAAAGTGGTTGGGATCCAGATCAGGTGAGTAGGGAGGATGTTTCAATACAGTGATTGTTTACTGGCTAAAAAAACTGTCCTTCACAGACAGTGCCATGTGAGCTGCTACATTGTTGTGATACAAAAATCCATGAGTTATTGGAAAGTTTTCAGTTAAGTTTTTCCTACCTGTTTATTTATGTTTACTTGGTCTGCTATGCTCTTCACAGTTAACAGATGATTTCAACCAACAATTTGACGAATTTTTGCAGTGTTTTTTACCGGTTCTGCTCTTTACTGGCTGCCCTGACCTCTTTTCATCACTGACGCTTATTCTCCCCTTGGAAAAATGATTAATCCATTTGAACATTGCTAATTTTTTCATGGTATTTTCCCAACAACCTCGAACTAACATGTTCCTTCCTGATTTCACTTCCACTCTTGCCAAGTTTAACAAGAACTTTAATGTTTGTTCATTGCTCCAATTTAAGCTCTGACATTCCTACAAGGATTCATTCGACAATAATGAATGCCACCTGGAAAGACACTGCCATATGTCTACATGAGCACAGATAGAGACCCCGATGGACCAAGGTTATGAAACCTTACTGAGCTGTTTGCACAGTGCTGCTAATGTAAGCATGTGGCGGCAAGTCCATGAACTCAATTGTCAGACCTCATGCACATGGTTATCCTTCAGCAAAATAATGTTTTTGCTCATTTTTGAGGCTTTTAAAATCCTATTATACTGTAGTTAAGTTTCATAAACTATCATTTTTAAAACGAGAGCATTCAGACAATTTATATTTAATGTTTTATTGATATGGTTGCATTTAAATATACTGTCTTATTTCTTATATGTATGATCTGTTCTTTTTTTCCTTTTCTCTGATTTTCCTGACTACTTTTGGATTAAGTGAAGATTTTTTTTTTATCATTCTATTTCACCCTTTCATGGCTGTAGTTAAGTCTTTGTAATTTTTTGGTGCTTGTTTTGCAATACATGTCTACGACCTATCATTGTATACATTCACATTATACCAGTTCATCTGTAGTGTTAGAACCTTGTAACAGGAGACTTACCCATCCTTCTTCTTACCCCTTTTGCTATGTACCCCTTATGCACATGTTACATTTTTCATGTGCAACATTTTGCTACTATTTGTGCTTTAGACAGTCAATTTCCTTTTACATTTATTAAATGTGAACAGGCTTTATATTTGCTATCATTTTTACCTGTTAGCCATTTCTGTTTGTCTCTATTTCCTCATAAAGATTCAAACTTTCATCTGGTTTTCTGCTCAGAGAACTTTATTTAGTATTTATGGCAGTCCAGGTCTACTGGCTATACGTTGTTTCAGCTTTTCTTTATTTGGAAAAGTCTTTAATTTCCTTTTTGGTGGATAATTTTTCTGCGTATAGCATTCTGGGTGGGGAAATCTTTCAGCGTTTTCACAGAGATGCTCCATTGTCTTCCAGCTCACAAAATTTCTGACAAGAAGTCTGCCCTTCTCATTTGGCACTCCAAGTGTATGTATGCTAAGGATTCGATAATGTACCTCAGGTCTCGGGTGCTCTGTTCTGTTTCACTTCCCCCCTCTCTATAGCTCATTCATTTTCCTCCTTAAAATTGGCCTATTTTTACTGACCTATCCACAAGTTCACTGATTCCCAGCTGTTCATGTTGTTCTCAATCTCTTTCACTAGCTCCTTTAGCATATTAATTATTATTTTATCTAAAAGTTCTAACATCTGAATTATCTCTTGAGTCTAGTTTCATCTATTGCTTTATCTCTTAATAACGCTTCTTTCTCTTTGCCTTTTTGTTAGTCTCACAATTCCTACATTTGTAGGACAGCAGAGACTGAAGTAAAGAGCATTTGGACCTAGAAAAGGACCTGTCTCTTTTGTCAGACAGGTAGTGTGTGGGATTGAGTAAGTCTGCTGAGTTCACTTGGGTTCAGGTTTTGTTCTTAGTAGAGTTATGCACAGTGTACCATAGGCTACAAGTTCCTCTGGCAGTGAACAGTGGTTATTTTGATCTTACTTTAGGGCCTGGAGTACTGGAGGGTTTTTGTCTATGCTTTTGTACCCCCCTCAGCCTTTAGGAGCTCCTGCACACCTGTGTCAGAGGCTCTGCCTGCCACTATCTCCCCTCCCCCAGAGGTAGCCTGCTATTGCTTGTTGCTTACTGCTAGGCTTGTTGTAGAGTCAAGGGACATTTTAGTTCCCCTGAGCAGCCTCTTCCTTAGCCAGGACCTATGTCTCAGTTCTGGAAAGAGGGAATTCTAAGTATTCCTGCTAATTCCACTGTGGCAGCCAAACTGCTTTGTGTCTGTGCCAGGTACTGGACAGAAGGGTTTCCTGACCCTCCTCTATGGTAAGCAGACCTCTGTTTTGTATTAGTAAAGGATGCTGGGACATGAATATCTTATTTTCCTTGCCCTGTGGAAGAAAACTTTATTTCTACCCCTCCTCAAGAAAGTTCTGATAGGGAAGCATTGATACTAAGTGGTTAGGGCGCCGGTCACATACACCAGGCTGGTGGGTTCGAACACAGCCCAGGCCAGCTAAACAACATTGACAACTGCAACAAAAAAATAGCCCAGTGTTTTGGCCAGCATCTGTAGTCCCAGCTACTTGGAAGGCTGAGGCAAGAGAATTGCTTAAGCCCAAGAGTTTAAGGTTGCTGTGAGCTGTGACGCCACTGCGCTCTACTCAGGGTGCCATAGTGAGACTGTCTCAAAAAAAAAAAAAAAGAAAGAAGGAAATGAAGAAGGCTCTGACAGCAGGAAGGAGACTGTCATAGTCATATTCTTCTTCTAGAGGTTGATGCATTTTGCTTTGGTTCCTTCTGCAGTGGCCTGGGGACTATAGGATATGCTGCCCTTCCTCATGTGGCTTCATGCTTTTGCTTTTCATGAAAGATGGGTCTTGGGAAGTGGGTGGTGTCTTGTGCCTGCATCCACGTGGCTGCTTACTTTCTGTGTATCTGCATCACTACAGGGAGACCTCGCTGGTCTTCTGTCCTATCTCTAATCTTTCTTGAGAACAACTGTTGGAGGCACATCACCTGGAGGCGAGCTTTGTGTGAATGTGACTTAGCCTGTGTTTAGGGCTCCCAGTTATTCTAAATGTGCATGCTAGTCCACATTTGGCTTTCAGGAATTTGTTGTGGCTCAAAGGAGTAGGGTACCAGCCCCATATACTGGAGGTGGCAGATTCAAACCCAGGCCTGGCCAAAAATTGCAAAAAAAATTTTTTTAGCTTATTTCTTCTTACCTTGTTCTGGAGTGACCTCCCTATTCCTCTTGTGCTTTGGAAAGAGCCAAATAATCTTTATATGTTTTTTTATCTTGCAGGGGCTTGCCTCTTTCGGGAATGCATTTCTCATGGTTGTCTTATGACCTTAGCTCCCTGACGGGTTCAAGGAAAGTTATGCTTTTGTATATCATTGGGCTTTTGCTTTTATTATTAGGATGGGAACAACATTCTCTTGCAGATTTCTGCAGTTTAAGTGGAAGCAGGATTTATGCAACTGACTTCTTCCTCAGCATTGTATTTTCATGATTCATTCATGTTGTGTCATGTAGCTATAGTTCATTTATCTCCCCTGATGTATAATATTCTATTATGTGCATATACTACAATTTATCCATTCTCCTATAAATAGGCATTTGGGTTGTTTCTAGTTATTTATTTTTATAAGCAACATTGCTCTGAATGCTCATTCGTATCTGTTGGGGCACCTTGGTATGTTCCTCTGGCTTATGTACCTAAGAGGCCTTGCTGGATGACAAGGTATGTATCTATTGTTTAACTTACAAAATAATGCCTTTGCCTTGATTTTTAATTCATGCCTCTGTGCCTTTTCAGCAATAAAAGAAAGCTGCATACATACTTATATTTATCCTCTTTCCTTTGGTAAGGACCTATGTCTGTATTTCCTTTTAAATTATTTCTTATGTTCTTATGTCCTAATTGCTCCTGGCATTTAATCTAAATTTTGGCTTCCTATATGGCTCATGATCTGGCTCTTGTTCTCTGCTCTTGATGTTATTACTATATTTGCTTTTTTTTTGTTTGTTTGTTTTGATTCAGTGCTTTCTAAAATACTTTGGCATGGCCTTGCTACTGTAGCTTGATGTGGTGACCCCATAAATGATCACACAAGACACAGATTAACGGTACAAGCTGCAAGAGGTGAGACTCCGCAAAGGTGCAGGAGAGCCTCGAGCACTTCTCGCAGAGTCCTTTTATTGAGGAGATACAAATGGGCAGAAAGAGAATCAAGCAAAGACATGCAGGGGCTGCGTGCTCAGGGACCATGTGCTTTAGGGGCTACGTGCTCAAGGAAATGATCTCATATGGGTGAACAAAAGGTGGCAAAAGCTATGTGCTCAAGGAAATTATTTTGCAGGATACAAACGCTTGTATTGCTTTGCTACAGAATATAATTACCCTCATTTTTTTATCCCCTCCGTTCCCAATTCCAAGCTCTGGCCAACTGGACCAGCATACTGATGGGTATTCCTTGGCCTACTGTGTGTACGTGTGCACGTATATACTTGTGTTAGTATCAGAAATCTTGAGGTTGAAATAACTCCATCAATCATACCTTTTAGATAGACTTAACTTCATGGTAGAAGCTGATCTAGCTGGTTAACTAGTCACAATCATAAACTGCAGTTTTCTGCTTTGCCTTCAAGGATATTAGAACGATAAAGTCAAGATTTAGATGCACTGTTCAGGACACAGTGATTTATTTTTCTTTCTTTCTTTCTTTTCTTTTGTTCTTTCACCTCAAACCATAAGAGTCAAAAGGCACAATTTAAAATTTCTCTTTCTGCTTTAGTCTCCTTGCAATGAATCTATGAGCCAGAATTAGAGTGCCCATGGGAAGTTACTAATATTGGGGCTGTAATATGTATTAAATGTGAAGACAAATTTCGTGAGGGATTCAATGTTTATGCCCTGAATGTCAATTGTCTAGGAGTATACTTTATGAAAACACAAATAGGCAAAGAACAAGATATGAGAAGAACTAAATAAAGCAACTCTTATTTTCTATGTGCCACCAGTTTCATTTACCCTAGGGAAATATTGATTCAAAGCAGCTCTGAAGTGCAGAGTCCTCTTCCCTTGATAGTGTCAGTTATAAAATTAGGGGAACTACCATGATCTGTGCTTTCCAGAAGATTAGAACCTAACGAAGATTAATATGCCAATGAATACCAATGAATGCATCAATAAACCCGGAGTAGAAAACACACATAAGTAAGTATAGCTACTTAGAAGCTATAACTAAGTGTTAAGGTGTAGCTGGATCAGATTAGATTAGGCAAGAATGAATAGTACCTTCAAAAAGAGAGCATAACATAAACAAGTATATTGTCTTATCTGGAGGTAGATGATACACATACATGTTTTGTGTGAGACAAGGTCTCATCTTGTCACCAGACTGATAACACAGCTGACTACAACCTCCAGCTCCCAGGTTCAGGTGATCCTCCTGGTTCAGTCCCCTAATTTGTTAGACCTACAGGTGCATGCCATCATTCTTGGTTAATTTTTTAAATTTTATATTTATTTTTGGAGGAAAAAAACCGTGTTGCCCAGCTGGTCTTGAACTCTGGAGCTCAAGAGATCCTCCTGCCTCGAACTCTCAAGTGCTAATATTACAGGTATGAGCCACTGCAGCTGAGACAGAGGTATATTTTTAAAATCTGCATTTTTCACGCTGCCAACTGGTCATAGCTCAGTGATCTCAAGAAATGCTCCCGAATAAGCAGCATGAACATCACCTGGAAACTTTCTAAAAATGCAAATTCTTAGGTTCTATCCAGAAGTACTGAAATGGACATTCTAGGGTTGGACCCAAAAATCTGTGTTTATACAAGCCATCCAGGTGATACTGATTCCCAGGGAAGGTTGCCAAACCTGGCTGATGAGAACCACTATTGCTGGGAGTTTAGGCACTGCCTTTGGGGCTGGGGGAAGGGGTCAACTCTGATGTGATTTATACTCAGAAAAGGAGTCAGAAAATCATGGCCCCTGGGCCACATCTGGCCTACTGCCTATTTTTGTAAGTAAGGTTTTATTTGAACAAAGCCAGGCTCATTTATTTTATTGTCTAAGGTACCTTTCATGCTCTACTGGCAGAGTTGGGTAGGTGCAAGTCGCTCTATCCTACCGTTTACAGAAAAAGCACGAAGTCCTGCAGTCTACTTGCTGAGTTTTTTATCTTTTTGATAATGAAGCCAGCACCAAAAGTCTTCCCAGTACAGTGGTGTTTTCATTGTGTGATACTTGCTGTTGAGGCGCAGGAGAACATTTGTGCTTCTAACGTGGTATGATTTAAGTATTTTTTTACTGACAAGCTAAAGGAAATAGGTATCACCTACAAAGTGAAAAACACAATTAGTATCAAGAGTTGAAATAGAGAAAGTCATTTTCTGGAAGGATAAAGAGGTGGAGAGGAAAGCATGAAACTTATTAATGAAACAGGATCAGGTATGATGAGGTTGCTCTTTAATATTGGCTAAGGATTTGGGCTGGGATGAAGAGTGAAGATGCTGTTCTTGTCTGTGCTTAGACATGGCTGATCATTTCATGAAGTCTCAAGTTTTTTCTCAGGACATATGAAAGGAACGATTACTCTATACTTTTCGGGGGGATTGGGATATATATATATATATATATATATATATATATATATAGCTTCATCTGTTAAGTGAGCGATCTTCAGGAGTGTGCAGATACTCCTCTTAGAGCAGTGTGCCTGCGACATAGTATTTGATATTAACTTTAGTGTCCTATAGTAATGATTTCAAGCACTTGGGAAAAAAAATCAAACTAGCAAGATTAGTTACACATTACATTGTGTAGTGAAAGGGGAAAGATTTGTAACTTTTCAACTGAGTTTAAAGTGACAAGAATCATTCTTTTCAGTAAGGATGAATATATATATATGTGTGTGTGTGTGTGTGAATATATATGCGATATATATATATACTCACAAATAGAAAATAGAATGTATCTGTTTGCAGGTCAGAAGACAAGTGTAGGATTTTCAAACAGATGGCTTCCTATGGCTTTCAGGAATGTACTGTAGGTATGCTGTAAAAATGATTTTTTAACAGAATAGGTATTTTTTTTTAAGCTGTAGTTTGCTTTTGAATGTCATTTGTGGGTGAATTTGCATAAACTGCTTTATATTTGAGAGACTTTTACCAAAACAATTTCTGGCTCACCAGTTAGTTAAAAATCATTGTTGAGTACTGATAGTGTCAACCATGGAACACTCAAGATTTAGAACTGCATATTCAATAAAAACATTCGATTTGGATATAGTAATTCAAGTGTTATAAGTCCATGTAAGAGAGTAATAGAGAATAAGATACTTCATATTTCAAGACCATTTTAAAATTCAAAGTACTTTCATATATTTAGTTTAATTTCACCCTCACAATATTACAAAGGGGAGTAGGCATTTATTAAGTAATTAGCTTAATAATTAAGCACAAAATTATCTTCTTATAATAATATTTCACAGACACACACACACAGTAGAGCATGTGTTTCTAGCTTCGTAATGTTGATTGTGTTGACTGATACTACCTATACACATATCTGTGTCTGAACCTCATCTTTAATCTAGATATAGTGGGTTTTTTTTTTCGCTTGTACAAATTTATGGGGCATATGTAAAATTTAGTTGCATGTATATAATACATAGCAACCAAGTCATGGTATTTAGGGTGTCCATCACCCAGATACAATGCATTTTTGTTAAGTATAGTCACCCTACTCTGCTATCAAACATTGGATTTATCCCTCCTATCTTACTGTGTGTTTAGATCCTTTAACTCATTTCTCTTTACCCCTCACCCTTCCCAGTCTCCGTCCTCTCTCTACTTTCACGTGATCAGAATTTTTAGCTCCCACTTGTGAGAACATGCAGAGTCTGTCCTTTTGTGTCATGGCCTCCAGTTCCATCCATGCTGCTGATGACACGGCTTCATTTGGTTTTATGGCTGAACAGTATTCTGTTGTGTACGTGTGCCACATTTTCTTTCTCCAGTCGTTCATTGACAAACACTGAGGTTGACTCTTTTTCTTCCCTACTGTGGATAGTAATGCAGTAACTGTGGGCAGGCAGATACCCTTTGATATACTAATTTATTTTCCTTTGGGAAGATACTTGTTAGTGAGATTGCTGGGTGATATAGTAATTCTATTTTTAGATTTTTTAGAAATTGCCATACTGTTTTCTATAGATGCGAATTAGTTTAATTTCCAACTGATAGTGTGGAATTTAAGTGTCCTCTTTTCTCTACTTCCTCACTCAGATCAGCCTTTTTAACGACAGCCATTCTGACTGGGTAAAATGGTATCTCATGGTGATTTTGATGTGAATTTCTGTGGTGATTAGTGATGACAAGCATTTTTTCATGCACCTGTTAGCCATTTCTATGTCCTTTGAGGAATATTTATTTATTCATGTCCTTTGCCCACTCTTTAATGGGACTATTTGTTTTGTTTCCATTGAGTTGTTTGAGTTCCTTGTGTATTCTGGATATTAATCCCTTGTCAGACACATAGTTTGCACATATTTTCTCCCACTAAACAGGTTGTCTGTCTTTTCACTGTGTTGATTATTTTGCTGTGCTGAAGCTGTTAAGTTTAATTAGGTCCATTTGTCTATTTTTGTTAAGTTGCCTGTGCTTTTGAGATCTTAGTCATCAATTCTTTGCCTCCAATGTCCAGGACGGATTTCCAAAAATTTTTTGTCCAGTATTTTTATACCTTGAGTCTTACATTTAAATCTTTAATTAGTTTTGAGATGATTTCCTTTTTATGTTGAGAAACAGGGGTCCAGTTTTACTCTGTGTGTGGTTATCTCATTTTTTGAAGTACCATTTATTGAAGAGGGTGTCCTTTCCGCAGGGTAATTTCTTCTTCTTCTTTTTATTTTTTTTGCAGTTTTTGGCCGAGCTGGGTTTGAACCCACCATGTCGGGCATATGGAGCCAGCGCCCTACTTCTTTGAGCCACAGGTGCCACCCCAAAATATTTTTTTGTGTGTGTGGTTTTTGGCCAGGGTTGGGTTTGAACTCGCCACCTCCGGCATATGGGGCCGGTGCCTAACCAGGGTAAGTTCTTTTTAACTTAGTGAATAGTCAGGTGGCTATAAATATGTGGCTTTATTTCTGAGTTCTCTATTCTGGTCCATTGGTCCATGTGCCGATTTTTAAATCAATACCATGATATAACCCAATTATAGCCCAAGAATATGGGAGAAGGGGAGAGGGAGGGGAAGGGAGAGGGGAGGTTGGGTGGAGGGCAGGTGATTGGTGGGATCATGTCTATGGTTTATCTTTTAAGGGTACATATGAATCTTTCTAAATGAAGAATATAAATGTCTTAACACAATAACTAAGAAAGTGACATGAAGGCTATGTTAACCCGTTTGATGAGAATATTTCAAATTCTATATAACAATAGCACAATGTACCCCATGACAGTATCAATGTACACAGCTATAATCTAATTAAAAAAAAAAAGCCAGTATAAAACAGCAAAAACAAAATAAAACAAACAAACAAAAAAACCATGGTGTTTTAGTTACTTTTGAAGTCAGGCAATGTGACTCCTCTAGCTTTGTTCTTTTTGCTCAGGTTTGCTTTGGCTATTTGGGCTCATTGGTGTTAGGGTAGATTTTTCTAGTTCTGTGAAGGACGACATTGGTATTTTGATAGTGATTGCACTGAATCTGTAGATTACTTTTAACAGTGAGGTCATTTTAATGATATTAATTCTTCTGATCCATGAACATGAGATGTTTTTCCATTTGTTTGTGTCATTTATAATTTCTTTCATCAGTGTTTTGCAGGTCTCCTTGTAAAGATATTTCATCTTCTTGGTTAAATTTATTTCTAGTATTTAATTAATTAATCTTTTATTTTAGAGGCAGGACCTTACTATGTTATCCATGCTGGTCTTGAACCCCTAGCCTTAAGTGATCCTCCCACCTCAGCCTCTCAGAGTGCTGTGATTATAGGTGTGAGTCACTGCGCCTGGCTTAAGTATTTTATTTCCTTTTGTTATTATTGTAAATAGTACTTCTTTTTTGGTTCTTTCTCAGCTTGATATCATTGATGTCTAGAAATACTATTGATTTTTATATATTGATTTTGTATTCTGTAACTTTACTGAATTTACTTATCAAATATAGGAGTTTTGGGGTGAAGTCTTAAGCTTTTTTACATATATGATCACAGCCGCAAAGAGGGACAATTTGAAATTTTTGTTTTTAATTTGGTTGTCTTTTATTTCTTTCTCTTTCCTAATCGTTTTAGGCTAGGACTTCCAGTCTTATTTGAAGAGGAGTGGTGAAATCTTTGTCTTATTCCTGTTCTTATAGGAAAGTCTTTCAACTTTTCCCCATTCAGTATGACGTTAGCAGAGAGTTATTTAATACATGGCCTTTATTATTTTGAAGCTTATTCCTGTTATTCCTACTTTATTTAGAGTTTTATCACAAAGAGATGTTGAATTTCATCAAATGCTTTTTCTTAATCTATGGATGATGTTATGATTTTTGTTCTTCATTCTGTTGATGGGGTGTATCACATTTATTGATTTGTGTATATTGAAATATCCTTGTATCCTTGATATAAATCCCACTTGACTGTGCTATATTACCATTTGTATAGGAAATCAAGATGTCTAATACTTCCCTTCAAGTGTTCATTGCACTCCCACCACACCGACCTTCTTTGGGGTCCTCGAGCCGTGCCAGTTTTCTCCTGCCAAACTAGTGTCTGCTCCTTCTGGACCTTTGCATTTGCTCCTTCTTCTGCTTCAGATTCAGAACCAGATGTCACCTTCTCCACAAAGACCTCTCTGATTATATCATCCCAGCACTTTGCACAATCTAAAATCATCTGTTGCATTTGCTGTTCAGGGCAGCCACCTTGTCATTCACAAAACCTGGTTCATCCCCAGAACCTAGAGTAGGTCCTGAACATGGCAGTCTCTCAACATCTGGCGAATCAAGTGATTGTAAATTCCAGTACATACGCTTATTTATTTGTTTATTTATTTTTGAAACACAGTCTCATTTTGTCACCCTCAGTTGAGTGCTGTAGCCACATAGTTCACAGCAACCTCAAACTCTTGGTCTCAAGCAATTCTCTTGGCCCAGCCTCCCGAGTAGTTGGACTACAGGCGCCTGCCACAACATCCAGTCATTTTCTTTCTTTCTTTCCCTCCCTCCCTCCCTCCCTCCCTCTCTCTCTCTCTCTCTCTTTCTTTCTTTCTTTCTTTCTTTCCTTTCTTTCTTTTCTTTCTTTCTTTCTTTCCTTTCTTTCTTTTTTTTTTTTAACAGAGCCTCAAGCTGTCCATTTGACTTTCAATTGAATTTGCATTGCTACTGTTTTGTTGAGGAAGTTTATAGGTATGTTCATCAGAAATATTGACCTGTGAGTTTTTTCCCTTATGTCCTTGTCTGGTTTTGGTATTAGGGTAATGCTGGACTCATAGGATGGGTCAGGGAGAATTCCCTCCTCTTTGATAGTTTAAATAGTTTCAGGAAGATTTTTCTTTGACCTTTGTCATATATTTAGTAGAATTCGACTGTGAAGGCATCTGATCCTAGACTTTTTTTGGATAGGAAATTATTATTACTGCTTTAATCTTGCTAGTCATTATTGGTCTGTTCAGGTTTTTAATTATCATTTTTTATTTCAAAATATGAAGGGTGTACAAATATTTTTGTTATATGGTCAGAACTATAAATGTGCGCATCACCTGAATAGCATTCATTGTACTTGTTAGGTAGGTTTTTGGCTGTCCCCTGGTTCAAGTTTGCTATCTCTTCCTGATACAATCTTGGTACCTTTTATGTTTCCTGGAATGTATCCATTTCTTCTAGGTTTTCCAATTTGTCACCATATAGTTATTAGTAGTAGTCTTTCTCTGGTATCAGTTGTGAGGTCTCTTTTTTCAGTTCTGCTTTTGTTTTTTGGGAGGTTATTCTTTCTTCTTTTCTTGGTCAGTCAAAGCTAGCCATTCATTAATTTTGTTTTCAAAGAATGAACTTTTTCTTTCATTGACCTTTGTATTAATTTTTAAGTCTCGATTTTAGCTATGATTTGATCTTTATTATTTCTTTTTGTCTGCCAATTTGGGGTTTGGTCTGTTCTTGCTTTTTTAGGCCTTGAGGTAAATTGTCACAGTGTTAACTTTTAATTTTTCTCCTTTTTTTGATGTAGGCATTTGTTGCTACAAACTTTTCTTTTGTTATGTAGCTTTACGTACATCCATGGGTTTTGGTATGTTTTCATTTCCATTTGTTTCAAGAAATTTTTTTATTTACATTTTATTTTCTTCATAGACCCAGTGGTCATTCAGGAGCATGTGCTTAATTCCTATGGATTTTTATAGAACTCAAAAATCTTCTTGGTGTGAATTTCCAGTTGTATTCCATTGTGGTCTTGTGTTACCTTGCTTTAGCTGTTGAGGTCTCAGAAAGGGGAGGAGGAGGCAGCACGATCAGGAGCGCTCCCTGAGCAGTTCTGTCGCATGGCCTCCTGGCAGCTCCTCATATTACTTCTAGGGTTGGGAAGGGCCTGTACATCCAGAATTACACAATTCCATAGAAAGGATGTGGGCTGCCTAAAGTCTCTCACTCACCCTTCCCCCACTTACAGAAGTCACTCCTGGTTCTCAGCTGCTTCTGGCCAAGCAGCCTGCCTCTCTTCCATCTCCTGCCTTGCTTCTGCTGTTTCCTCTGACTTTTATGTTGAATTCTCACTTAGATCCCAAAGTGAGACTGTCTATACACTATTTTGGTTCCTCTAAGTGTAGAAATGCTTCTAGTCAGCCATGTTCAATTCCCTCCACACTGCTTGGGGTTATTGAGAAACAACTAAGGTTAGGTTTGTAAATTACCTGTGACAGAGTAATATTCAATGAATTCTGATTACTATTCTATTTACCCTCAGCCGAATGCATCCAAAATTTGAGAAATACAGAAAGTACCTTCCAACTTAAACTAGTTAAATGGGTTTATGATGATTGGAGTGGAAGAAACACTACTTATAAAAGTACCGGGAATAAAGTGCTGTAACCCAAGGTGAGTTAGTCTCTAAGGTACACATGAATTTCACTCCCAGTGTCCTGATACCTACGGCAAAAAGGTAAGCTTATTAGTTACTTGATGGTCACTGCAAGCAACAGAAAGCATACACATTCACAGACAGAAACAAACCTTTTTTTGGAATTAAGTTAAATGTGAATTTCTGTGAGTCCTTTTAAAACTTGTATTTGCAAGCACAGTGGATAGTGCTTGACAATAACTTTCCAGAAACAACAAATACCAATGAGACAGTTTTCATATCAATGCTCTATAAAGGCTCAGGGTAAAACCTTATATCATCAATCATTGAAGGCATTTCTAATGTAGAACTGAGATAATTTGGTCCAAGTATGTTGCTTTGCTTCCTGTTGATCTAACTTAAAATGTTAGAATGTAGGATATTTGTCATGTCCATTCAGCTGTCTTTTTAAAATATCAGGTGCCTGACTCTAGCCCTTGGCAGGTGCTGGCTCATACACAGTTCGTGACTGAACTCTCTTAAACTACCCATGATATAACTATCCTTTGCTAACTTGAAAGCCATATGCTTTAGGTATTAGACATGAGGGAAGCACGGTTATCCTTATGTTCAGAAATCTGAGAGTTTTGCTCACATTCTCTCCAGGTCAGAGGGCCAACCCATTTTAGGAGAGGCCTGGGAAACAGGAGTATCTCTAGGCAAAGTTGTTATTTCCCTTATGGAAAAGCTGTCTTTCCTCATGCTCTTCTAAGAACTGTTTGGTTGCACTCCTCAAGTTCTGTGCTTTACAAGGCACAAAGGGCAAGTGTCGTCTTTGTCTTATAGAGGTGAAGTGAAGTGACTTTTCTAAGGTGACGGTTGGTGGCACAGACATTACTAGAATGCTCATTTCTGATTTCCTGGACAAGAGTGGTTCATAGTAGCCTGTATTGCTTAATCTGGTAAAACAAACGTATCAAGAATTCTTCTTGAGTGTATTACTTCTGCCATTTCTTCTATTCAGTCTATTACAAATTCAGTTGTCAATGATGCTGTTTTATGTCATAACAATCTGTGCTTCTGTAGATGAGACTTTTCATACTTACTTAGTGCCCTGAAATATGTTTTCAAGTACTTTGGCCTGGTCATGTAGAAGGAAATGAGTTTTACAAAAGTCTATTTCACATTATTTATGTTGCTTTAGAAATATTTCCATGTCTTTTTATGGTTCTTCTTTTAAAAGGTCATAACTCAAAGATTTGAAAAACAGGGTGTGCTTTGGAAGTTTAAAGCCAGCCACCCTGTCCACATATTCGACTCATAAATGGAGTTATGTCAGGGCTGGTGGCAATTGTTTGAGAGATTAAACTGGTATTTATACAATTATCTACTCACTTATTTTTATGATTCTTTTACTGATAATGTTTCAGCTTTTAAATGCTACACCTCTGATACCCACAGGTAAGCGGGGTTATGGAAATAACACAGGAGCTTAGTTTTTAATCCAGTGTTGCACCTGGACTCTTGATGTGGTATTTCTTTATGATTATCTGTCTTCAGTAAGAGAAAGATTCTCAGACATGAGAAGTAAAAGAAATTCTTCTGGGTCTCACCATGGAATTAAAATTTGGTGGCAAGAGCCTCCGTATTTATTATATCCTTTCTTACAAAGAAGAAAGTGTAAGTTCTGAAAGGTTCTAAGCGACAGATGGAACTTTCCCTTTCCCCAGTACTATTCACTTAGGAGTTATAGATAAAAACTCTTTGAGATAAAGTCCCTTTTGAATAATCTTGGTGTATATTTAGTCTCAACAATTTAAGGCTCATCAAAAAAATAATGTAAATATATTGGTTCAATAGGTTAGATTAAAAAAGAATTTATTCTGGGAACAATGACAGCTGTTTAGTGAAGTACCTTAAAATATGCATGTGTGATTTTTATGTCATGTTTAGAAACAATAAAACGATTACATAAAATAATAACAAGATATGGACAGACATGAAGTATCTAACAAGTGTCCATTCCAGAACCGATCAAGACCTATCAGTAAAGTTATTTGTAAGTAATTTTATTCTCTCTTGGTTCATTCAATTAGATACAAGTAGATGTTGATTTCCAGGGGCCACAAAAGAATTTTTGTGCCTCAGAAGTTTAGAGAAAAATGGGATCTCCATAAAGACTATTAGTAAGTTTGCGTGAGTTAAAGATTTGCATATTTTTCTCTACTTCAACCACTTCAACTGAGACTAGTGTTCATTTAGCAAGGCTGCATCACACACGTGTGTGACCCAACTCTGTGGCTATCCCTGCTCTGTGCCTCTGCAAAGCATCTTCATTGATCTTAAGAGAGGATTATTCAGACCTCTGAAGTATGGAATGAACGCACAGGGATATGCAAGGAAAGCCTGAGCTAACAGGAGCACATGCAAGGTAAGGACCCTAAACTCTTCTCTTATTCCTTCAAGATAAGGCAAAGAGGTTGCCTTGACTGAGAAACTATCCCTGATCCCCCAGGCCTGGGCTAACTGACCCTCCAATGTTTCTATGTCAGCCTGTGTTCTGTTATAACTGCATGTTACTTGAACTTCTAAATGTCAAACCCTTTAAGTTAGGACTCATATCTCATTCCTAATTGTCTCTTTACCTTCTAGTGCATTTCCTGACAAAACAACAGTCTCTCCATACGCATCTATTAAATGAATGAATATGCAAATGTATGAACCAATGTTTGCTAATTTCTCCATCCCCTTTTAAGCTTCATTAGGATTTTTCTAATCAGCAACACCAATTGATTAACACACTTAAAATGGTCAGCTTGCTCGTTCCTGAGACACAGCTTGGGTGTTACCACCTTTGTAATTCTTAGGGGACTGGTTGTTCTAAGCTCTGCATCAAATTGAACCAGGGCCTGATAATTCTGACACTTTTGTTGACAATCACGTGTAGGAATTTAGGACACTACTTCCTGTTTAAGTACCCTGAAATTCTGTCCTGAGAATTAAACACCCTCTTCACATGAAATCCTATTAACACAATGCCAGCACCCTGTTATTTTGCTTTGTAGTGGAAGAGCTAAAATATATCTGGTGATCAGTGCCAGGACACCAGATCAGTGCCAGAACACCAGAGGCCGTTCCCATATCAGATCCAGAGTAGAGCTGTGGCCCAGCATTAGAGTGGCAGGATGTGATTTCAGAGAGATCTACAGGTCTCATGTACTCCAGGTCCCCGCCCTTGGCACTCCAGCTCAAAAAAGAACACTCTGATGAGAGTTCCAACATTTTCCATAACTGAACTGTGGTTGTCTGGCTTCTTGCTTTATTTCTTCACAAGTCTATAAACCCTTGGAAGGCAGGATTATATTCTACTCATTGTTGTAATTTAGTTCCTTATACATTATTATAACACAAGAGCTGGCAGCCCCAGTGGCTCACTCCTGTAATCCTAGCAATCTGGGGGGGCTGAGGCAGGTGGATTGCTTGAGCTCAGGAGTTTGAGACCAGTCTAAGCAAGAGTGAGACTCTGTCTCTACTAAAAATAGAAAAACTAGCTGGGTGTTGTGGTGGGTGCCAGTAGTCCCAACTACTTGGGAGGCTGAAGCAAGAGGGATCACTTGAGCCCAATAGTTTGAGGTTGCTATGAGCTATGACACCATAGCACTCTATCTAGGGTGACAGTGAGACTCTGTCTCAAAAAACAAACAAAAAAAGCTAATGCATAAGTAGTTTTTTCTTCTTAGTGAGGGATATTAAAGTTAGGAATTATACAGAAAGATCATGTGTTTATTATGTTCCCATCATCACGGAGAAAGACAGAAAG
This sequence comes from Otolemur garnettii, assembly GCF_000181295.1. NCBI lineage: Eukaryota > Metazoa > Chordata > Mammalia > Primates > Galagidae > Otolemur > Otolemur garnettii. Next base: position 11,078,543 of record NW_003852396.1, read on the forward strand.
TTAAAGCAAACAGCTTTACCATGTGTGCGCTGGAGAGATAAGCCTGGGATTCTCACATTGCACAGATTTACACAGTAGAAAATCCAGTTCACTTACATTTAGAACAACTAAAATAGAGGTAACAAAGATCATCCACAAATTGTTAATTCTTGGAATTAGTTTTAAGAACTATTGAAAAGGAGAGGGGAAATGTATAATTATGGGAATTGGTGAAATAAATGAATAGTGCAGAGAAAAATACATTAACTTTGTCCCTAAGACTTTAACTTACCATTTTTTAAGAACAGTCAGAAGTGGCCATGAATGTCTCTATTCATTCATTCACTCAACAACTATCTGACAGGTAGTATGTTTGGTTTGAGGGACAAACAAAACATAGTTCAGGCTTTCATGGAGCACAATGTCTAGTGGCCAGATAAAAGCACAAAACAATAAGTAGTCAGAATAGGCTAGATGTCACATCAGGCATTGAATAATACACGGGAAGGGAACTTAGCAGTCGGGAGGGATGAGAGGAAGCTTTGAGGAAAAGATGACACCCAAGCTTAGTCTTAAAATCTTGAAGGCTACAGAGAAGAAAAAAATCTAAGTTAAAGCCATACAGGTTTAACAAAAAAAAACACTCAAAATACAAAGCAAGCAAGCACAGAAGACCCATTCTGCTCTGTGTCAAGGAATAAAACTACTTATTTTGGAGTATAGAAAGCAAGACATGAGGTCATAAAAGATAAGATTGAAAAACACGCAGGGCAACTTTTAAGGCGCTTGACCCAGTAGTATAAACAGTATGGGGCTATTAAAGGGATTACATTTGGATTTTAGAGAAATGAAGGATGGATTCAAGAGAGGAAATACTGATGTTAAGGATTGTGGGAGGAGTCCAGAAGAGAAATAGAGAAATATAATAATGGTTTGAGCCAAGGAAGTAGTAGGGATAGAACAAAAGAATATTTTCTGGAAACATTTGGAAGGTCAAGTTGAAATAATTTTGTATAAATTATATATAACATACAATTTAATTTATGTTTAATTATAGTTTAATTTATAAATATGTATTTATATATGAAATAATCTATAATTTATTTTATAAAATATATTTATGTGTTATTAATATATTATGTTATATGATATATATTTTAATTGTAATAAATATATTTATATTTTATATTTATATACAAAATTATCTTAAATTTATATAATTTATGGTTATGTTTAATATAAATTATGATTTATACTTAATACATATTTAAACATTAATGTATACTCATAAATACATGTATATTATGTATATAATTAAGCAACTTTACAGATGTAGTCTATTTAGAAGGTATGTACTCTATATTACAAAAACCAGTGACAGAATCTGGTCATTGGCATTTATGCCTTACCTCTAATATTTTTGTGGTTGAGATTAAATGGTTGGATTTAGTGACTTAGGGCCCAGTTATCAAATCCTCACATTTTCAGGACCAAGGACTTATCTGTGGAATTCAAGAACATCCAATCTTTTAGTTTCTGAGTACAATTAAGAAATGCATTGAGTTTGAAAATTAGAATTATAACTATTCCAGAACAACCAAATGAATCCTCTTTTAATTTAATAGACTACTCTATACTAAATGTCTCCACAAGGAATCAATACTCTTAGGCATTTTAGCTCTATAAAATAAATGGGATTTAACATCCACGTAATCCTATTTTAGCACTATTAACCAGGACTATGCAAATCAGCAGCATTTCGGCCTATGCTGACACTTCGTTAACACTTCATTAAGAAGACACAGCTCTAGGTCCTTGAGAATGTGCCAAAGATGGAATATTTCTTTTCCTTGAAATCCACATATTTTTCCCCAAAGCACCAGAGCTTCTTGGAATATTTATTAATATTTATATATATTTTAGCTGTATTAAAAAAAAAAAAAAACTTATGGCTTCTGCTAACATTGCTAAATCTCACTAAAGGCCAGAAGTTCTCAGAGTGTCCTTCCAAGGATTAACTTCAAATCCATTGAACTGGCTGCACTTGAGAATGTTTGTCCTGATAGGTGACCCTCATGGTGGTGTGGGGTCAGGAAGTAATCTTGAATGGGTAAGTTTGTTTCATGCATCCATGTATTCATTCATTTAATATGTATTTAATTAGGGCAGCACCTGTGGCTCAGTGAGTAGGGCACTGGCCAGTGGCTCAGTGAGTATGGTGCTGGCCCTGTATAATGAGGGTGGCGAAATTGAACCCAGCCCCGGCCAAATTGTGACAAAAAATAGCCAGGTGTTGTGGTGGACACCTGTAGTCCCAGCTACTCAGAAGGCTGAGGCAAGAGAATTGCCTAAGCCCAAGAGCTGAAGGTTGCTGTGAGCTGTGACGCCACAGCACTCTACCAAGGATGACAGAGTGAGACTCTGTCTCTAAAAAAAAAAAAAATATATATATATATGTATATATATAATGTATTTAATTAAATTAAGTATTTAGTAAGTACTGAGTGTGGTCTAAGCATCCTTTGAGGCTTTGAGAATAAAAGATATATAAATGGATTTTCATCCCTATCCTTGAGGATGTTGTTGATTAGCTGGGGAAACTGCATGTAAACAGATATATTACAACATAGTGTGTTAAGTTTAAGAAGAGAATTATGAACACCCTGCTATAGGAGTCCTGCCCCTAGGACAATGACTTAGGGGAATGGATATTTGGCCTGAGCATTTAAAGATAATTAAGAATTTTCCATGGTAAAGAAGTGTGTGTGTGTGTGTGTGTGTGTGTGTGTGTGTTGCTGGTAGTGGAGGTGGGATGAACTTTAGCAAAGTCCAAAATTTTATAAAGTTCCTGAAGCATAAGAAGGAATGGGGTACTGAGAAGATAAGTGCTGTTGGAACACAGAGTATTTGACCAACAGACCTGTCCTATGTAATTTAAACTGGATAGTTGGACCTTTACCTACTTCAACCCCTGTAAGTCCTATTAGAAGGGAGCCCTATTAGAAGCCCTAGGGAAATTTTCAGTGTGTAAGGCTATAACTTACTGAACCATACTTGAGGCTATGGTAGACTTATGAGTCTGGAGCATCTAGGACCTGAGACTGCTGAGGCCCTACACTGACCTCAGAAAGGCCTCAATTTTTTTAAGACCTGAAATTAATGTGGTGGATGGATGATCAGTTGCTCACACCTGGTAGGTGTATTTTTGTCTGCAGTATGGCCCAGATTTCCCTATTTCTCTTTCTCTATGGAATTATAATTCTATGCTGCAAGTACAGGCAAAATAAATGTCAGCATCTGCGTGCTCAGCGTGCTGAGAGGTACATTTTTACGCTGTCAGTAAGGTACACGTATGCACACTGCAGCCAACATGCTGAGATGAAGTGTCACTTTGTTAAGAAAAGATGGCAAATGTAGACTAAATTTAAACAGTGACATTTCTGGAATACCTAGTCAGTTTCATGAGGAACTGATTCATCATTAATTCATCATTAATTAACTACTACTAGAAAAAAATCAAACAACTCCATTAAAAAGTGGACAAAAGACATGAACAGAAACTTTTCAAAAGAAGAGAGACTAATGTCCAGTGAATGTATGAAAAATGCTCAATGTGTCTAATCATCAGGGCAATGCAAATCAAAATTGCCATGAGATATCACTTAACTCCAGTAAGAATGGCTCTTATCAAAAAGTCCCAAACAACAAGTGCTAGCATGGATGCAGAGCGAAAAGATTACTTATATACTGTTGATAAGACAGAGAATTAGTACAGCCTCTATGAAAAGTAGTATGGTGATACCTCAAAGAAGTAAAAGTAGATGTAACATTTGATCCAGCAGTCCTACTCCTGGGTACCTCCCCAAAGATAAAAAAGACATTTTATAAAAAATACCTGCACTTAAGTGTTTATAGCAGCACAATTCACACTGCAAAGGTGTGGATACGACCTAAGTACGCATTAATACATAAGTGGATTAATAAAATGTGGTCTATGTATGAAGTGTGACAATTAAGTTAGGAAACTCATCCTAGAAAAAGTGCTTCCTACCTCAATGCTAAATATCATTATAGTCACCAGACAGCCAAGGAGAGTGCTTCAAAAGTGATCTTAGTGATATACCTCAATGAGTTATGTAGCACTTTTTCTAGGAAGAGTTCAAAAACTTAATTGTCTGACCTTGTGTACCATGAAGCACTACTCAGCCATAAAAAAAATGGTGAACTGATACTTCTTGCATTAACCTGGTTGGAACTGGAGACCATTCGTTTAAGTGAAGGATCACAAGAATGGAAAAATAAAAAGCACATGTGCTCATTATTAAATTGGAAAATATGGAAATAATACTCACTGGAAATCAAGCAGGTGGGTGGAAAGGGGATGGGTAAATTCACATCTAACTGGTATAGTGCACACTATCTGGGTGATGGGTGTGCTTATAGCTTTCATTCAATCTGTACAAAAGTGATTTATGTATCCAAAATGTTTGTACCCCTGTAATATTCTAAAATAAAAAAGAAATTAACTTCTTCTGAGATTCTACTGTGGTAATAGCACCAGATGAGATGCTTTTTCTTTGGATCCTTGGGTTGGTAAAATCTTTTAGTCCTTATGGGATCCTGAAGAGGGATTATCAGTTCCTTGAGGGCAGGGGCTGATTTTCTTTTGTGTACCACTGGTACTTAAAGAAAGTGTTTGCTATTTATTGAATGAACAAATGTTTCCGGTACAATATTACATAAAATTTTTCTTAGATATTTTTTAAGGCTCAGTTTGTATGTATTTAAACTTGGAGGATGAGAAAAAGCATTGTCAGGCTGTACATTGGGAATTTTCCTATAATGTATTGTGATCTTATTCTCTTTAGTAAAATACCACAAGAATGGAAAAGCAAGTATCCAGTGTACTCAGTACTAATATGGAGCCAGTAGAGAACTGATACATACCCACACAGGAGAAAAACTTATTCAACTCAAGTTAGGGGAGGGGTTAGAGAGGAGGCAGAAGAGAAGAGGGAGGGGGACAGGTGTGCACCTACATAATGAGCACAAAGTAAGGGTGCATGGCACACCTCCGGGGGGGTGGGCCACAACTGTAGGCGGGACTTTACCAAACAAACACAAACATTGTAACCTAATCACTTATACCCTCATATTAATCTGAAATAAAAATGCAGAGTTATGATCTTCTTTGGAAACAAAGACCTTAAAGACCATATTTAGGGTTCATAGGGTGAGTGTTTCTTAGCTTAAAATGAATAGAAACAACACCAAAATAGATTTCTTCATGTTAGTCAGTCTGAGCTAGCCAGAAGAATAGCTTAGCTGACTGTATTTGTTTGGTCTGGTTAAGTGAGACTGTCATCTTATTCCCTAGGGAAACAACAAAAAGGGGAAAAACCCTCTGCCTGAGCTAATAGTTTTTGGGGTAGAGGGACAGGCTAAATCAGGAGGTGGTGACTGAACCCTTTATGGAGGTCTGAGCCCATGCCACAGCCTTGGATTTATATCCACAGTTGTTTTTGCATTCACTAGAATCATCCCTGGAGACCAAACTCTACATCTATATTTCTCCCGAGGACAGGAAAAGTCAGACAGCACAGCTGAATCTCAGTCCAAAGCTGCATTTGCTATAAGCTATAACTATTCTGAGGGCCTGCCTGGCTGGTGGGAAGAGTCTTACAGGGTCAGCACATGGCCAGCCTGCAGGCAAGGCCACTCCCATTGCTGATCAGTGGGAGGGTCCAGGAACTGGGCAGTGAATGGTACGGCCGTGGGATAGCCCTGACCTTCCAGGTTGGGATTAGGACTAGAAACATGGGGCCACGAAACTGGTGCAAATCACCTCTTTGCTCACAATTCCAAAAAATGAGAACCTTTCCCTTTTTCTTTTTTAAATATGCTTGATACATTACTTACATTGTCTGAAACATACAGAGAATTTAGAGACAACAGATTGTCTGTAAACAACTCAATCTGCTATGGTGGCCTTCCTGTGATTCTTCCATTTACAGAGCAAGAAGACCAAATGCCTGTCTCACTTATATCAACCTAATGCCAATCAGAGGAAGAGTTAGTTGAATTTTTCATCTCTGTTTTAATTATCTCTCAGTTACTGAGCTCCGTCTGTAAGCCTTACGCTCTGTTTGATATTTATATACTTTACCTCTGGCTGGAGGAAGGTGCTGACCATATCACTGGATGTGGAAGAGATATTCAAAACAAAGCCTGCTCCCTTCTTTTTTTCTCTCTCCCTTTCAAAGTACTGTGTTTAAAGAAACCATGAGCTGACATTTCTGAAGGGAAGAAAACCACAATGCTTCTGCTTTTAGCATTAGAGGCTTCGCGAGGAATAAACAATTGATAAGTGTGCTAGTCTGAAATTATACCTCATGCATTACTGACTTTTCAGAGAAACAATGACGTGGTGGCTGTATTGTGGTATTATATTGGCAGGAAAGTTGGCTTCATAACAAAAATGCTTCTTTTTCCTTAGTAAAACAAGGTTTCTGTCGCACATGAATTTAGATATCCTACTTGTTAGAACAAGAACCAGCATTTCCGAGGAAGTTTTTGGCAATTGCTTGGAGAATTTTAAATTAACACTAGCTACAAGGTTAATGTTTGCTTCCTTTGATAAAACTGCAAATAAAATGAAGTGTAGACTCATGGAACTACCTTTGAGGCTATTTGCAAAAAAAAAAAGACTGTCTCATTACTTGGTGGATTTGGGGTGTGTGTGTGTGTGTTTGCCTCTCATAGTGTTTCAGAATGGTGGTGTCTGATAAAAACAAATTATGAATTCTGATTTCTGTTAAGTGAAAGAATTTTAGTAAGAGCAGTTTACTTGAGATCATTGTTTTACTGTTAATACAAATTAGGACATAACCGATTCACCTCACTCAGTGGTTGGAGGGCAGCTTATAGATAGAACAACTAGAAGTCCTATGAATATTTTACTGGCAGAGAAATGGTTATTATCAATAATAATAGTAATAAACAGGGAGGGATTCAGCTAAAGAAGTTGAAGGCAAGACATGTCACACTGTTTTCTTATGATTAAAAAGAACTCTGGCTTTCTTCTGCATGTGACACTTCCAATTGTGTTGGAGAGAATAAGAGCTCTAAATGCAGCACTTGGTTGTCTAAGGAATTCTTGATGGAGACAGACTTCATATGAAGTCTAAATTGTGTCACTCACTGTCTGAGTTTTAACATTAAGATTTTTAGAAGATAATTTGTTTATCCTTAATGTAACCTCAGGCTGAATTCTCCTAGATTATCGTAGAAGAAATGTTACCTAAAAATAGAAAATATTCCTGAGATTGCTTCAAGCGTGATCATAATTTTTCTTGCCAATCCCGAAGGTTATCAGCATTTGCATATATATTCCTATTCTTTCAGGTTGCCCAGGACTAAACAGTGATGTGACTAGAAATAGGAGAAAAGGACTGAAAAAAAATACTGAAAATGGTCAACAGTATTTCTCAAAACCAAGTGCACTGATGATCTCTGTGTACCTGCTTGGTATATACGTAAGTCTCTGCAAAGAAAGGTCTTAAGCCTTTAGCTGTACGGGCAAAGTACAAAAACTAATAGCTGGTATTCAAATCCTTTTACCATTTTCTTCTCAAATCTCAATTTCTGTTGAGGAATAGATGCTTTTAAGGTATATGTGAAATTACTTTTAACTCAATATATGAAATTATTGGAAAGAGCAAATCATAAATATTTTAGTTATATGGTATGGTTTCCGTGTAGGAATAAGAGAGGCAAGATTTATAGGATATTCACTTGATTCAGTAATTTGCTTTCATTTAAGAAAAGCAGCCTTAGCACAGAAGAGTGTATACTTTGGATAATTAGAAAGGAGGGGTCAAGGGCAGGGAGGCTGGGGAGCTTTAGGTAGCATCTATGATGCTAAAGTCCCATCTTTATTTCTTAAGCTTTGGGAAAAGAGCAGGATTACGTTCTGAAATTACAGTGTGGGACTTACAAATGCTGTGATGGTGGTGGAGCCTTAAGACATTTCCTGATGATCAGAAATCAAGTTACTTTGGAGGAATTTTATTTTTGTTTTTAAGCAGATGTTCACAGGGCTGTAATCTTTATTAAATAATAGCACCAGGGGGAAATGTTACAGACAGGAATGTTTCCTGTCCATCACAGTTTAGAATGGTTTGGTAAAGGATTAGAAATGATTTGGAAAATTTCACAACTAGTTCGATGTCAGGATTTTAGGAACACTTTATGCTGTGGCCAAAAAGGTGACTTTGAACCTCTGGGGGTAGTCAGTCACCCAACTGAACCACATATGCTTTATTCAAGACCCTCTCTTAAGACTTTGGAGAGACTCACAAACAATATGAGACATGGTCTCTGCTTCCAAAGATCTTGCAATTTGGTTGGAGAAAAATTTAGAGAGATGAAAAATGAATGGGACAAGGCAATCCACGTAAAGTGCCCAGTGAAAAGGAAAGTAAAGGGGGCGTCACCTGTGGCTCAAGGAGTAGGGCGCCAGCCCCATATACTGGGGGTGGTGGGTTCAAGGCAGGCCCCTGGCCAAAACTGCAAAAAAAAAAAAAAAAAAAAAGGAAGTGAAGCAAAGGTTAAAGGGAAATTGTGTGTGAGAGAAGGTTCTTTATTTCAAATCAACAAAAATGCTCTTGATGACTTGAGCAGAAGAGAATTTATTTAAAGACGTTTGGGAGCTGCCAAGAAGTCTTGAGAGTCTGGCTTAGAGACTGGAAACTCCAAGTTTGGGGAACGTAGAAACCAGACTTGCAGGAGTGTCCCAAGCTTGGAGATACCAACAGTGCGGGGATTTGAAGAAATGGTAAGTGTTAGAGCCCTCTAAGCTGTGGAAGTTTTATGTGGTGTTTTTTTATTCCTCCATCGATGTAGAGACAATGTTTATAGTGTGCTTGGGACAAGGCATAGAAAGAAAATCAAGTTGGAAAAATAAGCAGGAACCAGTTTGTGGGGGGCTTTGCTGACCTTGCAACTCTCTCTTACTGGCAGTGAGGGCTAGTTGGAATGTTTAGCAGTAGTACGATAGAAGTGACATTATAATGCTGTTCTCTGTAGATGTAAAAGTTCAAAGAAAATAGCCATTTGGCTCTTCATTCCTGAGTCTGGATTCAGCCTGTGGATGGTCTGTTCCGGGGCTGGTTACCTTCCTGGCAGTAGCCTTTACCAGGCCTTCCCTAGGGCAGTGCTTCTCAAAAGAGCACATAAAGGCCACCTGCACCAGGTGTGACGGGGACACTTGTTAAAATGCATCTTCTCATGGCTCTACAGAGTTAGACTCTTTGTGAGCTGGGGGTGGGGGAGATCTGCATTTTTAATAAGTGTCTGGAATGATCTTTTGTGCACTGATGTTCGTGAACTATCACCGTAAATGGACCAGACAAGTCCAGGGCAAGGGTAACGTGCCTCCTGCCTCCTGGTGTTCTTTCTCTCCTCCTCCTTTCATTTTCTGTATGTTACCCCTCCTCTGCATTCTGTCTCTCACCTAAGAAGCACTTCACTTCCAATTTGCACCTACTGTGTGCAAAATACTGATAAATGCTTTTATGGACACTGGAGACGGCCGGAGGAGCATAAAAATACACGCCTATTCAAAATAAGTTCCAGTGGAAAATCTGAGCCATTCCAGGGGAAGCCTTCTATGGGCAAGAGGTTTAGCATTTGCTCTCAGGAAGGCTCACTTTGATTTACAATCCCGATAGGACCTGAATCAGAAAGGTAGGGATTTCAAGCTGTTGGTCAAAGCACAGCACCTGGTGAAAAGCAAATGGCAGGGACGGGGTGACGAAGGCAGGCTTCTTCAGATCACCCCTAACGTTCCTGAGAGGTGAAGGGCTGCTGACGAGGGCTCAGGAAGGCTTGGCTCACTCTCCCCGGTCACTCACTGTTCTTACTTGCGAGGTCATAAGGAGAAACATTTATTTACCATGTGCTATGTACTGGGAATTGTACCTAGCGCTTTGTAGATATCAAACTTATTGTTTATAGGAATTCAGTCACTAGAACAATACCTAGCACATAATGGGCTTTGAATGTTATTGGTTATCAATATTATTGACCATCAATTTCTTCAATTACTCATCCACTTATTCATTCAATAAATGCTTGGCAATGTTCTAGGGACTCAGGACTGCAGCAATTAATACATGCAAAAAAGGAATATTTGCCATCATGCTATTTATATTTTAGTGTTGAGTGATATGTTATATCCACCCTATTTAATAGATAATGTAGGTTCCATTTTACAGATGAAGAAACTGGAGCCAGGAAGTTAACTTGCTTAAGGTCAGACAGGTAGGAATTAATAAAGTCCAGCTGTGAAGAACAGATTTTCACATCTGTTTGCTTTCTAAACTCATGATTTCTACAGTCTCGTTGCAGCTGCAGACAGATTTTCGAATAAAAAGCGATCTTCTTTCTTCTGGATTGTGCCGCCTCTGGAACTGAATGTCTCAGAGAGCAGCCTTTATGCAGTAAGAAGCCATGGAGGGCTGAGAAGGTGCAGAGCAATGTGGTAGCCCCGTCTCTGCACGCTGCGCAGAAATCAAAAGGCTCCAGTTAAAATGCTGGAAAGGGATCTAGAACCGTCCATCTGCATGCTGCGTGGAAATATCCTGTCCCTGCCTGAACTATTCCTCCCTGTGACATGCCCTGTCCCGGGCCCAAGCTATATTCCTGCCTGTGATATTCCAGCCCGTTCCTCTCGGAAGGCGTGGTGCTCCTGCTCAGGAAGTGGCTGGTCAACAGTCTGCCCACCCAGGAAGCGGTGGAAGGTGTTCTGGGGCTCTCACCTATGCGTCCCTGCCTTCTTCCTGCTCACCCTGCTGCTCTGAAGGTCTGCTGTCCTGATATGCCACAGCTTACAATGATCTTAAAAAATTGCTGCCTAAGACACATAATGCCTTCTTCTTCCAGAACGCAGTAAGTGCATTTTGGAAGAAGGCTGCTTGGCCTAAAGGAATGATATCTTGCCAAGGGTCACCCAGAAAGTCTGAGGCTCATGAAGACACCCCTCCTCTCTGCAAACTGCCCCTGACCAGCAGCACTGAAGACTTTTTCCTTCAATTTTGCTATCCTTCTTTTACAATGCTTATCAGCAGTCTAACCTGCTTTTTAAGTAGCTGTGATTGTGGCCTCCTTATGAGACAGGACTAGACCTGCATCTTGAATGCCTACAGTGCCTGGAGTAGTCTTTGCACTCTGCAGGAACGCCTTGGAGGTTTGGTACAATGAGTGGAATTGGAGGAGTTCTTCTGGGAGAGGGCAGATTAAAGGGGTAGAGTGCGGGCTTCCACTTTGAGTATATTCAGGATAATTTGCCAGAGATGGTGTGAGCATTCCAAATTGTTCTCTAAAGAGATCAGCTAAATTGTTTGTTTGGTCTCAACCACACACTTCAACACTACACGTTCGGGTACTGCCACTTGTTAGCTGTGTGGCAGCCTTGGACAAGGAACCTTCTCTGTCAGTGACTGAGTTGCTAATCTGTAGAATCTGTTTATTGTGAGGACACATGAGACAATCTGTGTGAAGCACTGAGCACACTCCCTGGCACATGGAAACTGCTCACTGAACGCTCTCCACGGTTATTTTCATTATTCTCACAACACTATGAGGTGCGTGAAGTTGCTGTTTTACAGATGAAATAATGACAACAGCTATCACTTACTGGGTGCAGTCTTTCATTTAATTTTCACAGCAAGCTTGTGGGGAAATGCCATTACCGTCCCCACTTTCACAAAGAGGAAATGGCTGGGGTTGGGGTCACCTAGCTGGAGAAGCACCAGAACTGGGACTCAAACTTGAGCTCTGATGAAACCTGGAGGCTTAATTCTTTCACGATGACAGGCTGCCTGTAAGGAATGATTGCCACTTCAAAATTGCACTCAGCCTTCTTAAAATACCTCTGTTCTTCAAACGAAATGCCTCACGTCAGTTCTAAATCTGTAATACTTGGGGGAATTAGAGCCTCACCCCGTCAAGGCTGCAGCATGCTCTCTGCACCACTGAAGTCTCAGACACAGGCCTTTCTGCCTTAGAGGCTTCTGCATTTCACTGGCGGGCAGCTGATCACTCCACCTTGGATGAGGTGCTCTGGGAGCCCCCGGATGAAGGATGCTGATAGACATAAGTCAGTGTTTCTGCACCAGACATACTTGCTGCCACTGCTGAATTTATCAGCTCATTATACTTCCTTCAAATAATTAGAGAGCTTGTGCAGCAAGATTCTAGAATGCATACATTTCAAGCCTTGAGTGGCATTTTACTAGCTTTCAGTTATTAACACGTGAATTTTAACTATTGTTCCCTGCCAGAGGTAACTAATGGCAAAATAAAAATTGTTGAATGTAACTTTCAAGGGGAATTCAAATGTGAATGGATAGGGCCAAAGCAAAACCAGCCATTGGAAATTGGACCCTTGCCAGCTCGTGTGTTCTGAGAGAGATCTGAGACCTGGGGAAAAAATAGCCAAGTTATAAAATAAGATTTCCCTTTGCTTTCACTTTGTTGTTTGAAATGTAACGTTCCCACATAATGTCCTTCATTCTGTTTGATTCTGTCAAACAGAGCTAACTTAGATACATCTCCTGCCATACTCAAAATATTTTGCAAAATAATCTGGAGAGGTCATTTATATTTTAGTGTGAATAAAACCCAGACAATTTAAGGATGATTTCCAAGCTTTTTTTATTCTCCCTTTGAGATCTGTATCAGCTCTTGAAAAAATTTTCACAAATCTGTGACAAAATGAGTAAGATATAAAGGGTAACATGGTCTATTTTCCACGAAGCTAAATTCATTTGGTTGTGGGTTGCTAATTCTGTTTTGAAATTTGATATTTGCAAAATGTTATGGGTTGAAATGTCCCTTTTAATATGAAATGGTGCTGCTATGAGACTGAAGCTTTTACTTTTTAACGTTCCTGGCAAGATCCAAAGTTGCTAGCTCTATTCCTGTTTGCCAATTTTCGGTTTGTTTTTAATTTACTGTCTTGTGTAATATAAGCCTGGGAACCACTGGTGTGATAGAAAGAGCACAGGCTTTAGAACAGAAGCCCTTGGGTTTTAATTTTTGTTGGGTCTGTTACAAGCCACATGAGCTGGGCCTTTACTGATCCTCTTAGAATCTCTGTTTCCCCATTTGTAATATGAAGGCAATAGGGTTGTTGAGAGAGTTAAATGAGATCACATATACACAATGTCTAGCTCATAGTTCACAGTTGTACTTAATAATTTATTCTTTTAATTTTTTATTCATGAGAGGAAGAAGAATATGATTATTGGTTGCAATGTGGGAGAGGACCAAGTAAGGAGGACAAGGCACACAATAGGAAGTGAAGCACTAAAGATGGATTGTGTGGAGGACAGCCTCCCTCCCTCCCTCCCTCCCTTCCTTATGGCAGAATCTCACTTTGTTGCCCTGGGTAGAGTGCCATGGCATCGTAGCTCACAGCAACCTCAAACTCTTGGGCTCAAGCTATCCTCTTGCTTCAGCCTCTGGAGTAGCTGGGACTACAGGCACCTGCCAAGCTATTTTTAGAGATGGGGTCTTGCTCTTGATCAGGTTGGAGGCTGAGGTGGGTGGATTGCCTGAGCTCAAGAGTTCAAGACCAGCCTTTCTTTCTAACCTGATAATGTCTTCTGATCCCAAGGAATGCTTTAGAGCTAGGCTGTGTCTTGCTGCCTTTGACTCTCCAGTATCTGGCGCAGCATAAGCTCTGACAAACACTGCTAACATGGAGTGACTTGGGAAACAGGCTATGATTTGGGTATTTGTCTGCAGAAAGTTTATGGGGTATGATCTCTAGTAATGTCTATAGGGGAAATGAAGGAGGAGGGCCAGGCAAAGGTATCTGCCCACCATATGAAATTTTGGAGCTGTTATATCCCTACCGAATTGCTCTGAATCAGGGCAGGGGTACAGGCCTTCGTAATTCCCCTATTGATGATCAATTATAGGATGCAAGAAGGAGCATGATGCATGAGAGGGGGCTGTCTCCAGTGGATTGCTATCTTAAGAGGGATTTTATTTTATTTATTCTTTTTTCTTTTCTTTTTTTTTATTAAATCATAGCTGTGTACATTAATACTATCATGGGGCACAATGTGTTGTTTCTATATACAATTTGAAATACTTTCATCCAACTGGTTAACATAGCCTTCATGTAATTTTCTTAGTTATTGTGTTAAGACATTTATATTCTACATTTAGAGAGATTCACATGTACGCTTATAGGATGAACCATAGGCATGATCCCACTAATCACCCACCCTCCACCCCTCCTTTCCCCTCCCCTCCCCTCCCTCTCCCCTTTCCCCATATTCTTGGGCTAAAATTGGATTATAGCTTTCCTATGAAAACTATAAATTAGTTTCATAGTAGAGCTAAGTACATTGGATACTTTTTCTTCCATTCTTCAGATATTTTGCTAAGAAGAATGTTTTCTAGCTCCATCCATGTAAGCATGAAGGAGGGAAAGTCTCCATCTTTCTTTATGGCTGCATAGTATTCCATGGTGTATATATACCACAATTTATTGATCTATTCATGGATCAATGGGCTCTTGGGCTTCTTCCATGACCTAGCAATTATGAATTGGGCTGCAATGAACATTCTGATTCAAATATCTTCATTGTAGTGTGATTTTTGGTTTTCTGGATTGTAGGAGACGCCAACATCCGAGCAAGATGATCTGCAGCTGAGGAGTGGACCTTGGGCCATTCTTCCACAGGAGTTCCTTGTGGAAGAAGAGCCCATGCCCTCAGCATGTAGTCACTGTTAATTACTCCCCTCACCTGTATCATTTCGTTTCAATAAAAGGCTGGTGCAGAGGTTGCTCAGGGCTACCTGGAAAGTAAGGGCTAGCCCGCCTTCCACAAGCTTGTACTTCTAATCTGCTTCTCTTCTGGTTCCTTCCTGCGGTAACCGAGACCAGGGCCACAGGAGCCCTACTGGTCATGACATTGGATATATACCTATATAGGAATTATAGGATCAAATGGCAGGTCTATTTTTAGTTCTCTAAGTGTTCTCCAGATGTCTTTCCAAAAGGAATGTATAACTTAGCAATCCCACCAGCAGTGTAGAAGTGTTCCCTTTTCTTCACAACCACGCCAGCATCTGTGATTTTGGGATTTGGGGATATGGGCTAATCTTACTGGTGTTAGATGATATCTCGGAGTAGTTTTGATTTGCATTTCTCTGATGATTAAGGATGGCAAGCATTTTTTCATATATCTGTAGGTCATGCACCTGTCTTCTTCAGAGAAGTTTCTCTTCAAGTCCCTTGCCCACCCTGTGATGGATCACTTGTTCTCTTCTTGCTAATACGTTATTAAACCTTTGTCAGAGACATAATCAGCATGTATCTTCTCCCATTCTGAGGGCCGTCTGCTTGCTTTTCTTACCATGTTCTTGGCTGTGAAGATGTTTTTTAATTTGATAAGGTCCCAGTAGTATATTTTGAATGTTGCTTCAATTGCCTGGGGGAGGGGGGGCCTCTTCATAAAATTTTCACCTAGGCCGATTTCTTCAAGTGTTTTCCCTACACTTTCTTCTTGTATTTTTATAGTTTCATGTCTTAAGTTCAAATCTTTAATCCAGTGGGAGTCTATCTTAGTTAGTGGTGAAAGGTGTGGATCCAGTTTCAGTCTTCTGCAGGTCACCAGCCAGTTTGCCCAACACTATTTATTAAATAAGGACTCTTTTCTCCACTCAATGTTTTTAATTGACTTGTCAAAGATCATATAACAGTAAGTAGCTGGGTTCATCTCTTGGTTCTCTATTTTGTTCCATACATCTACATCTCTGTTTTTGTGCCAATACCATGCTGTTTTAATCACTATGGTTTTATGTATAGTCTGATATCTGGTAGTGTGATTCGTCCTGCTTTGTTTTTATTTCTGAGTAATGTTTTGGCTATTTGAGGCTTTTTCTGATTCCATATAAAATGAAGTATTATTTTTTCAAGATCTTTAAAGTATGACAATGGAACTTTAATAGGAATTTTATTGAAATTATATATTGCTTTGGGTAGTATGGACATTTTAACAATGTTAATTCTTCCCAGCCATGAGCATGGTATGTTTTTCCATTTGTTAACATTTTCAGCTATTTCTTTTCTTAGAGTTTCATAGTTCTCTTTATGTATTTTATGTATTTATGTATTTTGAGACAGAGTCTAATTTTGTCACCCTGGGTAGAATGCTGTGACATCTTAGCTCATAGCAACCTCAAACTCTTAGGCTCAAGAGAATCTCTTGCCTCAGCCTCCCAAGTAGCTGGGACTACAGGTGCCTGACATGACGCCTGGCTATTTTTTTAGAAATGAGGTCTCACTCTTGCTCAGACTGGTCTTGAACTCCTGTGCTCAAATAATACACCTGCCTCAGCCTCCCATAGTGCTAGAATTACAGGTGTGAGTCATTGTGCCCAGGCTGGGGAGGGATTTTTAGCTGTGAGGTATCATCAGTTGCTTTTATGGGCTGAATTGTGTCCCCCACAAAGATGCTGAAGTCCTAACTCCCCAAAATTGTGAATGTGACCTTATTTGGATATAGGGTCTTTGCCGGTAATCAAATTAAGGAGAGGTCATTAGGATGGGCCCTAGTCTGATATGATTACTATTTTTATGAAAAGGGGGAAACGTGGGCACAGAGATTTACACAATTAGAGGGAAGACAATGTGAAGGCAAGGGAGAAGGCCACTTAAAAGCCAAGGCATGGGGGAGCACACAGAAACTAGGAGAGAAATATGAATTAGAGTTTCAGCCCTCCCATAGCTCAGAAGGAAACAACCCTGCCAGCGTCTTGAATTTGGAAAGATATCTAGCCTCCAAGTGATGAGACAACAAATTTCTGTCAGGTAAACCACCCAGCATGTGGTACTTTATGGTAACCCTAGAAAGTTAAGACAGTTGCCAACACACTGAATGGCCCATTTGGAGGCCCATCATGAAGTTACAAAAGACACTCTATGGTGCTTGTGAGATGGGAAAGCCTTTGCATCCCAGCTTGGACAAATGCTGGGTCATGTTTTTCTACTAAATATAAAATAGACACATCCTTTCACTATTGGTGTCGGCACATCTCCCTGCAACAAAGAACTGTAATTTAAGCCCATTTTGAGGCTGGCTACAGAAACCAGCTGAAGGAGCACCTCCCCATGCTCAGGAAACATGCTTAATTTGAGGTGCCCAGAAAACACAGGTATATTTATGGGTCCAGGTAGGCCGGACTGTTTAGGGGGTTATTATGACTCTTCTATTGTCAGCTTCAACAGCTTGTTCAAAGAAGTGAAATTTTAAATAAATCAACAGTCTTGGCTATAGTGAAGGAAGGAGGTACCCCCCAAAAATAAATTATATGTCACAATATTGCTCAAATGCTAATGAGCAATTCCCTCAGAATAGAAGAGAATGAGAATGGATTCATGTAGTTATAGACTGATGTTTTTAGGACTACATACTTCTGTATTATCTTTACATTTTATGTAGGTTTTAACACAGGTGATATGTCTCATCTCTGTAGTTTCAGTGCCAAACAGAATGGACGAATTGGGGACTGAAGATACATATATTTTTTGTTGTCACTGACATAATTTAGAGCTGGGGGTACATAAAATATGACTGCATAATCCTTTTGTCTACTTCCTGCGAGTCGTGGGTATTAACTATCTTCTTTTTCCATCAATAGAACAGTGGGAGAGAAGAAATCCATTATCTCACTCAGGCCAACAACTAAATTGCCATCATTTGAAGGGAAAATCTTTATTTTGAGTCAGAGACAGGAAGAAAACCACTTCCTTTTACTGAACTTCAGGTGGGTAGTACTCAGTGTAAGGGTGAAAAAGGCAATCATTGAATGGATACTGAAGGCATGATTGAAGCCCTTCAATACTATCTTTCAACTGTGTATAAGGTTATGTTTATTAAGAAAACCATGCAGCTTAGTGCAGAAAGGCCCCAAATCCTATCCCTCTCTGCAAATGATACTGTAGAGCAGCATAGATTCATGACAAGTAGATAGTAGGTGCTCAATGAATACCTTTCAAATGGAAGTCTATGCTGTGTAATAGAAACAGGTACCCCAAAGGAAATATGCCAGGTGTTCAGTGAAATTTCTTTAAGGAAACTCCAGGAAAGGAGATCAATGGCTTAACCTGTGCTCTTCTCAGATCCCCTTATGATTCCTTTTAATTATGCTTTCACTTCTAATCTTCTCTCAGAAATCTGAAAATGCTTGGAATTTACTTCCCACATGGGTCAGGGGCAGGACTGTGAGAGGCCAAGTCCCCCGGCCTCAGAGGTCAGGAGAGGTCTAGGGGTAGCTTATACTGTACAGGGAAGCTCACACCAGGCATGGAGCTAGAGCTACTCCCAGCAGGACTTTGCCAAGGATGTCACCCTTGCTGGGCTTCTCACCCAATCTGCTCCCCCCACTTCCTTACCAGTACACCTGAAACATTTTCTTCATGAATTACTTGCACATGTATTTTTATCTTATGAAAATCTAACCTAAGGTTTTTCACGTTATGAGGGGAGATAAAGATAACTCTCTTGATTTCAGGTCCATCACAAAGAACTGCCTCGTTCTTTTGCTCCCTTTCATGCAGAGATTTTTAGTCTTCCTGGCTCTAATTATTCTCCACCATTTCCTTCCTCAAACTGTTGAGATCAGGCTTCCATATAAAACACATCATTGAAACCATTCCTCTGAAGATAGCCAGTGACCTCTATCTGGCCAAATTCAATGGCTACCTTTTTTGTTCTCATTTTATAAGATGTCTAAGTGTGTAACACATCAGACCGCTCCTTTAGTATGGGAACACTCTCTTTTCTTACCTTTTCTGACACCATACTCTCTTAATTTTCTTCTTTCTCATTGGCCATTCTTTCTTAACTTTTGAGCTGACTCCATCTTCTCTGTTCTACCTATTAAATGTTGGAAAATAACATGCTTTAGGTCATAGCCTCTTCTTTTCTCTTTTTATGCTATGCCTCCTGTATATGTTATAGATTGCCCAATTGTGCCTCTTGCCTTGATTTCTCCATAAATCTTGACTTATATGTCCAATTGTCTAGTATAATTCTTCACTTGTATATGTAATATGCCTTTCAAAACCAAACATTCAAGAGAAAATTACTATTTCTGCATGTGAGCACAATTTAATAACAATGAAAAATTATTTTCTCTTTTCTTTTTCTCGAGACAGAGTCTCACTCAGTTGCCCCAGCTAGAATGCTATGGCATCACAGCTCACAGCAACCTCAAACTATTGGGCTCAAACAATCCTCTTGCCTAGACTACCAAGTGGCTGGGACTACATGCACCTGCCACAATGCTCTTTTTCTATTTTTAGTAGAGAAAGTCTTGCTCAGGCTGATCTTGAACTCCTGTTGTAAGGAGATCTTGCTGCCCATCGCCCAGGACAGCTTGCTGTCCATTGCCCTTGCTGCCCATCGCCCAGGACAGCTAGGATTACAGGCATGCACCGCTACACCTGGTCAAAAAATTATTTTCTTACTTTTCCAGGTCTTTGTAAATACATCACTTTCAATTGTGTTGTCCCAACTAGAAAAGAGAAACCATTCCTCATTTCTCTACTGTGCCCTACCTGCCACATTTAATTGGTTAGATGTCCCATTAACCATGTCACTATAGTATATTTTGAATCTGATCTCTCTCTCTCTCTCTCTCTTTTTCCCATTAATACAACTCTACTCATAATCTTTTGTTACCCAGGTTACTGAATTAGTCTACTAACTGCTCTTTTACCTCCTTTGTTGTTCATCACCTTCTCTTCACCTCCCTAAATCATCCTTTTTTTCTGTCCCTGAAGAGTGATGTGGGGTCATAGCTCACAACAACCTCAAATTCTTGGGCTCAAGAGATTCTCTTGCCTCAGCCTCCCAAGTAGCTATAGGTGACTGCCACAACACTTGGCTATTTTTAGAAGCAGGGGTCTTGCTCTAGCTCAGGCTGGTCTCGAACCTGTGAACTCAGGCAATCCACCAGCCTTGACCTCCCAGAGTGCTAGGATTACAGGTGTGAGCCACCGTGCCCAGCCCTAAATTATCCTTGTAACACATAATTAGATACCATCATTCCCCTGCTTTAAAAAATTTGTATGACTTTTTCCTACATGTAGAATAAAATAAGATCTTTGCCGCAGTTTGCAACCTTTGCTTACCTTCTGATTCTTTTGTCTACCTTTGGCTTCAGCCACTCTGGACTTTTTCTCTGTTGGCACATGACCCTTCGAGCCTTGTACTTGTGATTCCTTCACCTGCAATGTTCTTGCCCTAGGTCTTTCAAGACAGACTCAACTCCTGTGGGAAGCATTCATCTCAGGAAAACTCCTCCAATGTGAGGTAAAAATGAATGACACATGAATTCTACATCAAAAGAGTTCCCATCACTAGTCTAAAGAGTTTATAACCATTCTAGCACCCTATAATAACCCCCAACTTCTTCTTCTTTTTTTTTTTTTAGCAGTTTTTGGCTGGGGCTGGGTTTGAACCTACCACCTCTGGCATATGGGGCTGGCGCCCTACTCCTTTGAGCCACAGGTGCTGCCCATAACCCCCAACTTCTAATTTGATATTGAAATTCAGAGACTGCTTTGTATTGTATGGACTCCTCCAGATTCTGAGCCCTGCCAAGTCCATCTGTGGCTAGACCTCACCTATTGTCAAGTTAATGTTTTCTATTTTATTGTGAGATTCTGGTGAGTGGAGACTGTGCATTGCTTAGTTGGAAAACTGACACAGCATATGACACCTCTTCATAAGATGCTCAATCAATGTTTGCTGCATGATGGCAGTGAGGACTGGATTCTGGTATTAACTTTGAAATTTAGGCAACTTTCTTTATATGCATTTTATACAATTGTGGTAAAGACAGAATGAGAAAGTAGATATCAAAGCTTCAAAAATATGCCTGGCATATAGACTTCATAAACAATTTCGTGTCTTCATCCCTCCATATCTCCTGTTCTCAATCTTTCCCCCTGCTGTGCATTTATCTACTGTTACACCTCAATGCTGAGCATAGGTCCTACATTCTTTTTTTATTCTTCATTCCTCTTCCCAATGCTTCCTTCCTTCTCAACCTTCTCTACTTCATCCTTTTCCTTTACCATCTCGTTTGTTCCTTTTCTATCCTTCTCTTCTACTCAATATTCAACCAACTTATCATTTTCTTCTTTCTTTTTTGCTTTTTTGAAAGTTTAATATGAACACCTACTCCTTGTAACCTACCAAAAAATAAGTAGTGGGGGCTGTTCTCTTTAGTCAGAGCTAAATACCAGTTCCCTAACTGTCAGTGAGAAAAAAATCCTCTGCACTAGAGTTTGTCTTCTACTCCCCACTGAGACAAAAGTGCTTCTTAAACTCATGCAGCCCAAGTGCTGAAATATTAATAGGAAAAAAAAATAGCAAGGCAAGAGGCCCAGCAGTTTGGGTGCGAGACGAGTAGGTCTTGTGGAGCTCTCTTCTGTTTGGAGCCCTGGGGAGGACTGACATTTAGCCTGCCTCCACACAGAGTTACAGATGGCTTCTAAGCCTATTTCAGTGAACATACGAGGAAGGGGGTGGGGAAGATTGGCAAAACAGAGCCACAGTTCCTATCCATGGCATCAAGATGCCAAGATCCAAAGACAATTAAAAATGGATAACTTGAGGGAAGGCACACAGGGAGACAGTTTGAGCCTTATTAAAATGCATTGAAAAACTTTTTTTTCTTTTGGAAAAAGAAGGAAAATTATTCTGATCTGTTTTTAAGTTAAAAAAAAATAGAGAGAGAGAAATATTTCTCAAGATTGGCCTCTTCTAAATAGGGTCGGTAGGGGCATGGCTATGTAAAAATAAATCCTATCAATTTTCCCACACTATTTTTCTTCAAAAGGATGCCAATAAATTTGTAATACTGCCAAGCTCCAAAAGAACAGATTGAAATATCCAAGATTATAAATTCAAATTTTTGTACTAAAATGGCATTTTAATTTCCTCCCCTAGAATACCCTGTGGGTCACTGTCTTTAGATGCTTTCTGGTTTTTATTTTATTTTATTTTTTGAGTGGTGGATTCCAGCTAAAAGAGGTATAAAGATAATACTTGGGTAGATTTGATTAGAAATTGCTTGGTATTCCTCAGCATAAAACACAAATGAGGATAGTATCCATACGTGAAGATGAAAGAACTATAAATGAGAGATTTATTATTTTTACATCATATTATTATTTTTATTTTAATTTGCAGTTATAAAAGTAGATTATTTGTTTCATTGCTAGCCCTTACTTTACCATTAGAAAGTTTACTAGCTCAGCTTTGTAGTATAAGCTCAAGACCTTAATTTCAACTTGGATTTCATTTCAGCTATCACTTAGTAGTTGAATGACTTTAGGCAAATTATGTCATTGCATCAAGCCTCAGCATATTCATCCATAGAATAGGGTTGTTAATCTTTGCCCCCTAAGGTCTTTCTTTGTGAGGATGAGATGTGATTCAGCATATGAAGCATTGAGAATTTCAGCAGGTTGGTAGAATAGTAACTTTCCATCCCTATGGCTTCATAGAAACACTGATTTTGACAACTACCCATGGACAAAAGCCTGAGAGTCAAGTGAAGAGGTCCCTGCACTCTACTGGAAGAAAAAAATATAAAAATAGATACACTGAAGAGTGCAAACTGAGCAGTTTCATTTTACCCACATCACCATTTCCCAAGATAGCATAGCTCATGCCAGCCCCCTGAGCCTATGATTTCACCTGTGAGGGGTGGTGAAGAATGCAGTGAGAACCTGGCTTCTCCAGCCATGTAGGACTCTGCATAAATGGTCCACTTTTTTCTCTCCACATCAAGAAACTGATAGAATGGGCATGCCAGAACAATCTGAGGAGCAGGGAATAAGCATGAGAGAAAAAACATTAAAGAGCTTGATTTGTATTAACTGCCTTATGATTCTACCAAGAGGGCTATCTATAAACCTAGTAGGATGTAATACCTGCATATTCTCCACCCAACAAGCTTAAGTGTGCCCTCAATTCTCCATGTGTCCTCCCCCCAGACCATGCCAGTGTGCACAGCCCCTACAGACCATACAGACAGCTGGCTTGACTCTATTGGATCAGAAGGTACTTAACCCTAACCACTTTAGAGTACTACCTTAGGGAAAATAAATGGTAGGCTCTTAAAACCAAGCCTGTTTTTGCAGAATTGAGAAAAGACATTCAATCCTGAGACATCCGTTTCTAAAAGGAGTGGAGAGGGTGCATGTATAGAAAAGTTCTGAAAGACCCCGAGAATACCTACCTAGTCTAATGGAGCTCTTTCTTTCCCAAAGACCATCAAAAAAGACTGAAGGAGGTGACTCCATCTTCAGACAGCAATGTAAGATTAAAGAATATGAAACAAATCAGGGAAACATGATACCACCAAAGGAAGACAATAATTTTTCAGCAACTACTCCCCCAAAGTGGATAGTATGAATTACCTGACAAATAGTTCAGAATAATTGTTTTGAGGAACTTAGTGAATTACAATAGAACACAGATAACTCAATGAAATCAGAAAAATAATACATAAATAAAACAAGAAGTTGACAAAAGAAGTACACATCATAAAAAGAGCCAAACAGAAACCTTGGAACTAAAGAATAGTTGAAGAAAATTAAAGAGATTCAACAGCAGACTAAATCAAGAAGAAAGAATCTGAGAACTCAAAGATAGGTCACTTGAAATTATATAGTCAGGAGAATAAAGAAAACATAATTTTAAAAAAAGTGAAGAAAACCTCCAGGATTTATGAAATACCATCAAGCAAACCACTATATGCATTATGGGATTCCAAGAAAGAAAAGAAAGGGGCAGAAAGCTTATTTTTAAAATGCTGAATGCAGTTTACACCTTAGGAGGAATATGGAACCTAAGACCAAGACTTTAATTTCAACTTGGGATCCATTTCATCTAATAGTTACTAGTTACCAGGTTCATAAATCTCAAAAGTCCCCAAACAGGACCAACCCATAGGAAATTACATTGAGACACATGATAGTAAATTTATCAAAAATCAAAGAGAGAATTTTGAAAGCAACAAGAGAAAAAGCTGCTCATGACATAAAATGGAGCCTCCATACAGCTATTGATGGATTTTTCACCAGGAACCTTTCAGGCCAGGTGAGTGGGATGATAAATTCAAAGTACCGAAGGAAAATAAACCCTCTTGTCAGCCAAGAATACTTTATCTAACAAAGATGACTATCAGAAATAAGAGAGTTATAAATAATTTTTCCAAACAGATAAAAGCTAAGGAGGTTCATTGTCACTAAAACTGCCTCAAAAGAGGCTAAAGGAAGTTCAAGTTCAGATGAAAGGATGCTAGCCGGTAACGTATGTTTTGAAGTAACATATACCTTCAAAATATATGAAGGTATAAAATTCACTGGTAAAACGAACTATATAGTCAAATTCAGATCACTCAAATACTGCAATAATGATAAGTAAATCACTTTTACCACCAGCATAAAAGTTAATAGAAGAATATGAAAAACTATCGAAATACTAAAAGTATTATAACTATCATTACACTATTTTTAATGAATACAGAACATAAAAATATGTAAATTGTGTCATTAATGGCATAAAATATAGTAGGAGAGAAGTAAAAGTGTAGAGGTTTTTATATGTAATTGATATTAAGTTATTATCATCTTAAAATCAACTGCTATAACTGTGAGATATCTTATGTAAACCCTGTGTAATAAACATAAAAAGCCTCTAGTTAATACACAAAGGATAAAGAGAAAGGAATCAAAGCAGACTACTAAAAAATTATCAAATCATAAAGGAAGACAGAAAGAGAGGAAGGAAGGAACAAAGGAACCATTAAACAGAAAACAATGAGTAACATAGCAATAGAAAGTCCTTACTTATTAAAGTCTTCAATCAAAAGACATAATGTGGCTGAATGGATTTGAAAACCCCCCAAGATCCAACTACATGTTGTCTACAAGATATTCACTTTAACTTTAAAGACATGCATATGCTGAAAATTAAGATACTGGGAAAAAGTATCTTAGAGAGAAAAAAAAATTAGAAGACAAAGTAGAATTTAAGTCAAAGACTGTCTCAAAAGACAAGAAAGGTCATTATAGTGACAAAAGGGTAAATTCATCAAGAGGATATAACAATGGTAAATACACATGCATCAAAGATAGAAAACACAGAAAATAAATATAGAAACATATAGAAAAAAATATTAACAGAAGGGAGAAATAGAGAGCACTATAATAATGGTAAGGGACTTTAGGACTCTATTTCCAGCAATGGATAGATCATCCAGATAGAAAATCAATAAAAAAAACCAGCTGATGAAACAACACTATATAGATGCTTTTTAACTTTTGAGGAGGTTATGTCTCAATAAATAAACCATAAAGTCAGAAAATTGTAAGTCTTTTGTATGTCAGACAGCATGTGCCTGATGTACACAGAACATTCCATCCAACAACAGCACAATATACAGAAATCAATTGCATTTCTATACAGTAACAAAGAGCTATCTGAAAACAATACATTTACATTAGCATCAAAGAGAACAAAATACCTAGGCAAACGTTTCACCAAGGAGATGAAAGATCTACATACTGAAAAGACAAAACACTGATGAAAGACATTGAAGTAGAAATAAACAAATGAAAACATATCCATGTTCAGGGATTTGAAGAAAGAGTATTCTTAAAATGTCTACACTACCCAAAGCATTCTACAAATGCAATATACTACCTATTAGAATTTCAGTGTTATTTTTCACAGAAATAGAAAAAGAATCCTAAAACTCATACAAAACACAAAAGACACCAAATGGCCAAAATAATTTTGAGCAAGAAGAACAAAGCTGAAGGCATCATACTTCCTGATTTCAAATTACATTACAAAGCTACAGTATTCAAAACAGTATGGTACTGGCATAAAAATAGACACAGTGACCAATTTAATAGAAGAGAGAATCCAGAAAGAAATCTACACATCTATGGCCAACTGATCTTTAATGAGAATGCCAAGGACACACAATGGAGAAAGGATAAGTTCTTTAATAAATGGTATTTGAAAACCTGAATATTCACATTCAGATGAATAAAATTAGACTTTTAACTCACAGCATATGCAAATCCAACTCAAAATGATTAAAAAATTTAATTAAACATAAGGTCTGGAACTATAGAACTACTAGAAGAAAACATAGGTGAACATTTCCTGATATTGGTCTAAGTAAAGATATTTTGGCTATGAGCCCAAAAACACAACAATGAAAGCAAAAACGGACAAGTGAGATTGCATCAAATATAATACAAAACTTCTGCACAGTAAAGGAAATAATCAACAGAATCAAGAGATAACCTACTGATTAGGAGAAAATAGTAACAAACCCTACATTTGTTAAGAGATTAATATCTAAAATCTATTAAGAACTTAGCTTATCAGATGCCATAATAACCCAATTTAAAAAATGGTCAAAGGACCTGAATAGCTATTTCTCCAAAGAAGACATAAAATTTCCCATCAGGTATATGAAAAAGCATTGAACATAACTAATCATCAGAGAAATTCAAATCATAATCACAATAAGAAATTATCTCACACTTGTTAAAATAGCTAATATCAAAAAGATAAAAGATTAATTTTAGGGAAGATGTGAAGAGAAATTTGTGCATTACTGGTGGGAAAGTAAATTGGTACAGGCTTTATGGAAAACATATGGAGGTTCCTCAAAAAATTAAAAATAACCCAGCAATCCCACTTTGGGATATACATTTCCAAAGGAAGTGAAGTCACTGTCGTGGAGAATTAGCTGCCCTTGCAGGTTCATGGTAGCATTATTCACAACAGCCAAGAGATGAAATTAACTTAGTGAAAATGCAATACACGACCAAACCCACAAGAATATTATTCAGTGTTAAAAAAGGAAATCCTGCCACTTGTGGCAACACAGGTGAACTTGGAGGGCATTACATTTTTCTAGGTGAAATGCATCACACGGAGAGACCAGTACTACATGATCTCACTTATATATGAAATCTAAAACAGCTGAACTCCCAAAAACAGACAGCAGGAAGGTGGTTTCCGGGTGATAAGAGGAAAGGGGAATGGGGAGATGTTGGTAAAAGGGTACAAACTATGCAGGATGAATCAATTCTGGAGATCTACATTACTCCTGTAATCCTGTGACTGTAGTTAATGGTACTGCATTGCATACCTTTAATTTGCTAAATTAGTAGATCTTAAATGTTCCTACCTCCCTAACAGAAAAGGTAATATGTGAGGCAATGGATATGCTAATTTAGCGATTAGCTTGATTGTGGTAATCATTTCACAGTGCATACATATATTGAAACATAATGTTGTACATCTTGCACTTATATGATTTTGTCAATTATACCGCAAAAATCGAAAAAAACATTAATCACACTATGTATGGCATATGTATAATGACTCAATATTAAATTAACTAGTATTATTTCTGTTGCCTGAGGGCTTATGTTACATCAACATAATAATTTCTGATATTTCCATAGCACTTTGCAAATTTCAAAATATTTCCACTTA
Source organism: Otolemur garnettii (assembly GCF_000181295.1). NCBI lineage: Eukaryota > Metazoa > Chordata > Mammalia > Primates > Galagidae > Otolemur > Otolemur garnettii. The sequence goes on from NW_003852396.1 coordinate 11,106,157, forward strand.
CATTTTGTCATGGATCCTGTGAGATTGGTAGGGCAAAAATAACCTAGTCCCCCTGAGCAAGAGTGAGACCCTATCTGTACTAAAAATAGTGAGGTGATGAGGCAGGCGCCTGTAGTCCCAGCTGCTCCAGAGGCTGAGGCAAGAACATCTCTTGAACCCAAGAGTTTGAGGTTGCTGTGAGCTATGATGCCATAGTACTCTACCCAAGGGCAACACAGTGAAATTCTGTCTCCAAAATGGAAAAACAAACAGTCTCACTTAATATATTTATGTGCTGTCAGAAAGCATTAGATAAGAGTTTGAACACTGGTGTTGAACCTGGTGCCTTTTCAGTCTATTGCTATATCTATGAAGTATTAATACATTTAAAATCCAGTGAATACTTGATGTGTACCAGGCATTATTCTAAGTGATTAATATGAATTATCTCATTTTAATCCCCACAATATTGCAAAGTAGGTATTATTATTCTCCCATTTTATAGATAAGCAAACTGATATTTAAAGATGTGAAATCGGGTGGCGCTTGTGGCTCAAGTGCAGGGCGCCGGCTCCATATGCCAGAGGTGGTGGGTTCAAGCCCAGCGCTGGCCAAAAACTGCAAAAAAAAAAAAAAAAAAAAAAAAGATGTGAAATCCTTTACTCTATGGCTCAGAGTTCTTACAATGTGAGAGCCAGGATGTGACTGAGTTTAGTGTAATCCCAGCATCTGTTGCTTTGGGATAGTGGCTCTCAGGTAAAAACACTTAGGAGTACCTAGGGGCAGCACCTGTGGCTCAGTGGGTAGGGCGCTGGCCCCATATGCCTAAGGGTGGCAGGTTCAAACCCAGCCCTGGCCAAACTGTAACAAGAAAAAAAAAACAACAAAAAACACTTAGGAGTACCTTAAGAATTTCTGAATTTTTAGCTGTGTGATCTTGAATTAAAATCACTGAATTTCTCTGCATTCTTGTCTCCTCATCTGTAAGTCGGGAATAATAATTCAAGCCCATCTCTCAGAGTTGTGGGAATGAGAGAAAATATTTGAATACCCTTTTGAAAAAATAACATGTACCATATTACAATTATTAATATGGTAATCATTATTAATATGGTAACAAATTATTATCAATGTTCTGGGTATAATTTTTTTTAACTTCTAAAAATGCTGTTCTGCCAATATGCAGACACAGATTTGAAAGGTACTACCAGGAATGCATCAGCCTAATCACCACAGTTCTAACAGCTATGATTTTGTTACAAAATGGCTAAATTGGCAACAACCCCACCACTCAGATTAGCTGACTTCTTAAACTCAAATGGTCCAAAGCCAGGTCCGTGTCAGTGCTTATGCTTCCAAATGATGGCTTCTAGACCAGCAGCCAGTGGATTCCGGACATCACTCTTTATTGGATTAGAAGTAATTCTAAATTCATGGGAGGCACTTTAATATTTGTGCAGATAACAACGCAGATGGACTCTGCTATTGCAATTGATTTTGGCTGTTCATTCCTCAATGTGTATTTCACTTAATGCAATTGTTTGAAGAATGGTGTCTGAGTAAACACCTGTGTGGAAAGACCCATGAACCCCTTCACCATTGTCACTTACTTTAGTATTGAAATAAAAAATCAAAGAGTGGTGAAAGACAGGACACTGCACTGTCTTCTTTAAGCTGCTTTCCAGACTGAGGGGATGTTATGTCATCCTAAATGTGATCACATCGGTAAGACACTCACGAAGAGCCTGGATCTAGGAATACACAACCAGCGACATTTCTCCTTCATGTGTGTTGCCCTAGACTGAGCCTAGCATGGAAGGTTACCTATGGAAGAGGCTTAGGAAGTGATGCTGTCTGCCTTCCCCAGAGCAGAGTGGGAAGAACTGTGTATCCTGGTACCTCAATTGAAATCTTGACTCTAGCTCGTGTTAACACTGTAGGCTTGACGAACTTCCTTAATACTCTTAGCTCTCTTTTCTGTATCTGCAGAATGGGGCCAATAGTGGGCACAGCTGGGAATACCAAGGATAATGAAGACAACATACAAGGGCACACAGTGTCAAAATAACGTAGTCCTCAATTTCTGTAAGATCTCTACCATTTGCCTTCTCTTCTCACAATGTGAAGTTCTAAATGAAGAGCCCTCAGGGAGAGAGTCATAGCCGATAAGCCAGGGACAGACAGCACTCTGTGTTTCTCCATGTGAGGTGCTTTTACGCTCATTATTTTTTGTCCTTACACAGTTCCATGAGGTAGGTGCTATTATCTGAACCTTCCAGATAAGAAAATGATCTTGCAGAGAGATTAAGTTGGGTGTCCACTGTGTCTCATCTACTAGGTGAAGGATTCAGAATTTTGGACCCAGTGTTATTTATTGAACAAAAAAAAAAAATGAATTTGAGCTATGTGACCTTTATCCAAATAATGAAAATAGAGCTAATATTGACTGAGCTCTCACCATTTACCTTCCCTGTGCTAAGCAATTCCGATTCTAACTTATTATGTCTGCAATAACATTACCTCTTTTTTATATGTGAGTAAGCTGTGAGGTTATCCAGCTTGTCACAGGTCAGGCAACCAGTAAATGGCTGAGTCAGAATTTGGCCTCAGGAAATCTTATTGCAGAATCTTTGCTTTTAGTTCGTACCTTATTATCTGGGGCTGGTTCACCTCTGCCATTCTCGAGCACGGCACTTTTCTGCTCTGAGCCTCAGCTTATTAATTGGTAAAACGAAGAAGTCGTTTAGATAAACCGTAAAATCTTTTCTGTGAGTCTATCCAATAGACCAAATCAATGTTGTCATAATAAAAATCACAGGAGGGCATGTCCTGCAGGTCAGGCCCTTGCTCACTGCTGAATCATGAAGGGGAGCAGCTCAATGAATAACAAGGCTCTGCCTCTTCTCTGTCTGAGCCCTGGACATGGAGCCGAGCCTTACTGGAGTCCACAGAAGTGTACTATCTCTTCAGTGGGGCTTTTCTGTTCTTTGTGGCAATTCCTCCCTGTTCGCCTTAGAACATTTTCACAAATTTGAGCTTTCTCTCACTGCCATCAGAGTTAAAATACATGTGGCAAAGGGATGGCCTGTTGCAGGGGGTGATGGCAGTCCCAGGAATGGTCTCATTTTGGATTTAGCACAAATGAGGTCTCCTCAGTCACTTTGCCTTTTTTTTTTTTTTTTCTTCCATTCAAGGACTAGCCCTGCAAAATGTCAGTCTAAACCTTATAGCTATGAGGCAGAATCTGAGGCACGGTGTTTATTCTCAGGCATTTTTAATTTCAGTCTCCTCTTATAGAAATGCAATTAATACATGTTCGAAACAGTAGGAAAGGGAAAGCCCAGCCATGGGATGTGGGAGGGAGCGGTGTTCCTGGTGAGGGATTTCTGCTTCTCTAGGAAGGCCTTCTTCCCCCACTGTGTCCTTAATATCTGTTTATTGCAGAGACCCTTTAGAGAATAAAAAGAAAGCTCTGGACTGTTTTCCTACCAAGATTCACACTCCCCTTTATACACCATCTGACATACAATTTCAAGGTTTCATGAACATCCCCAACCTGTCTATGCCCAGTGACTTTAGCTAAATGCTCTCTTCTCTGGAGCATTGATGCATTATCTCCCATATTCACCTTTCTTATTTCCCCATTCATTTTCCTAATTCCTTTTCCCTTCCACTGAAGTGCAGTAATAGCATCTTGGCCAAGAAAGGGACTTTGAAGCCCATCTGGACCTGCCCCTCACCCACTCTGTATTAGCAGCCAGTGCACATTACTCCCCCTACTGACAAGGAACTCACACTACACTGGTGACTGCTCAATTGAAGAACGCTAATTACAGTAGAATTCCCATAGCTGAGCGCCCCTCTACAATGATCACCTTCTTAAGTTGACTGGTGTTCACAGACCAGGTGTGTACCACATGTAGGTATCAGTACAATAGGCCTAGTTTCTTGTGTTGACCACCTCTGTATGTGACCAGTTTGTTACAGTCCCTTGGGTAGTCAGCTTACCTCAGTTTACAGAGGTTCTACTGTATTTTATTTGCTAATAATTACTTACTAATCATTAATAATCTGTTAATTCTCCTAGGAGCTTTACATTTTGCTGAGCAGAATCCTACTTCTCTGTACCATGGTTGCTGCTGGGGCCCAGCCCAGTTGCCCTTTGCCTGCTGCACACCCATCCCCCAGCTGCTGTGAGTGTGTCTAGAGAATTACCTGTTGGCTAAGTGAGAGCTGTGGTTGCTACACACTGAGCCCTCCTTGCTGGATGCAGACTTCAGACAGTGACAAACTGGCACAGGTGCACAAAAGGCCAGCCTGCTTGTCTCAAGATGGGATTGACTCTGTGTTTCTGGACCTAGGGAATTTGGTACCACAAAGGTTCTGGAGTGGGATTCTGGAGTTGGATCACCATGGCTAACTGGCAGTTGTGATAAGTGGGGTCTTGATAGTCTTTGGCAAGTAGTAGCTGTGCTGTTGCCAAGACACACACCTGAGGCTATTCCATTCACTGGCCTTTATTCCTGCTATTCTTTTTGCCTGGGAATTCTCCACATACATCCTCCAGTAGTGGCTGTAGTAAGTGCCCTGCCCAAATTCCCCAGCACCTAAGTGTTGGCTACTAACAGCTCTCAGTTAACCCTGGATGTTATGTCCTCCTGCCTGGGCTAGGCAGATACCTGTGCAAAGTCTTGAGTTTTGAGATGTATGAAGAAATAGCAACTTTAAGGACTAGGAATTAGGTAACTGTCATAAGCATCACTGATCATGTAAGAGAGAAAATGATGGTCTCAGATCTAACTATCAACAATTTAAAGAAAATTCAGAGGCAGAGAACCTCCTTGGAAGCTTTTCAAAACAGCCCTCTCTACTGCAGAGGGAAAGAGCAAGACTTAATTAGAAGAGTAAAAAAAACTTCGGAGAAGCCTGGAATTCCAGTCTAAGCCATTCTTCTAGGCCAGTATCAAAGCTTCATAGGGAAGGAGGGGGACTTTGAGACTTGAGATGGAGACAGCTGGGCATCTGCCCCCAAGAACCTTGAAGTCCCAAATTCCTAAAACTGAACTCTCTCAGAATTAGCTTTCTTTCCTTTGTTGGAGGTAGCATACTGCCACCTGGGCTGCTTGCATGAAGACTGTGAGATGCCTTAAATAGGATACACACCTTATGAAATGGCTCAGAATCTGCCTTCTCTCCTCTGGTCCCCATATGCATTATGAAGATCAAATTACAACATAAACCTAACCTTCTACTGTGGTAGAACAGGGACTGTGAAGCTAAATAGCTTCAGGACCGTACTAATACCTTCGTATTAGGAGGGAACTGGAGACGGTATCTTTGAGTGGATCTCCAGAGGATAGAACATAAAGCTGTTTAGAGGTAAGTTTAACTACATGGGGAGGCACTTTCCTATGATACAGCACTTAGTACCCTGAGTGCTGGAATGGCTCTCAAAAGCTTGGAAATAAGCAGTGGTCCACATGAGACAAAATATAGATGCTAGAATTGCTACAACAAACTATGGAAGGAGAAGTAGAAAATGCATGGAGAAGTGGGTATGGCAGAATGGGGCTACTACAGAAGCCTGGACAAGTTGATCATGCTCCTCACCAAAGCTCAGGACACTCTGTTCCCCAGATGATATGGAGTGTGCTGCTGGGCAAGGCACCAGCATCACTGATAATCACCCAGTGGCTATTCTCTGTAGACTGGGCCTGAGAGGAGAAGACACTGTGATTTAACTGGTCTCAGGATGATAGGATTATGATGCAACAGAGTGCAGGTAATAGCACCAACCATCAGAAGTGAGGTGGGTGTGAATTATTGTCATGAACAGCAAGGCCGGAAAGGCAGACAGAGACCTAACCCAGAGGTATATATGGAGATGGTTCATGGAACATGGTGTTTTTAAAGGTTTTAAAGAAGTACAGACAAAAAATGCCTTGCTTAATATAATTCATATATAATTAAGAGATTACAAATGGTTGAGCAAAAGGCTGAGGCCAGCTGTCTCTATGGAAATTATAATCTCTTACTCATTGCCTCCAACTGAGATAGTTCTTAGGCTGAAAGGCCACCAGTTGAAGAAGGGGTAGGTACCCGGGGTGAAGAACTCTGAAACACCATGGGAAGTGTATCAGTAGTAATTCCTGCAGTCCTTCCCCATGGCTATATACTTGAGCATGCACACACTGGGGGAAGGGGAGCATCTACCTCTTTTGAAAGCTATTAGATAGACTCTTAGTTTACATTAATATTTGCCATGGGAACGTAGTGAGTATTAGATAACAAATAGATCCATTGAGGCCACAGACTCACTGCTCACATCCCCTGTAATTAGAAGATGCCTGCTTAGCACTTGGCAGAACCCTCACGCTCATTCCTTGTTCTGTACAGTTAAGAACTACTGTAAGAAAGGCCAAGTTGAAGCCCCCAAAACTGGCTCCTCAAGTACATAAAAACAAGAATACACCCTAGAATGACAGCAAAAGTGCTACCTTTAGGAGTGGTGGTCCCCATATCATATTCCTATTTATTTCATCAGTCTGGACCCTACAAAAACCAATGGATCATGGTGATGGTGAACCACCCAAATTTTACCAAGAAGTAGTCTCAGTTGCAATATTTATAGAGGATGTGGTAGCTTTACTAGGGAAGATTAACAGACTTGAGTGCCTGGGGTGAAGCTATTGAACTGGCAGATGCATTCTTTTCCATACTCATCCAGAAAGATGATTAAAAGCAACAATGTACATTATGATCCAGTGCCAGGGCTCTTATTTCTCATGTTCTCTGTTGTAATTTATTCAAAAGGGGCCTGGGCTGCCTGGACAACTCAGAATGTCACATTAGTCTACAAAATTGATGATGTCATGTTAATTTGACCCAATGAACATTAAGTTACAAGTACTTTGGGAGCCTTGGAAAGACACATACACTAATGAAGATGGGTGATAAATCTTCCAAAGGTTCAGGACCTGTCACTTTGGAGAAGGTTTTCAGATCCCAGTGGTTTGCTGTGTGCCAGGGCATGTCTTTCAAAGTAAAGGACAAATTATTTGACCTTGTTCTTTCTACTACTAAGAAGTACAGTATTTGAGAGTCCCCTTTGGATTTTTTAGGTATCATATTACACACATGTGAATACTTTTACAACCCATTCAACAGGTGATATGGTAGCTGCTAGCCTTGGCTGGGCATGGAATTGAGAAATTTACTATGGAGAATCTTAGAGATAATCTTCACAGCTCTGGAACGAAACCATGCTGTCTGTGGGAGAGAACTGTGCACCATTCTAAAATCTTGCCTACATCCTTTTAGATAGATCTTTTTTTTTTTTTTTTTTTTTTTTTTTGAGACAGAGCCTCAAGCTGTCCCCCTGGGTAGAGTGCCGTGGCATTACAGCTCACAGCAACCTCCAACTCCTGGGCTCAAGCGAGTCTCCTGCCTCCGCCTCCCAAGTAGCTGGGACCACAGGCGCCCGCCACAACGCCCGGCTATTTTTTGGTTGCTGCCGTCATTGTTGTTTGGCGGGTCCGGGCTGGGGATTCGAACCCGCCACCTTAGGTGTACGTGGCTGGCGCCTTAGCCGGTTGAGCTATAGGTGCCAAGCCTAGATAGATCTTTGTTGAAATTGACCAATTGATTATGGATTATCAAGTGATCATGTGGTCAACATGTGGATCATGAGATGTATTTTTTCAATGTTATGAAGCTGTGATGAAAGAGCCAGCAGCATCATTAAACAGAAGTGGTACCTCTAGGACAGTGTTTTTCAACCTTTTTTATTTCATAGCACACTTGAACCCATGGTTAAATTTCTGTGGCACACTTAAATTATGTTGATCAAAAAAAGAGTAAAAGAAATAATATATTTATTGTACTTTGAACTTCTTTCAGAAATAATTTAATTAATGATCTTTAAAAATTTTTGCAATACACCTAAGATCCTCTCACAGCAACATCAGTGTGCTGTAGCACACTGGTTGAAAATCACTGCTGCAGGATCAGGATTGAGAAGAGCCAAAGGACATAAAAAAACTACAGAAAGAGACCCATACACCAGTTCCACTGCTTGTGCTGCATTGCTTTTTCCTTTGTTGACTCCTAAGCTCTCATGATGGGTGCTCCCCATAATGACATGATGAAGGAGGAAGAAGCCTGAGTTTGGCTCATAGATGAGCTGGTTGGTGTGCAGCTACAGGCCGTACAGGAATTGTTGCTGCAGTATAGCCTCACTTAGGAGTGCCCCTACAATATGATGGCACATATTTACCATATTTGAGAAGATGACGGAGAGAGAGTGAGAAAGAAAAAGAGGGGAAGAGGAAAAGGGAGAAAGAGAGAGAGAGAATAGAAATAGATCCTAGAATATTACTGAAAAAAAAAGTTAGACCAACCTTCCAGTTGCTTTGTATGGCCTATACCTGCAACAGCAGTACCATTGTTCTTTGTTCCCATAGGAACAATGGGAAGAGCTTTGGTCATTGAACCTGGCCATTCATTTTGTACATAGAGAAAAGTGGTTGGAAGCAAGGGTGTGCATAGACTTGTGGACAGTATGAATGGCTTAGTTTGTTGGTCAGAGATGAAACTTAAAAAGGAGAAAAATTGGACATCTGAACATGGGAGGCCTGAGATAGAACCATGGATGTGGAAAGTGTGTGCGGCTCTTGCATCACATGTTGGTGCCCACCAGAGAGCATTCATGGCAGCAGAGACATTAAGCATCCAGCAGACAGACTGACACAGCCAGTAGACATGAACTGGCTGCTGTCCTCAGCCACCACAGTTCTGTGACACCCCAGCACAGAGATCAGCTGTGGCAGCAGACACAGAGGCTATTCATGGGCTCACCAAGCTGCGCTATCACTGCCATCCTGCCAACAGGAGGGATGAGTGAGGAGCCCCTGACATAGTATCATGTTTGAAGGAGACCAACAAGTGGCAAATTGATAGATTGGATCTCTTTGATCTTGGAAAGGGCAGTAATCCATCCTGACTGGAATGAGCATGTAGTATAGACTTGGGCTCACCTTTGCCTGCCTGCAGTGCCTCAGCCTGCACCAATATCCAAGACCTCACACTTTACAGAAAAGGAGATATGGCAGTGGGCACATTGTTATGGCATCCACTGTTCCTCCCTCATATCCTACCATCTAGAAGCTTATGGCTTTGGAGAGTGATAACCTCTTGCTTCAAAGCTCTTGCATCAGCTTTGAGAAGAAACTATAAAAAGATGAGGAGCCATCAGTGTCTACTGTAGCATCATGCTACTACCCAATCAGTAGGACATATGAATCTGAGAAACCAGGAGTGGAAGTAGAAGCCGCACCATTAATATCCACTCCAAATAGTCCAGAAATTATGACATTTTTTGCTTCTCATTTTTGCCAATTTTTGTCCTGTGGTTTTAGAGGTCTGAGGTCCATGAGGTGAATGGGGGGCACAGTAAGAGTATTCTTAATTTAAAGCTGTGACTGCCATCTGGTCATGCTAGTTATCCTCAACCTAGCTGACCATCAAACAGTGAAAAGAGTTACTGGCAGGTGTTGGATTGTTCCTACATACTGAAATCAAGAAGGAATAAAATTAGCACAGAGATAATTCACTTGAGCACTTATTGGCACTCTCATGCCTATTTGTAGATGCAAATTGGCAAATAGTGTAATTATGGTCTCGTAAGAACATAATAACCAGGGTTTCAGATTCCTTAGGAATAAGAACTTGGGGCAACCTTCATCAGGCAGGTCATCCAGACCCCTGGCTGTGCTGGCCCAAGGTGAGGGAGATGGAAAATGGTTTTAGAAGTCAGGCTGATGAGTATCAGTTATAGTAGGTACTGTAGTTCATTCCAATCAATCATCCTTTTGTAAGTTCTCCAAGAAATTGGGATCAACCAAAATTCTAAAGAAGCTACAACTGGCTAGAGTGAAAATATAACAAACAAATAGATCTAAGTGATGTGAAGGGTGGATTGTAGTGAGTATTTCTGGTGACTTGCCCAGATTTTTTTTTTAAATATTGCAAATACTTTTAATTATACAGATTAAAATATTGTAACTAAATTGATAAAAAGTATAGCCTCTTTCTGTGGCCAACTCAGAATTGCTCTTGCTTTTCTGTAAGCTAGACTTTAGAATATTAAAGGATTTCAATTAAGAATCTTATTATTTTTAGGTTTGCATATGTTATTTGAGTTACAACAAAAGTACCACAGTAAAGTGAATTTTGCCAGTGTCCTGTTATAGAGTATAATGTCAGTCATGTCTGTGGAATGTAAATGAAACAAAGTCTAAAATGCTAAATTTATATCAGATAATAGCAGCAATAAATTAAAATGAATGCTAAAAATGATTAATCAGGTATCTGTTACAGTAATTAACTCATTGCACTTCAAAACCTAATTTCCATCCCAAATTTATCATATAGATTCGGTGTTGCCATTTTTTTTATTAAAAGTAATATTTTAAGATTTAGAAATGACTAATTTAAAAACTATTATCCAGCTATAAGCATATGATGATTATACATAAATTTATTTAAAATTATAAGAAAAATGTTAAATGAGGTTTAGCCAAATTTTTCCTTGAAAATATAATTCCTATCTGGAGATTAATTGTGAAATCTTTCACTCCTTTTCTATTTCATAAATATAAAACTTCTTTGCTTTTTTTTTGTTTTTTTTTTGGGTTTTTTTGAGTCAGAGTCTTACTCTGTTACTCTGATTGAATGCTGTGGTATCATAGCACACAGCAACCCCAAACTCCTAGGTTTGAGGCATCTTCTTGCCTCAGCTTCCCAAGTAGCTAGGACTACAGTCACCCACCACAAGGCCTGGCTAGTTTTTTTTTTTATTTATCATAGAGAAGGGGTCTTGCTCTTCCTCATGCTGGTGTAGAACTCCTGATCTCATCCAATCTATCTATCTTGGCCTTCCAGAGTGCTAGGATTACAAGTGTGAGCTACTGTGCCTGGCTAACTCTGTCTCAAAAATAAAATTAATATAAAATAAAATAAAATAAATAAAAACAAAGGTTCTGTAACTGGGCTGGTAGGGAAAGAAGAGTGGAGACTAGAATTAAGGCTTTACCTTTGCTTGCTAGCAAACTATTTTCTTAACATTTGTCTGTTTCAACATGCAAGAATACTTCAGATATTTTTATTATTTATTTATTTTATAGAGACAGAGTCTCACTTTGTCACCCTTGGTAGAGTACCATGGCATCACAGCTCATAGCACCCTCCAACTCCTGGGCTTAAGTGATTCTCTTGCCTCAGCCTCCCGAGTAGCTGGGACTATAGGCGCCCACCACAACGCCCACCTATTTTTTGTTGCAGTTTGGCTGGTGCTGGGTTCGAACTCACCACCCTTGGTATATGGGCTGGTGCCCTACCCACTGAGTCACAGGTACCACTACACATCAGATACTTTTAATACAACAGAGTACCCATAACTCATTTGCTTGGAATGCTGGCTGAGAATAATTCATAGCTTTCCTTTTCTTTGGAGAATTGTCTGAGACTGAAAAAAAGCCACTTCACTTTGGAGGCTATCCTTCCTCTTTTCAGGAAATCTTCAACTAATGACTCCTGGTGTAGTGATGTAAAAGGCCAATACATGGGCAACGCCTGTGGCTCAAAAGAGTAGGGCGCTGGCCCCATATACTGGGGGTGGCGGGTTTGAACCTGGCCCTGGCCAAAAACTGCAAACAAACAAACACCCCCCCCCAAAAAAAGAAAAAAAAAAAAAAACACAGAGACAAGTGTTTCCCTAAAAGGCCTCCAGGTAGGATTGCGTCTGTGGTGCAATTTGTCCCACAGAGCTTCTGTGGGACACCAGAATGAAGCCCGTCTCTAGGGAAGCCCATTTTGCCTCCCCCACTTGCTTCACCCCACTTCACTCCCTCCCTTCTCCTGAGAGTGCTTCCTGAATAAACCAGCTGAATGAATGTTTAGGGAAGCCACCTGACATACCTGTGGCTTGCACTCCTTAAATTTTGTAGCCATGGTTCTTTCTATAATAAGAGAACAGCTTAAAGAGAAGGGAAAAGAACGACACATGATACAGTGATGATAAATTGTCTAACTCCTGTCCTTTCATTGTTTTGTCAACTCCAAAATTTAAATCTCTTGACATTCATGTCGAAGCTCATTTCCTCTTTCTGCTTTAAAGAGCACTAATCTGCTAAGGCATGGCATCACACTCCGTAGTTCGAGGCTTCCTATCTTCCACTAGCCATTGTTCTACTCAGACTCTATGTTCTGCTCCAAATCGCTGTACCCTTGTCTTCTTATCTGTGCTGGAGTCCCTGCTTTGCCAGCCTGCTTGGTACTCAGATCTCTTCAGGACCGACACTTCTTATAGATTAAATGGGTCTTGCTGGGATGTATAGTTCTGGCCCCAACTCCTGTTTCAGCAACTGGTTTCTTGCTTCATACCGAAGCTAGATGCTCTTCCTGGACCCCTCACACCTATCCCTGCATTCCACACTTCTGGATGGTATGTCCCACCTGCCTTTCTCCGGGCACTTTCTCCAAGGGACAGCTCATCCCAGATAATCTAGGTGACTAATCTGGCTCTGCCTAGATTCCAGACACCCTTTGCTTCCTCTCAGCTTTTTCAATCAACTTCTGTGAGACCTTATAAAAGTTACTTAATGTCTCAGTTCCCAATTTCCTCATTAACAAATGATGTTAATAATTAGTTATGAAGATTAATCAAGAAAATACTCACAAAGCATTTAGAAGATAACCTGATAAAAGGTACCCTTCAATAACGTGAGCTATTTATGAGAGTTATCACCATCTTCCATGCAGATCTGTCAGGAAAACAGAAACTACTTAGAAATTTCAGGAAGAAAGGAAATTAACACAGAGGGAGACTTAGACTTGTATAATTTGAAAGGACCTGCAGCAAAAAGATTTGTAAGGTCACTGCTGAATTTCAGAACATACTAGACATTAGGAACCACAGGGAAGCCACTGCCTGTGGCCTTAGCTGCCGGGATCATGGGAGTGGTTGTTATCAGGTGCCAGAGAACTTCTGGAAATACATTCTATCTCCTAATACTCATTTGCTTGCACATAGCTGAAAATAATGGATTCCTTTTTCTTTTATGTTTTATAAGTCTTGTGTAAATGCCTTATTGGTCAAACATAAGTCTTTGAGAAGGAAGAACGTGAAAAATATGGATTCTAGGCTTTTAGCCCTTGCAGTAGAGTTGAGAGCTTAGAAGTGCAGGGATGGCACTGAGTACGAAAAGCCAACGTGTGCCACACTTACTCTTGTTGCCAGTATTGTGATTTTCTCCAGCTTAATTCAGTTAGAAATCATGGACAGTGAAATCTTCTGGGAGAGAAGTCAGAGGATGTGGTAGTTGGAGGTGGCCATCATGGTCTTTCTGGACAAATTTGAGGAGGCTCAGTTGGATTATCTACATGGAGGAATGAACAAGCTCCAAAATAGAAACCAAATAATTGACCTTAATAAAGATATGCTGAGAATTTGGTCATATGCATTTTGGGGCAATTTATTGCTTAGTCTCTTGAAGCAGCCGGGTGGGGGGGGAACCCTTTCAGAAACAGAGATGCACATGGCAGAGGAAACATCGTCTCATTTGCTATGACACTGCAGCCCATTTCATCTCATCATCTTGGACCCAGTAGTGATGCTTCTCTCTGTGGAACTTAGGAATGACCTCTAAGCCCTGGCATTGCGTACACAGAGATCCAGATGCAAGGTGTTATCAATCACAACACTAATGTTCTGAAGTAGGGACAGGAAGGACTAAAGTAAATAGCTCCTGGATTCCCAGGGGCTTGCACTGTTCCTATCACATGGAAGGTGCGACAGTATGGTTTGTTAAGAGAATGAAATGTTATTTAATACAACTCCTACACTTCGTTGACCAGTGCTCCCAGCTTGTATAGGAAGCTCATTTCACTGAGGGTTCTGATTACTGACAGGAAAACTTCAAATGGCAATCAAAGGTTTTCGGGATTGTGAACATGAAGCTAAGAGAAAACTGGGCTGGGAACTCCATGGAGCCAGCTGTGAAGCTCTCAGGCACACCTACATTACCTTAAAAAACACATGGGTTCAAGGTCATTGCACACATGTGGAGAAAATAAATGACTTGTGGAACTGTCTAGGCCCTAAGGCAGGAAGAAAATGTCTCCAGGGAATGCTAAAATGCTAATTGTTTTCAGGCCAAACCCAAAGGATGCCTGTAATATCTCTACACTAGATTTTGTGAGTATAAGCGATGAGCAAAAAAATCCCTTTTGGATTTTCTAGAGGCACAGAATTTCAGAGTCAGGGGGAGTTTGGGACACTATCTAGCCATATCCTTATCTGGTGCCCAAATTCTCCTTTTATGCTTTTCAAAGACGTTATTGTCCAGATCCACAGACAGGATGCTCACTGTCATCTTCTCCATTTTACTTCCTTTGAAAAATTTATTTGGATTTGACATTTATCCATAACAACTAGTGTTTCAGTTAATTATTCCATGAAGCCCCTGAAGTCTTCACCTCTATTTCTCTCCTTTCTTATGTCTAAACTGGAGAAGACCAACAGTCCACTATATATACATTAACCCTCTCTTTGCAGTAGGCCATGCAATTATAAGTGGTCAAATCAAAATAGGGTACCAGGGTTGGTGGAGAACTGAACCTGGTCTCTTAAGCATCACATTCCAGTATTGGGCAAACAACACATATGTGTACTTGCACAAATGTAGTTACCAACCTTTTCATCAAAGTCAGGTGCTCCTCATTAAATTTTGGTGCCTAGAATTACCCTTCACAAGAACCTTTTGGAGGAGGGGCAATTCTTTAAGGAGCTCTCAAACTCCAAAAGGATTGTTTGCAAAGTACTTCACCTTCCTGGTAGACTCATTAAATATACTATTGGAGCCAGGGGGCTTTAGTGAGAGTTTAATAAAATTCTCTCATTTTATTAAAGGCGCATCTAAGCACCAAAGTGTGAGATGGTGGTCCAAGTTCTTTCAGCTAGATATTAATAGCTTAAGAACCAACCTTCAGTGTCAGGACTTCAAAATCCTGTTTGTATCAGCAGCAGTTCCCGACACTGCACAGGTCAGAGAGTGTACATGAATAGTACATTTGAAAGACAGATCAATGCATTATTTTTAGCAAGTCTATATTTTGGCTTTCAACTTTCTTTGGAAACCTAGACTAATATACAAACCGTAATTTCCTGGTATTCTTTTGATTCGGTAACTGAAATCATTCATGCTGTCTATATGGATACAGATTACACCAAATAAGAACAGAGGTGAAGGAATAGATAAAGGAACTCCTCATACCAACTGAAGACACCATGGACCTGGGTTAAAGCCATTTTATCACTAATACTCTATGATTCTTCAGAAACTAAGGCTAGGCAGATTGGAGGAAAGACTTGGACTGACAATTCCTTTATATATGTTTAAACAATTCCTTTATATATGTTTAAACTCTACATCTCCTTAGGATGTAGAAAAGACTAAGAAGGCTAAAACCCAGATTGATACAGACATGGACTTGTATTTAGAGAGAATTACAAATACATTTACTTTCCTCTAAACTAGAAGTAAAGTGTCAACTTTATTAAGACTTTTCAATTTCTAGGTAGAATAAAGAGGCTGTATTTTATAAAGCTATTTTTGGGTTTTACTAACTACAGTAACCACATGGTTCAGATATAAGAGCCAAGTGCTAAAAGCATTAGATGGAATTCCTTTCCATAGAGCATTGCTAACATAAAATTGTGGCAACAAAGCACTTGGGTTGAAAAGTTTAAAAAGCCTTTTGGAAAGTTGCTTGAGAGAAATACATTTTAGTGTTTTAAAAAATTAAATGTACATATTTCCTTAGATAAAGATAGAAATATTTGAATATATCCTTACCTGGTCCCTAGCCTAACACATAATAGCAATTGAACAGGAACCCTTTATTATTATTATTATTTAAAATTTCAGATCAATATGAAGGTACAATTGTTTAGGTTACAATGTTTTCAATTCTAAAGTAAAGTTCAAGTTGTAGTTGAGCCCTTCACCCAGGGGGTGTGCTGAACACCCTCACGTTGTGTCCATTAGGTGAGATCCCACCAATCATCCTCTCTTCCTGATAATCTCCTCCCCCCCATCTTTTCCTACTCTCCTCTCCCCCTTTCTAGACTATCTATGTATTTTTCTCTTTTATGTGGGCATGTAGTTGTTTACACAGGGTAGCCATAAAGTTCACGTGCAATTTTAATAATACGCTATGTATATTGGTTTCATGTTAGTATTGAAGTACTCTTAGATGAGTAAAATCCATGGGACCCTCCACATTACACTAATCTTTTATTTCAACAAACGTTTATTCTGTGGCTATTATTTGGATTATTAGGCCCCTTTCAGGAATTACCACCTTAAAGAAGGTAATGACAGCCTATTAGTATTCCAAATGTTACTAATAATGCTCCTTAGATGAGGTCTCAGGAGGAGATTCCAGAATCATGGTTTTAGAGCTAAGGGGGGCTGACCTACTTCCTTCCCCCTTAGATGTATCCTTACTTAGTCTCTTACTCAGGGGCCTAGGGCCAGTTAGAAATAAAACCTATTCTTCCAGTGTCTGCTTCAGGTCAGGATTTTCCCCTCTACATCATCTTCCTTGTATCAGCCTGTCTTATAGAATGCTAATATGAGATTCTAACATGCAGCCTCCTTGAACATGGTAAGGTTTTGAATGTTCTGATTAAGGCAATATTTTTCATCGAGTACTTCATTCATTTATTCAAGTATTTATTAAATGCTAAATCTATTTCAAAATGCTAGGCTCTTTCATGATGAGGTATCAAAACCCAGCTCCTTCTCTTAGCTTAGAAGTCTTCTGCAGGAAGATTTCCCTGAACCAGAGTTGCTCATCCAGGCTCACCTCCAGCACTACATCTACCATATTATATAGGAAATGTCTTGTTACCAAGCTGGCTTTTCCATTATTCTGTAGCTGCTTGTGGGCAGAGACCATGTTTACTCATCTTTTGTAGTATCCTTGCTCACCACTGCTGCCCCCAATGGTATTTGAACTGAACTAGCCTGAACTCATGATATATTTGGGAGAAAAAGTGACAACACATAGCTTCCTAGTTTAATACATGTTACAGATTGCACTTTTGTGTCCCTCTAAATTCATTTGTTTAATCAGTAACTCACAACTCGATGGTGTTTGAGATGGATTTTTGGGAAATAGGGTTAGATGAGGTCTTGAGCTTGGGGATGTGGTTTGTTGCCATTAATCCATTTTTATAAAGCATGTCAGAGCTTTCCCTCTCTCTCCTAGTATGTGGAGGGAGAAAATGCCATGTGAGAACACAGTGGGAATGCAGACAGCTCAAGCTAGGAAGAATTCTAAACAGAACCTGACCATGCTGGCACGCTGATCTCAGTTTTTCTTCCTCCAGAACTATGATAAGATATATTTTTGTTGTTTAAACCAGTAAGTCTAAGGTAGTTTTTTATGATTGCCTAAACTGACTAATACAACATATAGTACTTTTAAAAAACTTTACAACTATAATGAAAATCATGGTATTTCACAAAATTATAACATTTAACTGTAGGAGACGCCAACCTCTGAGCAAGATGATCTGCAGCTGAGGCGTGGACCTCGGGCCATTCCTCCACAGGAGTTCCTTGTGGGAGGAGCCCGTGCCCTCAGCACGTAGTCATTGTTAATTACTCCCCTCACCTGTGTTGTTCTGGCTCAATAAAAGGCTGGTGTGGAGGTTGCTCAGGGCTACCCGGAAAGTAAGGGCTAGCCCGCCTTCCACAAGCTTGTACTTCTAATCCACTTCTCGCCTGGTTCCTTCCTGCGCTAACTGAGACCAGGGCCACAGGAGCCCAACAGGTCACGACATTTAACACTTCATGTTTTCTCTGTATTTTTGTGAACTCCCTAGTCTAGTTGGTTAAGACTGACATTTAATAAATGAGACTTTGTCTGGGTAAGAATCAGCGCTATTTAGTTTCCTGTGGCTGCTTTAACAAAGTACCACAAACTAAAAGATGGCTGACTAGAGACATTGCTTATAAGAGCATCCCAGAGGGAATGAAGGTTTTTAGATAAAGAAGAGGAGAGAAAGGACACATCTCAGAAAGATGTCAGAGAAAGAAGTACCAGACCCTCCTGGGGAACCTCATGGGAGAAAATTGTAAAGCAGAGAATAAAGAGGAAAAAGTGAAAAAAGAAAAAAAAAAGATATCAGTGAGGGCCAAACCCAGAGAAGCTCAGAACCCAGTGAAGAGGGGAGGGGGATCCTTTTCTCTTTCCCACACACCTTTGGTGATTAATGGGGTACCATGTTTCTGGGAAGCATTTCCACCCCCACAAGCCCAAACACTGCCACAACCGCAAAATTGTGGGATGAACTTGCGTGACCCCAGAGCTTGGACAATTTATGCAGAGTTCTGCTATAAGAAGAGTGACCTGAGAGGCCAGAGACCTGGCTTTCTTCTATTCAGACTCTTATCCTCACCCCCAACCCGTTGCAATTGGGAAAGTAGTCTGAGCTAGGAATTTGGGGAGCAGCTTCCTCTTTCCAGCTGGAATATCCCCCAGTCTAACATTTCTGCATAGAGTGAGGCCCATGCCCTTCCCCTTGAGAACCTGCAGTGGACTCAGGGTGCCTAAGAGTTCCCCACCCATGAGCATTTTCCAGAGTTGCACACCAAAGGGTCATATGTGCAAGCCAGGTCCTGTGCCCTCAGGACTCAGGTGGGTTACTAGAGGACATAGGGGGTAGATTTGGGGGCTCGACTTAGGAGGTAAGAGACTCCATGTGGGTGGAACTAAAGGAGGAATTCTGTGGTGATCCCAGATACAATGATCTTGGAGAGTGCCCATCCCCCTGACTGGAAAGCCATGTCAGACTAGGTGGCGTCTTTTGGCAGGGAAGATCTTAGCCTAGCATGTCACTCCATACCAAACAAGTGTCATGTGTTCAGACACCCATTTACAACCATACTGAGGCCTCTTTGCTCACTTGCAAACATGCATCTGAGGGCAGGAGTAATGCAAGAGGGACAGAGATCACTCCTGAAAATGGACACTAAGAAAGGGGCTTCAAGATGGTTGGGAGGGAAGCTTGGCCTACTGAACACAGAAGTCTGGTGGGTTCATAGAATGTGAGTATGAAGTAACCTATGTACTATGAAGTAATCTATTCCATTCACAGTGACCAATAAAAAGAGCCAATAATCAATGACCAGTAAAAGGGCAATAATGTCTGGAGGATCAGAGAGGCCAGAAAAGACCTGTGACCAATTTCTAACAGAGAGAAGGAGGTATTTGTGCCTCTGCATGGCTTTTGTGCCTCGGTCTGTTTGCCTTCTCTCTCTCATGAGAGGGACCCACTTCCAACTCTTTGAAAGTACCCTAAACTTTCTCTTTGTTATTCCTAAAGAAAATTTCTCTTTGTTACACTGCAACTTGTGTAGGATACTTTTGCTCTCTATTCATCTGCCTGTGCTGCTCCGGTATTATTTTCTGTTTCCATTCTTTTTTTGCTTTCAATTACTACTGTGCCTCTGTTGAAGCTTCTATCTCAGCCGAGTAATCTAACCATGTCAACTGGGTTCAGGGAACCAGGATCCCCAACAACTCCCATAGCTAGTCAGGGAATGGCAGGCCTATTCTCACAAGCAGCCTTTTGAGTGTGGAGAGCTTGCCTTGATCCTCCTCCTAGGAGCTTTCCCTAGAAGCTCAGAAAATGAAGTTGGATCCCTGCCGAGGCTTTGCAAAGCCTTCCAGGCTTGTCCAACCTAACCGTGGCCAGCCTTGCTCCTCCACCCACATCTGCTGTGGTGGAGAAAAAGTGACCCCTATGGTTATAAGGCCCCTCTCAAAGCCTTGGGCATTCAATTGCTCCCCTTGAGGGACTAGAGCTACTTACAGGCACAAAAGAGCATCTCTGCAGTTGATTCTTTCTGCAAGCATAAACCACTAACAGGAGGAACAACTCTATAGCTCATTATAGCATCAACCAACTTTATCAAATAGGGTGTGGGCAATTCTTACCCATAAGCATCACCCACCACATTGAAGGTTAAACTAGGTATCCTAACATATTTCATACCTCCAGGAAGAAGTAAAGATAGCAAGATAGATGCAACCTGTAGGGAGACTACTTTTTAAGAAAGAAACAAAAGTTCCAGGTGGCTCAATCTGTGAGAGGGTATCCCTCTTCCACTGTAGACTTCTGGGCTAATTGGAATGCTGCTCAGAGTCTGTGCGGAAATATCCTACCAAAGACTAGGTATAGCAGAGATCTGGGACTGGCCAATCCTGGATTGCTACAACTGACATCATCCTGGTAACTCTGGTGCATGAAGACAGGTTACTCAGGACCCAGCCTTTTGGCAGTAGCCTGTACATTACCCCTGCTGGGCTGAGGAGGGAACAGATGCTCCCCTGTCTTGTGTCCCATGACTGAGGGCCAAGCATACCTCCTTCTTAGCATGGGAGCTGAACACAGGAAAATTCCCAGATGCTGCAAGCATTGTTTATGAAGTATGGAGTGACTGGCTTAGAGGGTCATAGGTGTGGCAGCTCTGGCCTGCCAATGTGGACACTAGACCAAAGAAATAAACCCCTGCGTGCATGGCTGGACATAAGTAATCCCCACTCCCGTGGAGCAGCTCCCTGATGGAGATAGAGCTACCCCTGGGCTCTGAAGCTCTTCCTGTATCCAAGTTTGAAGCACTGCCCCTGTCTTCCAGGGTTTTTAACTGGGCCTGCAACTGCACCCCTGATACTCCAGAGTTATGCCTGGACCCCCAAACCCCACCACTGAATCCCCATAAGGACTGTTGGTCCTGCAGAACCTCCCTGAGGTTCAATACTTCATTCAGGATCCTCTACCACATAACCATCTCTTCTGGACTTGGTTTGAGAAAGTCCCTAGTAAAGGAAAACAGGTATCTTGCAATTATATTAACCCAGAGCCAAGATAAAGGGAGCATGATGAGAATAAATCAGCAAAAGAACCCTAGAAAAATGAAAAACCAAACTAGTTCAAAACTTCCAGAAGGAACACACTTTCCATTCACAAGGAAATTGATGAAATGAAAGAAATGGAATTTAGAATATGGATGGTAAATAAGATGGTTGGAATTGAAGAGAAAGTTGAAAATCAGGAAAATGGAAACAAAAAATGTATTTCAGAAAATTAATGAAAAAGTCTCTAGAGAACTAGAAAACATAAGAAAGTATGTAATCAAACTTAAAGGAATAAACAACTTAGGGAATTTCAAAACACAGACAATTTAATAATAGGCTAAACCAAAAAGAAGAAAGAATCTCAGAGCTTGAAGACAAAGCTCTGCAGATAATCCAGTTGCTCAAAAAGGAAGTGAAGGGCATAAAAAATCTTAGCAATCACTGTGAGAGGTATGAGGCTATGTGAAGCAAACCAACTTTTGAATTCTATGTATCACTAAGGGAGAAGAAAAAAAGAGCTAGAAGCATGGAAAATCTATTCAATGAAATTATTGAGGAAAACGTCACTGGTATTGCCAGAAATTCAGACATACAGTTACAAGATGGACATTAAACATTGAGAAGATTTATAGTAAATAGGTCATCTCCAAGACACATAGTAAACAACTTTTCCAAATTCAAAATGAAGGAGACAATTTTGCCAGCAGCAAGATGAAAGCATCAAACCACCTACAAAGGAGAACCTATCAGTCTAACTGCAGACTTGTCACTGGAAACTTTATAAACCCGAAGAGATTGGGACCCATCTTCAATCAACTTTAACAGAGCAAATGCCAGAATAGAATTCTGTATCCTGCAAAACTAAGTTACTTAATTGATGGAGAAATTGTTTTCCAGACAAGCAAACACTGAGGAAATTTGTCATGATCAACATGCCCTGCACAAAATATCAGAACAGCTTTAAACACAAATCAGCATAACAGATATTCGCCAATGTAAAATCATTTATAAATCCTCGCCAAACTCACAACCCTTATAAAACAAAAGAACAAGAGGCAAAAGGAAGCAACGAGGGACTACCAAACAGGATGAACAGGCCAACATCCCACAGATCAAGGCTATCAATTATTATTAACAGACTGAATGATCCTCTCAAAAGACACATGCTGGCTGAACTGAGGAAAAAAATACAACTCAAGTACTTCTGTCTCCAGGAAACCCATCCAAAAGGACACACATACAAACTCAATGTGAAAGAATGGAAAAAATTATTCCACACAAATGGAAATCAAAAGACAATGGATATAGCATTCTCCTATCAGATAAAATGGACTTTAAGCCAACAAAGATAAAGAAAGACAAAGAGGGTTGTTATATAATGGTAAAGAGAATGATTCAACAAGAAGACATAACAATCCTAAATGTATATGTGATGAACACAGGAGCTCCCAGATACATAAAACAAATTTTATTAGAATTAAGCAAAGAAATACAGCACCATCATAATTTCTGGGAATTCAACACTCCACTGTCAGAGTTTGACAAACCATTAAAGCAGAAAATCAATAAAAAACAATAACCTTACAGCAAACTCTAAATCAAATGGATGTAATAGGCATTTGCAGAGCATTCTACTCCAAATCTCAGCGGCACATGGGATGTTCTCCAAGACCGATCATATCTTAGGCCACAAAATAGGTCTTGACAAATTTAAAATACCTGAAATCATACCATGTAACATGTACCATGTTTCTCAAGATAGAGCAGAATCAAACTGGAAATCAGTAACAAGAAAAACACTCAAATCTACACAAAAGCATGGAAATTAAACAATTTGATACTGAATGATTATTGGGTCAAGAATGAGATTCACATGTAAATCAGAAAATCCTTTGAACTAAATGACAAAGGTGACACAAGCTATAAAAATCTATAGAATAACAAAAAATCTATAGAATATGGCAAAAGCAACTCTTGAGAGGAAATCCATAGCCTTAAGTGCTTCATTGAGAAAGATAAAAAGATCATGAATTAACAAACTAATGTAGGGACCACCTCAAGGAACTAGAAAAGAAAAAATAATCAAATCCAAAGCTAGCAAAAGGAATAAATAAGGTCATAGCAGAGCTAAATAAATTGGAAAACAAAACAAAACAAAATACAAGATATTAACAAAACAAAAAGTTGGTTCTTGAAAACTTAACTAAATTGAGAGAGCTCTTTCCAAATTACCCAATAACAGAAAAGAAAGGACCTAAATAGGCTGAATTAGAAATGAAAAGGTGATATTACAACTGATACCACAGAAATACAAGACATTATCCATGAATGCTATGTAAATCTCGATGTGCATACACTAGAGAGTATAGGGGGAGTAGATAAGTTCTTGGAAACAGACAACCTCCCAAGACTCAACAAGGAAGAAATAGAACTCCTGAATGCACTAATAATGAATAGTAACATTGAAACAGTGATAAAAATCCTGTCAATTAAAAAAAAAAAAAAGAAGCTATCTATGGGCCAGAGGGAGTCACAGCTGAATTCCATCTGACCTAAAAAGAAGAGCTGGTACCCATAATAGAGAAATTATTTCAAAAAAATCAGGAGGAGGTTATCCTCCCCAGTTTATTTTGGAAAGCCAGTATTACCTTTATATCAAAGCCATAGAAGGACACAACAAAAAAAGAAAACTACATAACAATACCCTTATGAATATAGATGTAAAAATCCTCAATAAAATACTAGTGAACCAAATTGTACAGCATATCAAAAGGACAAAGTGGGCATTATCTCAAAGATGAAAAGAAGGTTCTACATATGTACATGGTAAATCAAAAAACATGATTCACCATGTAATCAAATGCAAAAACGAAGACAATATGATCATCTCAATAAATGCAGAAAAAGCATTCAACAAAATCTAGCACTTTCTCATGATAAAAATCCTCAACAAATTAGGCATAAAAGGAACATATCTCAGAATTATAAAAAACATATATGACAGACCCATAGCCAACATCATACTGAATGGGGAAAAGTTGAAAGCATTTCCTCTAAGAACTGAAATGAGATGATGATGCCCACTGTAACCACTTCTGTTGAACAAAATGCTGGAAGTCTCAGCCAGAGCAATCAGGCAAGAGAAAGAAAGAAATGGTATCCATATCAGGAAAGAGGATGTCAAACTATAACTCTGTGTTGGCAATATAATCTTGTATCTAGAAAACCCCAAATATTCCAACAATAGTCTCCCAGAATTGATAAATAAATTTAGCAAAGTCTCAGCATATACATCACTGTACATAAATGGTACATTGTACCATTTACAATAGCTACCAGTAAAAACAAATAAATAAAATACCTAGGAATGTACTTAACCAAGGAGGTGAAAGATCTCTTCAGGAGAACTATGAAACTAAGGAAAAAATTACAGAGGATATAAACAAATAAAAATCATTATGTTCATGGATAAATAGAATCAACACTGGAAAAATGTCCATACTACCCAAATTAATTTATAAGTTCAGCACAATCACCATCACATTACTAATGTCACATGTCACAGATATAGAACATATACCTTTGTTTGGGACTAGAAAAGAGCCCAAATAGATAAACCAATTTAAAGCAAAAATAACAAATCTGGAGGCATCACATTTCCAGACTTCAAACTACCTTCAATGCTATAGTAACCAAAACAGCATGGTACTGGCACAAAAATAGAGACACAGATCAAGGTAACAGAATAGAGAACCCAAATATAAAACCATCTACCTACAGCCAATTGATCTTCAACAAAGCAGACAACAATGTAAACTGATGAAAAGAAAACTCTATTCAATAGATGGTGCTGAGAAAATTGGATAGCCACATGTGGAAGAATGAAAAAGGACCACTACTTCTCACCACTCACAGAAATTAATTCAAGATGGATGAAAGACTTAAATCTAAGGTATGAATCCATATGAATTTTAGAGAAAAATATATGATATCTTTTACATAATGGTTTAGGCAAAGAAGTTATGACTAAGACCCCCAATGGCAATCATAGCCAAAGCAAAAATTTATAAATATAATCTGATTAAACTAAAAGCTTCTATACAGCCCAAGTGCCCATTGACCCATGAATGGATTAACAAATTGTGGTATATGTATATCAGGAATACTATTCAGCCACAAAAGGATGGAGACTTCACATCTTTTATGTTTACCTGGATGGAGCTGGAACATATTCTTCCTAGTAAAGTATCTCAAGAATGGAAAAAAGAAGTATCCAACATACTCAATACTACTATGAAATCAATATATAATCACCTACACATTCATACAAATGGTAAAACATAACCATAGTACAGAAAGAAGGAGGGAATGGGAGGAGGAAGAGGGAGCCTAGGAGGAGGGAGGGCATTTGGTGGGACCTCACCTAATGAGCATAATGCAATGGTACATTTCAAAACTATTAAGAATAGAGTATAAATGTCTTACCACAGCAATTAAGTAAGTGAGGAGATGGTTATGTTAATCAGTTTGATGTAAGCATTCCAAATTGTATATCAAATCAGCACATTGTATCTCATAAATGCATTAATGTGCACAGTTATGATTTACTAAAGAAAAAATAAAGTAAAAAGGAAATAAAAAACTAAGTAAACAATCAACAGAGACATAGACAACCTACAGAATGGGAGAAAATATTTGAAAACTACATATCCAATAAAGGAATAATATCCACAATTTCCAAAGAACTGAAGTCAATCAGCAAGAGAAAAACAAACAACTCTACTAAAAAAAGGATGAAAGATATGAACAGATACTTCTCAAAAGAAAGACTAATAGCCAAGAAACATACAAAAAATGCTCAACATCATTAATTATCAGGAAAATGCAAATTAAAACCACAATGCTATATCACCTTACTCTAGTTAGAGTGGCTTTCATTAAAAAGTCTCAAAATAATAAATGCTAGGGTGGATGCAGAAAGGAATTCTCATACACTCTTGGCAAAACTTCAAATTAGTACAACCCTTATGGAAAACAGTATGGATTTTCCTCAAAGAACTAAAGGCAGACCTACCATTCCATCCTAAAGGCAGACCTACCATTCCATCCAGCAACCCAGCTGCTGGGTAGCTACACAAAGGAAAAGAAGACTTTACATCAGAAAGATGCCGGTGATCAAAAGTTTATTCCATCACAATTCAACTGTAAAGATGTAGAATCAATAAAAGTGCTATTAGTTCATTGACTAAATATGGAATGTGTATATCACAGAGTACTACTCAGCCATAAAAAGGTGAATTAATACTTTTTGTAACAATCTGGATGGAACTGGAGACCATTCTCCTAAGTGAAGTATCTCAAGAATGGAAAGATGAACAAACACTACTTGTCCTCACTATTAAATTGGAACTAATCAATAAGCACATGAGTTCACTGAAGGAATAAAAACTTAGTGGAAATCACTGGGGGGGAAGGGGAGGTAGAGAAAAGGAGGGACAGGGGAAAAACTTTCCTAATGAGTACAATGAACACTATTTGGGTGATAAACATGCCTATAGCTGGAACTCAAGTATTATAAAAGTGTCCCATATAACTTAAGACATTTGTATCCCCTTAATACTTTGAAATAAAAAAAAATAAAGGCTATGATTTAACCAACTTTACTAAGGAAAATAAAAATAACAGAAATTTATTCTCTTAGAGTTCTGCAAGCCAGAAGTCTGAAACTAAAGCATCAGTTAGACTGTGTACCTTCTGAGGGCTCTGGGCAATCATTCCTTCCTGTTGCTCTGGCTTCTGGTTTCCTAGGCATCCCTTGGCTTGTGGCTGTATCACTCCAGTCTCTGCCTCTGGCTTTGCAGCTGTCCTCTCTCTGTGTGTGTCCACACCATCTCCCCATTATGCCTATTTCTGTATTTCTTCTCCTTCTCTTATACGGACCCCAGTCACAATGGATTAAAGCCCACCCTAATGACCTCATGTCACCTTGATTACAACGGCAACAATCCTATTATTTCCAAATAAGGTCACGTTCAAAGACACCAGAGACAATGACTTCAAAATACACCTTGCGTGGCCATACAATTCAATCTATAACAATGAGCCAGAGCAAAATTCTACTTTTTCTTTTTCTAACTATGGGTAACATCAATGTCTACCATTTTGGACCATAATATACAAATTACAGTGCTCAGTATTTAATTATTTTATCTTCTCAATAAGTGTGAGAAATGGGAAGTATTAGAATTATTAACAACCATGGAATTAAGACTAAAGGAGGTTGACTATCTTATGTCAGGTATCTTATGCCCTAAATGATAGAGCCAGAATTTAACTCAGATCTCACTAAATTTGAAAGTCCCTTTTCTTAATCACAATGCAAACATTCCTCTCTCTCTCTCATTATATTCATAAGCCTATTACCTATTTTAGAATTTCCTATGTCTTATAACCTTAAAAACTCTTTTCTCAACATCTGCATTGAGCATTTCAACATGCTTCTACAACATATTTATCCACAATCTAACTGAGGCTGTGCACATAGGCATGTTTACGTTCTCTAAGATGCTACCAAACACCTTCTTTGGGTCAGCTCATCCATCATTGTCTCTTTGCATCTTTTCCTTTGTTCTGGCAATCCATGTTGTCCCTGAAGCCATTTCTACATGCTAGGTCAGGTCTCAAAAGAGAAACGTAATGATTCTTGTGTAGAATCTGCTATTCCAATGTTAGCCTATAGTGAATTTTTGTATTTAGAGACTAACCCTCACGTTGTTGCTGTGTTCAGTCATTGCTTCTTTAAAATTGACCTCAGACACTAGGTTTAGTCAATTTTTCCTGGATTTGTGACTCCACCATGTGCTCTGCTGACTTCATCCTCTTTTCCTGTTCCCAATTCCAACTCAGAGGCACATCCATGTACCATCATCACTTAGTGCTGCACGAATCTTCCCAAGGCATTTGGAAAAGTTGTCTAATTATTTGTAATTGTATTTCTGCAGCATGGAGCCATTTGAAAAACCATGGATTGATTTTCAGCTGGGCAATGCAGCCTCAGTCCTAATAAGGTTCAAGTGCTGAAAAAGTGCAGCGATAAACCATTGATTTAGCTGACACTGTAATCTATTTTCCCTGCCTCTGGTAGGTTGAACTGGCTCCTTGTACCTACATTTGTTAAATGTTCCAGGCTTTTGTCTTTGTGAATAATCTTATCTGAAACCAGAGATAGTCCTGTGGCTGGTTGCTCTGCCTGGGTATCTGTCAGTGCCTCTTGCTAGGGGTATGAACATGAAAGCCCAAGAAATTAAGGAGAGTGCACAGGGAATTCAGCAATCTAAAAACTAG
The DNA here is from genome assembly GCF_000181295.1 of Otolemur garnettii. Taxonomy (NCBI): domain Eukaryota; kingdom Metazoa; phylum Chordata; class Mammalia; order Primates; family Galagidae; genus Otolemur; species Otolemur garnettii. Next base: position 11,134,471 of record NW_003852396.1, read on the forward strand.
TGTCTTGCTCTGCTGCTGCTCACAGTCCCAGTTTGAGAGCTGAGAAGGAAGAATATGGCTGGAAAATGAACACATCCACAGGGAAATAACACAGCAGGAATGCAGGCTATAGACTGAGTGTCAAGTTTGGGACACTAATGGCCTTTCCGTATTATGCTAGTGTCCCTAGACGGTGGGAGCTCTGTTGCAAACATAAATCACTGGGACATACGACGCTGGATCCTCTTCCCTTCACCCTAATTCACCTACTTTTCCAACTTCTTTGAAATGGTGTCATTCATGTTGAATGAGAGTCTTGGAACTTATTTGATGTGTGACCTTAGCAAAAGTGCTTAACCTCTTTCAGCTTCAATATCCACATCTCTAAAACTGGCATGCTACTCGTGTTGCCCTCATAGGGCATTTCATGATCACACAAGTTAATGGGTATAATGAGCCTAGCATACAGTAAGTGTTCAATAAATTAATAATTGTGAAGCAAACCTCCCATTTGAGACAGATAAAGTCTTGTTGAACATGTTCGCGGGATGATATTTTTCACTGCTATTATTTAGAGGGCTGGATAAAAAGAATTGATATGGTTATTTCCACAATGGGAATGGATGGGAAAGAGCAGTGTGACAATGAGAGAGATACCTTAGCCCACAGTGTCATAGCAATGGGCTCTATATCAGTAGTAGCAGGAAAAAAAAATGTGTCACTGGGAAAAGGCAGTTTGCTCACAGGCTGCCCATCCCCAGCTGCTCCGCCTGGGCAGGGCATCCATCCTTCCTACTGTCCTTCCTTCACGGTGATTCCTAGTTGCACAGTTGTTGCTCTAGCGTAGTAAACATTAGATCTTTCAAATCTAATATAGAAAAATTTTAATCATACCCATGGAGTAAATATATACATAAGCCTATATATACATATTCTTTTCTATGAATATTTATGGGAAATATATAAATGATTCACATTCCCTCCCTCACATCCTGGGAGAAGAATGGACCTGACCCCTCAACCCCATCAGAATGCAAATCATCTAACCCTGGATGTGTAATTGCTCAAATAATACAGGTTCACATGTGGAGTGCAGTTAGATGGCAGACACTTTTATCAGTCTGCTCCTTCACCAATGGGCCCCCAGAAATTTCCTACCAGTTCTGTACCTGCATCCAGAATATTCTGAAAAATTGCAGCAGTCTTGTTTGCAGATTTTAAAGAATATATGCTGAAGGAAGCAAAAGTTAGACTCCTGATAAAGTTGTTGCACTAAGAGATGGGACAAGGGGAGTTATACCAGCAGCCCCATCCGGGAAAACCTTTAGCAAAGGAGCAAATGTTCTCTACCTGTTGATGTCCACTACAGCAGCCATAAGAGGCTATCGAGCACTTGAATGAGGTATTGAATTTGTAAGGTAATTTAATGCTAACTAATTTGAATTTGAAGAGACTTTTGTGACTCAAGGCTACCATACTGGAAAGCACACCTTTAAAAAGTAGGCAGCACAATGTCCTGCTTTTAAAGTGATGCTAGGAAATGGTGGGAGAGGGTAGGATAGATTGGGGTGGGAGGGACAGAGAGGGAGCTGGCAGGAGGCTCCGTGCTATTTTCTCTTGCGACTAAAATACTTGATCTCTTGGTTGCATAAGGATAAATTGAAGATTTCAAGATTACTTAACTTATCAATGCCTCAGTCATTTACTGGGAGCTTTTATGTGTCATTTTATATGCTCATTATGCAAGGAACTGTAGATGAAGAAATGGGAAAGAACCAGCAAAAAAAATTCAACCTTTGCTCATTAAGTGTGTCTATTCAGAACATCAGACAGACACACAGCAGAATAACCTTAAATAGTGAATGATAAAGCCATAAAAAACCCAAAGCACCATAACATTTCTGAGAGATATATAAAAGTCAAATTATAATGGCTTTAAAGAAATATCAAATATAAATCCATGAAGTTAATGTACTTTTCTTTAATGATAGTCAACAATTAACCATTGTTACTATATTCCAACTCTCTGGTCGTTTCTCTAACAAGAGTTTATACCACCCTGACTCTCGGGCCAGAATCAGATAGAACAGAAAGCCCTTGCCCTGTGGTGCAGACCTGGCCTCAGAAGCCTGGGGTGTTTAGGGTGAGATAAGTAACCCAAGAGTGGCTTCTCTGTGTAGCTTCGGGGCTGTCACTACACCACATTGCTGTTATTTATAGACCAAACAAATACCTACGTGTGAATACAGCTGTGTATACAGACGGGCCTTTTCCAGATAAATCAGAACTCTAAATATTTGCAAATAGTGCTGTCCTTCAGCAACTATTCCTGGTGACACTAGTAGCACTACCCCAAACTGTGTGAGTATTATTCTGCTTTCCTGGCTGATGTTTTCCTGAGTAAAAGCATCTCCCCCCATTCTTTTCCTCTTGCCTTTATTTAATCCCTTGGTAGTTAGTGAATGCTCAGCGTTTGCCATCCTGCTGTATAGCGTGAGCATACAAAAATGAATAGAATGAAGCCTCAGTTTCTTTGTGAGTGCAGTACGTGGTGTAGCCTAGTGTTGAAGATGATAAACTTTGGGGTAGACGGAATCCCCATTAACCTCCTGCGTGACTGTAGGAAAGCTGTTTCACCTCTATGCTTTAATTTCCTCTCCCATGAAGTGAAGGGAGGAAAGTGTTTACCTTAAAGCAGGTGTCCTCAGACTACGGCCCGCGGGCCACATGCAGCCTGCCTAGGACATTTATCCGGCCCGCGGGGTTTTTTTGCCGCTGCTGCTGTCCTGCTTAGCAACCGACTTGTCCCAGGGCCCGCAGTCCGACCCTCCAACGGTCTGAGGGACAGTGAACTGGCCCCCTATTTAAAAAGTTTGAGGACCCCTGCAAGGGTTACTGTGATAATTAAGAAGGCAATGAGTGGGGAGCACTCAGCTTTACCCTGGTGAGTGATCAGTAAGTGCTTGTCCCCATGATTGTGGTTTTTACTATGATTAACTTCTCAGGGCTTTGTTTGGGAGGTGGGATGTTGTGTTGAATTTGGTAGCACATGGGGAGGTTTACATGTGCTGCACAGTTTTGCTTCAGTTCACTATATTTTTCATATTTCTGTTACAGCATTTAAGAAGTTATTTGCTTGTTACTATTTGTATTTTCCATTTCCCAACTAGACAATGGGCTACATAAGGGTAGGCACCTTAACACAGTCATCTTATATAACAACACAATGTCTGGGTTTCGGTCAGCACTCAGGATGTGTTTATTGAATGATTCCTGGATAGTTTGAAGGAGCTCACAGTGAGTTGAATGGAGCACAAGTTTAAAACTTATTTTAATGAGAGTGGGCACACACCTTCTTCCTCTCGCCTTGAAAGTGGGACCTCCAAAGAAGGCACACAATCTTCTTTGATCTTCCAAGAAGGGGCTTGCTCCTAATGTGGGGAGAGACTCCGGGATAGGCAAGTTGAGACAACTCAGAAATTCAATATACCTGCCCAGATTTGCTTTCCAAACTCACCAATGAGGTGAATCACTCCACTAGCCTAGGGTAGACTGAAAGAAGTTGGGAGAGAGGCCAGGGTTGACAAAGGAGTAACTTTGACATGGAAAGAAATACCAGAATTCAGGAAAACCACTAATTCCCAATAAGAATGATTAGGATTTTCATTTTATAGATAATGAAAAGAGTTTCAAATCTTGCCCACGCTGATAAGTGGCAGACCTAGAATGTGAATTTGGGACTGAAAAAACCCAGATCTGATTTATTGCAGGGACGGACTGTACTATACTCATCCTTGTATTAGCAATGCCTTCATTCATAGATTAAATATTTATCAAAATGTCTAATGCATGCAAGGCACTCTCTCAGTGCACAGGAAAACTTCCAGAACAAGGAACATTCTCTGGGATTTTGTCTAAATGAGTAATGCCATATATCTCAGGCCCTCCTTCTTACAACTAAAAAACTTTGGCCATAATGCAACAAGCAAGCCTAGGAAGACTCTGAGCGATGGGAAGAAGATGGGTTGCCTGGGGATACTGAGGCTTGAGAAATAGCATGGTGTAAGTTTATTGCCTCCTAATAGGGGTGCTGCAGAAGCCTCCAGCCTAGAGCCACCAATAGGTACAGACCAAAATCTTTAAAAAAGGCCTTTTTCTTCCTTAGACAAAGGAGTAGGAAAAGGGTGGTCTAACAACAGAAAACCTTTTTGGCAATATCTTGCCTACTCCGGTCAAACACTAACAGAAAAAAAATACCACCTCTCCTCCACAGTTACAGATAGCTAATGACAAGATAATCTTTCCTGCCACCCCTAGCCTCCTGCCCTATAGAAGCAGACCTTGTATTCTAGTTCCCCACTGGGCGATGTCAGTAGGCCAAGCAGGGAGCTACCTTTCCATTCATTGCCTGGAAGAAACAGGTGGCAGCACTCCAACTACCCTGAGTAGTATTGGTGCTGGGCTGAGTGGGCAGCTGTCTTCTCCCATCCTGTACCCAGCAGAACCTGGAACTACTGTAATTCTCCTACCAGGTTAGTGTTGTTGGGGTCCAGTGACAAACTTAGCCTCTAACCCTACCTGGCATCAATGAGACTGAGCAGAGTGGTGCAAACTGGGACTAGTAAGCATTTCAGTTCTATTGACCCTTGTCAGTGGCAACTGTTGGGGAGTGGAGGCTTCATCACCACTCTGTAGCAATGTAGTTTTGTGCACCAGGTTCCTGCTTATGCTCTGCTTGGTTCCAGTAGGGCCCAGAATAGGAATAATTCTTTATTCCCACTTGTAGACAACCAAGCAACATGATGGTTGGTGCTCCATTTTAAAAGAAACAGAGCAGAGCCAAGAGGAAAGAAGAACTTCAACCCCATCATTTCAATGGGACAGTGTGAATCAGTGTCTTTCTTTTGCTGGAAGGTGTTGGAGGGGCCCAGCAGGAAGCTAAACATACACACCTACCTGGTTCTAATTTCAGCAGAGGGACTGGCTCCTAAAAAAAAAAGATTAAGTAGGATCTAGAGCCTCATAATAGAATAGCCAACATGCCCAGGATACAACAGTAAGTCACTTGTCATACCAAGAACCAGGAGAATCATAATAGGAATAAGAAATGACAAGCACAGATATCAACATTGAGATGAATCTGTTTTCAGAATGATTTGACAAGGATTTTAAAGCAGCCACCATAAAACTGCTTCAACTCTCATATGGAAATAGACCTCTTTGTAAAATAAGAGACAATGGAAATTAGAAAATTGAAAAATACAAAAATATAATAACTGAAATAAAAATATGCTGATGGGCTCCAAATTAGAATGGAGATGACAGAAGATATAATCAGTGAATTTGAAGAAGATTGATAAAATTTATCCAATCTGGACATAAGATAAAAAAAGCAGATTAAAAAATGAATAGCATCTCAGAGACCTGTGATATAATAACAAAACTGTGAATATTCATACTATGGGAGTTACAAAAGGGAAGAGTAGTACTAAAAAAGTATTTTGGAAATAGTGACAGAAAACCTCTGAAGTTTGGTGAAAGGCATAACCTACAAACTCAAGCAGGTGATCATGTACCAAATAGAATATACCTAAAGAAATCCATGCAAAAGTGCATCAGATTTTAACTTCTGAAACTAAAGAAAAATCTTGACAGAAGCCAGGGAGAAATAGTGCATCCCTTATAGGGGAACACCAGAGAGAATGATGGCAGTTTTCTAATCTAGAATTAGAAACCAGAAGGAACTGGTACAACAGTTTTTAAGCAACGAAATAAAAGAGCTCTTGAGCATGAATTTTATATCCAGTGAAAATGTCCTTCAGGAATGAAGAGGAAATAAAAAGACATTTTCAGATGGAGAAAAACAAAGAAAATTTATTGCTGGAAAACCTCTCTGTGAAGAATGGCTAGTGGAAGTTCTCCAGACAGAAAGGGAATAATATCAGAAGAAGATTTGAAACATCAGAAAGGAAAGAACATTGGAATAGGTAAAAATAGACAAAAATATAATGGACACTCCTACTCCTCATGAGAGTTTCTTAATGTTTGATGGTTGAAGCAAAAGATCAGAAATAACATCTGTTGGGTTACTCACTGTATGTAAAAGAAATATTTCACATTTTTGTTTAAAAAGTCAGAAGGGTAAAGAAATGTATGTGGAAATAAGTTTCTACACTTTACTTGAAGTGATAAAACTCAGATATCAGTAGACCAGGATAAGTTACATGTGTCTAGTATAATACCCAGAAAAATCAGCAAGGCAACTGTAAAGTGCTCTACTAAAAAGACTGCAAATAAATCAAGAAGGATCCTTAATAAATGTTCATATAACTCATAGAAAGGGGAAACAGGAATCAGGAACACAGGAAACAAAAAGCAAGTAATATAAGAGCAAGCATTAAGCCTTACCGTTATCAGTAAAGACTAGAAAGGGTCAAAATACACCAATTAAAAGTAAAAAATTGCCAGTATATTAAAAAATATGACCATGTTGTATGTTGTCTCTAGGAAACTCACTTCAAATATAATAACATTAGTAGTTCAAAATGAAAGAATGGAAAGAAAATACACCATGCAGACATTAATTTACAAAAAGCAAGGGTGGTCACATTACTATCAAAGTCAACTGGCAAATACACAAAGCTTTCTGCCTTCAGAAGGCTTAAAAAATGCCATGCTATTTGGAAGTTAACACATTCATTTTTCAGAAGTAAACTATAGTAAGGCCATCAAAGCCAGGCCACGGGCTTGGGCGATACAATTAAGCAATAATTTGAAAGTTTATTTTCAAGTATAATCACCCCACAGTGTTTGTTTGTAATGGATATTGAACATTGTTCTATGTACTCTTGAGTGATAGAGCTGATAGGAAAATTCCACGTAAAACATGGTGTAGTGGGATTTTGAATGGTTTCTGAGATGTTGGCAAGAGATCTCTTGAGTGTCAAACATTTATGGGGCTCTATTAGAGCACAGAAGAATAGAGCAGATACGGTCCTCATCCTCATGGAAAGTAAGGTGAGATTAACAAGGCAAGGATGAAGTTGCCGAGCTGGGAAAATAACATAATGGTAAGGCCAGATTAAGGAATTTGGGAAAGGAGTGATGCAAGATCACACATCATGTTGTTTTGTTTGTTACCAAGTTCATAGTTAAACCAGTCTACATTTAAAGATGGAGTCCCATCTAGGTAACTACTCAATCTAGACAGCAGTGATTCTGTAGAAATACGTTAAGAATTTATACTCTAATAAGTAAGATAAAATTGATTTTTTTTTCAATAAAGACAAAAACTTAAAGGTAAATCAGACCTATGAAAATGGCTAATCTGTGGGGGTATCAGATTGAGGCTGGTTTGTGATTTCTTGCAAATAACTCTTGTTGATATAATGTGATCTTTAGAATAAGTAGAAATTGGCAGGAGATGGATATGCTAAACCCACAGGAGGAGAAGAAGGCTCATGAGTTCTTCTCTCCACAGTCACAGGTTTAGAGGCAGAAGGGAGACAGTGGGCTTTTAAAACCTCAGCATGAGCACAGACACCGACTGATGCCTACTTGGGAATAATGTGGCTCTGACCAGGGCAGCCCGTGGTTGGCTGAGCTTCACACGGTAAGACTTACTTTCTCATTGTTGCCTGTGAGTTCACCTACCTTCCACTTCATTTATCAAAAGGACAAGGTCTAGTTTAAAGTTTCTTTATATTTTTATTTCTCCAGGTATTTTTATGTAACTTAATTTTTATGAGACTGTATCAAGGTAGGTTTAAAAAAGTTTATGTCCACATTTATATACAAGGCAAAAACAAACAAACAAACAAAAAAAACCCCTGAGACATACAAAGACTTTGCTGCTTAGGACTTGTGCAAGCTTTGAAGTTAAACCTTCTGTGTCACTGTCTGCCTATCAATAAAGTAGTGATGGTAGTACTACTTAAATTACAAGGTTGTGTACAAATTAAATAAAATAAATTAACACACACAAATTACCTTGAAAGGAGCATAGCCCATAGTAAGTGCTCAGCAAAAGGTAGGTATTATTATTAGCACTAAAATTATCATTGTTTAACTTATTTATTACCCACTGGTGCAATCAGGGTTATCCCCCTGTTTTCCTGCATCCTTGGGTCTTATACTTCTTGAGGAAGCAGCATGGTATGAGGAAAAAACAAATGGGGCCTTTGCAGCAGAGAAAACAGATCCTACTTCAAGTCCAAGGTTTTTCACTCAGCTGTGAGACTTTGAAGAAGTCATTTAACTTCTCTGAATCTTAGTTTCCTCATGTTTAAAATGAATTTGAAGATGCTAAGATCAATGGAGGTCGTAGCCAAGGTTCTTTCAAATACAGAGCCTGAGTAAAGGATGAATTGGTGGTAGTTTACTTGGGAGAGGCCGTCCCAGGGCCTCACGAGTGAAAAAGGAGGCCCAGGAACAGGTTGAAAGAAAGTCGTGTAATAGGATATAGTACTATGCTGGTCACTGCAGCATGATTGCCTATAAAGGGACGTGTGGGTCACTTGGTAGGTGCATCAGTTTGGCCTTGCAGGATGTTTGCAGACAAACAATATGGTACTCCCAGACAGACCACCAGTGGGAGCAAGGCAGAGGGGATGTATCTGCTGGCCCGTCTGTATGCTATCTGGCAGTTGGTCACGATTTGTCTCATATGGGAATTAATGTTGGCAGCTGCTCAGAAAGTGAGATCCCATATCCTGTTGCATGGCAGTTCATCAAAGTTCGGAAGTGGAAGTGGTGAAAGGAGTTGGGGACCATAGGAATGAGACTAGTCGGTTTGAGGAGGCCGAACTTCTCAGATCTGCACACTGTTTTTGCTACGGCTGTGGCCAAGTGAGGACAAAGAGGCCAGGGGCCCAGAAATTTGAGGAGGCCCTTCGAGGTGCCTGCTATACCCTGCAATACCTGTCTGATACCTTGTGAAATCAGACATAGGGCTGTACTCACATTAAAAAAAATTAGTTTTTAATTTATATTAATTCTATTATGGTAGCAACAGGGAGGTATGCCTGTTAGAGTAGAATTCTAGAAGGCAATGCTGAATCCGGGGCAGACCACGTCCCTCAGACGCCGAGAAGCAGCAGCGTCTTGCGTGCAGGGCCACGGCCAGTGTCATGTGCAAGGCTTTACTTCCTTAGCAGGGTGTCCAGTAGTCTGGCACAAAAACAACAGTAGCTACTAGCAAGAGTGTAAAATCTCTTTTATCATTTAAAAAATGTTTATAAATTGAGGAAGCTCTGCCCTCCATTGTGCAGGTTGTGTTTTCTCCAGATGGCCATACCAGTGTATGTCTTATCACCGAAGATGTTACAATGTGACATTGGTACTTCTTCACAGGAGGTGAGGTATGTGTTCTCAACCAGTGGAGTCCACTGGAAGGGATGCTATTTGTTTTCTAAGACTGAGTCATAAAAGGCAAAATTGCTTTTCCCTGATTCTCTCTTAGGACGTGCACCTTGAGAGCCTGAGCTAGCGTGTATGAAGTCCACTCCCTGGAAGCTGGCTGCTGCAGAGATCGTGTGCAGTGACTACAAAGAGCAGGGAGAGACGCCTGAGGAGGTGCAGCTATTTCAGGAGCAGCCTGGAGTCTTCCAGCCCAGGTACCAGACAGCTAAGTGAAGAGAAGCCTTCGAGACGACCCCACGCAGATACCGTGAGACTTAGAGCCAGAGCCACCTGGTTGAGCTGCAGCAAACCCAGCTCATGGAAATCATGAGAAAAAATAAATGATTGTTTTGTTGTAAGCCGCTAGACTTTGGAGGTAATTTGTTTGTAGCCATAAAAACAGGAACATTTGTGAAGCCTTGAGTGCTTTGATTAGAAGCTAACACATGATACAGAGATGATATCACTTTTAAAAGGCTCTTCTTCTTCTCCCTTTGGAGAAAAACAAAACATTTTTGCACTAGGCAGAGGTTATTTACCATTAACTAATGAAGCTTAAAATTTAGTACCCTTTACTTCTAAAATAAATCTTTCCAATGCCCTGGCTACATGCATTACCTAGTGACACAAAAACGGATGCATATACACATGTGCACACGCATATAGTTTGTGCAATTTGCAAAATAAGATGTTTAATTAAAAGCATTTGCAACCTGTGTCTCTTTTGACTCTGGCTTCTGTCCCTTTCTTTCCCTCCTGTTGGATGGTACTGGTGTAGCCTTGGGCATTTTTGGTATCAGACTAAGATGAGGTTAAATCAAGGGTACATTTGGTTTAAATTTAGTGGGTTGTGTGTATGTGGTTCACAGTCAATTCTCAGTAAAGTTGTTATTGCTGGTTATCCTAAAGTAGGAACAGTTGTTAAGAATACTCCAGCTGCTGGCTCAGTGCCCGTGGCACAGTGGTTATGGCACCAGCCACATGCACTGAGGGTGGCAGGTTCAAACCCGGCAACAACAACAAAAATAGCTGAGTGTTGTGGTGGGCACCTGTAGTCCCAGCTACTTGGGAGGCAGAGGCAAGAGAATTGCTTAAGCCCAAGAGTTTGCGGTTGCTGTGAGCGGTGACACAACAGCACTCTAGAGAGGGTGACATGGTGAGACTCTATCTCAAAGAAACAAAGAGTACTCCTGCTGCCCACAGTGCTGACTCAATCTGTGAAACAAAGGTCCAGGACTAGACATTGTCCAATGTAAGGGGACACTCAGTAAGTCCAGCACCTACCATTGGAAGTACATGGGTAGTGGAAGGAAAGCAGGATTTAATACGAACGAAGCCACAGGCTGGTCTGTGGAAAATTCTTCTGAACATCAGACATAAAAAATCGTATCTCTTTGATTCATGGTCAAAAGAGATATTCTTTCCTGTCAGGAAGATTCTCATTAATGCCTTGCCTAAAATTTTAAACATGAATGAAACTGACAACTAGCTCAAGCATTATAAAATCCAGAAAATTAACATGATATTCTTTAAGTATCCAATCAGCAAGAATTAAAATCTTTTGCCAACATGGTCATACAATTCAGTCTTTGTCATTAGTAGGATTATTGAACAAACCAGAAATCTATTCATTGCTGTTATTCAAAATGTATTTCTTTCCCTTAATAAATTACTGCCTTGTGCATGATCTGAAAAAATTATTTTTACAATTTTTCTTCTCATGTCAAAATAATTTCTTTTGATTTTAATGCTTATCTTGTTTGCTTTCCTTTCATATTTCATTAACTTTTAATTTGATTTTTCTCTATTCTTTAATAAGTAAATATAAGACAAAGAAGATATGTTTCCATGTTGTTCAAATTCTGTGTAATTTCTTATTTACTTTAAATTTGTCATGATTGTGATTTTTTCTTATCATCGTAAATGAATAACCCCCGCCATGCCTCATTTTAAATGCTTTTTATTGGAGAAGAACTTCTAAGCTATAGAAGCTTTAGGCTTCATCCACCTGAATGCACCCCAGGATTCAGATGTTGGGGAGAGCTGACCAGACCTGCTGATGCTTGGCTATTTTCAGGAACTCTGCCCTGATACCCTAGGCCTTTGTTACTCACCCCCTTGAGTCCCATATTATCTCATGTTTATCTCTAGCACTGATCACTTTGGACCAGGCACACAATTTTTTTCTTTTATACTTTATAAAACATGATGAGTTAGGGTAATGGTCAATTTTATGAGCCAACTTGGCTAGAAAATGGTCTCCCAATGTCTGGTCCAGTACTGATGTCTTGTGGATGTTTTCTTCAGGTAAAGAAGATTACTCTCCATTTTATCAGTGGACCTCATCTGATCAGTTGAATGCCTTAAAATAAACTCTGACAGTTCCTGGAAAGGAAGGAATTCTGGCTTCCTGTGGATTTTGTGGGCCACCATCACGTGAGGCAATTCCTGAAAACCTCTCTAATCTCTCTTTCTCTCTTGTTTCTCTGGAGAACCTTGACTGGAAAAGTAGTAATTGTCACTACTGGAATTTTATAGGAAACGAAACTGACGCTGCAGGTTAGCCTGTCACTCTCTCAGGACACAGATCTATGGAAAGGCCTCCTTTCTACTCCGCACCATTAACTCTTTCTGGCCTCAGAAACATTTAGCCCATTCTCCCTCAGCCTCTCTTTCCTCATGTGCAAAGTGTGGTGACATCTCTTGTCCTACTTAGGACGCAGGACTGCTTTCAGGTCGATGAGAGTATAACGGAAGGGAGAAGGCTACACAAATACAATTTATTCTTAATGAAGGAATTTACTTCATGTGTTTTCCCTTTCAGACTGGCTATTCCCTTCCTGGAATTAATCTCTTCCTCTTCCCCTTGCCTCCTCTTTCTCCCCCCTTCTAAATGGTAATTATATGAACTGTACTCTCATATACAACATTTTGTTTAATCATCAGAGTTATTTAACTATTATGCCCATTTCACAGATGAGGAATTGACACACAGAAGTGCCCAAAATGATATGACCAGAGAATAGTAGAACAGAAACATTCTTCTACTATCTCAAAGTAGAATAAAGAGTAGAGGAAATTTTAATCCATTTGAACCCCAGGACAATCGCCATGAAAAAGAATCCCTTGTTTTGCAGCGAAAAAGTCTTTAACGCAGTTCCCCTTCCTTAACTAAAGGGACCAAATTATAATTTCAGTGACTAAGCTTTTTGGAGTTAGTATTTCCATGGGAAGACTCTGTATCTGATTCACCTGCCAGTACAAAAGTGAAGCTGCCAAATGTTACTGCCCAGCTGCCTGAAGAAGATTAAACTCTGGAAAGGTATTTAAATAAAATTTAAATAATTTATAATTTGCCTCCCTGTGAATAGCAGGTCCTCTCTTGTGCAAGGGGAGGAAGTAGCAGTGAAGCTTCCACAGAAGGCTGAGTTACGGGGGAGAGTACCTGGGGTCTGATGTTCTAGGTAGATTATGACAGACAAGGAGAGTTGGGATCTGTTTTAAAACAAATCTCTAAAGTAAATACTCTTACTACTGCTTTAATTAAAAATTAAAATGCACAGAGAAGGCAGGGTTCATACTAAGATTAGAAACTGGTTGTTTCAATTTCAGAGGGATATTGACAAACCAGGGGCAAATTTCAGGACTGTAGAGTCACTGTTGTAAGCCAAAGTGTTCAGGAGCCGGGGATGCCCAGCCGGCGGCGGAGGCTTAGGGGAAATGAGGAAACGACTTCACTAATGGAAGGGGGATGTTTAGCTTCAGAGGGCCCGTGCGGGGGGAGATGTGAAAGCAAGCTGATGAAAATCCTTTCCAGCAAGGAGTCCTGTCTAAACATGGAACAAGCTGGCTTACGAGGTGCAGATCCTTGGTGCTGAAAGGTGGTGATTAGAATAGTGACCAGGGAGTCTGATGTCTAAATTCCTATTTTATGATGTGAGGTGTTGGGGTAAACAAAATCTAAGAAGTTTACTAACAGCCAAAGGTAAAATATTGACTAGAACTGTCTTTTCATTAAAAACATGCATTGACCTACATCTATTTAGGCAGAAAATCATAACTTTATTTGCTCATTCAGTTTGTCTTAGTGGGAATTGTTCACATGAAGGATCTTTTACTTACCTGCACTCCTTATTTCTTCTAAGCCTCTGATTTAATGTAAGTGGAATGCATGTACTGCTTGCTTTATGGGGCTATTGTGAAGATTGATTGAGATAATGCACATAAATTATTGGGTGCGTGTTAATTTCCCAATTAATGTTAACTGTTACGATGGTTGTTATTTTTTGTTGGTGTTGCATGGGAATTTATCCGACCTTATAACCTTGTGAGGTTGATGAAGTCTTCTCCATTTTAGAAATAACACATTAGAACCCAGGTGAATTGTCTGAGTTCTCGTAGTCGGCAGGATGTGGGAATGGGAGTCAAACCGATGTCTTGTTCACACACGTCCACAACAGTGTCTTTGGTACTCTGTGGTGCTGTAGACCCCTTTTTTATTTTCTCAGATACTTGCCATAAAAATGACTCTGTTGTGTAATTTTGAGGTTTAATCATTCTGAGTTCCAACAGAAGCAAAACTGGCTTTGTGTTATATGCACATACACACACACACACACACACACAGGCACACACAGCTTCAGGGACTAGAGTAGAAACTGTAAGCATCAACATGACTCTATTATTCGAAACATCGTTTACTGATGGCTCCAGCAAAGCTTTTGATCATGCCAAGCTGTGTAGCTCAATGAAATCCATGTATAGAATCCTATCTAGCTGCAGAAAGATTGCATCAGAGAAGGCTGAATGGTTCAATTGCTGTTATTCTAAAGCCAGTATTCTGGCGAGAGCATTAGTATTCACAAACATCAAAAGAGTCGCTAGAATGGAAATTGACCTTGTCTTGTAATATAAACAGGTCAGCTGTTTGAGAGTTTCCAAAGACAGTTATGATGTAACAGCCTATATACAGTACTCACAGGCTAATCTGTTTTAAGCTTCTCCTCTGGCGTTTCTCTTTCCTAGGAATGAAATAAAAGGAAAAAGGAACACAGATAAAGAAGAGAGCTCATCCCTTTTGCCATTTAAAAAATGGCCCATTGTCCAGCCTCCACAGGGATATGACATTGCTGGTAAATTCAACATTTACATCTGTGTGGCTATTTTCATGAAGACTTTCTTTTCATGTGAGATGTTATCATCTTGTGATTTATGATCTATGCATCTCTGCTGACATTTTTTCTAACATTTTCATTGTTCGTACATGTATATAACACCAGGCGAACAGCTAATACTGATTGAGTAGGCTGCAGGTGCAGCAGACATTTTAAATAAGAACACAATTAAATGGAAATCTGAATTCCAGCCAGCAGGATGTTAACAATCATACAGTACACTGGGGGGCCCCGCAGCATCGATCCCACCGTGTCTCTCTAAGCAGGGCTCACAGTGCCCTTGCCACGAAAAGATAGACGTGTTTCAGTGGGGCCGTCTCCCACCTGGAGGGGTAGCATGTCGGAGGACATGCACTGAGGCAAACCATTCAGACGTCAAACGCAAGTCAAGAATGAAATTATACCTGGTTTCCCTCGTTTCATCGAGGCTAGCCTTTCTCTTGAAATGCGCCGATTTCACTGGTTTCTTGACACTTCCTCACCCCCATCCTACAACAATTATTAGTGAGAATAAAAATTAAGAGTGAAGAATTAATTTACGCTGAAAAATGCAAAAATCACAGTTTTTTTTCAAAGTGATTTTTTTCTAAAATTAAAGGTGAAAAGCTGCCAAGAAATCGCAATTGGCAATGATGTGATGCAGACTGATTTAACGCTTTTCTATAAGGAGCTCAAGTTGGAACAGGTAGCTGTAACATCTTGTGTGATTCACCCAGGCCAGTGGGTTTTGAGTATGTTTGATCTTTGTCTAAGACTAAATGTCACGTAAATGACACAGGTTAAGAGGTTTCGTGATTCTGAGTCAGGCCAAAAGGCTGTGGAAATTTCCCTATGGCTGGGGAGTGTTCATTCTGCCTTCATAATCTATACTATAAATCTTCAAAGTCTTTCCCTAAAAATACTTATTTCATAACCAATGGCCTACAAACATGTTAAAATTATTGAAAAATCTCTCAATACATGATTTTTAATAAAAATTAAGTGGAAAAAAACAGTGCCCTACTATATGTGTTATTCCAGTTTGTGACTTGTGAATACACACAAGCATTTTTCAGCAAGCATTTTCTTCCAAGTTAATTGTTCATCAGCCATGCCATAAAGTAAGCTGACCTGGAGTATTCTATGGGCTACAAGTTCTCCTGGAATCTTTTCAATACTCAGTTGTCTGCTGGGCATTCTAAGCCTCCCGGGTGCCCCCGACACAGGCTTCCCATGTCATTTCTGTATTCCCTCTCCCGACTTCAATCTCTCAGAGAGGAGGCAGCCCAATAATACAGAAAGAACTGCAGAGTCAGAAAACTGAACTCTGGTGTCTCAGCTTTGCTACTGCCCGTGAGCATTTGTCCAATTCCTTATCTTCTTTGAATTTGGGGTTTCTCGTCTATAAATGAAAAAAATGCCTCACAGAGGCTTTTTGTTTGTTTGTTTTGTTAACATAGGGTCTCACTCTGTTGACCCAGCTAGAGAGCAGTGGCATCATCATAGCTCACTGCAACCTCAAACTCCTGGGCTGAAGCAGTCCTCCTACCTCAGCCTCCTGAGTAGCTACCCCCATGCTCAGTTGATTTCTCCGTTTTTGTTGTAAAGCACCACCAGGCCTAGCCCATAAAGTTGTGAATAGCGAATGAGATGATATAGAAAGGGCCTAGTACAATGCCTGGTGTATGGATGTTGCTCAGTAGGTCTTGGCTTGCTTTTCTCCCTGCACAGAAAAAATAAAAGAGATGTAATGGATGCCATGTTTTGCTTTCCCTGGCGTGGATTATTTGCATTTTTAAAGGGATCCACTGCTGACCCAAATGAGTAAAATATTTTGATGGTAGAATTTTAGAGAGTGAGGCAGGCTGGTATGAGAGTTTTTTTGTAAGTGCAGAGACTTTTTAGGTCCATTAAATCTCCTCACAGTGAGGACACCTAGTCCACTCATGTCTCTGTTAACACAGAAATGAGAACATCTTAAAAATTGCTTTAAATAACGCTTGTTTCTCCTATGCTCAATGATCCTGATTTTAGGAAATTAAAGATCTTTATTATTTGATTTAATTTAATTAACAGAACACATCACCTTCGAGCCCCTGGGCTTTTATAAAGAGAATATGAAGGCAGTGATTAAATTAAGTCATAGCCAATAAAAATTCTCATCAGAAAAGAAAATGGAAGGAATTATCTGATGAGAATCCTGAGTAAATTATATGCCTTGGGTGTTTTATGAAAATTCATTGAAATTAACCTGGGCTGAAATGGAGAGGGGATCACTTACCAATGTTGATCCTTTATTCTTCCATTGGTCTATTCATACCCTATTTACCAAGCCTCTTCTCCATGGTGTAGGCACTGTCCTCGATGTCTTGTGATAAATACAAATGTAAATCAGATGTATTTCCTGGCTCCCTATAAACTTGGACCAAGATATATTCCCTAAAGCAGGCGTCCTCAAACTATGGCCCGTGGGCCACATGCAGCCTACCTAGGACATTTATCCAGCCCGCCGGGTGTTTTTGCTGCCATTGCCTGTCCTGCTTAGCAGCCAACTTGTCCCACAGCCCGCAGTCTGACCCTCCAACGGTCTGAGGGACAGTGAACTGGCCCCCTGTTCAAAAGGTTTGAGGACCCCTGCTCCTAAAGAATATAACCCATAGGATTTGGAGTATAGAAAAATACATCAATTTTGATCTGCAAAAACTGGGAAAATATATTTTGAATAGGTGGTTGGTGTACTTAGGTCTTGGAATTAAGATGACTTAGTAAAATTAGTTTGAGCATTTTTCACTGAATATTTACCATATGTTAGGAAATTTCTTACTGCTAGATACCGTTTCTGATGGAATGGGATTGTGCCCTAGCTTTACTATATTCTGACTGTGAGCTATAATAATTTATCTAACCTCTCAATTGCTCAATTTCCTTAATGCAGTTAAAATGAAGTTTGGCCTCTCACGTAAATAATAAGTGAAATAATGGATGTAAAGGAAATTCTGTGATTGACAAAAATTAGCCATTATTATTACAATATCTCATTACTTGCTTTTCTTCTAATCTTCCTCCTCATTTAGTTAAACTTAGATGAAGAAAAAAAAAAACTAAGCAAAAACTTGGGTAGCTTTTCAGCGTCTCCTGAGAAATTCTACACTTTTCTTTTATATCCAAGGTGTTTCATGATCTGCCTCAAACCTTCCTGTCAGATGTACAGTTTAATTTCTGTGTAAACCAGATTCGAGGGTGTGAAACCATGCTCTGGGATCTGCTCCTTTTGTATCTTTACTTATCTTTGAGGGAAAGTCTTGCTTTTCCTTGGGTTAGCATTCTTATTTTTTGTAATTGTACTCTAGACTCAACTGACATGTCACCTCCTCAGTTAAGCCCCCCCTTTTTATGCCAGCTTGTCACCTATCTTTGAATTTAGTGTTGATAATATTAACACAGTGCTCAGGAACATTATCGACATCTTATTCTTCGATGAATCAAGTCTAAATACTTCAGCATGACTTTCATTTATTTATTTCAGATTAATACGAGGGTACAAACGATTAGGTTACAATGTTTGGATTTGTTAGGTAAGGTCCCTGTTGTAGTTTACCCCTCACCCAGGAGGTGTGCCCTTACCTTGTGGCTGTTAGGTGGGAGCACTCCAATCCCCCTCCTTCGTCCTCTCTTCCCTTCCTACCTTCCCCTTCCCCCAACTTGAATTAAATTGAGTTTTATTCTTGTGTGTAGCGTGACTTTTAAAATTTAGCAAAATGTAGTAGTAATCAAATTTACTAATATCACCCAACATATTTTAATAGTGTATATTCTTGAATGAAACTCACATTCTTTTTGTTTGTTTTTTTGTTAAGATAGGGTCTAGGCCTAGAGTACAGTGGCATCATCACAACTCACTGCAACCTCAAACTCCTGGGCTCAAGCAGTCCTCCAACCTCAGCCTCCTGAGTAGCTGGGACCACAGGCACCCACCACTATGGCAGTTATGCACGTGATTTCTCAGACATGTTATGTGCTTTTATGCTGTGTTCTCTACATGGAATGCTATTTTACAGTACTTTGAAATCTTAGACCTCTTTTAAGGCCCAACTTTGGGAAAACCTTTCTAGATCGTTGCAGTAGAAATGAATCCTCTGTCCCTTAGCTTGCCTTAGCATCCTGTTTCCATGCTGTTAAGCTCTCAGCCACACCTCAATACACAGAGCAGCCTGCATGTGCCTACCTTGCTCCAAAGAGGAGGAATTCCTTAAGACTAGTTTTTACCGCTCATTAAATGCCTAATTTATATCCTAGTGCCTGACAGGTAGTGGGATTCAGTAAACGTTTATTGAATGGTTTATTGAGCATAGACCATGCCCAGGATAGAGCAGTGACTCTTGCTGTGGTACTGCACTTGCTGGACTCAAGGAGAGGCTCATGGAGGGTTTCTGGGGGCTCTGCCTTCACTTTGGTGCTATGAACAAGAATGAATTCCTCTTCCATGTGCTGATAACACCAAATAAACTGAGGTGCTTGTAAAACCTAACTCCTTCATCTCAGAATTAGGGCTCTTGTTAGGATGCTTACGTAAGTTGTTTTGCTTGCAATGAGCTTTAAAATGAGAGACAGCCCAAGGGAGCCATGGTCTGGCTGACATCAGTTGGTCTGCCTGGCCCTGCAGGGATGGTGAGCACTGGAGTACACTTCAGTAACAAAATGGATACTTGAGTATTGGCTCAATGCCCCGTCCTCAGTTCCATCTCCCAGGGCCAGTTGTTGCCCTAAGGACTCAGTGGTAATATGTCTGGCATTGAGCCTGGCCTAGTATAGGTTTCTCAGTAACAAATAGATTGATTTCTCTTTCCTTTCCCTTCACTCAATCTATTTAGCACCATTTAATACAGTGATTTTCAACTGGTGTGCTGTGAAAATTTTTAAAGATGATTAAGTTATTTTCAAAAAAGTTCAAAGCACAATAAGTGTATTGGTTTTTGTTTTTTGTTGTTTTTCTGTGGGACAGAGTCTCACTATGTCACCCTGGGTAGAGTGCTGGGGCATCACAGCTCACAGCAACCTCAAACTTTTGGGCTTAAGCAATTCTTTTGCCTCAGCCTCCCAAATAGCTGGGAGTACAGGTGCCTGCCAGAACACCTGGCTATTTTTCTGTTGCAGTTGTCATTGTTGCTTAGCTTCCCAGGGCTGGGTTGGAACCCACCAGCCTTGGTGTACGTGGCTGGCACCGTAACCACTATGCTATGGGCACTGAGCCTATATATTCTTTTTTTTTTTACTTTTTTTTTTTATCAACGTAATTTAAGTGTACCATGAAAGTTTAACTATTGGTTCAAGTGTGCTGTGAGATTAAAAAAAAGGTTGAAAAACACTGATGTAATGTAACATATAATTAAAGAAACAATCTTCCTCCTTCCAAATCCATATTAAATCTTGAAACGTAGTATTATGTATTGGTGCCATAGCTCAGGGTCACCTCTGTATGGCCATGCATGCTCTGGCCCACATCCACTTACGGCCTTTTTTACTAGGGCAATGGCTAGGTTGTGTTAAGTCATCTGAATAGCAGCAGTGAAACTTTGCAGTCACAGCCTGTGCCTTCTCTTTTTCAGAAAACTTTTAGATGTCAACCAGCTCCCCGCTTGGTTTTCTTACGGATGTGTGATGCTCTTTGACGTTTGCTAATCAGAACTTCCCTCTATTGTTTGGGCACCTCAGTCCAGGACTCGAGATGGGAAGAGAGCCTCACATAGCATTTTTGTCTTTTCTGTCTGGTACCTGAGGCTTTGCTGAGAGGAAAGATGGGAATAATGATTGAAAGGGAGAGTAGAGAATAATATCAATAGAAATATCCATGACACAATTGGCAAGTCTTAAAACTACAACTCAGATCTAGATCAAAACATGCTCTGCAATTGGACTGTAGGGAATAAATTTCAATTCCTTTCCCCTCATGTAGTGAGTTTCCCAGTAGAGGTAGCATGCAAAAGAGGGCTGGATAATTAATTACTTTTGGAGGAGAGACATGAAACTTCATGTTTAGCTTTCTTTCAACTATGAGATTCTGCACTTCCATGAAAAGATGAATTTTCATCTCCAGTTGTTACTGAGTCCACTGGTATGGTAAGGACTCCAGAACTCCAGGTGATGCCATGGGGCTGCCCAAGGGTCTGTAAAACCCGTTGGCCTTGGTACCTATGTGGAGTAATTATTTTAGCAATGGAAATCCATTAGAAACCTATTACCCACTTATTTTCTCTGTGTTAGCCTTCCCTTTTCCTCTTTAATGGGTAAAAGGTCTGAGAAAATTCTGGGCTCAGAAAAGGACCTTGGGAAAAATCAAAAAGTCCATTTTTGCTTTCTCCCCTCCCTGTCAGGTTTTGGGTAACAAAGGTGCAACCAAAGAGGCTCTGGTTCCTAATAAAACAGTGAAGGTTGAGATGATCTTAGTGTGCTTTAAATTGTAATCTTTAAAGCTCTTGCACTGATGTAGTTAATGAACACCATGATGGAAACATCGAAGGATTACAGGTAGTTTGAAACTGAGAGTTGATGTGCTTTTTCAAAATACAATTTTCTTGGTAATCTTGAAAGGATTTGAGCATTTGACGACACATTAAAATAAAACATGTACTTTCATGTGTAGGCAAGGGGTTTAAAAAAATTGAAAGCCAAAAGTTGAAGGGCTTATTTTTTTTTTTTAATCAAATAGCATAGATCTCTCTCTTTTTAGTATTCATTTCTATCTGATCTGATCCTGTGACATCCTCAGGCCAATTCATAGGAGTAATATCACATGGGTGTGGACTTTCAAAGGAACAGACAGCCAATTCTGTGAACAGCAGTAAGAAAAAAGAGAGGTCCCTGAGGACTTGGCAATCCTAAGGTGGCAGAAAAAGTAAGACACACTGTGCTATTTTAGTCACGAAATCTCAGAGCGAATTTGGAATCATTCCATTACTTAGTCAAAGAGAAACAATAATTCTTTTAAGATATAGTGCCAAGAATAGTGTGGGTAATGAAGTTAGTGGATACTATCACTGAAGGGAGTCAAATGCTTGATGTCTTTAAAAAATAACAGCTTTACTGAAATCTGTTAAAGGAAAATCTTTAGAAAAAATAAACTTAAACAGAGTTTATTTGAGCAAAGAATGATTCATGAACCAGGCAGCACTCACAACTGGAAGATGTTCAGAGAGCTCGGCTGCAGCAGTGTGGGCCGTGAGCTTTCATATGTCGAACACAGAAGTAAGACAAAGAAATCATATTTGATTGATTGGAGTGGGAAGATCTGAGTGGTTAGGTGGTGGTTTCTGATCTCTCATTTGTTCTTACTGTTTACATTGGTCTTTGTTTTGCTTATGTAGAAGTCTAATGCACTGGAGCCTTCCCTACCTAATGGCCTCCCAATTTAAGAAGATTTTAAAAGCTGTAATTCACATACCATAAAATTTATACCTTTAAAGTGTGCAAGTCAGTAGTTTTGGCATATTTTCAAAGTTGTGCAACAAACACAATTTTATAATTTTGGAATATTTTTATTACCCAGAAAAGAAACATACAAGGTCTGGCAGTTAAGTTTGTGAACTCAACCAAAGTGCTACACACCTCATTGCTGAATATCGCTATAGTCACCTCCAAAGTACTCCCCCTGGGAAGCTGTCAACCTGTTCACCCTTCAAAGTTATTTTGGAACTCTTTTTCTGGAATGACCATTAGAGCTGTTGTCCTACAAGTTCTGACAAGTAAGTTTGCAAACTTGCCACCATGCACTTACATTGATAGCACTGTACAAACAACTCAGTAAAGTTTCATAATGTTGGTACATCAGTGTATTATAGCTGTGTTAACATCTACATGTGGTGGTGTCTTCCTGATTGCTATTCATTATTATTGTTGGGTGCTTTTGTCCTCATCTGTATTGTACCATGTGTGATACTTTTTCCCTTTTATGGCTGAGTAATATTCCAATATATGGATACATGACTGTTTTCTTGTCCTTCCATCAATTGACAGGCATTTGGGTTTTCTTCTACTTTTTGGCTGTTAATGAATAAGGGTTCTATAAAAATATATGTAAAAGTTTTTGTGTGAATATAAGTTTTTAATTTCTTTGGATATGTGCCTTAGAGTGGAATTATTAGGTCATATGATAACTCTGTCTTTAAACTTTTAAGGAACTACCACCTTTATTCTAAAGTGTCTGTATCCTTTTTAATAATGTCTTTTCCCTCCCAGCTTCACTGTGGCATAACTGATGATTCCACTACTGAGTATCTATCCAAAGGAAAAGAAATGATTATATCAAAAAGACATGTACACTCATATGTTCATGATAGCACAATTCACAATAATTACAAAGGTATGGAATCAACATAAGTGCCATCAACTGATGAGTGGGTGAAGAAAATTTGGTATACCTATCATATGAAATACTACTCAGCTGTGAAAGGTACCAAATAATGTCTTTTGCTGGGGATCATTATCCTGAGTGAAATACCTCAGGAATGAAAAAATAAATAACACATGTTCTCACTTATAAGTGGGGGCTAAATGAGAGGTGTATCTGGTCAGAAAGTGATATAATGGGCATTTAAAACTAGGAAGGGGCCTAAAATCTACCCAATCATTTAGTGGATAATATCAGTCTGAAATAAAAAAAAATCTATTTATTAGATACAATGTACACTATTCTGGTGATGGGTACACTGAAAACCCTGAACTTCAGAATGATATAATTCATTCATGTAACAAAAATACATGTACCCCCCAAATCTATTGAAATAATGATAAAAGAAAATGCAGTAAGTATATGCAGTGGAAGATTATTCATCATGAAAGCAGGTAATTGTGTCATTTGTGACAACCCCGATGAACCTGGCTTACTGTATGCTAAGTGACATAAACCAGAATAGAAAGGCAAATATTGCATGATCCCCCTTATGTACTGAACATTAAAAAAAAGTAAAGCTCCTGGAAATAAAGAGTAAAAGGTGTTTAGTAATGGCTGTGAGGTGGAAGATATGGGAGATAAATGATTTAAAAAAAAAATCTCCAATGTAGATGAAGTTATTTATTTTGCCCTGTAAACTATGTTGTCTCTGTAATTGTCATTTTAAAGGATATGGTTCCCTAGCATCCTTGGTATTTCTCTTCTCCTTTGGCAATGTCCCCTTCATGAACATTTACAGGCTGATTATAAAGAGAAAATGCCTTCTCCAAAGAATGAGAACAGGCCTGGGGCAACAGCATGTACTCTGCCTGGATATTACTTTGTGTACTCTTCCCCCACTGGGAAGTCACTGATTTTCTTCATCACCCGTGGACTGCCTAAATTCAATAGCAGTAAGACCATATAACTCAGCATTTATTTTGTGCCATGCACTATGTTTATTCTTGGGAAAACTAAGAATAAATTGGACATAAAACTATTATTAAATGGTTTTGCAATTCCTGATAGGCACTAATTAGTGCTTCAAAAGGGGTACAAAAAATAAATTTTTTTCGAAGGCAGAATGGTGTAAGCAACTTTTGCACTATCAATGTTTTGGGCCTGGTAATTCTTTGCTGTGAGTGGCTGTTCTGTGTGGCATCATCTCTGGTCTCTCCCTACTGGGTGCCCATAATATGGTACTCTTCCAGTTGTGTCAATAAAAGTTCCTCCAGACATTGCCAAATATGCCCATGAGGCAAAATTACCCGTAGTGGGGAATCACTGGTCTAAAGTTTAGAGCATAAGATTACGTAGCAGTTAGGTATTAGGACTTTGGAGTAGTAATTTAGTCTTTCTGTTCCTTATCTTTAAAAATGTAATTAACCATATGTAGCTACCTTTTTCTAAGGAATAAATGAGATAAGACATACAGAAGCAACTAGCGAAGTGCTTGGCACATGTAAGAGCGTGTTTAGCATTTATTCAGTGTTCTATTCTAGGTTCCTCCCAGGTTCTGGGCATTCTGTGAGGTGCTGGTGAAACGTGGTGAACAAAACCATCAAGATCCCAGCTGCTATTAAGTCTGTCATCTATCCATACTCATAAGCTACTGTTACTGCAGTGATCCCAGTGTCCTGAAAACATCATCTGCTTACATTTACTACCCTTCATGAGACTCTGAGTTTCTTTAAGGCAGAAACAAGCTTATTTTATTTTTATATTTATATTTTTATCACAGAATATCTAGCAAGTGCCAAGTAATGGTAGGTGCTTAGAACCCGTTTGTTGAATGTAACAATGATGGAAATGAACACTGCAGTTGTATAGATTTACCTAAATGCTTCCTGACATATGTTGCTAGAACTCCAGCAAGTTCCACTTTTTGGGTCTTGGGTGAATAGTTGGCCTTCACTCTGCTTTCACTTCCCTCCCATGGCGTGGTCCTGGCAATTCAGGAAGGTTTGGGTCTCAGTTTGAATATATTGGAGAGGCTGACCCTGTTTTCTTTTCTCCCCCCCCCCATTTAATTTTCTGCTTTTATTAAACTTAAATTTTAAAGAGAAAAACTGGGAGAAGGTAAAAAAGAAAACAAACCAATGGACTTTTACCGAGTGTCCTTGTGTGAATTAGTGGCTAGAATGCTGGATGGTTATGTAATTGGACACTTGTTCGTTTGTTCAGCCATTCATCGTTTGTTTATTTGTAACAGTACCTGAGTGTCTACTGTCTGCCTTGGAACCCTTTCTGCCTTTCTGCTCCTCAGGTCTGGGGTCAGCTCCTTGCCCGTCCTGCTCACTCCTGTTTCAGGGTTTTTCCATGTTCTTCCTGTGCCTGGAACACTGGTGGTAGTTCACTCTTGTTTATTGCTGAGATTTCAGCTCAAATATAACTCTTTTAGCTAACAGTCCTGTTTCCACTTAATCCCAGATTAAAACAAGAGCCCACAGACTCAAGCACGGAAAACCCAGAACTATTGGAAACCCACTAAAAATTGAAAGCCTCAGTCAGTACAGCAATTATGTCCATTCTTCTTGCTTTTGCTTCCCCCTTCTCAGCACAGCTCAGGGATAGATTAGGTTGTTTGGTAAATGTTTTCAGACAACCTAACTGTTGACTCACTAAATGAATGAAAGAGCCAACAAATAATAGGTATTGTTGAAATTTCTTCTGGCTTTTCTTCAATCTTCTAAATAAAAAATGCTGGACTGTTGGTGACTGTGTCCTGTCTCATGAGTGATGAGCACTTGCTAGGCAGGTTCTCTGAGGCTGACAGTGCCTACTGCTCTGAGCATAGGCATGAGGGTGAGATAGAACTGGGATGGGGGACAGCAAGGTCCAACCTTCTGCTAAAATTGGCCCTGAAATCATCTTAAAACAGAGCTGCCATCATTCCATAGGGTGATTTGATGGCATTAGATATAAAATAAAAATCGTTCCTCTGCTCCCCACTGACACATGCATTATTTTTTTCTTCTCATGGTCTGAAGCTAAAATCCTGTTTTATGATTCCCACCCATTTTGGGGAGGCCTGTGAATTAGCAAGGTGAATGTTACTGAAAGTAAATCTCTGCTGGTAACCAATTTAATTTTGGCTTTTTGCCAAAATATGTTTAATTCTTGAACATAGTTTTCTGTTCAAAACAGATTTCCCTGGTCTGGTAGGTGTTAGGTTATCATTTGTATATGTCTAGCTTATTAGTCATAAGTTTGATGAGTGGAGTTGAGGTGGAAAGTGATGGCCAAATCCTTTCTTTTCTTTCTTTCATATATATATATATTTTTAAACAGTGTCTCACTCTGTCACCCAGCCTGGAGTGCAGTGAAGTGATTATAGCTCAGTGCAGCCTTGACCTACTAGGCCCAAACAATCATCCCACCTTTGCCTCCCAGTAGCTGGGACTACAGTATGCACCACTATGCCAGGCTAATTCTTAAATTTCTTTTGTAGAGATGGAGTCTTGCTACATTTTCCAGCCTGGTCACAAACTCTTGGCCTCAAATGTTTCTCCTGCCTTAGCCTTCCAGAATGCTGGGATTACAGGTGTGAGCCACCACACCCAACTAAGTATGTTTTTAACATATGTAGAATTTATTTCCTAAGTCTATAAAAATAACATTTAAAATATGCATATTTGTTAAACAGTGTTTGGGCTAAGATGACTGGAAATTTTTTCAAATAAATGAAAGCAAATGCCTTTATCTGGACTCAGATGTGCACAGTGAAATATTAATTGCTGGTCTCCTGTTAATACGTCCTCTGCTGTGCACAGGCTAGGTATTCTGCTGATTTGTGGCAGTGATACTTTTGGGTTTGCCAAGGAAAGAATTCTTGCTTGTGTCTCTGGTAAATGTGAAGCAAGGCTTTGTTCACATTGTTACTGCTGCCCACTGACTGAAAATACATCTTGTTGCACCAGACTGGAGGCCAATGGTTGCAATGTGATGTGGCACATTGCAAAGCTAAAAACTGAAATTTTAGCATGAATATTTATTTGTTATTTTGGAAATCTACTTCTTCTTTTTGGAACTGAAGCTGGAAAGAAAGACTTGTGACCAGCCTATGGTGGGGTGAGGAGGGAGAGGAAAGATGGAGTGGGAGCATGTTGGTATGCACACCTCTTTCAACTCCCTTCCACTTCCTGGGAGCTGATGCAATTTGAATGGCTACAATTCCCACCCATTTAATGGAGGCCTGTGGATTAGCAAGGTGAAGGTTACTGAAAGTGAATCTCTGGTAACCAATTTAATTGTGAAATCTGAAAAGGCCACTTCCAGCATCACGTCTTAGAGGTATCATCTGTGGATAGGAGTTTTCATTTCTCTGTTTACAGCAAATTGGAATTAGACTTGTTTTGTTATTAGCAACACTTGTTTGTACAGTGGTCTCAATAATTAGACCAAAATGTCACTACACCCATAAGCCTTTCCATATCCTATTTTCTTGTTGAAAGGTTTATCCCATAGGAAGTACCCCAGTTTCAATCAAGTTTGGCTTTTACCTTGGGAGGAAAACCCACAAAACAAAAACTAACTTGTCTTTTCAAATGTTTTACTTAAACTGAGGACAATTAAAATTATTTATACACAACCATGCCACAGAAGTAATGAGATGATTAAAATATTCTTAATGAGTTTTCATTTTCCAATTGTTTGACTTGATGTAGCAATACATATTTATGACTTTAATTATTGTTTTGGCCTCAGAAAATGTCTGTTTTTTAAAGATCAGCAGGATTCATGAGAGAGTTGATATGTTAACTTCTTGATTCTTCAGAGTACTAGCAATTAGAATAATATGCTGGGTTAGGGAGATAATTAAAAAGTTTACTTAAACATCTTATGGGCTTTAAAATACTTTCACTGGAAAATCTCTTCGGTAGGTTTTCTTTTTTTTTGCAGTTTTTGGCCAGGGCTGGGTTTGAACCTGCCACCTCCAGCATGGCATATGGGGCTGGCGCCCTACTCCTTTGAGCCACAGGCACCACCCATGTTTTCTTTTTTTTTCTTTATGGTAATGTTTAAGCCAGAGATCTGGTGAGTATATCATGATATCCAGAGTATTTGAAGGCAATTGACTTGTGTGATGGGAAGGGTCTTACCTGTCTCTACAGCTTTCTTTACCTGTTTTGCATCCTGGCAGAAGACGGAGGTACCAAGAGGCGGAGGCGAGTTTCACCATCTGTGCTCTGGCACCTCTCTTCCCCTCAGAGACCTTGTTTTCTCAGTTATTTCTCTGTCTTGTTTCTTCAACCTCTGCCACTCCTTTTCTCTCAGCCTAAAAAAAATTCATGTCCTTCCATGAGTCTAAAACAATATCCTAAGAAAGTTCTCCCTGGACCTTGCATCACGATCTCTCTATCTCTTGCTTTCTCTTTATCTCCTCACTTCTAAGCCATCTTCTCTCCCCTAGTTACTTCTTCTTCAACCTGTAGCAATTTGCCTTTCACCCCATCTCTCCAGTAAAAGGCTCTCCCCACCTCACAAGTCACCTCCATTTCACTGCATCAACAGAGTCTTAGCAGTCTTCATGTGACTGCTCTCTGTGGCCAGTCCCTGTTGACACCCTGAACTCTTAGTGTCTGTGAAACCACATCTGCCTGTTTTTTCATTGATTTTTTTCTGGATTTTCTTTCTTCAGCCCAGACTTAAATATTACCGTTCCTCAGTATTTTAGTTTGAGCTACCTTTTCTTTTTTTGTCTGCTACATTTTTTCCTTAATTAGTTTAATCGTATGAAGAGTTACTCTTGGTCTTGATGGCATGACTGAGAGTCAGAGCATTTGGAAAGGAGAATATAACATTTGAGGTCAAATCCATCTGTCTTGGAATGCTGGTTTTGCCATTTTGATTCAGCTGTAGTGAGCCATTCTCTACTCTGATGGCGCCAGTATCTTTACCTCATGTGCCTCTGAAATCTAGCAGTGCATTGCTCTCACTGGAACTGTCCCATATTTTGAGCCTCATTTCTTTTATATTTGCACAACTACCTGGTTTCTGGTCCAACTCTACCTCTGGCAATTCTGCTTATCCTTTTCCCCTTCTTTCAATGAAGGTGCAATCAGATATTCAGAAACTGGGTTGACTAATCTGCCTCTCTCTCCTCCTTTGTTAATTCTAAAATGTTCATGAATTTATCAATATGTCCATGTCTCTCTATTTTCATTTCCACTCTAGTCATCTTTTCCACCCAGGTCAAGCCTCATTAAGCAACTCCAAAATTATACATTAGGCATTCTAGTGGGCCATTTATCTACATCTAGGTTTTTTCCACATTTTTTCTATAAACTTGACAAAATAATATTTCAAAACCACATGTTCTATAAAATTTTTTATTACTTTGAAGAAAAAAATTTAACATCATTACCAAGAACAAAACAGTACTTGTGAATGCCTCTTGCCTTTTCTATAGCTTCTCCTCAACTGGTGCCTGGTGGTAGCCACCTTTATTGAAATACATTCCCCTAAGATTTTACCATAATTTTTTTTTTTTTCATTTTTATGGCTTTACTAGAATTCACTTCTACAAGGTACATCCTTTTACTTGTTCTCCACCTGGATAATTGTTATCTATATTTCAAATCTCAGTACCCTGTGGCAATGCAAAATGGTGCAGCTATCATAGTTTGGTGGTTCATCAAAAAGTTAAACACAGAATTACCCTAAGACCCAGGAATTCCACTTCTAGGTCTATAATCAAAGAGAATTGAAAACAGGGACTCAAACACTTATACATGAATGTTAGTAGTGGTATTATTCACAATAGTCAAAACATGGAAGAAACCAGTGTCCATCAGCAGATGAGTAGACGAACTAAATGTGGTATGGTCCATCCGTACAATGGAATATTATTTGGTCATAAAAAATAAAGTTCTGATACATTTTGCAACAGAGATGAAAACATTATAATAAGTGAAATAAATGTCACAGAAGGACAAATATTTTATGACTCTACTTTTATGAAATAGCTTGATTAGGAAAATCCATGGAGACAGAAAGTAGTTCTCAGAGGCTGGGTACGGGCAAATGGTGAGTTTTTGCTGATTGGCTATTGTTTCTGTTTGGGGTGATGAAAAAAGTTTTGGAAATGGCAGTAATGTTTGTAAACCTTTGAGGAAATATGCCACCGAAGTGTACTAGAAGTTATTTCCTAGGAACAATAATTAATTGCTGGTGGGAATGTAAAATGGGACAGCTACTTTGGAATACAGTTTGGCAATGTCTCACAAAACTAAACACGCTGTTACCATATGACTCAGTAATTACACTCCTTGATGTTTACTTAAATGAAGTAAAAACTTGTGTTCACAGAAACCCTGCAAATGAATGTTTATAGCACCTGTATTCATAATTGCTGAAAAATTGATGCAGCCAAGGTGTCCTACAGCAGGTTAATGGGTAAGTAAACTGTGGTATATCTAATGGAATGTTACTTTGCACCAGAAAGTACAAATATTTCTACACTTCACTTCTATAAGGAACTTTTGGTGTGGATCCATCAACTGTAACAAATGCACTGGTCCACTGTGGGATTTTATAGTGGGTGAGGCTGTACATATGTGGGGGTCAGGGGATATAAGAGAAATCTCATACCTATTTTAGTCACTTTGTGTTGCTATAAGGAATAGCTGAGTAATTTAGGAAGAAAAGAGGTTCTGCAGCTATATAAGAAGCATGGCGCCAGGGTCTGCTCTGCTAAGGGTCTCAGCTTCCACTCCTGGTAGAATGCAAGGCAAAGCCAGTGTGTGCAGAGATCACATGATGATAGAGGAAGCAAGAGAGAAAGAGGGAGCTGCTAGGCTTTTTTTTTTTTTTTTTCATACCCGGCTTTTGTGTCTCATGAGAACTAACACTAACAGACTGGGGAATCAATCATTACCATGAAGATGGCACCAAGCAATTTATGAGGGATACATCCACAAGAGCCAGGTACCTTCACTAGCCCTCACCTTTAACACCAAGGATGAAATTCCAACATTGGTTTGGAGAATCCAACAAACTATTGCAGTATCTTCTTAGTCCAAGAAACTATTGCAGTATTTTCTTCTTAGTATTCCTGTAAATCGAAAACTGCTTTAAAAAAGACGTCTATTTTTATAGTTTTTCCTTTCCAGCCTACACCCTGCATCTCTAAAGTAGCTCTTTGACTTAAACTAGAGTATATTCAGTTTTTTTCCAGCTCAACAAAACCAACTAGTAAGACCTAGCCATCTTATATCTTTATCTCACCCACACTGTGTGTCTTCTACACTTGTTGGTTTCACATCCTTCTTTCCTTTTCATTTCTCAATCATTGACAAGGTAGCTCTCATCCTGTCAGCATTGAAAATGCAGGCAGTAATGACTTCACATTGTCAAATGGGAAGGGTCTGTTTTGTGCCCTATGTTGCCTGACCTCCTTCTAGCATTGATTGACTCCTTGTAACCACCTTCTTAGAATGCACTTGCCTTAGTGTTTGTCTTACCCTTTCTTCTCCTAACTCACTGACTCTTGGCAATGTTCTTTAGAAATTCTCTCTGCCTTGCCTCAATGCTGTTGGCCCCATATCCTATAGCTCTTTTTGTAACCCATTTTGTTTTTCACAGTATACATATTTTGCTTGAATTAGCAACTCCTTGAGCATATTTTAAAAGAAATTTCTATATGCAAATTATTCCTACATCTATATCTTTATCCTTAATTTCTCCTCTCAGCTCAAGACTCCAGTTTCCTGCTGCTGCTAAAGTCTCCATCTGCAGGCTCCATATTTACCACAAGTCAACATGTTTTCAACTGATGTCAACTTCTGCTCCTCCCACCCCAGCCTGTTCACCTTCCTGTATTCACTATCCCTCAACATCTCAGCCTCACAGGTTTGTCATGAGGCTTAAATGAGTCAATATGTAAGAGAATTTAGACATAGTCTGGCAAGTATTTAGAACCCAATAAATGTTTGCTATCATTGCTGTTATTATACTTATCTCAGAGAGTGATATCAATGAACCACTTATTGAAGCCAGAATATCAAAGGTTAATCACAATCTCCAAGCCTGTTTTCCCCATAACCAAACTACTATGAGATCTGGACTTTCCTTTTTTGTCCAGCCTTCACTCCCACCATTAACTGCATCACAGATTTTGTTCTAGTAGGACTCAGATACTTGAGCATTATTTTTGTTGTCTCTGTCCCCATCTCTCTCTCTTTTTTTTTCTTTCCTTATATATTCCCCTGTGTCTGGAATGCTCTTCTTTTCTCCTTTTTATTTGTTTAATAATATTTAACATTTTTATTGATACATAATAGATGTACATATTTTCAGAGAACATGGTATTCAATACATTTATATATTTTGTAATGATCAAATTAATATAAGAGGATTATATATCACTGCAATATTTGTCTTTTCCCTATTTATAGAAACATTGGAATTATTCTCTTGTAGCTATTTTGAAATGTTTAGTAGGTAGCTGCAAATGTAGGCCTCCTATTAGTCTATTGAATACTAGGTCGTATTTCTCCTATTAAACTGAACATTTGTACCCATCAATTAACACCTATTTATCCTTACCACTCCCTACCTTTCCTAGCCTCTGGTAACCACCAACACATTCTCCTTCATCATGTGATTCATGTTTTTAGTGCCTACATATGAATAAGAACATTCAGTATTTTTTTTAATACTTATCTTACTTCACTTAACATAATGATTGCCAGTTCTATCCATGTTTCTGTAAATACAGGATTTCGTATATCTGGGTAATATTTTATTATACATTTGTACCATGTTTTCCTTATCCATTCATTCGTTGATGGAGAATTAGGTCAGTTAAAAATCTTAGTTATTGTGAATAGTGCTGCAATAAACACAGGAGTGCAGATATCTCTTTGAGATACTTATTTTATTAACTTTAGATATATATCCAGTAGTGGAAATTTTGCATCATATGGTATTTTTATTTTTATATTTTTGCATAATCTATGTAAAGTTTTCCATAGTGTCTGTACTGATTTACTTTCCCACCAACATTGTAGGGGGTCCCCTTTTGCCTATAGGCATAATTGGCTGATTTTTGAAAACATTATTTGTAGAGACAGGGTCTGACTATGTTGTTCAGGCCGATCATGAGCTCCTGGCCTCCCGTGATCCTCTTGGATTGACCTCCCAAAGTGCTAGGATTATAGGCGTGAGCCATCATAACTGGACCAATCATACGAGATTTTATTATGGCTTTTCTTCGTCCTACTTGTTATTTACTGTTCAGGTTTTCTATTTCTTTATTGTTCAACCTTGGTAGGTTGTACATGTCCCCAGAAATTTATCCATTTCTTCTAGATTTTCCAATTTGTTGATGTATAGTTTTTCCTAATAGTCTGTAATGATTCTTTTTTATTTTTGTGGTTTTAGTTATTATATTTCCTTTTTTGTCTCTGCTTTTATTTATGTAGGTCTTTTCTCCTTTTTTTCTTACTCTAGCTAAATGTTTGTTGATTTTGTTTGTCTTTTCAGAAACTAACTTTTCATTTTGTTAACCTTCCATATTGTGTTTTTAGTCTCAGTTACATTTACTTCTGTTCTAATCTTTATAATTTCTTTTTTTCTGCTACTACTGGGCTTGGTTTGTTCATTCTTTTCTAGTTCCATGAGGTACATCATTAGGTAGTTTATCTGAAGAGTTTCTACTTCATTGATAAAGGTATTTATTGCTAAAAGTTACCCTTTTATTCCTACTTCTCCTGTAGCCCATAGATTTTAGTATATTGTATTTCCAGGTTTACTTATTTTGAGCACTTTTTAAATTTTCTTCTTAATTTTTTCATTGATGCATTGGTTATTCAGGAGCATGTTGTTAAATTTCCATGTGCTTTTGTATTTTATGAGGTTCCTCCTAATATTGATTTCTGGTTTATTCTACTTTGCTCAGAAAAGATATTTGACTTAATTTTTTAAATTTATTGAGACATGTTTTGTGTCCTATTCTCTTTATTCTGGAGTATGTTCCATGTGCCAATGACACAAAATGTTGTATTCTATAGCAGTTGTGGGAAATGTTCTGTAAATCTAATTTAAGCCCATTTGATCTAGTGTATAGTTCAACTTGATATTTCTTTGTTGATTTTGTGTCTGGATGATCTTCCCATTATTGTGAGGGGAATGTTAAAGACCCTACTACTTTTGTATTATAGTCTATCTCTCCCTTTAGATCTATTAATATATGCATTATATAGTTGAGCGCTCGAGTCTTAGGTGAATATATACAGTGGACCACCATAGTTGATTATTTCCCTACATTGACCATTTCCTTAGGTTAACCCAATTTTCATAGATTGAATATGCACCATGTGTATGTATCAGTACAGTAGGCCTAGTTCATTGTTTATCACCTCTGTATGTTGACCAATTGTTACAGTCCCTGGGTCATCAACTTACAGAGATTCCACTATATTTATAATTCTTATACCCTCTTGTTGAATTGATTCCTTTATCATTATATAGTGACTTTCTTAAGGTCTTTTTACAGACTTTGTTTTGTAGTCTATTTTATCTGTCACAGGTATAGTTACTCCTGTTCTCTTTTGGTTTCCAATTGTATGGAATATCTTTTTCCATCCCTTCATTTTCAGTCTATGTGTATTTTTATAGGTGAACTGGGTTTCCTGTAGGCATATAGTTGTGTATTGTTTCTTTATCCAATCAGCCACTCTATGTCTTTTCTTTCTTTCTTTCTTTTTTTTTTTTTTTTTGAGACAGAATGTCCTATCTCACCCTCTTCAGTAGAGTGCCTTGGCATCATAGCTCACAGCAACCTTAAACTCCTGGGCTTAAGCGATTCTCTTGCCTTAGCCTCCCAGTATCTGGGACTACAGGTGCTCACTATAATGCCTGGCTATTTTCTTGTTGCAGTTGTCATTGTTGTTTAGCTGGCCTGGGCCAGGTTTGAATATGCCAGCCTCACTGTATATGACTGGTACCATAAGCACTATTCTATGGGCACTGAGCCTATGTCTTTTTTGGTTTTTTTGAAACAGAGCTTCACTCTGTCACTTGGGCTAGAGTGTAGTGGCATCATCATAGCTCACTGCAACATCAAACTCCTATAGTCAAGAAATACTCCCACCTTAGCCTCTCAATTAGCTGGGACTATTGACATGTGTCACCTTGTCCAGCTAATTTTTCTAGATTTTGTGGAGATGGGATCTTGCATTTGCTCACATTGGTCTTGAACTCCTGGCCTCAAGCAATCCTCCCACCTTAGACTCTCAGAGTGCTAGGATTATTGGCACTGGAGAATAGGCCTGGCCCACTCTATGCCTTTTAATGAAGAATTGAGTCCATTTAGATTCAGTGTTAGTATTGATAATTAATAATTCACTACTGCTATTTTGTGTGCATGTATATATGTATTTATTTATTTGAGACAGACTTTCACTCTGTTGCTCTGGATAGAGTGCTATAGCATCATAGCTCAGAGCAACCTCAAATTCCTGGGTTCAAGTGATCTTGTTTCAGCCTCCTGAGTAGCTGGGACTACAGGCACCTGCTAAAATGCCCAACTGATTTTTCTTATTTTTAGTACAGAGAAAGTCTAATTCTTGTTCAAGCTGATTTCAAACTTCTGCGCTTAAGTGATCCACCCTCCTCGCCCTCCTAGAGAGCTAAGAGTAAGCTGCCATGCCTGTATTGTCTGTTTCTGATTGCTCTGCAATTCCTCTCTTCCTTTATTCTTTTCTCATTTTCTTCTTTTGTAGTTAAGTGATTTTTCTCTGGGAATATGTATTAATTCTTTGTGCTTTATTTTTAGTGAATCTACTATAGGTTTTTGCATTGTAGTTATCATAAGGTTTACAAAAAATCTTAGACATGTGACATGTTATTTTATGAACAAAAATTTATCTTAGATCACAAATAAAAGAATAGAAAAAACTAATGAAGAAAAATGAAAACCCTTCTACACTTTAACTCCCTCCCCCTCACATTGTGACTTTATGTTATCTCAACTTACATTTTTATATCACCTATCTCTTAAAAGGATGTTGTAAGTATTATTGTTTTTGGCATATTTGTTTTGGGAGCTTCATACTAGAGTTCTAAATGTATTGCACAACAGGATTACAATGTTTGAGTATTTGGGGTTCATTCATATACTTAATTTTATCAGTGGGATTTATACCTTCAAATATTTTCTCTTTTTTAGTTAGTGCTTTTTCCTTTGAG
Source organism: Otolemur garnettii (assembly GCF_000181295.1). Lineage (NCBI taxonomy): Eukaryota > Metazoa > Chordata > Mammalia > Primates > Galagidae > Otolemur > Otolemur garnettii. The sequence continues at coordinate 11,170,621 of NW_003852396.1, forward strand.
ATTGAAGGATCCCTTTAGCATTTCTTATAAACTGGTCTGGTGGTAGGGACTTCTTTCAGCTTTTGTTTGTCTGAGATAGGTTTTATCTCACTTTTGTACTTGAATGGTAGTTTTTCTGCATTCAATATTCTTTTTTTTTTTAGAGACAGTGTTTCACTCTATTGCCCTTGGTAGAGTGTCATGGCCTCACAGCTCACAGCAATCTCCAACTCCTGGGCTTAGGAGATTCTCTTGCCTCAGGCTCCTGAGTAGCTGGAACTGGGACTACAGACACCTGCCACAATGCCCGGCTATCTATTTTTTTTTGTTGTTGTTGTTGCAGTTTTTCTGGGGCCAGGTTTGAACTCATCATCCTCAGTATATGGGACTGGTGCCATACCCACTGAGCCACAGGCACTGCCCTGCATTCAGTATTCTTGGATGGAAAGAAAAGTGTTTTTTCTTCCAGCATTTTGAAAATCTTATCCCACCCCATGAAAGTTTCTGTTAAGAAGTATGTTGCCAGAAGAATTGGAGTTCCTTTATATAAGATCGGACAATTAAGTTCATGAACTCATCCTAAGAAAAGTACTACCTATACCCTTTGAGAAGCTATGCATGTATTCCAGCACTACTCCACCCTTCAGAGCAATTTTGAAACTCTTTTTCTGGAATGAACATAAGAGCTGTCATTGTATAACACAGAAAAATGCCATAATAATGAATAGTACTCAGCAAGACGTTATCACATATTGATACAAACACAACTGTTAGAAACCGATATACCAAGCTTATGAAATCTTACTGAGCTGTTGGTACAGTGCTCCCAACATAAGAGTATGGTGGTGAGTTCATAAACTTAATGAAGAAATTAAGTCACAAACAATGACAAATTCTTTTTTCTTGATGCTTTTAGAATCTTTTCTTAGTTCTTGATATTTGAGAGTATGAGTATTGTATATCTTTTATAATTTTATTTTGGTATTCTCTGAGTGTTCTGTACTGGATATTTATATCTTTCTCAAGCTTTGGAAAGTTTTCTGTCATTATTGCTTTTCCTTTTTTTAGAAACAGAGTCTTACTTTGTCACCCTCTGTAGAGTGCAGTGGCATCAAAGCTCACAGCAACCTGAAACTCTTGGGCTCAAGTGATTCTCTTGCCCTGGCCTCCCAAGTTGTAGGGATTACAGGCACCTGCCACAACTCCCAGTTATTTTTAGAGATGGGGGTCTCTCTTTTGCTCAGGCTGGTCTCTGACTCCTGAGCTCTAGCAATCCATCTGCATTGGCCTCTCAGAGTGATGCCATTATTTCTTTTAATAAGCTTTCTACTCTTTGGTTTTGCCTAATTTTCTCTTAACTACCAATAACTCTTAAATTTGGTTTTTGAAATAATTTTCTATACCTTATAAGTAACCTTCATTCATTTTCATTCTGTTTTTCTCCTCCATGTATTTCCAAATAGACTATCTTCAACCTCACTGAAGCTTTCTTCTGCTTGATCTTGTCTACTGTTTAAAGCATCCAGTAATATTTTCAGGTCATTAGACATATTCCTCAGCTGCAAGATGTCTGTTTGATTTTTAAAAAGTATTTCAATCTTTTTTGTTACATTTTCTCATAATTATCTGCATTGTATTTTTGTGTTAATTTGGAGACCATTACATTTTTTTAAAAACCGTTCTTTTCAATTTATCAGAAAAGTTCTATATCATATCAGAAAGCTTCTATATCATCTGTCTGTTAAGATCAGACAGATTCTTTTTCTGTTTGTGGAGGTCATGGCTCCCGTTTGCCGTTGTCTCTTGTAAATGTACATATCTGTCTTTTCACTGAAAGCTTAGTTATTCATTCCAGTCTTTCCTGTCTGGCTGGTTTTGGCTTTTCTTTGACATGTTTACTTAAATATTCTTTGTAATTTACCTGTTACTTCTCTTTCTTTTTCTTTTCCTGCTAAGTTGCTGCCTCCTTCTCAGCACTAGATGTCACCTTAAGCCTGGGTTTGCCTCACTTTTAGTAAACAATTTTGAATTCAGCCCCAAAGGAGATATTTTGGTAGGGTGAGACAACTGGCTAGTGGTTTTTGTCAAACATCTGTGGACTGAAACTCTTACAGTGTGGTGCTACTGAACAACCACTCTGATTTGGCATTTCCTTTGGTATAAAGAAAGAGGGTACAAAGGTACAAAGCAGGGCTTCCAGGGATTAGGATGTTAGTCTTACCTGCCCCTCCTTCCTTTTTTTCTGCCTGTCCTCAGGGATGTTGCTTACTTCATACACTTTAGATACTTCCTATAGGTTAGGGCAGGGACTGGTTTCCTGCCCTGGAAACTAATATGATGGGTAGGCTAGATGTCTACCTCAATCTCAAGGTGAAATTTTCCATGCTCTTATAGATAAGCAGATTGGAAGGAGGTGTGTCATGGATTAAAAAAAATAATAAACTCTAATTTTTCTTATTATCTGATCAGAATGTTTTAATCCACTGTAGCTCTTGGAATTATCTTATCCTACTATTTGAATTCTGGGATATTGCTGGTGATAACCTTGACAATATATATGTTTTTATTTCTGATTTTCAGTGATTGAGGTGTCAGGAAGCCAGCTTGCTTTTATGTGACCATTTTAAAACTGGAATTCTTAAGATTAAGATATTCTAGCAATTTTTTCACACTCAGTTCAAAATCACCTCTTTCAGAGAATCTTGCCACTCAAACTTATGCCTATTCTCTGATTTAAGATAACAATTTATATTTTTCTGCATCACATACAACTTTCCATAGTGGACACTGAGTTTCAATAACTGTGTCATTCATCATTCTTTTCTTTCACTTAGCAGAATGCCCAGCATATATTGTGTATTCAGTAAATATTGATTGAATTAAGCCAGTTGATTAAGCTTAGACATTGAGTGATAACAGCAAAGCCTCATGTTGTGTCTCCTCATGTATCTCAGAATTAAACTATTTTCCAAGTTATACAACTATAATTAAGTCCTTAAATCCTTGTCAAATTTTCCTCCTCTTAAATTCCGTGTATTTTTTTTAATTAGGAAGGACTTTTCAAATTATATTTGCCCATTTTTAAGTTGATGATCAAGGCATCAATGTCGCAAGTAGATATTTCACCACATGTGAAACTTGACAAGTTCCAGAACAGAATTCCCAGAAACTATATGCTCTGTTAATCACTATTGTGAGGTGTTGTCTCTTTATAAAGTATTTTTATTTTTACTTTAAAAAAGGAGCTTGTAATTTTTTCCTAATTGCAACTATAATAGAACTCAATGTGGTAATATAGAAAGTGTGGAAATTTATATATAGAGAAAACAAAAATCAGTTATAATTCTGATACTAAAGATAAATACTATTAAAATTTGGTGCACAATCCGCCAGAATTTTCCATAGTTATTCTTTATAAAAATACCACAATTTGATGCTTTGTGATTTGTCTTATTTTTTTCTTTGCAATATTAGTACATCATTTTCATATGCCAATAAAGATTTTCCTCTAATGCTATTTTTAATTTCAGCTTGGTATTTCATTATATGGCTATAATCCTTTATTATTAATCATTAAAGTTGTTTCCAAAAATTATAATGGCATTTTTATTCATAAAACTTTGCTTTTTTGTCTATTTAGATATTATTTTTATGATGGGGTAGTTATATACCCATGTAAGTACAGAGTTTAAACGTACAAATACATTTCCGAATCTTGTTTATGTGGCTATTTCTTTTGGAACACTGAGAAATAAAGGGCCATGATGATTCATGTATTTCAACTCTAGCTAAGATGAAAATAATACTTATTTATAGCTGTCTGGTGCTGATTTTTCAAATGATTCATTCATGTGGGATTGATAGGTCATGTAGCTTTATGTTTCTCAAGGCTTTTCCAGGAAAATGTAGCTGGTAATACTTGCTTCCATCTTCTGCAATGAAGATGGGAGAGAAAGCACAGGATGAATGATGCCACATATAGTTTTAAATATAGTTCATTGTTTTCTAATGTTTCTCATTGTTCTTCCTCATTGTGATTTTGTTTGGTGGTGTTAGTCCTCCCACTCAGCCGTGTTATCATAAATGAATGATGATTCCTGGGCACAATTTTCTTTCTGTTTGTGTGTGTTGTGTGGGTTTCTTCTCGTTTTATAAGGCAATATTTTCTGCTACCAAGAACACATAGTAAATATATTTCTAAATTACATTTCAAAATGAGCTATTGTTTTGAAGTGAACCTTAAAATATAGGGAGTCTCTGAAGTGGAGGAAAAGATGAAAGGATGGATTAAATGAGATGTGGACACCACAGGGGACATTCTACTTCACAGAAGTCCTAGAAATCTCAATGAAATTACTACATAATTTATGCATGTTCATAAATAATCCATCTCAATTTTTCCTTTAAGAAGCCAGTTTCCAAGTGCATAAACTAAGCAATCCTCATGACCCACCTCCAGCAGGAAAGGGGGGAAATTTATTTCAAGTTTAAAAAATGACTTCGTGGCTTGTGGTTAATGGAATATTTGCCAGTTTCTTTATCGAGGCCAAAGGGACATTAGAAAATGCACACCCTTTGATCATTTATTAATGTACCATGCACTGCGCCTGTTAAAATAATTTTAGCATTCAAGAATTGGCTTAGGAGGATGGAAGTAGCTTGAAAGGATGGCTGAGCTGTATTTTGAAAAGTGCTTTTCCCATCTTGGCTGATCTGTGTTACATAATCCTTATCCTTGCTATAATTAGACACAGGTATCACTATTACAACTGCATTTTTATTAGTGAAAAGAGCAGAGGAGATAAAAGGGTAATGTTTTATTCCTTGAATGATTCAGAGTCTGTACAAGAAGAGTGAACACTATGTTCTGACCCAAAATTCTAGCCACCCCACCACCCTGCATTCCAAGGCTCATAAGAAACTTAAAGTATTAGAGAACATAGATTTCCTTTCATTGATGGATGGGGACCTTGTCTTGGCCATGATAGGAGCCTCACATGTGCCTAAAAACTGGGGATTAGCCCTGTGGTGACCAGATATGATGGTTCCTATCTTCCTGCAGACTTAGTTATTCCATGGGTGAAGAGATCATTCATCATCAGTGAAACACAATTCACTTCAGTCTTCTCATATACAGGACTGGTCTCCCAAATGTGCACATCTGGAAATCTTATCTAGGCCTGCATAATGACCAGTGTTTAAACATAATCTGTGTGTAAGTGAATTCAGCTGAGAACAAGTTTGCCTTTCAGCTTTTCCCGTCTGAAACCTTGGCTCTACTGAGTTCTCTTCTATTAGCTTTTACTGTCTGCACAAGAAAATTAACAGGGAGCTAGATGAAAGTCTCTAAACTGATAACTTTACAAAGAATATGGTCATGCTTCTTGCCATAAAATGTATCAACTGTATAGCACCATGGGATGCAGTGCTTTGCGGCTTTCAGTGCTGGGAGTCTGCTCTTGTGGTCTTTTGGACAAATCTGTCTTCTGATTTCAGGGATATGTGCCCATAAGGATGAATGGTATACAAGAAGGTTTCAAACTGTGTTCTTTGTATATGAGCAAAGATTGTTCCCAACTGTCTTGTTGAGTATAACCTACACAACTAATCTCTACAAGAGTTTTGAGAGAAGCATTGTTCCCCCCGATTTGTAGAGGTGATCCCTGATATTTAAAGAATGAATTAATGTGGTTAGAAAGGAGTGTAGCAGAGACAGACAATCATCTGTATAACATCATGAGTTTTCTAATAATTTTTTTTCACAAACATTGTCTGTGAATGTCAAGACTGCACCAGAGGGCACTTGTTGACTTGTTCCTCTCTTACATTCCTAGAAAAAAATGATTGGAAAGCTGTTTCTTTTCTTTTCTTTCTGTTTTTTTTTTTTTTTTTTTTTTTTTGAGACAGACTCTCATTTGTCAACCTGGGCAGAATGCTGTGTCATCACAGCTCACAGCAACCTCAAACTTTTGAGCTCCGGTGATTGTCTTGCTTCAGCCTTCCCAATAGCTCAGACTATAGGCACCCACCACAACACCCAGCCATTTTAGAGACGAAGTCTTGCTCTGGCTAAGGCTGGTCTGGAACTCCTGAGCTCTCGGCCTCCCAGAATGCTGGGATTACAGGTGTGAGCCACCGTGCCCAGCCCTGGAAAGCTGTTTCTGCTGATGGAGAGAACTGATGTATATGTAAGGATCAAGTGGGGTTCATGGGGGCAGCTGCTGGCTTGCCTGCTGCTGATGACGTGGAGGACTCACACGGAAGCAACTGCACATTTCTCTGTCCTCTCTTGGTTTCCAGACTTCCATGTAGTTGATTATTGGTGGGCTTCTTTGGTGCCATGCAGTGGGTGGTTTCATTATAAGCCTCTTTCCAAACAGAACTGCTTATGATCTCATTTATGGTTTGTACAGGTCCTGGGTCTTTATTGAAAGCTCAGAGTTCTTCAACAATAACAGGTGAAAATGGAAAATAATGCCACCTCCAGAGAGAATTCTGACACTTTCTACCTTGTAGAAAACAGAATATTTTAGTTTTGTCAAGATGATACTTAGTATATTTAATAAGTTAAGAGCTTGGGCTCTTCAGTTAGGTAGATCTGAGTTTAAATGTGACTCTGGTCTCTGACTATGGCAAGCTGTTTAATCTCCCTGAATTTTGTTTGGAGACAGTCTCATTCTTTTGGCTGGGGTGGAGTATAGTGTTGTCATCACAGCTCACTGCAATCTCCTGTGCTCCAGTGATGTTGCCTCAGCCTCTTAGGTAGCTGGGACTATAGGAGCATGCCATTTTTCTTTTTAATTTGTAGGGATGGGGTTTCTCAGTGTTGCTTAGGCTGATCTTTAACTCCTGCCTTCATGTGATCCTCCTTCTTTGGCCTTTCAATGTGCTATGTACAAATGACTTAATAAAACAAACAAACAAACAAACAAAACACCAATGTGCTAGGACTGTAGGACTGCAGGCATGGCACTGAACTTGTTTATCTGTAAAATGTAGACACAATTCATAATTCCTTACTGTACATATAAGATTGTTTTGTAGCTCATATAAAATAGTGATAGTAAATAATTTAGCACAATGTTTGATATTGTTATGCTTATTTTTATATACTAATTCAAGTGATTCTATAAAATGTTTATGACAATATTGAGCAATCATAGCAGAATGTGATGCCCACAGTTGTTGCAACTATACAAAAATATGAATAACTGCAAATGGAGGCAAGGAAACTTAGCTTTTATACCTAGGCCCTTAGAGTCCAGTGAAGCCGGATTCCAATCCTGGTCCAACAACTTATCTCTGTGTGATTTTGGACATTTTTTTCTTGACCATCCTAAGACTCCATCTTATGATAGGCAAAATAAAATTAATTGTAGTTCATGTATCACTAGGGTGCTCCAAGGATTAAGTGACAATTGTCCTATGAAGTTCTGATGCATAGTAAGAAATCAATACATGTTAAATATTGCAAGGAGGTAATAAATAAAGTTGTGTCAGTCTGATGAGATATTCAGAATTTTAATTCAAATAGAATTTCTCTAAGACCATTTTGACGTTGTTATCTCAGTACTAAAGTGGAAATCCTTCCCTAGAAACAATGTAATCCAAGTCTGCCCTTACATTTAGGATTCAAAATGATATTTATGATTTCAATATTTATGTTCTCTGACTCTTGGGATCATTTTTAGGGCATATGACCTGAAAATGTCCAAGGACGCCCATCCTGTGACAACCACGATGCAGATGACAAATCAAAGGAAGCAAAGGGGGAAATGAATAGATCTTTGCTGCATATGGAAACAGGATTATTATATGGGGATACACTTTTCCAGATGAGGCAGTCAAATTATAATGAGAACCTTATTCAGCTCCCTGTGGGAAGAAGGATGACAGGGCCATCCTTGTGAGTGGAAAAGCAAAGGAAGCAGGGTGATGATCCCAGTAATGTCATCACTATCAATTAGGCCCATTGCAGTCCCCTGAGAGGCCCTGCGCTCCTTCTGGTTTCCAGGCTGTCACATGGAATCCGTGTGAAAGAGCCAGGAGTGACCTAGCGAACACCTTGTCAAGCCTTCTCATTTGCACAGTGCTGAAGTGAATTGCTGTTTCTGCAGCTGATAAGTGAAGTAGCCACTGCTTAAACTTTCTTTTCTAGCTCCGGGTCTGGTGCTGCTTCTACTCTGCAGGGACCTCTCTGCTCTGGATAAGTTTGAAGAAGTTACCTTATCTAGAGAGGCACAATGAATAAGGAAATTGAAATAGTGTGGGGTCCTGGGAAAGTTCCTTAACTTTTCTAAATGTCAATGGCTTCAACTGTGCAGAGTTGAAATGCTTAAATTAGAGAATGTCTCTGGAGCCTTGCCTATGTAATAATAAAAATTAACACATATTGAGCACTTATCATTGGCCAGGGGTTACTCTAACTGCTGTTGTATATAAATATCTCATTTAATCTCCAAAACAACATCATGAAGTAGACACTGTTATCCTTCTCCCATGTTACAGACAGGGGGACTAAAACTTAACAGAGATTAAATAAATTGCCCAGAGTGGTACAGTTAGGAGGTGGTGAAGTGTGATTTTATATCTCACAAGCCCACATTCTCAATAACCATAAAATTCTGCCTCCTTAGTGGGTGTTCCTTGCATGGAAGCCACTATTATTAACATCAATTCCCATAAAGGAACACTGACAACTTAAATGAAAATGGTGTTTGCTTTATGGCAGGGGCTTTGTCAATATGTCAAGGCAAGATGCATGATGTCTTCAATAGCTAATCAGAAAGTTCTGATGGTTGTTTGAATTGTTAATTTAGTTTTTAATAGTGGGACAATTACAAAAATGGCTCTTGGTGAATGGGGATGAGAAGGCTCGCAAATCAAGGAACATACCAGTGAGCGATGCTTCCTTCCTTCTGATGTTTGTGAAGAACCTGCTATGGGCCAAACACTTTGCCACTTGATTTGCTTAGTTCTCTTAGTTAAATCTCACCATGACCCACAGTAGTACTTGAACTTGTTCCTGTCTATGAATGAGTTCACTTAAACCCAGAGACGTGAAGTAACCTGTCCATGGTCCATGACAAAACAAATGTCAGAGGTGAAATGTAAACCCAAGTCTGCTGGTCATCAAGTTTTATGCACTTTTCACAACCCATTACCTTCCAGACATGTTTATTTTTATCTTTTCACCTCCCTTGACCATAGTGACACTAACACCCCCTGCCTACAATACCTACATGCCTTTTCCCTACACATGCACATCCTGCCTGTCACATCCTTTTTATTCCTCTGCCCCAACTCCTTCACATGCAGTGGGTCCTTTGATGAGTCCTCTTCTTCGTCACTGTAATAATCAGATTGATTACTAGGAATTGACTCAGCTGGAGAGACCACATGTACTGGTGGGTATTCTCAGTCACAGCACTAATGTGCCACATCATGTATTCATCTGCACTGATCTATAGATTAGATATCATCAAGAGAAAGCTATGACTCCTTATAATAAAACCTAGATGAGCTTGCAAAGGTTAGTCAGGTCCACTGAACATTTAAATTCTGGAGCAAGCATCAAGGCTGCCCTCTGAACAGGTGCTGCTATTGAGCCATGGAGAAATTAAATGAAGATACTGAATTTACCCAGAAGACAGTGGGTGGCCCCACGGAGGTAAGAAGGAGCTTTGGCATCCGCATATGGTCCAGTCTCAGGCCTACTATCTGGGCTCAGATTATCAAACTGAGAAAGAAAGATCTGTCCTGTAATTTGGATAGAGGTAACTGGATTTTTGTTCTGCTGTCTTTCACTATTCATTTAATCATTCCTTCATTCCTTCAACAGGAATGAATGTGAAGATGCTGCCAGGTGCTGAGCTTACACTAGTAAACCAGACAAGGAACAAATCCTTGTATATAGAGCTATCAGGTGAGATGCAGCATTTTCTCAACATTTTAGAATAGCTATGATTGCTATATCTCCAATCCTTTGTATTATGAGAGCTACATTAGTGTGTTATAACACCCTGGGCAAGAAGGGATGATGAATTAGCAAATATGGTCCATCTGCCATAGGCCAATCTTTGGCATGTGGTAGTGTCAAGTTCCCATATTCTTTTGAGTCACTGGGGCCACTTTGCTCTCTTTTCTCTGGAGCCATCATGATCGACCTACCATGTTTATTCTCTGAAGCAAGAATCAGAGCTCCTCTTCCTAGAAGTCTAGACACTGTCCGGGCATGACTTGATATCCACACCTCAAAAGGAGGCCATGAGAAGGAACCAACTCATGCGAACCAAGCTCTGCGAGCAGATCTACCTGGGGTGTGTCCTGGACCTGCCACATTCTAGCAGGTGATGGGGTACAGTTCTTGGGCACAGCCCCTCAGTTACTTCCCTTATATAAAGGAGATGACAATATCTTGCCTTGGAGGTCTACTGGGGAGATTGAACAAGATAATGTAAAGGAAGCTCAGGGGATGCAATAAACGTAATTTTTTACACCAGGAATAATTGCTCAGTTTTACATCAGTTCTTTTGCTACCTGGGAAAGCATTTTTGGAAATATTTGATGCATGGTATAAAAATCTTCCTGAATTGGGTCTAGTTTATTCTCTAGCCTCATGTAGACCATGAGTGGTTATCTCTGTCCCAATGCATGGACCAGGCTAATGTGTCTACCCTGGGAATTTTTGAGGGCTGGGTTACAGCCACCTTGTTTTTGTATCTTTCAAGCTTGCCATGGTGTAGGCACTTAATAAATGTTTGTTAAATTAAAGAATATCTCAATAGCAGGCCAATACTGCTGTAAGCCAAGCACCTCAATGAGTTTATCTTTATAATGTCATTAGAACATCTTTACCATCAGATTAGATCCTGACTCCCATGTCTCCTTCATTAGTGGAGCTGTTATCTCAACAAAAAATAATTTAGGAAGACTTCATATTAAGAATGCCATTAAAAACTGCTTGATTGTCTTGGGTTATAGCCATTTGATTATACAGCTAAAAGTGATGCTGTGACATCTTTCAGTTTACTGGGAAAACCCAGAAGGCTAATACTTGATTATAAAATCAAGTTTTCCACAATTAGAACAGAGCTTGTGTCAGCAAAGTTTCTTTAATGAGAAGGTAATTTTAACGGAAATTTTGCATTATTTTGTTTACTCGAAGTCTAAGTCTTCATGCTTCATTCAGTCACATTCAACCCTTACTGTAAAGTACCTCATTAACAAAGCACTTTTTACTTAGTAAATTTCAAGTGTCAAGAAATAAGCATTGTTCCATTACTCTTATTTTAGGGATTAGAAAAAACCGAAGCTGGCATTAAAATAAATATATGTTAAAAAAAATGCCTGTAAGCTAAATAACACCCTGCCACTATGAGAGATTAACTAGGGCAAAGACCAGTGTAAATTAGCAAAAGGTCTCAAGATATATTATAGAAACATAATGTTATTCTTTGCAATGATATGAAGTTACTCAGACAAAAGCAATAATTTGATATGGTCTATGTTAGAAATTATTTAGTAATCGCCATTGATCTTATAATGGAACAGTCACTAAAGTCATAAAATGGGTAGATAAGCTAAACTGCTGATGTTTTCCTCACATAGAAATTAAGGATAAGGGGTCTCATCCAAAATATATATCCACAGTGACATCCAGAAGTGTTTGATCAACTCTTGATACTGCCACCTCACCAAGTTGGTGCGTAAATTTAACCATTACATTAGTCATTAAGGAAATGCAAATTAAAATCACAACAAAATATCACTATGCACCTTTTGGAATGGCTAAAATTAAAAACAAAAAGGCATCATGCCGAATTCTAGCAAGGATAAAGAGAGCTGAATTACTCATACTTTGCTGGTATGAAGGTGAATGGCAAAGTCATTCTGGAAAAGAGTATAGTGGGTTCACCAACACGGTAAAACTGTTCAAAACCAAACATGTTCAAAACCAAATGTGTTGACTATTTGACCCAATAATTGCACAGGTGGACATTTAGTCCATATAAATAAAAGCTATGCTTATGTGTGCGAGCACACACACACACACACACACACAAAGAAATTAAGGATAGGACAGAAATAACTGATTAATGATTGTAACAAATATTGAAATAATATGTAATGGGAGAGTATTATGATTGTTTTAGATCAGGCACATGATTTCAGCTTTGTCTAGACACATGATATTTGCTTCCTTGGTATGAAGTTCCTGAGGTGGTCTTAGTACAAGGAAGTCAGATCAGGCCACAGCAACTCTTTATTACTTGAGACTTTCATCCAGTAAATTGAGCTGGACTATAAAAAGAGATGCTTTGTTCCTGGCCTATTTAGGATTTAATAGCCCAGAAGGAAAACAATGTGAGACCAGGTTTTCCTACTTTCCCCAAATCCAAAACCAGAGCTTTCTATCTTTCTTGCTAGTGGGAGGAAAGGCCACCCCAAACAAATTAGCTCAGTACAGGAACTGGTGCTCGAGACAGATGAGGGAGAAGGCTTTACCAGTGCCTAGAGCAGCGGTTCTCAACCTGTGGGTTGCAACCCCTTCTTAACAATGAAAATACTTTGCGGCATTAGAAATGTTGAGAACCACTGGTCTAGAGTGAGCTGGCCCAGCCTTTCTTCCTCCCTTTGCGTGGCATCCAGAAGAGTGGGGTGGTGATGGTGTTGGTAGGGGGGAGACCCACATACATAGAGGCAGAGACACACAGAGAGAAAGACAGAGGGAATGAGAACAAGAGCAAACAAACCCTATGTATTCTGCCTACACAGACACAATAGAAAAAAAAAAAGAAGAGAATAAGGTCAAATTAGGTACAAAGATCTTTACTTTCTGCTAAATGACTTCTTTCAATGATTTAGTTTCAGAAAATATGTTGTTAAACCTGATCTAACTTCAATGAGTCTTGGGAAGCAGTGAAGGAAAGAGCACATAGAGTCCTGCCTGAATGTCACACCAGAACCCATTATGTATGTTTTCTTACCAGGAATACAGGGGTGCTAACACCTATTATTAGACCCATTTTTATAGATGAGTAAACTGAGTTTCACAGAGTTTAGGAAATTTGCCAAATTTATAAAATTAGTAAACTACAGATGTTCTAATCTAAATCTGTCTGGTTAAAACTTTCAAAACCACAGCTGTCAACAAAATTCCATCATCACCAATTATTCTTTTCATGTTCACCTGCAAACTGGAAACTGAATAAACACTGTGGATTAGATAAATCCCAGATGAAGCTATCTAGTTTCTCAGCCTGAGGATAATTAGCCCTACCTTTTAGGGTTGTATAAAGATTAAATAAAAAAGTTAAATGGTAAACTATAGGAGAAAATATGAAAAGACTTTTAAAGGACTGAAGTAAATTTACACTGAATTATTAAAAGGAACTAGGGGCTTTTTTTGTCTGTTAATATGTAACCTTCAAGGCAGATGTCAGAGGAACAAGTATTTTTTTACTATTATAGGAACCCTCATTAGGGACCTCCTATTAGGAGGCTGAGAATTCCTCTTACAGTTGATCACTCCCTGTTTGTGACCCTTCTGTCACCTGGGCTAGAATGGTATGGCACAATTATAGCTTACTTCAACCTCAAACTCCTGGATTCAAGTGATCTTCCTGCCTCAGCCTCCTGAGTAGCTGGGACTACTGGTGTGTATCAGCAGCCCCAGCTCAATTAAAAAAAAATTGTAGAGACAGGGACTCACTCAAACTTCTGACCTTGGGTGATACTCCTGCCTTCGCCTCCTAAAGTGCTAGGATTATAGGCACCAGCTACCTATGGCTGCCCTAAATGGGTGCTTCTAAAGTACTTGCAGGCAATTAGTTTTCTAAAGAAATAGAAAAACTCTTCCTTGTTATCTTATGCACAATTATTCTACATGCCTGTTATAAATATATCAATTAAAGATGAATAAGGACAAATTCAAAATGAGTAAAGAAGTAATTAATATTTGTTTTCTCAAACTGCTGATCAGCTACCTGCAAACAAACAAACAAAAATGTGATTGGAGTATAGAGAATAGGGTTTAAAGTGCTGAGCACTAGGGACAGAGTAATCTGGTAAAAAGCCAAGCATCACTGTTGACCATGAGTACTGAAAACAGTACTCACTAGACACAGCACACTGCCCTAGCCCTAACGATGAGATTAAGGCAAGTAACGATGAGATTAAGGCAGTAACGATGAGATTAAGACAAGACAAAAATGCAATAAACAGAATGTGCTGAGAGTTCAATCCTTAGGTAAAGATAAACTACTTCTTTTTTAACCTTGACTCTCTCTTTGAAGTGTTCTGCTGTGCTATATTTTCTCATGCCTGAGATTAGAATAAAAGCCAGTGAGGAACGTTGGAGGGAGCCACATTCTTGTTTCTCCTTGCAGAATGCTTGCTGATGTTGGCCTCCCAGGGTCCCTCAGCTCAATGCAAATTGAATGAGTAGTTGCTACTCATTTGTGTGGAGTTGCAATGACATGAGATTCCCATATGAAGGACCACCCACCCTCTGAGGTGCTCAGGAGCTCCAGTTGATTTAAAAGCAGATCTTCAGTATGAAACCTCAGGCAGTGGTCAGTAAGTGTTGGCTCACTCCAAAGCCTTTCAGTAAGATTTGGGTTATTTTGAAATTGCTAGATTCTCAGTAGTGTTTAAATTATGATTGGATTTATAGAGGTTCAGGTAAGCCATTCAAAAATATTTATGGCTTTGTCAAGGTTTATCTAGACAATTCGACCCAGGAGTCTAAACCTGTATTCTATATGCTAAGCTTCATATCACCCCTCCCATTTTTGTATAGGGCAATACTACACTTTTTCTTCCATCTACTACACAAGCGCAACAAATTGACATGGCATTTTCTGTGCCTCATTTTCTTTAAGCAAACTAAGAAGGTATCTCAGTCCAAAGAAGAATTTTATCTTAACCAAAGTATTTCTCTTTTCATTTATCATACTTCTTTTGTTTCTCAAAAAGACTGATTTTATCTTAACTATTTTCTCATCTTCTGCTCCATAGACACCTCCATTTTCACAACTGAATACTGAGAAAACAGAAAAACTAACACATTTTATTTGGATCCAACAGGTAACAATGCCAACGGAATTCAACTTGTGGTGCTAACCTGCTTTTCTCTCCTTTTTCTTAATCAGCATCATCATTCATCTATGTCATCCAAGGTGGGAGCATCACCTCTGAGAGCACATTTAGTTTGTCGGCTTGAGAAGAGAGCTTTATAACTTGCAGTCTTGATTCCCATATTTTATTCATGATTTTGATATTCCTAGTCATTATTACAGTAACCTTCCATTCAAGGCAGCAGGTTAATGTCTATGATAAATTTGCCTGCTGATGGCTCAAACAATCGACTATCATGGCTGGAGGCAGCTCTGGCAAACAGTATTAGGCTATTCTAGGTTGAAGATGCAATTGTATGACCTGTATATATATACAGACAAATTCAGAAGAACTTAAACTATTTGGAAAAAAATATTCAACCAATTAACATTTCTAAAATGTGAATTGTAAGGATCAGAATTAAGCTCACTTTAAACATTGGAGTTCATAACCTTGCTTTTGTAGCATTTTAGATGAATGAATATGAATGCATTTTATTAAGATAACTGGAGCATTCTTACACATAAAATGTTGAACTGTAATCACTGAACTGGAGGGCCTGTATTAGGCTCAGAAATGGCAGGAATTACTTGAGTGACCTGAATTAATTTAATTAACTTCTTTGGGTCTTAGTTTCTTTGATGATTTGCATGCTTTTGATAGAAGATGCTCAACAGGTACTGTGAAGTGAATGTATTGTTACAATTTAAAATCTTCTTTGCTGCCAAAATCCTATTTGGCAACAAGGCAAACTTGTAGAATCTATCGTATTTATTTTCTCTCTTCCTATTCTCATCCCTTAGTTCAGGCTACCATCTTTTCTTGCCAACATTATGCCTACTGTTTTCTGTTTTCCTGTGTTTCTCTTCCTTTTTGTTAGTGTTTTCGTAATGTAATGAAATCATGCTTCTCCAGCACGTATGTGGTTGTTCACTTTCATGCCTAAGGTTTCTCTGTTGCTCTCACTATGAAGTGCAGTTTCTTTGGCATGGCTTAGAGCTGGCTCTAGTTTACTTCTTTAGCTTCATTTTCTTACTCCTCCTCTCCTCTTTGGACACTTTGAACTTCTAGGGTATTTTTAAGAAGGTGTTCTTTCACCTGAGTCTTTGCACAAGAGATTCCTTCTGCTTAAACAGTAGTTTCCTTCCCTGACAAGCTGGCTCTTCCCTTTCATTCTTCAGATTGTACTTTGAAAGTTACACTCTCCAAGAGGACTTTGCTGCTGTTAATTTGATGCTCCTAGACACTCTGTTCCCTCCTTGGTGCTCCTATGACACTCTGCTCCTCGTCCATCTCAGTAGGTTTCACATGCAGGGTAATGACTTATTTCTTTTTCTGTTACTGTCCTTAGACTGTAAGTTGTACTGAGGGACCAAAACTACATACATCTGTGATCACCTTTGAACCATGAGTCCCTAGCAAAGTGCCTGAACACTATATATGTTCAATAAATGCTTGTTAAGTGGATTAATAAGTGCACTAAAAATGAGAATATTATGTTCCTTCACTCTTTTTCTGTAGAACATGGAGATGAGTTTGTTTGTTGTGCTATGCACTGTTCTCAATTTTGACTCTGTATCTGATGTAAAATGTGTTTTGTTATGTACAAAAAGGCATATTTGTTTGATTTAGAGCATAAAAATGCTCTTTATTATTAAGAAAGAAGAGAGAAAAGAGAAATGTATAAGTATTAAGATGTGGTAACAAGTGAATGATCTCTTTCTTACTAATTACCATGCAAACACGCTAAGCTAAAAATGGTATATTCTTGATTATCTTCACATACCTTAAAATATATTAATAGAATCTCTGGATTGCCAAGTGAGTAATATTATGCTCTTCTGGGAAAAACATTCACTTTCTAATAATGAACTAACTGTGAGACATTAGCATCTGTGAAGAAAGATATTTGAAAAAATAACTCAGGCACTAAACCAAAACTTAATTTTGTTTTGTTTAAGATGTTCAGAGAAGAGACTTAAAGACAATTGCTTCAGATTGGATATGAAGATTGTCTGATGGTACAAATACCTGTGAGTACGGAGTTTAAATTAGACTTTAGTATAGCAAACTGTGTTCTCTTTCCATAGACATTTCTGGAATGGTTGATTCTTTGGATTAATATTTTGAAGATAGAGCTAAAACAATTGGCTGAAGAATTGACTATGGGAGTGAGAGAAAGAAATCAGTTGAAGATGCCTGTGAGTTCTGGCCTGAGCAACTGGGCAGATGGTGTTGCTATCAATAGGGAAAGAGAAGACCAGGTAAACTAGGTTTGGGGAGGGAAGATCAGAAGAAATTCAGCTACAGACATGTTAAGTTTGACATTCAATTTGACACAAGCATGTGGAGGTACTCATTCGGTTGGGGATAGATGAGTTGGCACATTGGGGACAGGAGTCTGTGCTGGAGGCTCAAGGCCATAAAGGGAGAACTTACAGCTCTGAGACTAGGTAAGGTCACCACCAGTGTGGCCATCAATACAGAAGGAGAGAGGAGGCAGGACCAAGCTCCAGTGGACTCCAAAGCCGAAGGCTAGAGAAGAGCAGGATTCAGCAAAGGAAAGTGAAGACCAGTGAAGAGGAAGGAGCAGCTGGTGTCCAGGGAGTCTGGTGACCACAGGAGATCAGCTGTGCTGAATGCTATGGACTGTAGGTCCATAAGGTCAACACTGAAAATCAACCATTAGGTTTAGTCATTGGTGACTTTGAGAGGAGCAGGGGAGTAGAGAGCAAGATCTCGAGTGGTGTGGGCTTCAGAGAGATTGGAAGGAAAGAAATTACAGACTGTCCATATGGACAATTCTCTGTAATCCATACATATATCATATATTTAAGAGAATTTTTGGTCCCCCAAATGACACTTTTCTGACTTTTCACATATTACAAATTCCTTGGAAGCAGAATCACTTTCCCTTCAATTAAAAAACAATTCTAGTAATGAAAAAACAATGTACATGAGCAGCAGGGAGGCAGCATATGGACTTTATGACTGTTGAGAATGCTGTAACCCACCTACACGCTTGCTGGTTACAAGGATCTTATTTTAAATGGGATTTGCCATATACATACCAGCAGGAAAAAAAATACCAAGTGTCGTAATGAAGATTATAGATTTCTCACTTTCCCTAGTCTATTTTCATTAAAATATGTAACTAACTGCTTTTTCTCTGTGCCAGTTAAGTTCTTTTGATGGTTTATATGTTAAAGAAAAGGTAACCTTTTGTTTATTGGGTCTAAAGAGGACAGTACAGACTGTTTCAGAATGGAAAAATGCTGTGAGTTTTCATCAGCTGTTGTGGCAGTTCTACAATAGCACACATTTTGGTTAGTCAATCCTGTGTGCTGAGATCACGAAGATAAAAGACTCTATCTGACCCAGACAGGACTGAGACTTCATCC
Organism: Otolemur garnettii; assembly: GCF_000181295.1. Lineage (NCBI taxonomy): Eukaryota > Metazoa > Chordata > Mammalia > Primates > Galagidae > Otolemur > Otolemur garnettii. Next base: position 11,189,121 of record NW_003852396.1, read on the forward strand.
TTAAGATATTGTTGTAGTCCCTACCTTTTATGAATCCAATTAGCTGCCCAAAGTTCATGGTCTGGAAGTAGTTTACAGCTCCCATTTCCATTTCCCAGGGTCCTTGGAAGTAAGCAAAACCCATGAGTGCCCTGCATTAATGTGGCCTCTCAACCATGTGTGTCCAATCTGTTTAATGGGCTGTCCTGTTACTCTCCATCCATGCTCGAATAGAAACTCAATTTACTCATGCTCAAGCAAAGGATCTCTGTAAGAAAAAAATGATCAAATTCTTATTCCTCCATATCACAGGTACGCTCTCTTTCTCTCTCTCTTTTGGTACATGATCCCCTCTGTATCTTATAGATCACTCATACTCTAATTAAGGTCAGAGAAGTTAAGGACACTGGTACTAAATTGCTTCATCTCTGTATCACTGTCTCTTTTATCCTGGAATTCATTACCAAAAGGGCACATGGTTACACACAAATACTCACACATATACACGAACACTCATACAGTGCCAAAAAATGTATACACATTTTACGAAAGGAAAAAACTATTAAAATTGTAATACTCAGTATATACTGACAATGTTTCTTTTCTTTTATATTGCATCTTGTATCTCTCGTAATTGCAGAAGTCAAATGTGACTTGAGTTTCATAACATAAACATAGTTTTTTTTTTTCCTTTTTAAAGGGTACACATTTAAAGGGTATAGATTTTCTGGCACCCTCTGTGTGTGTGTGTGTGTGTGTGTGTGTGTCAGAACACAGGATGCTAAGGGCTGTGATAGAGATTATGTATGAAAAGACCATGGTAGGATAGAAGAGGTACCAATCACTGTTAGACATCTGAAACAGGTATTAAAGCAAGACTAGGAGTTTACCGGGGATATGAGAGGCACAGGGCACATCTGGCAACAGGACCAGCAACATGAACAAAGTTGTGGAGGTGGAGATGAATACAGGTGCTCAAACAAGGTGAACTATTCAGTGTGGCTGGGATAAGTGGGTGCAGGGTTCATGTTTTGCAGTGGGAACAATGATCTTGTTGCTAAATTAGTATTAAGCCAGACTCATCTGGCTGACACCTGGGTTGTCTTGTGATAAAATTTTATCTTTTCTTCTCAATTAACTATGAGTCATTGGCTTAGCAAGAGACCAATTTTGAGGATCAATTGGTAAAGAGGATAGAATTCATAAGCATCGTAGGTTAAGTAAGATGAGAGGATGCCATGTCTGAGACTTGAGAGATGAGACCTTATGTGGCATGTTCTGGGAGGATGGTGGGCTCTTGGCCTCATGGCAGCTCACAGCTGCTGCTCTACTTCCTTGCTAGCCTCTGTAACCACCACTACATGTGTGATTTAGACGGGAAGAGGGATGGATCATATGCTTCGTGTAGTTTAGTTTCAATGGGAAAAATTCCAGATACAGTGATATGTCTCTGCAGGACCAGGCCCTCCCACAGATCATCTAGGCTTAGCTCTGCCCGAGGGAGCCCGCTGTTTCTATGACCTGGGTCTGTCCCTCATGCTCACACAGAACATCACCTTTCTTCACCTTCTTGGTCAGAGAGCAGGTGAGAATATCGTTCTAAGGCTGTGAAATTTTTGATTCAACTTCCTACCACCTAGGGTAGAACTATAATTTTGTTTTTGCTCTATCTTCCAATTTAGCCTCTTGTCTCTTACTCTAACATCTAATCTTCTTTTACTAAAACTTATATTTTTCAGTTGTTATTAAACTACATTTTAGATGGAGCTCACAAAAACTAGTCCAAATTGCTTATCTACCCAAAGAAAAATCTTTTTAAAAAGTATTTGTCAGCTTTCTGGGAAGTCAGTCCCTCAGTGTGACTGACTGACTTGGAGTGTAACTTTTATCTCTGGTTTAAAATTCACAATGTAATTAGGTCATGGTTTTCTGTGTTGATATTTGCTCCATGGTAATTCTGATAGCTGGTAGTTTAATTGAATTTTCATGTGTCTGAAACAGATGCTAGAAGCAAACTCTCCCATCAATGTGGAAATATTAGTCATGCAAATTTAGAGGAGAATGCTCACTCACCATTGTTCATCCCTGCATCTTAGGGCTATAGCAGGTTTAACAATTGACTCTTTTAACCACAAACATTGACATTAACCATGTCAGCAGTCATGTGTTTAATTATAAGTGTCCACTGAAAGAGACCTTCAAAAGAGGTTCGAGCCAAGAGTGTGATGTAAACTGCTTTTCAAAATTGTTTTCCAAAAGAAAAGGCTAGAGAATAAAAGTGACTCTGTTTTTCATTATTCTATGGTATTTTAAAAAAAAATTCAGTATGCCGAAAATCATTTTTCTCTTTCTTTTGATTAATGTCAGAGCATACGGTGTATATATCTGCTTTATTGACTGAAATTTTGGGAGAAACAGATGCACCCATCATGAGGACCTAAAATAACATTACCATGAATTCCATTATAACATAGAAAACACCTAGAATTTACAGTAATTACAGAGAAACTTATAAATAATGGAAAAGACTTAATCACATTGACCTTGCTCAATCATAAATAACAAGGCTGTTTTAAACTTGTTCTAATTGCCTCCTCATTATACAGAACCTTGTCTAATCCTATCCAGTCATGGGAGCCTGTGTCAGGAGCTAAGGTGCTCCTTTGGGTTGTTGGGTTTCTCTTTGAGTAATTACTCTCATTCTACCTTTCTCCTTGTGCTCCCCTCTGTTCTTTGCCCATTTACCTCCCACTGCAATCTACATCTTATTGATGCAAGTGACTCTTCAAGCGTCCCTCACAGGAGCACTGCTGGTCTTAGAAGCACCTGCCCATGTAGGGATTTAGTCCACCTTCCTCCTTTAAAGAATGGCACCCACAAGTGCAAGATTTAAGAAATGAAACTCCCACTACTGAGTAATTATGAGAATGATTTTCCTACCAAGGTTATTAGATAATGCTTTTTTCCGGAAACAGAATATATAACTGATGTGAGGATGATACTTAAAATAAATTTGCTTAGGTCTGGGGGTTATAATGTAATATTAAACAAACCTGTAGAAAAATTCTATTGCATTACTTACACAATGAGAAGAATAAATGAATGAAGAAAGAATTTTTTTTAAAGTGACTAGAACAAGGGTATTCCCCAAGGCTCCAGTCAAATATTTAGATAATAATGACCAGCTCGTCAGGAAAAACAGAACCGGAATATCCCAGAGGTTTACAAAGGTTTATGGAAACCTTTTAAAAACTTTTTTTTCTTATAATAGTATGTATAGTGTGAATACAAATATATGCACACATGTGTATAAGTACATGGTTGACTTGAACAACACAGGTTGAGCTGCGTGGGTAGGTCCACTTACGCACAGATATTGCGTCTCCTCCTTCAGAAGAGAAAGACTGACTGTCCTCTCCTCTGCTTCCTCCTCCTTGGCCTACTCAGTATGAAGATGACGAGGATAACGATGTTTACGATGACCTACTTCTGCTTAAGGAGTAGTAAATTTATCTTCTCTTTCTCATGGTATTCTCTCTGGTTAATTACATTTCATTTTTTTAATTTTTTATTTATTTATTTTTTGTTATTATTAAGTCATAGCTGTGTACATTAGTGAATTTATGGGGTATAACAAACTGGTTAATGAGGTCTGTGTACAAATGTTTTTGTTACAGGACAGATGATTTTGTAATGCTTGGACTGGGCTGTCAGTTGCCTGTCACCCAGTAGTGTCCCTTGCGTCTCCTCTCCCTTCCCCTCTGCCCTGCTGGCTTCCCAGTGACTTTTCCTTCCCTCTGTGCACATGTTCCACTTGGCTAGTTCCAAATTATTAGAGCACATGTGGTGTTTGCTTTTACATGTTTGGGGTACTTCACTTAGGATCATGGTTTCTAGTACCATCCATATTTCTGCAAAAGGCAGAAATTAATTCATATGAATTCATATTATTTCATCCTTTTTAGTGGCTGAGTAGTGTTTCATGGTATCCGTACACATTTCATTAATCTACTGATGAATTGCTGACCCTTGGGTTGATTCCGCATCTTTGCAGTAATGAATTGCGCTGCAGTAAGTGTTCAAGTGCAGGTGTCTTTGATAAAATGACTTCTTTTCCTTCGGGTAGATAACCAGTAGTGGGATCACGGATCAAATGGTAGGTCTACATTTACATGTAAAGTTCTTTGAGAAATCTCCATGCTGTTTTCCACCTTATGGTTCTCTTAATAAGATTTTCTTTTCTCCAGCTTACTTTATTGTAATGATACAGTACACAGTGTACGAACTTGGAATATGTATTAAGGGACAGTAACACCAATAGTCAACAGTAGCCCTTTGGTGCTTAAGTTTTGGGGAGTCAAAACTTATGCAGATTTTCACCTGCTTATGGATCAGCACTTCTAGCCCTGGTGTTGTTCAAGGGTCAAATGTTTACACATATGTGTGTGTAAACTGTACTCTAAATATTACAAAGAGAACTTAAGATACACTAAATAGAGCACAACCTCTGTAAGTTGACCACCCAAGGGACTATAACAAACTGGCCAACATTTGTGGGTAGTCAACATAAGGAACTAGGCCTACTGTACTGATATGCACATGTGGTGCATGTCCAGCCTATGAAAATTAGGTCAACTGAAGGGGGTAGTGAATGTCAGGAGGTGGTTGACTCTGGGGGCTCTATTGTATCCACAGTGAGCATCTTTTGAGAGATGTGAAACAATAGGCATTCTTTTTGTATATCTTAAACATTTCGTGAATATTGTAGCACTTTAAATGATAAACATATTTTTAAAATCTAGGATATAAACTTAGGTCCACCTATAGATGCAAACATACCTGAAGGCTTGCCTATAGAATACATTTGTATACATAAACTAATTTGAACTGAATTATACTGTGTGTATATTTAATTCCAATAATATAGACACTAGAAGCCAGGAACTATTTGTGCTGGTCCCCATACCTATGCTTTGGAGGAAGACTCACAAATAATGAGTCACCAAACTACCATCTGTCTGCTGCATGTAGCACCCATGGGGGTGAACAGTAAAAAAAGCAATGGCACACTTATCAAAAAAGATTGCTGTTCTGGTGTTAATGGTTAAGTGTTTTTCATCCATGTGACTTGGGCATGAATAAATAATGGACATAGATGTATTGTTTTCCACTCTCCATGGCTTTGTTGTGAGCGTGCCACGCTTATCAGTGGAATAAATTGATAAGCACCTGGAACAGAAGCTGGAGAATGAACAATGATTCCCAGATCGCCATTCATTTCACCTGTTATTTTTGCCTGCTCAGAAAGTTTGTCCTGTAAAGATTGCCTGGGCTTATTACTAGCCACCGAATAGATACTCCAGTGAACAGCAAAATTCATCAATAAGCAAATGGAAAACAAATCAACTTAGCAATAAAGTTGAAAAATAATCATGGCCTCATAGAAGAAACCTGCAAGGTGACTCCACAGTAAGAGTGATAGCAAAATTGCTAGGATGTGACTTGAATTTACACTGCAAATGACTGTCATGGGACCGAACCACAGAATGCCAAATGACAGTGGTATGATTGCTGTGCAGAAACATATTTGTGCTTTCCAGTTAAAGACAGGAATGCCAAGAGCTCTCTAAAGGTAGAGCCTCAGAGCACTTTGTCACAGGCTAGTTCGGGGTAAAAGTAGTGTTCCTGTCCTTTTGGGTCCATATCATATAAACAGAGAGTAAATGCCATCTTATTTTCAAGCAATACCTGAGAATTTGACAAGATGAAGAAAAAATTGCCAGAGCGTTGCATGCTTTCTATATGCCAGGCATTTGTTTGAGTGTTTTTTTTTTTTTTTTTATTGAGACAGAGTCTCACTATGTCACCCTTGATAGAGTGCCATGGCATTACAGGTCACAGCAACCTCCAACTCTTGGACTTAAGCAATTCTTTTGCCTCAGCCTCCCAAGTAGCTGGGAATACAGGCATGCCACAATGCCAGACTATTTTTTGTTGTAGTTGTCATTGTTATTTAGTAATCTCAGGCCGAGTTTGAACCCACCATCCTTGGTGTATGTGGCTGGTGCCGTTACCACTGTGCTATGGGTGTCCAGCCAGCCTGTGAGTGCTTCTAGTACATTACCTTGTTTCCTGACCACAAATCCCCATAAGCTCTCGGCGTTTCCCCAGTTGTCTCATGGTCTAAGACTTCCTATTATAGACACAATGATTTGATCTCAATGTTTGATGGACAGGCCTGATCTTTGAATATCCTTCCTAGTTCTTATGTTTCACATGATTTTCCTGTCATGTACTTAATGCTCTCGTCTACATATAATAATGATGATAGGAAAGACTTTTCAAACACTGTGTGTGGAACATTATTTACATATGCATATAAGTATGTATATATCTATCAATTATCTATTTATTTATCAATCATCAATATCTTTCAGCCAAAGACAAGAAGAACATGAGATGTTGAGAGAGTTGAATTTATTACTAGTTGCTGGAAGGGGAGGGGGCAAACATACTGTGGGGAATTGTGGGGTGTCTCAGTAACAGCATATTAGAAAGAACCTAATAAAAGATACGAGATTTAATGGAGGAATTTTGGAAAGGGTTAAAGAAACAGAAATTGACTTTATATTGGATGTTGACAAAAAGAAGGGGCAATATTAAGATTGAATGTCTCATTCAATCCTACCTAGGGGAAGGGGAGATTAGAGCTGGGATAATGCTGTAATTGGTAAAGAAGTAGCAGTCACTCATTTTAGTCCAGAGGGAGAGGTGTCTGATGTTTTATGGCTATACAGTCACCTTGTGTTCATCTGTTCTTAGACAAAAGTACGAAGTGGCTTTTCTCTGTATTACTTTATCATGCTTTCAGAGTAACCTTGTCTGAGGTTGGTATTCTGTGAGACTTTTTATGTTCAACAGGAGAATAACATGGCATGACAGTGAGTGCAAGGCCAGCTTCCCAAAGCCAAGGGCTGCTCTTTATTGTCTATCTATCTATCTATCTATCTATCATCTATTTATCTATCTGTCATTTTTCTATTCTTGTTCAATAATCTTAACAGCTCTAGAGAATCAGTGTCATAGGTATCCCCACTTTATAAGTGATGAAACAGAGGGACAGAGAGAAGTAAAATGTTCTTGGTCTCATAGGCAACAAATGAAGACCTTGATTCCAAGCCAGGCACTCTGACTCCATAGTCCATGCTATTCATCACACTATACTGACTGACACTCAGCCCACCCATTAAGTGACACATTCTTCCACCACAGACAGCACAGACCTTTTCATAAAGGCCTTTTCTTCCTTGTTGCCTCAGTGAAGAAATGCTATCATATTGAGTTAGTTAAGAGGAGAGCCTTTTGTCAGGGCAGCCCGATGGGCAGGGACTTCATGAAGAAGAGCTTCAAGGGAATTGAGAGGAAATTGCATCTTGAAAATAGCCACCTAATTCCTCCGTGCTTGGATCTCAGTGGGCTCAACAACTTAGGCTGCATATGAGGCAGAGATCAGGAGCTGCACCAGCCTCTGCTTCCAAGACTCCTGGGAGGAAGGGAATGTCTGGGAACAGGAAGAGAGAAGCTATCACTCTGGCCACAAAGGAGAAAGAGGGGAAAAACAAAGACATCATGAAAAAGTGGGGTAGCAAAAAGAAGAGTAGAAGATACAGAATGATAAAGGGGGGAAGACTCTGGCTTTGTCTTATTCCCTTCAAGTTATGAGAGTGTCTTATTCCCTTCAAGTTCCATAGTGTGGAAGCAGGAAGGGAGACGGCCAGAACGCCCCTTAGATGCTGTCATTTCTTTGGCCTATTGAGGTTTTTGTCTATTAGCAGTTGATTGCTATGTTCTTATACAAGGCTCCTTAGTCTAGAAACATGTGCATGTATATCTCCTTGGGGCAGATTGAGGGGATGATGTGGGCAGAGGATTACAGAGAAGCTTCACATCCTACTGGAGGATAACCTAACACATTTGTAGTGTCTACCTTGAGCCTTCTTCCAAAAATCAACACCAAGCAAAGCCTCGTCTCCTAACAGCTGAACTTTTAGTCTATTGAATTAGATAAAAGGGAAAGTTAAAACTGGAAAAAACAGCCAGAATACCAATTCAATTAAAATAAGTGACACAGCACACATGTTGACAACAACGATGAGTTTATTTTATTTTTGGTCTGTCTTTCCTTCATTCATCACCTATATACCGAGAGGCTACTGTGTTTCAGATACGGTGCCAAGTGTGGGGACACAACGATTGATGAGACAGTTGGGATCTCTGCTGGCTGCAAAGTGGGCCCCAGACCCTAGGTCATACCACTGATTCAAACAAACAAGAAACCTTAGGATCTTAAATGTAGTCTGAGAGTATATATGAATTTGGATTTTAATGCATTAGATTTCCACAAATTAGGCTGCTGTGTGGTGGTCAGTTTAATCTACTTGGAAGGTAAGTAATCTGAATTTTGAGCTGCTGTATTTGCACACTGGGCCAGTTATGCTCCTTACTTCTACAGGAAGCAGGTGAAAGCCTGTCTGTCTGTGCCTCACTGGAGATTCCTGAATGATAAGGCAGATTGGGTTCACATGTTCTCATCCTTCCCCTGCTAGGTGCTAGACTTTAATTTTTTTATGATGTAGGAGTTGAAATTTCAGTTGAGTTAATGCTTATGAGTGCCTAGTGCAGTGCCCTTGATCAATAAATGAAAATAGAATATTTCAAAGCAAAGCAGCCTCTGAACCCAGGTGAACAGCACTTCCTAAGTGCTGCCTACCAGCATCCACTCTCTTCTTCCTTTTGAACTCTCCCCAAGGAAGGATGGATTAGGCCCCAACCCTTTCTACCTGAACTGAGCCTCCTAAATGTCCACATAAAGAAATTCCTCTAATCCTCCAGGAATGGTCAATAGTCTGGTCACAAAAGAGTATTCAGAGATTTTGTTTCCTACTCTAAAGAACATAGAAGGAAAAAAAAAATCTCTCTGATACTATCACTCTTTTAACTTTAATTTCTTATTAGAAAGATATTTCAGAATGTCTGAAGAAACCTTTCAATAGCCTGACATCTTGTGAATACAAGCTATTGTCCAGCTAAAGTGTCCGTTCATGTCAGAAAACATGCGGTCTGGGTGCGACCGTCCTGTTGATCCACTTTAGATATCTGTTCATTGTCTCTGAGAAACTTTTCATCACATCTCCTTCTCAGTTGAGTTGCAGAGCAGTTAGGCTTAAAGTGTAGCTCATTTTCTGATAAAGATGAGTCATTTAGCTCAGTTTTAATTTGCAGTCCTTTCTCACTTGACAGTGACCTACAGGATCAGCGTCTGGAAAACTCTGAACGACACTGCCTCCCACAGCCACACTGGCAGATTTCTGAAAAAAAAAAAAAGCCCACACTCCCAGTAAAACAAAACAAAACAAATACCACAAAAAACTTACTTCAGCAAAATGAATCAGAGAAATAAAACCAAAAATGAATATCAACAAAACAAATTAAAATCTCTATAAAAGGCAATTTTTACCCTCTATCTCAGGCAAAAATAGTCTTGAAGCCATATCCAATTATATTGTGAGTTTACATCTGCTTTAAAATACAGGATCGGGACATTTTCTTATAATGTCTGAGATGGCAAATGGAAAGTGTGCTGACAAAGTCAGGGGGCAAAAGTGTAGAAAGTCAACAATTTATTAGTTATTCATATAGGTAACATCTGTGGCTCTGATTGCAGTTAGCAAAAGAAGGGACTTCTTTCTATATTTGTTTTTACTGGATTTTAATGGGCAGTCATCTTTTGATGAGAGGGAAAGAGAAGATAAAAATGATATATGATTGAGCAGAATCATCACTGTACACCACAGGGGACAAGGTGGTGGTGTTCTTCCTTTCTATTCTGGTGTCTCACCTGATCAAAATTCCAGATGCTATGGCTTTATGTCTGCTTCTATTTGTTATAAATGATCTAAACAGCATATGGACTGACCTCATAAATAGGATCCTATGAGATATGGGTCCAAATTCTTTTGACCAAGAACTTGCTTGCTTCCAAATGTCAAATTAGGCAGCTATTGATATCAATGATTTCTTTTGAGATATTTAATGGACTCCTTACATCATCTCTTCCTTCCTTTTCAAGTATTATGATTCTTGTGGGTTTGTTAATAGCTGTATTTCCAGATCTTATCATGATGCCAGGGGCACATTGATGCCCAACAGTTATTTGTCAAAAACCAAGAAGAAATGAATAAACAAGTGAGGAAATAAATGGATATGAAAGTGTTTTAGTGTTTGAGTTTCCCACTCAAATGTAGACAGAGTCACATCTTGAGAAGATATGCATAAAATTTTTTCAGATGCAGTTAAATCAGGTAACACAGTTTCTGGCTCACATCTTTCCTGGCACACAGCTGGGTGATAGTTTGTTTGAAGTCTGACAAGAGTAGGGTCTTAAAAGATAAAGAAGAAGAACTTTGAGTACTGGAAGGGTAGAGGCTTTTATAAAGGATGTGGGAGGGGCTCCAAATTACACTTCCGCAAACCCACAGTTCTCCTCACACCACGCGTGAAGAACAACCTGAACTGCCAATGTTCTTTCCCACTCAGGGATTCTGATTCAACCAACTGTCTTGGTAAGAGCTTTCTACTAGGTGATGCCAGCATTTCTTGGACGATGATAATAATGTTTACATTTCTTTTCTTTATAACAAAAGGTATAACATTTGGCTCTTTAAATTGTTTTTGACAAAATAAAAATTGTACATATTTATGGTGTATAATGTGATGTTTTGGTGTATGTATGCATTGTGAAATGATTACCCCTCACATAACTTTTTATTTTTTATTTTTTTGGTGTGGCGAGAACCCTGCTCTGTCAACAAATTTCAAGTATACTATTAAGTCTTACTGGCCATAGTTACCATGATATACATTAGATCTTAAATTACTATTATTTGTAATCTTATACCATTTATCAAAATTAACTAAAAATATATCAAAGACTTAAACATAAGACTGGAAACAACAAAATTCATAAAAGCAAATGGGAGAAAAGCCTTATAATATTGGATTTGACAATGATTTCTTGACATGACATCAAAAGAAAAGGCAAAAAAATAGCAAATAAGTTGGATTACAATGAATTTTCTACTTGAGTCAGGTGTGAATGCCACCAAAGGGTGCTGTGCTTATGTGAGGCTAATGTATGAAACAGGTGGGGTTTGCGCCTTGCAAGGATGAGGAACTTTACTTACAAATATTTTCTTGTGTATGGAACAAGGGAAAAATAAATCCAAGTAATGCTCATTCTTATAAGTCTTATAGCTGGCTGGGATAATGCTGTAGCACTATAAGGTTGGGATATCATTGTGTATTTTGTTTATTTTTGTTGAAGCAACAGAAACCCTTTCTGAATAACTCAAATAAGGAAGCTATTTAGTGAAAGCATATGAGATGACTCACAGAAACAAAGGAACATTTGTGGCACCACAGGTTGAAGTGTCTGAGAAAGGGGCGCTCTTGGGAAATGCAGATAAGGATAGCTAATCAGAGCCTCCTCAAGGTAACACTGCTCTGACAATATGTTCAATTCCTTTTTCTTTACACTCAATGTCTTATTGGTCAAGCTTGACTCATGAATCCACCCTTCCCCCTGGTCTTCTCCTCAAGAAAGACATGGTATCTTTATTTATAGACCATTAAGACTGCAAAGAATTAAACAACCATTTCTACCAAAGGAAATAGGACATACTCCTTCCAGAGAGAGGAAGTATGGTGTGGAGCAAGCAAAGAAAAGTCCCCCAAGAGTGAATTTTCAGTTAGCACCTACTTACCAGGAGAGAGGTGAGGACTAACTTGAGATATCACCCTGCCCCAGAGAGAAGAGACCACATCATAAAGTCCCAAAGCTGCAGACATTGGTGTGGTTGTGGAGAGAAAGAAAGACTTTGACACTGTTGGTGGGATTGCAGACTAGTGCAGCCTCTTTGGAAACAAGTATGGCAAGTCCTCAAAGAGCTAAAAATAGACCTTCCATTTCATCCCACAGTCCAACTACTAAGCATTTACCCAGAAGAAAAAAAATCATTTTACCATAGGACATTTGCACCAGAATGCGTATTGCAGCTCAATTCACAATCGCCAAGATGTGGAAACAACCCTAGTGCCCATCAACCCATGAATGGATTAATAAATTGTAGTATATGTACACCACAGAACACTATTTGGTCATAAAAATGTGGAGACTTTACATCTTTTGTATTAACCAGGGTGGAGCTAAAGAACATTCTCCTAAGTAAAGTATCACAAGAATGAAAAAGCAAGTATCCAATGTACTCAACACTAATCTGAAATCAATAGACACACCACTATACTCCCTCAGGAGAGGAAAACACAACATTCAAGTGAGGGGGAGGTTGGGGGGATTTGCGGTGCTACCACCTAAGGGGCACAATGTCGGGCTATACAGGTGATGGGCTCAACTATAACTTGAACTTTACCCAACAAATGCAAACAATGGAACCTAACTGTTTGCACCCTCATATTAATCTGAAATTAACAACAACAACAAAAAGGACTGAAAGGGTGATAAGACAACTGAACTCACCTGAGTACAATTCTCCAATTCAGTTGTATTCCTATTGTGTTAATCTTCTACAGCCATAAGGCAACACTCAAGCCTACTCGAGTTAAAAAAGAAAAAAATGTGTTTCTCATTACAGAACAGTTATTTAATCTTTAATTATTTTTGACTGACCTGTTTCGGGTTTATAGCTGTGTCTGTCAAGTAGAGACGATGACTTCCAAGGAAGTCTGAAACTCTGGAATGTAACCTGATGATATCAGTTCTCCCCTACCCAGTCACCCTCCCCTCTACTCTTCTTAAGCCAAAGTTCTAACTGTGAATACTATAGGAATAAATACAGATTCCCAAAGCTTCTTCATCCTGATGCTTGCTTGCTGGTCTTGGTTTGTGCTGCAAATATCATGATATAATAGCATAGCTCTGCAGCCCTGTCAGAAATTACTGAATCGTTATTCTAACAATATTTTTACCAGCCTATCTATGCTTATTAACAGAATAACACTAATTGCTGATATATTCATGATATATCATCACAGATGCTTTCTCAATTAATTCTCATCAACAACCTGGGAGGATAGATACTTATTATTCCCATTTTGCAGATAAGCGAAATGAGGCTCAATCTGGTGAAATCATTAACCAAAGTCACAGAGCCAGTCAAGTAAATATCAATTCCCGGTCTCTGCCTCTAAATTCTTTTTTTTTTTTTTTTTTTTTTGAGACGGAGCCTCAAGCTATCCCCCTGGGTAGAGTGCCATGGCATCGCGTTCACAGCAACCTCCAACTCCTGGGCTCAAGCGAGTCTCCTGCCTCTGCCTCCCAAGTAGCTGGGACCACAGGCACCCGCCACAACGCCCGGCTATTTTTTGGTTGCAGCCGTCATTGTTGTTTGGCGGGTCCGGGCTGGGGATTCGAACCCGCCACCTCAGGTGTACGTGGCTGGCGCCTTAGCCGGTTGAGCCACAGGCGCCGAGCCTGCCTCTAAATTCTAATATGAAGCACTTTATGAAGCCAGGATCATAGTTTCTGCTACTTCGTTACTACTTAAAAATTTTTTTATAGCACTTAGCACAGGATATAAGACATTTAATAAAGTCATAGTGCAGATACCACTTTGATATACTGGTGTCCTTCCTTTAGGAAATAGATCTAGCAGTGAGGTGGCCAGATCATATGAATAGTTCTTTTTTTTTTTTTTTTAGTTTTTTTGAGGAACTTTCATACTATTTTCCATAATGGCTGTACTAGTTTGCATTCCCAGCAATGGTGTATGAGTGTTACCTTTTTTCCTACTTCCTTGCCGCACTTGTTATATTTATAGTAGACTATTCACAATAACCAAGATACGGAATGAAGTGGCCATCAATGGATGAATGGGTAAAGGAAATGTGAGATGTACATCTATATCTACCTATCATCTATCTATCTATCTATCTCACGAAATAACTTTCAGCCATAAAAAGGAATGAAATCCTGCCATTCATAGCAAAATGGATGAATGGAATTGGAGAGCATCATGTTAATGAAATAAGTTGGAAAGAGAAAGTTAAAAACCACATATTCTCACTCATCTGTGGAAGCTAAGAAGTTGGTCTCATTGAGTAGAATAGTGATTACTAGAGGCCAAGAAAGGTGGAGGAAGGGGAAGATGAAGAGAGGTTTGTTAATAGGTCTCCCAACTTTTGGGGGAACTGAAAGCTGCATGCTTGCCTCAGGCCAGTGCCAGGGAGGGGCAGGGAATGTCTCTCATTCTTTGTGCCACAGGAGATCACTGAAGACGGGATGAGTGGAGGTCACAGATCCTGTTAGGCTGAAGATAGGATGAATTCCTCTTAGGCTGAAGATAGGATAGATTGTCTTGGCTCAAGATGGGATTATGGGATCAGAACGAACTTTTAAACACTACTTCTGCTCAGAAGCAGGAATTTGTATTTTGAGACCATTGTCTGGCATTTTCCTCCTTTGCTGATAAAGTAATAAACTTTTCCCTTCTCCTCAAACTGTTTGTCCCTCTTTTTCTGATGCAGCTTTGGGAGACAAGTGCCAAATTTTTAGTAACACTAGAAGAGAAGATTTGGAATGTTCCCAACACAAAGAAGTAAATGTTCAAAATGATGAATAACCTAATTACTTTGATTGGATCATTATGCATTGTTTGCATTTATCAAAATATTACACTCATTCCAAAAATATGTACAATTATTATGTACTGATAAAAGTATTTTAAAAATTCTGAATACAAGACAAATTTTCTCCTCTTGCAGGCGTTGCACGCCCACCTGCATTTATTCACTCCTTTCTTCATTCTTCGTATCTCTTGCTCTGCTTTAGTTAATCTCTCTCTCATTTCCAGCTTAGTTTCCTTTTTGCTTATATACTTAAGTACTGAAGGGCATAAATGACAGCTATATCTGTGTATCGCTTTGCTATTTGTAAAAACATTTGCATACGTCAGCTCGTTTGAGTTCATCTCATTCTCTTAACAGCACTGTGAAATATTTGTGATTATTTTCAGTTTCCAGATCCAGATGAGGAAATGGACACTCAGAGAACTTTAGCTTCTATTTTAACTTTCTGTAGTGAGTGAGACTTAGAACCAGTTGTGAAGCTGAGATTTGAATCCAGATGGTTTTTTTTTTTTTTTGCAGTTTTTGGCAGGGGCCGCATTTGAACCCATCACCTCTGGTATATGGGGCTGGCACCCTACTCCTTTGAGCCACAGGCGCCACCGAAGAATCCAGATGCTTTTTAGACTCTATGCTCTGCTCTTTTTCTGTTGCTCACATTGTCTTTCCCTAACCCATCTAAATGCAAGATGTGATAAGCCAGAGACTGCAGTCTTTGGGGCTCATTCACTGTCTCCCAGTGTCTGCTAGCCAGACTCTTTTCTCATTGGAAAATTATTCACCTGTATGTCAATTCCAATAATGAATGGAAGAAAAATAATTTTTCCATGGCCCCTACACAATAATATTATTGTGTGGATGCTTCCTAAAGTATATTTCCTTAGCCTAATTTTGTTTTGAAACAGTCCTTTCTACTGTAAAAGTGAATGGTCTAACATTTTATAGGACTTGATTTGATTCAGATTTGCTTTGCTGAGGACTTTCTGCAAATGAAACGCCTGCCATTTATGAGAACAAATGAGTTTTCCAACACTTGGAACAGTCAAACAACAGATGGATATCAACTTAGTGATGCTATAGAAAGGAATTGTTTCCTGTCTGGAGTCAGGTTTGATTATATCATTAGACCAAAGGTCCTTTCCAATTATAAGATTTATTGGGGCTGTCCCTGACCAGTTGCATATGGATTAGAAAAAAAGATAAGGAGAATGAGCATGTTGGGGCCAGTGAAAGAGATCCTTTTTTGTTAAAAAATTTAATTTGGTTGCTGGGTAATCCATATGGGATGGATATATTGGTATAAAGAACAAGAATTTGGAATGAATTGGACATTCCTTGAGTCATTTTGGTAGCTTTGTGGCCCTAGGACATCAGTGACCCTCAATGAGCCTCAGTTCCTATAGGTCGATAATAATAATAATAATAATAATAATAATGTATCTTTCAGAGTTGTGCTAGTTAGAGACAGTCCTGCTGGATAGCCAGCATACACTAAGTGTTTGGTATGTTACCACCATAATCATAAGTGACAAAAAGCACAGAAACCATCCTGAATTTTCTCAAGCTTTAACTCTTTCGTAAAGCTTTGCTTTCTTAAAACCAAATTCTTCTTCATGTCTTTCTGGACACAAGGCTAGACAAGGCTGGCCTCGTGAGTGTGCAGCCTCTATATTCACACTAAGCACCGTGGATAGAAGGGTTCTGCACTTGGTTAAAGACACCTTTGTCACTGTCCTAAACCGCCTTCATAATTTTACTTTTGACCTCACGTTGGGTAAGTGATGGTAGCAGCACACGTCCATGAACAGAGAGCTATACAAGGTGAGCATGCCCACTATTCCTTGCTGCTGTGCTTGTATACAGTGTTTATACGCCCTGAGAGCACAGAATTCTGGTGCACCTGTGATGTGAGGACGTTCAGGGAGACTCAAAGCAAGGAAACGGTAAGTGTGTTGCATCTATGGCTAAAGAAGAGGGGACACTAACAGGCTGGAGAAGCCATGCTTTCTCTTCTATCCCGAACTTGCTTTGAAAGCAGAAGGCAATGGTGTTCTAAGAGATACAGAGGGCTAAGCAAACCTATCACGATGTCTCTTACTCATGTTGATTTCCTATATTAGCCCGCCTCTTACCCTGAAAATGATGACGTGGAAGGCAAGGGAAAGTTAGGGCAGCCCACAGTGTCTCTTCCTCTCAGTTTTCCCTTACCCATCAGTAACTAAACGCAGAGAATATTGGCCGAGTGTGCTTCTATCAAGAAGTGAAATATTAATGTTGTTTGGTGCACTGTCTCCACTGTTCTGTTAAAAATAAAATGTGCATACATATACCACCTATAAAATACAAATTTTGTGATTGCACATATGAATTTTACTCATATTTGCATTTAAAACTGGTATTGCACAATATAATGATGAACGGCAAATTCATATCAGAGAATTAAAATTTTATTTTTTTTACTTATAATGATACTCAATATCAAATAAAAATGCTCACTATGTTAAATAGAGAGGGAGACCACAAGAGAAAGGTAAAAGCTTTGTAGTTTAGCCTATTTAAGAATAGCACATTTTTTCCCCTGCTTTTAGAGCAAGGGTCATTGTATTTTGGTTTTGAACTGGGTCCTGCTAATTATGTAATCAGCCCTGCAGCCAGAATACAATTATCACCCTTGTCGCTAGGTGTGGTTATGGGACTGAGTTACAGTGAGACAAAGTGATGTGCCACTTCCAGATGCATAAAATTGTTGCACACATAAAACTCCTTTCCACTAATGGCATATCAAAGTCCAGGGTGACCTGGGAAGGCACAGTCTAAAGATGACAAAGCCTGTAAGTGCTTGGAGTCTTATGTAGTTGTGTCGGGAAGAGTCTTCCAGCTGATCTGTAAACTGCACTGCATACATAAATATAAACCCATAGCAAACACACTCATTGGTATTTTAGTCCATGTACCGTTCCGAGTCTGTTGGCAACGGAAATCGTTTGGCTTACAATGCTGTTGTCTTTCTTTACATTCTTATGCCATTTTCTGCCCTACCATAAAGTTGGTAAAAATCACATAAAATCTTTTATTTTTTATCAGACTTTAAAATTTCTCTTCTCCCCAGTTAAAGGACCTTCGGACTAGACACTCTGTGCAGTGCTCTGACTATCTGTCCCCGTTGGCACTTGCATTCCTCCTCACGCCAACCCAACATCACGCTGGCCGACTAGACTGGTAACTTCCGGGTAACGTGATATGGTGAGGAGTGTGAATTCCTAGGTGAGGCACCAGGCTGTGCAAGATAAGCCTTCAGTGTTTCAGAAGCCTGCTTCTTGGCAGTTGAGGGCATGTGAGGACATCCTTTTAAAGATAAAGAATACATTTTTGCTCCTGTTCCTTCAACCATTAAGAATGAGTTATAGAAGCTTGTAACATTTTTGGATTTTGGAAATGGCATGAAAAACACTTGAAAACACTGTTCCAACCTATTTATAAAGTGACTCAGAAGGCTGCCAGTTCTGATTCAGACATAGAAGAGATGGCTTTATGATAGCGGGAGGCTATCATATAAGTGGCTCTGCCTTTTGGGCCATAGGCCTAGTGAATCCAGGGGTGCTAAGCGTATCTGCTTTGGCTAAGAACATTGCACTGGAACCTCTGGAAAGCCCTGGGTGGAAAGTCATATTACAGACTTGCAAAGTACTGGAGCAAAGACATAACTTCTTCTGCAGCAAAAAACTAGTTAATATTCAAAAGACAGTCCCTTCTGTGCTGGTGGTTCTTAAGGGAGAATAAGTGCTAGCCCACGGGACATGAAGTGCTAAGTAGCTGAAGTTTCTCATCAGGAGCGTCTTTGGACCCCACAGGTCATAAATCTGGGAAGGCACAGTAGCAATCTGGTGCAGGACGGACATGCATATTAGTGATTACGTCTGAGCAGATCTGGATGGCGTGGTAATTTACATGAATAGTCAGCTCAGAATCCCAAGTTACCTACATCTTATCACTCTGACATTCCTCCTTCAGCTCAGGGTTATGGCCTGATGGAAAAGTGAAGATCATGGGTTTCCACATTATCTCATGGGACTTGAGGGCAGCTGTGCTGATGCTCATGCTGATTCCTGTGCCTTGAGTAATAAAATACATACGCGATGATCGAGGAGTTTCACGTCCTTTGCCTGTATCCATGGAACAACAACAGCAGCAGCAGACCAGACAGCAGACCAGACAGCAGACCAGACAGCAGAGCCAACAGTATGTACATGTGCGGCAGCTCCATGTATCATCTTTGCATATACCTGCAATGCATATTTATGTATTTTTATATATGAGTAAATGGACTCTCTGGGTGATAGTGCCATAGTGATAATTTTCTCTGTTTTAGGCTGATTTTTCATAAATCTACAGTTAAATATATTTTGTGCAACCCACAATAAAGCAATAAATATATTTTAAAGCTAAAACTAAAGTGAAAAATCCACCATAAAACTTAGGCCTGGTTCATGATAGGTTAGTTTAACAAGTTATTGTGAGCTAAAGATAGAGTGTGTGCAGTGCAGCCCCACTCAGAGGGGAAAGATGGTGCTACAGGGTGATCCTCCTGATGCACAGACTTTAATAGCTTTATTTTTATTTTGAGACAGAATCTCAAAACAAAACATCTCATTTTGTCACTCCTGGTAGAGGGCCATGGCATCATAGCTCCAACTCCTGGGCTCAAGGGATTCTCTTGCTTCAGCCTCCCGAGTAGCTAGGACTACAGGTGCCCACCACAATGTCCAGCTATTTTTAGAGACAGGGTCTGGTTCATGCTCAGGCTGGTCTCAAACCTGTGAGGTTGGGGCAATCCACCCACCTTGGCATCCCTGAGTGCTGGGATTACTGGCGTGAGCCACTGCTCTTGGCCTTGAGCAGACTTTAAAGAGCTCTTTTGTCATTGGCCTTCTGTGGAGGGTGGTCAGAGGTGAGGGTGACAGTGTACAGGTTTCTGAGCAGTGGCAAATGGCTTAGCTGACTGGTCAGGAGCCTAAAGGAGCAATTCTGGAAGGTGATAGTCCAGGGGCATGAATAAGGGGCAGACACACGGACCTGCAGGACTGGCATGGAGCGTCTGAATCTTCATGTCTCATGATGACGCCATCAGAGAGACTGTCACATGACCCCCAGTGATCCCTATCTCCTGTCTCCTGTTGTCCACAGCCTGAGTAAACCCTCCTACTGAGTTACGTGAGACAGTTTCTTCCATCTTGCTGGGAGTTTCTCTCTTTCTCTTTCTCACTGACTTTGATGAAGCAAACTGCCATGGTGAAGAGGCCCATATGTCAAGGGAACCAACAGCCTTCCAGGAACCGAAGACGAAGCACATCCTTCTCCTTTCTCCCAGGGAGACTTCCAGTGAGATCTAGCCTTGGCCCTGGCAGATTTTTATTTTTTATTGTTTTAGAGATAGTGTCTCACTCTGTCACCCAATCTGCAGTGCAGTGATATGATAATAGTAATCACAGCTTGCAGTAACCTCAAATTCCTGGGCTCAAGTGATCTTCCTGCCTCGGCCTCCCCAGTAGTTGAGACTGTAGGCACGAACCACAACACATGGCAAATTAAAAAAAAAAAAAAAATTTGTAGAGATGGGAGCTCACTTATTACCCACACTGGTTTGGAATTCCTGGCCTCAAGTGATCCTCTTGTCTCAGCCTCCCAACATGCTGGGATTAGAGGAGTGAATCAATGTGCCCACCTCTGGCAGGTACCCTGTTGCTGCCTTGTGAAGTACTTGAAGCAGAGGACCCAGGACCAGTATGCCTGCTTGCATACTGAATGCAACTTTTAATTGCTGATTTGGGGAGTCATTTGTTATGCAGCAGTAGATAAAAAATGTAGGGAACATATATCACAAAAGAGACAATAAATGCCAGGTAGACAGGATGGCCCATTGGTTTCTGTCCTCAACCATCCCAGGATGGCACAAGGGTCGATGACAGATTAGTCAGGGTGACATGAATGGCGGACATGCTCAAGCTGAACAGTCTGTATCCTCACTCTCACCAAGACTGGTCTTGCTACTGCTGGTGCTGAATATCTTATCTGTCACAGCAGAAGCAATGCTGAGCCTTCCATATGGTGCCCCCCTAAAGGAGATCAAATAGATACTTGAGCCATCTGAGCTCAGAGTGTTAAATTACATACCCACGACTTGCATCCAAGATTTTGAAATCAAAGTCTATGAGCAATTTCTATAAAATTTAGCTAATAGCAAGACTAATTATTAAGTATGCTTCCTACTTATTATATTCATTCTTT
The DNA here is from genome assembly GCF_000181295.1 of Otolemur garnettii. Taxonomy (NCBI): domain Eukaryota; kingdom Metazoa; phylum Chordata; class Mammalia; order Primates; family Galagidae; genus Otolemur; species Otolemur garnettii. The sequence continues at coordinate 11,210,085 of NW_003852396.1, forward strand.
GTTTCCTGTAACTTTGCTATTAAAATGTTTTGGCCTCTTTAACTTTTACTGACAGATTGGATGTGTAATTAGAATCAGTTTCCTAAAGGCATCAAGAATTGATACTCTCCCAATTTAATTAAGCAAGCACGAAAACCTAGCAGCTCTAATTAAAGAGAAATACAAATACAACTATTTGGAAGGAAAGAACCTAAGAGGACAGTTAGAACGTGTTTTGTCATATTTATACAGAACTCTCTGAAATGCTAGGTTATTGATTTATTCTGCTCAGTACAGAGCACTACTTTGTTCTTTTTGTGGCTATTACCTCAAGCAAAACCCTTTTGAAGCCAGCTAGGTGTGTGGGTATTATTTCTACTGAAACTGAAGAATTTAACTTTCAAAGCCCTATGTTAGAGGCCAAAGGCTATCTATTTAATTCTACGGCTGAAAATAGATGATAGAAGTCTCATTCCTCTCTGTATCCATCAGTCACATTGCTTTCATCCTCAATTTATTCACCATGATTCCTATTGACCTAGGCACCATACTAAATGTACATCAAAATGGGACCCTGCTCTCAAGGACCTACCTTGGCAGCATGTAGAATCTACGTCAAATGAATTGCCAGGATGATTTTCTATATTATCTGGGTCCTTGGGCTGTGTTCCTCCTTTTGATTTCTTTGCACTTGTTATAACAAGAAAAATAGCAGCCTCAAATATTTTAGGAATAAAATATTAAAAATTATTTTTAAAAAGCTAGAATAATTAGCCTAGAACAAAGTCAGTTTATCACTCTTTCAATAATGTTTAATTAATACCCATTATTCACAATTACTATGTTAGAGATAAATAAAACATGAAGTCTTCCCTCAAGGAAGTTTTAGGCAAGACTAGCACAATAGGAGAAAAGATGAGGTAAACTCTGTGTATAACATAGTTCCTACCCAGACAAATAAACATGAGACGGATTACGGAGAACCATAAAACATGAAAACTGAGGGGGCGCTCTGCTAGGGGCGCCCCTGCTTTCTCGGACAGTGATTTGTTGCATTAATCAGAATTTCTTTGCGTGGGCTCATGTTATGGAAAAAATTTGCCTACCAAATAAAATTATTTACAAATACTTAGTGAATGTCTGACAATCAGAAGTATGACTGAGCAAAGTTGTATTGCATTTTTAGAAATGTTTGAAGGCCAAGGAGAAGAAGGAACACGGGAGGCAGCACAGACACAAAGGGAGATGAAGAGAAAGAATAATCCGAGAGATGAGTCCGCCAGGCAATGAGAGGGACTTTCAACAATGGTGGTGGCGGGGGATAGTAAAGACTCCTGGGTAGTTTTTCTTCGGGGAAAGATAGGATGGTGGAGAGAGGGAGATGTGTTGTCAGGGTGAAGTTGCGGAGGTGGTGGGGTTAGGAGTAAGGGAGCCTGTTCCTGCCAGGCTGGGAAGAGGGAAGCCACAGACCCAGAGGAAGTGGGTGAGGTTTAGAGAGGCTGCTGAAAGCACTTGATACGATGGACAGGTAGGGAGAAGGAAAGAAACTACTAGGTACCATTAAATTCCAGCACAGGTGGGATATTATTCTGAAGCCTCATCAACTAAGGAGTTTGATTTTTTCCAGCAGCCTTGAGCATTCTGTAAGAATGAAAGATCAGCTGACTGGGGGATGGGGAGGCATGAGCGCATCTGGGGGGATGCTGGAGGCATGCTGGTGACTGTGGGTCTTGGAGTCCTGGCAAGTTCTGAAGAGGCACGGTGTGAGAAGACAGCTGATAGATTGGGATGACGAGGAAGTGACAGGAATGGGGAATTCACCATGGTGGCACGGCCCGGGTTCAGAGAGGGGGAGAAATAGGAGAACAGGATAGGAGAATGGCCTAAAAGAGGAGAAGGGCCATGTGCAGGTTGCTGGCCTGCACGGGAGGGGCAGATCTTTAGAATTTAGCAAGATCATGAGTTGTGAGACTAGGCTGTGTCCGCAGGGTTGTTCACAGCCATGCTGAGGTTGCTCAGGGGACTGGCATGATAAACAAATGGGTATATTTCTACAACGTTGTGGTCTGGCGGAAATACTCCTAAGCCAAGGTCAGGCAAACTTCCTGTTGGCCCTGATTTTATTACACACCTCAGACTCCCCCATCTTTTTACTTTTAAAGAAAATATTTTATGTGTATGGGTTTAAATTTCCAGAAAAGTTAATAAGACAGTATAGATTTCCCGTATACTCCATGTCACATTTCTCCTATTATTAAGATCTTACATCGGTATGGTACATTTGTCACAATTAATGACCCAGTTTAGGCACGTTATTATGAACTATAGTTCACACTTTATTCAGATTTCCTTAGTTTGTATATCATGGCTTTTCTGTTTCAGGATCCCATCCAGGATACATATTGCATTTAGAAGTTATAACTCCTTAGGACTTTCCTTGTTTTTGATGACTGTGACAATTTTGAGGACTACTGGTAAGATATTTTGTTCAATATTCCTCTACTGGGATGTGTCTGATGTTCTCAAGATTAAAATGGAGATATGGGTTTTTGTGAGGAAGATCACAGAAGTAAAGTCCCATTCTCATCATGCCAAGGATACACACTATAAATATGATTTATCTCTGTCAGGGTTGTCCTTGATCACTCTGTCGAGGTGATGGCTGCCAGGTCTTACTCTGAAAAATTCGTCTTTTACCTCGTTTTATATTGATCTCTTTAAAGGAGGTAACTATGAGAAGCCATACTTAAAGAATGGGAGTTATGTTCCATCTCCTTAAGTGGCAAAGTATCTATATAAATTATTTGGATTCTTATGCATAGAGAGATTAGTCTATTCTCTCTCATTTATTTATGTATTAAATCATTTATTTATAATGGACTCAAGAGTATTTATTTAAAACTTTGAGCTGTAATCCAGTGATACTTTGTTTATTGCTTTGCTCAAATTGTTCCAGTTTTGGCCACTAGAAACTTTTTTAGCTGGCTCGTGTATCTTAGTTGACATACCCCCAACATTGGTTTTGTTGTCTGGGGGGTTTCATTTATTTATTTTTTTGAGCACTTCTTTACTTCTTGGAACTACACTATGCACAGGCTTACCTGGTATATTTCATTCCCAACTCCTTTTTTCCAAAAAGCACTTATTCCTTTTACTGAAGAATGGTGTAGATACAGGGTTCCTCCGTTCAGGGCTGAACAAAGATGCCCCACTTTCTGGGCCTGAGGGAGGTCAGAGATCAGTTTTATCACAGATCCCCATCTCTATGCACAAATAGGCCTTTTCCAGGTTGCACTCTGCAGACTCAGGCAAGGTCACAGAGGAGAACTCTGATCAGTATCTCATCCGGGTGGTTTCTCCTGCAGCAGAGAGCACACACCCTACTGCTTCACCTGGACAAGGACTTCAAGGACTGAACATCTTTGCTAACTTTAGTATTATTTTCTGCTGTAGGCTCCTGGCCAACTATGACATGTTCCAGATATACATTCCTAACCCTCCACCCATAGGATAGGAAAAGCAGTATATAAACCCCTACACAGGAGGCCCACAGGGGTTTCCCACTTGGGTTCTCCGCTCTGTTGCTGGAGGTTCTATTCCCCCTCTTTTACTCATTTGTATCTTTATTTATCAATAAACTCTGTATTTTTGCTGACTTGCATAATCCATAATTTCACTCTTTCAAAATAAGGACCTGAGATAGAGAAATTCCAGCTGTAGTATTCTCCAAGATTTGAGTGCTAATATACTTGCCAAAATTATTAATATGGCATGTGTAGACTTTCACACTTAACCTGGAGCCTGTATGCCTCTCCAGCCTCACTTTAATTGATCTTCTCAGTTGCACTTGGGCCTAAGCCTCACTGGCCTACCTTTCATTGTTGAAGGCCCTATGTGTCTACTGGCCTCAAGGACTTTAACATACTCTTCTCTTTATTAAATCTTCATTGCCTTTGCCTTCACTTTTTTTTTTTTGCAATTTTTTCTGAAAACAATATTTTTTATTTTTTATTAATTTTTTACATATACATGTGTTCATTAGGTGTCCACTTTTTGCCTTCACGAAATTAAAAAGCCTTAAAATTTAATAACAATAACAATATTTAAGATAAGGACTAGAAACAAAAACCTTGTAAAGAATGAATGAAGAGAAATAAATTTAGAAAATAAATCAGATGATTATTACATTGAAATATTAATAATATTAATTATAATTAATAATTATAATTAATATTCAATTAATTGCATGGAAATAATAATAATGCAAAGAAAGTAACATTCACATTATCAAATAAGACTCTGAGTTTCAGCATGGAGTCATCAGCTTGCCTTCACTTCTTAACTAGTTTTGTCTTGTTAATTCCTACTCATTATTTAAATATCTCCTTCTCAGGATAGCCTTCAAGGAAACTCATCTCAAACCTAATTAGACCAAGAAATACTCTTTCACAATCCCCTATAGTTTACCAAAATGTGGTACCTATCACATTTTGTAGTTATATGTCAATTTATATAATTATTTTATTAGCATTTATCTCAAGCAGTCAGCTGTTAGTTATGGTGTCTATGTTCTCACTTTTTTATCTCAAGCACCTACCACTATGCATATCATATAGTGAAAGTGCCCTAAATAGTTGAAAATGAATGAAATAATTGAAGAGCTTTACTATAGAAGAGAGCCAAATAAACTTTTCTGTTGCTCTTTTGGATAGAACAATGGAATCCACAAGAAAAGATGAAGGATGGGCAGCTTTTGATTGAAATCAAGCAGATTTCTCATTATTAGAATATCCAACTGAGAAATGGGCCAGATCAGGGAGTAGTGGGCACTCTGTCACTGGAAATGTTTAAATGTTTAAACATAAAATCATATTTTATTAAATGATGTCTGCAAAGGGACTTGTTACATTGATGAGGAACACTGAACGGGGACATCACCATTCCCTCTCAGCAGTGTGCTGTGGCAGAGAGTGAGCTAGATGTATCTGATTGCATCCTCCCTCTACTACTTTTTTCTAGTGGCCTTGTGCAAGTACCTTATCTTCGCTGAGCCTCAGATTTCTCATTTATAAAGTGGAGATAATATTATTACTCATAGTTGGGGCACAACATGGATTAAATGACAGGTTATTTGTGAAGCAGATAGTACAATGACTGACACAGGAAAATGTTCAATAAATAGTAACTACTTTTATGAGGCAAACAGGACCTAGTGAATAGCACAGGATGTGGAGACAGGCACATGTGCTTTTAAATTCCAATAGCTATTTGTCGGTTGTACCATTCTGGCTAAGTCACTATGATCTTAGACTATCAGTTTCCTTACCTATAAAGCAAAAATATTAATATCTTTTATTTTGCATGATTATTTAGAGTAAAAAGTGTAAAAACATAGGTACAGAACTTGGCCCTATTATGTACCCAATACATGCCTGTGGGACCAGATGACTTGAACCAAGGACATGGTCAAATAATGCAGATGTTTGTGGGTGCCTTCTGCTTTGTTTACTGGGCATGCAAACTGAAGGTGTGAAATCAACCATGCTGCACAACAGAAAGGGCACATTCTAGAGGCTGACAGGGAAGAAAAGAACACGGTCAGGATCGTTAGTATTTAGGATGAGGAAATACTTTGGGGGAAGAGGTATTAAGTAGTGACGGTGACAAAGCTTTGCTGTGTGGTGTAACTGTTTTTTGATTTCCCTCCAAGCAGCTAATTTGATATTATTCAGCAATTCTTGTGAATATTTATTTATTTATTTTTGAAAAGAATATTTGTGAGGCAAGTCAAGGTGGACTCAATGTAAAGGCAGAGACTACCACAGGGCCTAGTATCATCCTGGTTTTACTAGATTTTTCCTCCTTCCCTGACTAATTCTTTTCTTTTCTTTCTTTCTTTCTTTTTTTTTTTTTAATAAGTTCATCCTTCATTGTGAAATGAGGCAAGACAGTGCTACAATTTTCTTTCTTTTTTTTTTTTTTTT
>NW_003852396.1:11216135-11397539 GCF_000181295.1 Otolemur garnettii
CAAGTAGCTGGGACCACAGGCGCCCGCCACAACACCTGGCTATTTTTTGGTTGCAGCCGTCATTGTTGTTTGGCAGGTCCGGGCTGGATTCAAATCTACCACCTTAGGTGTATGTGGCTGGTGCCTTAGCCACTTGAGCCAGAGGCGCCAAGCCAGCTACAATTTTCAAGTGTCCTTAAACCCCATGATTTAAATGAACTAAATTCCCAAATTTCCTTCTACCCTTTTTGTTTTAAGTCCTTGCCTAAAATTCTGGGTTTTATTTGAGTTCCTTACAGTCTATGAAAACGTCTTCAGCTCTATCCCTTAGCTATGCTCATGTCTGGGCTTATCACATCCTCTTCAGTGTTGCAATTGCAGTGCAGCTCATTCAACTGTGCAGGATCTGTGGATTGACTGGATGTGGGAACTTTGAGGAAGACTTCTGGATTTCTGGTGCAGCAGGTGGTTGGATGATAGAGCCATTTCCTGAGAATGAGAATGCTGGGAGAGCAGATGGGACAAGTACCACCAGGTAAGTTCTTGAAGTAGCGGTCTCTGTGAGGGAGCCAAGCTGGTCTTCTGTCCTGTGAATAGTGACTATAGAACAGTCCTAACCCTGGCAGACCCACCTGCCTTGCTCCAGTGGTGGAAGTGGTAATGGGTGTGGATGTTCTGTGTAGTTCTTAGGTGCTGAGGTTCTGACAACTTTTCTAGCCTATTGATAGCAATGAGAATGAAATGAAACAATAGGTGCCAAGGAAATCACTAAAATATAAACTGATTAATATATAAATACATTATTGCATTCTTGGTAGTGACTTTAAGAACCATAAAATTCCAAATAATAACACAAATAAATCAGTAAAACCAACCCAATATCTTCCAAACGTGCCCTTATTTGAACTGTTTTTCATGCTATTAACTTTCTCAGCACCTTTTCAACTAATATCAGACTCTTTTGAGAGAGAGGGAAGTGCCATTCATTCAATCATTTATTAAATCAAACTAACAAATATTTATTGAGTGCCTACTATATGGCAGGAGCCAATCTAGTGGGCAGGGATGCAATGATGGACAAAACACAGGGGCCTGTTGGAGTTTCAGGTCCAGCATTTGCTGGTGGTGATTGCTGGGGAAAGCTGTCAACCATGGGTCAGGCAGATAAGATACTACAGATCACTGCTTGCTGTGGCTTGCTCATCAATATGTCCCCCAGCACAAGGTCTACCATGCAGTAGGAACTCTGTAACTATCTGCTGAGTGAATGTGTAAGTTCATATCTGGAAATCTGTTTCTTCTGGGCCAACAGTTGACTCTCTCCAGCTGATAACTCACTTGAGCTAATGTGTTTTGCTTCAGAGGTGCGTTTTAACACTAGATTTGTGGTTAATGCTGGACCAGAAGGAGACCCTGTAATGAAGTTTCAGTAAAGCCAGTGGGAAACTGTTTTGGGCGCCCAAACTTTGGTCACTTTTAGCTGATGTTTACTATGCTACATCCTCTCTTTCAACTCAAGGTCTGTTTTATTAAGCAGGTGAAGCATATTATGCAGTCTTAGTAATAAGAGAAAGGAATTATAGCTTCTTTCACAGTTGTTGATTCTAAGTTGTTTCAGCATCCTTCAGGATTTTATTCATTTAATACAAGCTTGCTAAAGATTCAGTTCAACTCCATAGGAAACTTAGTAGGAAGAATTATTTGTTTAACTGCTTGCTAAGTAAGATTGTAAAAATAAAACCTTGAGGAAATGCTTGAGGGGATCAGATATGTTACAAGGACATGGGATTCTTGGCAAAGAATATAATTCTTTATAAAATCTCCATGAGCTCAGTAGTAACTATTTTCTAAGACTCAAACTCAATAGAACACTGTCCAGTGCTAAAAAGTAGAGAGGAGAAGTAAATGGTTTCAGAAAGATAGATCTTTTCCCCACTTCTCTGAATCAGAATTTGACTTCTCAAATTTTATAAAAGCAATAATTGGCTAAAAAGGATGAAATATACAGTAGAGTTTATCATGGTATTTTCTTAATGAACAATTTAAAGAAATACAACATAATGATAACTGAAAAATAATTCTAATTTTTAGAAAAATAATATCTAATTTGTTTATACGTATTCATTTCACAGCAACTGGAAGATCAGAACAATATGAATTCTGAGTGACAAGGGAACAGCATGTGGCACATGGGCCTGGGATTCACCTAACATCAGCTCTTCTAGTAATAAGAAGGGTGAATGAAAAAGCCAATTAACTTATTTCCTTTGTTTATTTGTTATGAGACAAGATCTCACTCTGTCACCCAGGCTGGAGTGTGGCTCACTGTAGCCTCAAACTCTTGGGCTCAAGTGATCCTTCTTCCTCAGCCTCCCAAGTAGCTGGGACTATAGCCATGTGCCACTGCATCCAACTAATTTTTCGTAAAGACAGGATCTCGTTATGTTGACCCAGCTAGTCTCAAACTAGGAATCCTCTCCCACCTTCGCCACCCAAAATGCAGAGATAATGGGTGTGAGCCAACTTTCCAAAGTTGTAAAATGTGAAGGTTAGAAAGGATGACACATACTGTTCTTCTAGTTCTAATACTGGATGATCTTTGTGATGCCTGATTTTAATGTTAATAGGGAAATTAGGTGAGAACCTCTTCTTTACTATTAAAGAGTCAGAATTTCTGATAAATTAAACACAACATAATATTAGCCTGTGTCCTAGATTAACTGTATTTAAAATATTCTGATTTAAGGTTTTTACTCTTCAAGTGATATGCATGATATCTGCCTCCTGGCCATTAAATACCAATTTAGAGTCTTCTCATTTATAATAACTCCTATGAATTGATAATCATTCTCTCAATAAATTATTGGCAAGTGATAATTAAACTATAAAAACAATATACAGATTCTCTAGTATTTCTCCAAATTACACAGGTATGATTTCTGCTTCCGATAATTAAACAGAAATTTATCTGAGACTTGCCTTTTCACCGAATGCTACTGGAACACTGGGGGAAACGCACAAAGCAGCTGTTTTCTGACATTGTACAAGAAAGAGGCCATGCAGTTGTGTGATCCCTGAGAAAAGTGGGCCTGCCCTGTGAACAATCACCCTGGGCTTCTGCCTGGAGGCAATTTATGGACCATGATACAAGGAGGCAGGAGGCAGACACAGCATGGTGGTCTTACAGAGCTGCGAAATGCAAAATTCACCGGATGGGCTTAATGCAAGATTCTAGAGAAGAAAAGATTGCTGGACTGGAAATCATAGTAATAGAAAATGAAGCATGAGAGAAGAAAGAAAGAAGAAAATATTTAGGAGAGCCTCAGTGACTTGGTGGGTAACAAAGGAGTCTAATTTTGCCAATGTATAATTAAAACTCTAGAAGAAAGAAGGCAGAAAAAAATTAGAAAAAATATAGCTAAGGTTTTTCCATATTTTAAGAAAACTCTACCTATACAAATATGAGAATTTTAATAAACTTGAAGCAGGATAAACTCCAGAAAATCAAACAAAGATAAATTACATTGGGGGTGGATTAAGAACGTCATCAGGCTAAAACACAGGGAGTCAGAAAATGAGAAAGACATTAAGTGATTAAAGAAAAAAATATTTTTCATCCTAGAAATCCATATCCAGTAAAAGTATATTTCAAAATTGAAGTCAAAATAAAACTTCCTCAGTTAGCAATAGTTGAGAGAATCTGTTGCTGGCAGACCTGCACCATAAAAAATATTAAAGGAAGTTCTCTAGACAGAAAGGAAACAATGCCAGATGGAAACACATCTACAGAAAAGAATGAAAACCAGCAGAAATGATGGATATTAGGGAATTTTCTTCTTTTTGTTTCTTTAAAAGGTAGTTGACTATTTACAGCAATAATAATAATACAATATGAGGCTACAGCATAAGTTGAAGCAAAATATATAAAAAGTTACCACAGAGAACAGGAGAGGGGAATGAAAATATATATGGTACAATTTTTATATTGTATGTGAAGTGGCATGATATTATTTGGTAAGTTGAAGATGTGTATGGGAATCCTAGAACTTAAAACAATTATATAGCTAATAAACCTATCAATCAAATAGAGGACAGAAGATGGAATCATAAAAAGATCCACTTAATCTAAAAGAAGGCTGAAAAAAAGAAAAAAGGAATAAAAAATAAAACAGATCAATAGAAAACAAGTTGATAGCTTGAAATTGTATTGATAATTGCATTAACTACATATATATTGTCTAAACATTTCATTTAAAAGCAGGGATTATCAAACTAGATAAAAAATCATGCTATCTACAATAAAGATTAAAAATGAGTTTAAGGAACCTGAATAAAGAGGCAAATATGAATCAAAAGAAAGCAAGATCTATAACCCATTATAGCCCAGGAATATGGGGAAAGGAGAGAGGGAGGAGAGGGGAGGTGGGGAGGATGGGTGGAGGGAGGGTGATTGGTGGGACCACGCCTATGGTTCATCTTACAAGGGTATATGTGAATCTTTCTAAATGTACAATATAAATGTCTTAACACAATAACTAAGAAAATGACATGAAGGCTATGTTAGCCAGTTTGATGAAAATATTTCAGATTGCATATAGAACCAGCACACCATAGCCCATAACTGCATTAATGTACACAGCTATGATTTAAAAAAAAGAAAGAAAGAAAGAAAGAAAGAAAGACAGACAGACAGACAGCAGGAATGACTTATATTAGTATCAAACCAATTATTTTCCAAAACAGAAAATATTACTCATTATAAGGAGGGAATTTTCTGAATGATTAGGAGGCTAGATCATCAGGAATACAGAGCAAATATCAATTCACATAATAGAGCTGTAAAATATATGACTTCAAAATCCCCTTTCAGTAATTGATCCATAAAAAGTAGAGAGAAAGTCAGTAAGAATATAGCAGATTTGAACTTGACTTAATTGATATTTACAGAGTACTCTACCCAATGTAGGTAAAATACATATTTTTCACAATTATGTAAGGAATAATTACCTAGATAAGTCTTATGCTTATCTATGAAACAAACATCAATTATTTTAATGGCTAGAGATCTTATATAATGTATCTATAGGGTTTCCCTGAAAATAAGACACTGTCTTATATTTATTTTTTCTCAAGAAGACACACTAGGGATTATTTTCATGGGATGTCTTATAAAAGGTATTCTAGTCTTCCTTACCACTCTGCACAGAAATGCATGGTTTAGCTATGCAGATACACTGCATAGCCACATCTATCACTAAGTCTTATTATCGGGGTAGGGCTTATATTTAACAAATGCAAAGAAATCCTGCTAGGGCTTATTTTTTGGGTAGGTCTTATTTTCGGGGAAACATGGTAATCAGAAAAAAATTAAATTAGACATCTAAAGGTACTTCTATGAGTAACTTGAAAAATATAATTTTGTGGCCAAAGATAGTGATAACTTTCAATGTTCATAAACACAAATTTTTATCAGAATTCTTAGTATGCTATTGTTAACTTAAGATATTCTCATGTTTTCAGCCATTATCAAATTTATTTTAAAAACCTTAAAAAGTTTAAATAATTCCTATTGTTTTGGAGTAGTTTTCTCTGTAATATGTGTTTGAAAAACACTTCCCCAGTTGAACGACAGGTTTTGTTAAAGGGATATGTGAAATCACCTTTCTCATCATCCCAGTTCTATATGGTGACAGAGACTTGCTCTTTGAGATTCTGGGCAAGAATTGAAAAAAGCTTCTGTATATCCAAGAACACACAGTAGGTAAAGCAAGCAGACAGCCCTCAGAATGGGAGAAGATATTTGTAACCAGAATCCACAGAGAACTCAAACGTATTAGCAAGAAAATAACAAGTGATCCCATCTCAGGGTGGGCAAGGGACTTGAAGAGAAACATCTCTGGCCTACAGACAGATGTGCTTGGCCTACAGACACATGAAAAAATGCTCATCATCCTTAATCATCAGAGAAATACAAATCAAAATCACTTTGAGATATCATCTAACTCCAGTAAGATTAGCTCACATCACAAAATCCCCAAACCAGAGAGGTTGGCATGGATGTGGAGAAAAGGGAACACTTCTACACTGCTGGTGGGAATGCAAACTAATACTTTTCCTTTTGGAAAGATGTTTGGAGAACACTTAGGGATCTAAAAATAGACTCGCCATTGGATCCTACAATTCTTCTATGAGGTATATATTCAGAAGACCAAAAATCACATTACAACAAAGATATATGTACCAGAATATTTATTGCAGCCCAATTCATAATTGCTAAGTCATGGAAGAAGCCCAAGCGCCCATTGACCCATGAATGGATTAATAAATTGTGGTATATGTACAGCATGGAATATTATGCAGCCTTAAAGAAAGATGGAGACTTTACCTCTTTCATGTTCACATGGATGGAGCTGGAAAATATTCTCTTAGCAAAATATCTCAAGAATGGAAGAAAAAGTATTCAATGTACTCAGTCTTCTTATGAAAGCTATAACCCAACTATAGCCCAAGAAGAAGGGAAAAGGGGAGAGGGAGGGGAGGGAAGGGGGGAGGATGGGTGGAGGGAGAGTAATTGATGGGACCACATCTATGGTGCATCTTACAAGGGTACATGTGAAATTTACTAGGTGTAAAATATAAATGTCTTAACACAATAACCAATAAAATGCCATGAAGTCTATGTTAACCAGTTTGATGAAAAAATTTCAAATTGTATATAAAACCAGCACGTTGTACCCCATGATTGCATTAATATACACATCTATGATTTAATTAAAAAAAAGACTATTAGGAAGAGATTTTGTAAGCTTTGAGAAAAGGAAGCAATCATGATTATTAGATTTCACAAATTCATCAAGAATAAACCACCCACGTCAGAGTCATTTCCTTCTTTTGTGGGTTAGATAAACAAAGGACATGTTTGGGTTTCAGCACAGTGTCAGACAGAGTCTCTCCTGACATTGCTGTAGACAGGTGGAACCATATGAGTATGATTTGGTATAAATAAGGTAATTCACAGGAAATCCAAGGGCTAGATTCAAAGGGTCAGTGTTTATCTAAATAATGATAATTCTAGAGAGATAGAACTCTTCCTTCAACCTGTGTGTTGGGGACTATGTGTGTATGTGTGTGTGGGGGAGTATCTGTATTTTCTTTGACATTTTAAGCATGATATTTTAAATGAGAATGTGATGCTCATAAGAATTTTAGCTAGTTCAAAATTCAAAAGGGCATTTAAAACATTTGGTTCCAGAATTATATCCATTAAGAACTCAAGTGACTCTGAAACAATAAACATTTAAAAGAAATAAAGGTATATAGATAATGGTAAATTTTTATCACTGATTTCCCAGAAAAATAATTATGCTAATAAAATGTGATCTATAACAGGACTTAAAAATTTTTAGGTGATTACATTTTCAATATAATTAGTACTATGTATTGAAAAAAATACGAAAATTTTTTAAGAGTTGGGGGTTGGATTACTAATCTTGGATCTATTTCTGGACCCATATCCTTTCTCTCCTTTGCCTCCAGAATATGATCTCAGAATACATTAAGCTAGAAAAATGAACTGATGTAAGGGATGTGATACACACATTTTTTCTAAGCTACTCAGAGTCTCACATGGAGTTTTACCTTTGACTGAGAACAGCATAATTTTAGAGGAAAATTGGAACACTTTTAGAGTACAGGTAATTGAATAGAGAAGAGACTCAAATTTATTTCATGTGAGGAAGTCTAAAGAACAAAGGATTTTTGACCTGGACAAGTGCTGGTTCTAGGGGACCATATAATTTATCTTCAACACTTGAAGAACTATTATTTGAGAAAGGGTTTAAGAAACCAGCTTGTGATAACAAAAGTTAGGATTTTCCCACATTGCTATCTAGAAGTGTCCTGAGATCTCTGAGTGGTGGTGAGCTGACCACATTTCAGGTGTTCAAGCAGAGAGCAGATGACTAGTTAGCTGAATAGAAACACTGCCAGTAGACTTTTAATATTCCCTTCATTATTTAGAGTCTTTAATTTTATAGAAACAACAGTAAGGGGAATATAACAGACATTTTTAGCATAATTTTATTGGAAGTTCAAAATGCAACTAGATTAAAATAGAAACAAACAGTCAAATAACAATAGCACTGACGGGTTAAGGCAAGCAGGCAGTTGCTGGCCAGGAGAGAATAGTGTTCTAACCGCTATTCTAAACACTCAGCAAGCCCTAATTATTTACTTTTGGACACAGGTCCCTGGTGTATATTTTCAACATTCTTTAAGGGAGCTGACTGCTAAATGTTTTCATCCCCATCTCTACTGTGAGCCTTGGAGTCTTGGCAATGCAAGAAGCCAAGGGACCCTTCATTCTACTGAAGGTGAATGTTCTTGGCTCTGATGGAAGTAACTCTGTAGTTACACAGGCTCATGCTTTTTATCTCAGACATTGCAAAGACCTCCCAGGAAGAGCTGCCAAGACATCCGTGGTCCATGTGGTGTCTCCATGCCATAACCGGGACACTTTGTGGAAGGCCTAACTGGCGTCCATGCAGCACCCTCAAGGCCACAAAGCTTGTATCCTGTGCTCCTTTTCACCCCCAAATCCTCCATTCCCAATGTTCTTTACTCATCTATCAGACATTTACCATCTGTCTAAAAGTGTGTCAAAGATCTTCTTTTTGTATTTTATGCCCTTGCTGCTCAAAATGTTCATCTCCCTCTGGGAGCTTGTGAGACATGCAGGTTGCTGGGCCTTACACCAGAACTCCTAAACCCAGAACACATTTAATGAGATTTCCAAGTGATTTAAATGCACATTAAAACAGAAAGCGCTGTTTTAGACTCTCTCCTTATAAGCATATACATTTCATGAGCACGTTATGTGGTTATGAAGCACTTTCTCACATTGTTCTAATTTTACTTTTTTAATGAATGCTTCAAGATGTATCCCTTAGTTTAAGGACAATGAGATTTTGGGGAACTATTGCTTAAACTGGAATCTTCCAATAATCCTTCACTCTCAATCTTCCGAACCCACTGGCTACCAATTACAGAAATTTAAATCTTATCTCTGAACTGTTTCCCTTCCACCTTGCCACAGCAGAACAAGATCAGGCTTTATCATCCCCGTCCAGACTGTAAAGGGCTCCCTGTTTCTGGTTTGTCTCTGCTTTCATCCATTTTCCAAACTGTGAGCAAAGATACAATAATTTTTTATTGAAAGCATACTTGTCCAAAGACAATTCTGTGGCTTTGTAGTTTGCATGAAAATCTTTCTGTAATCTGTCTCTAAAAATGTTTTAGTTTCTTCTGTTACCACACTCCTACCACTTTAATTCTGATTATAAGCCACTGCTGCTCATTCACGCATTGCCATTTTTCTGAAAGCCCATCCTCATTCTTCCTTCTCCTCTGCTTTCCAGACTCATCATGTAAATAAGCCACCCACCGTCTTCCCAGGAAGAATGACTCGATTCCTTCTCTGCTAATGTTCTTATGCCATTTATTTCCTTGTCTTTATGCACTGTTACATTATGAGTGCCTGAAAGCTAAGAATAAGGATGGCATTAAAGAATTTCATTTAAAAAATAGCTTCTGTGGTTAAAATATTTAAAAATCTATTTTACTACTTGCCACTTTATATAACTTACATGAGTTACCACTCTAACCTCACTTTCCTTACTTATAATGTGAGGAAAATTACACCTGTCTTGAATGGATTTTCCAAGAATTAAAATAAAGTATGAAGATTTGGTTTACCTGATCTTTAGTTCATAATGACTTAATTTTTTTTTCTTGAAGGAAATGGTATATTGGATGGCAATGTGGCAGGGGCTTAATTAGGAAAAGTAACAAGAATCCAACTTCTAAGATTAGAAGGCAAGGGTGAGACTTTATCATAGGAAGGAGAAAGAAGCCCAATAACTAGAACTAAGAAAGAAGATGAGAGAGTTCATGGTGACTCGCCTGGAAGGAAGTTTCTGAGGATGGAGCCCAGCACCCCAAGTGGATGGGCACAGGTGACACAGAGATAGGGAACAAATTACGTTCCTACAAAGTGTGGGGTCATGCTTTCCAAGTTGTATCTAATATCCTTCCTGAGAACATTCAGCACCTTGTGAGTCTTTGCACGGAATGAACTTACGTTTTCCCTTCCTTCCCCCCTCCTTCCCTCTCTTCCGTTTTTTGCCTTTCCCTTCCTCCCCCCTCTCTCTTTTTCTTTCACTTTCTCTTTATTCTACCTGCTGAAAATGTCAGGAAGATCTAGTGGAGTTAACTTGGTGCCAATGAATATTTGTTCAATGTACACTCAATTAAAACCAACAGACAGAGCACACACAGTTGGAGACAACTGCTTGTCATTATCAGCCCTAAGAGTTTTGAACTAGTATCTTAGAATGGGAAGAGTAAGCTGCCACTTTCTGTGAGTCAAATACAGTGGTTCTGATGGAAGAAGATGGTGTTAAATTCAAAACGTAGTCCATATGATAAAAAAAACCCTTAAATATTATTTCCTAAAATGTATTCTTAAAAACTTTATTTTTTATAATACTTGTTAATCATATAACAAATTCTCGTTCACTTCAAAAGGAAGGAGGGTGGGAAAAAGTGGTGCACATCCTGGACTACAGCCTGGGTAGCCAGGACTCAGACAGGATTTGGGGACAGAAGAGCAGGGATCTACAGATGTCTCACACTCATGATCCATCTGGAGCCCAGTAGAGGCTGAATTTAGGGATCACCTACACACTAGGTGCCTTGGTCATAGCCATGTGCCTGGCTGCTTTGGTGGGTGTGCCACCTCATTTTAACTACTGCATCTTTGTTTTTGCCACAACTGAGTATATATATACTGTTTCAGGGGAATGGTATAGGGCTGAGTGCAATTTGTTGCAAGAAAGAAGTAAACATAAGCATCAGAGTATGACACCAAGCCAACGAATAGACAGGGTCAAGGGGGCTGTGCCTTGGGAGTGTGGCAGGAGTACAGTTAGGTCAGAAAACTGTTCTCTCATCCTGGGACATTATGCTAATTAGCTGATGATAGAGCGTGAATAAAGTGTGGCAACTATGGATGTACTTATGTGAGTATTTTTATGCTATGGTAGTGACTGGGTTATAGTTTTTGCTTATAGGTCTAATATTGCTTTGAGATTTTTGTTTCTTTCAGGTTTGCACCCATAATTCTAGAATTTAAGTATTATGACAAAAATCAGTTAATAATCACTGCAACAGTGCTGTTACAGGTTTTTGTTCTTTTCTCAAATTTGTAAGAAGCATGGGGAAACGTTTGATGCTTATTGGATGGCTACTGTATAACAGGTTGCTTCTGTTATTTTGTTAAGTACTCAAAATAATCAAGGTAGGAATTAATATTCCCATAGATAGATAAGGAAACCAAACTTTCAAGGGTTGAATACATTTTTCAAGGTCACAAAGCAAGCAAAACTGAGCTTTAACTCCAAATGCAAATTGATTTACATTCTACATATTTCCCTACTATTATAGGTTCCTCCTTAATCTTGTCATCACTTTAGATTTTAATTTTTTTTAAATTTAGATTATTATGAGGGTACAAATGATTAGGTTACACTGTTTGAGTTTGTTAGGTAAAGTTCAAGGTGTAGTTCAGCCCCTCATCCATAGCGTATGCTGTACATTGTGCCCTTTAGGTGAGAGCACACCGATCCCCTCCCTCCTCTCTTTTCCTCCCCTCTCTCCTCCCCCTAATACTACTTGAATTTAACTGTGTTTTTCTCTCTTCTGGGCAAGTTGTTGTTTATTAGTTGCTTTCATATTAGTATTGAGTACATTGGTTACTTTCTTCTTCATTCTTATGATACTTTACTAAGAAGAATGTGTTTCAGCTCCATCCAGGTTAATACAAAAGATGTAAACTCTCCATCTTTTTAAAGACAGAATAGTATTCCATGATGTACATATACCATAGCTTGTTAATCCATTCAGGGGTTGATGTGCACTTGGGTTGATTTCATGTCTTGGCTACTGTGAATTGAACTGTGATGAACAGGCTAGTGCAAATGTCCTTATGGTACAATGATTCTTTTTTCTTCTGGGTCGGTAACTAGTAATAAGATTGTGGGATCAAATGGAAGTTTACTTTTAGCCCTTTTCAGATCTTCATTATTCATACTTCTTTCCATAGAGGCTGAATTAATTTGCAGTCCTACCAGCAGTGTCAAAAGTGTTACCTTCTCTCCACACCCATGCCAGCATCTGCAGTTTTGGGAATTTGTGATGTGAGCTATTCTCAATAGGGACTAAGTGATATCCCGTGGAAGCAATAAACATAAAATCAACTGCACTATTTATGTATGTGTTCTATTTCTATGGCTCAGATGACAGCATTATGATCTTTAGTATCCTGAGATAGATGCACCCTGGGCTTTCTTCTTGTCTTTTCCACTAACTGTATGACCTTAAGCAAATCCTTTTAAACTTTTAGTACCTCAGTTTTCTAATCTGTACAATGGAGAAGTTGGGACCTTTTGCTTTCTACAACCCATTCAAGCACTAATCTTCTGTGTCCACATAAAGCTTATGTATAAAAACTTCCACTTTAAATTCTATTTGGGTAGAAATAAAAAAAAAATAAACAGAGACTTCAGTAGTACCAGTGGAAACCTTTAGGTGACCAGAACTCATGGCTTAATGGATTCAAGCCTAATTGCTGAGTTCAATTTTGGTATCACATATTCATGATGGATGAGTGGTAACATTCGATTAGAAATGGCCACTGCTGAGACAATGTTGAATTACGGTCAAGTAGGAAAATACATGTGCTTTGGAATAACAGAGATTTGAATTTGAATCTTGACTTAATCATTTATGAATTACACATAAAGTGAACACAACTGATTCTCAGTTTTTCCCTTTGTCAATTGGGAGTAACTACGAGGCTTCTGTGAGAATCAAATGACACAATGGGAACCAATGAGATGGCAGGTGACATGGCACACTGTCACGGGGTGTGATAAGGCACTTAATCAGTGCTAACTTCTTCTTCTCTCCTGTATGTGTGACATTGGCATATACTTCAGAAAATAAAAATCTAAGCCTCATCAGCACAAAGTTCCCCAGATGACATCTCTGGACCATCAAACTATTAGGTCAGAATTGCAGAAAAGAGTCTATCTAGATCCTCTCCACTCCCACTTCCTGTTTCAGAAGAATAACACTTTTGCTTTCCATGCTCTTCCATTTTCTAACAATCTCTGGATAATCCTTTTCCATTTCCGAAGAAATATTGATGTCTGCAGACATGGAGGGCTGGCCACACACCCTGGATGTTTGATTTTCCTTCTACTGCCTTCTCTTGTGAGAAAGGCACAATTGGAGCTGTTTCTAGGTGATGAGCTCCCATGTTCCTTATAGCAGCTGCTGTTTATGTGTGGCGTCTGGTGGTGTTTAAACACCTGGTTCAGTATTTACCTGGGAGGGCTTCACTTCACTCTCTGACCTTACTCACAGGATGGAGTTATCCAGAAATTGAGAGCTTGGGGACTGCTATTAAGTATCCCCCAAACTGACCACTCCTCCTTTCCAGGAACATTATTGCAGGTAATAGGTTCTTGGATGATGGGTGCCACCATCTTTCCTTGGACTCTTGAAGCTGTGAGTACAATGAACATGATGAAGTAATTAAGAGAAGTACATCCCAAGGTTGTGGATAATGGAAAGGAACAAGAGGATGAATGTTTTATTTGCCTTTAGTACACCTTTTTGTGGGTTAAGAGAGGAAATAAAGCAAGGTTCCAGATTCTGTAACTCTTTTTCAGTACCAGTGCTCACTTGCAAAGTCACAGTGGCCATAGCAATAACTAGTGTTTTTAGATTCACTAATTTGTTCCAGCAAACTCAGGGGTCAGCACCCCATTTGTAGATGGAAGATGGAGGGCCTAACTTCCCAGGTCATTTCAAATCTTCTTTAGAATGAAGTCAGGAATTGAACAACATAAAACATATAATTTGTTCATAAAAACACATACAACCCCTAACAAGCAGATGTTACTATAGCACTATTAACCCATTTTACAAATGACAAAACATGCTTACCCCTCATGTTTGATTTGTTCTGTTCTATCAAGTAATTTGAAGAATGAGAAAGAGATGTGATACATTTGGACATTGTTAAAAAAAATATTGTGGGGTAGGAAATTTATCATGGAACTTGGGAATGTGGACATGGGTTCGGGGAAGTCTGTCTCTGACAAGTGACTTAACTCTGATCCTAGTTGCTAATCACTGTATGAGTTTTTAGCCACTCTGTGCCTCAGTTTCCTAATTTTTAAAATAGAAATTAGTAATTGTAAATTAGTACTGCTGTAAGAACTAAGTCAATTGCATGCCTGGGCAAACACTGAGGGATTTGTTGTCAGTGTTTACAATTCCCGGAAGGTGTTTGTTTGTATGGTTGGCTAGAAAGATGAACTAACTTGCAGTAAACCCCTCCTGCATGTACATAGACCTGGCTTGCTGGCCAGGTCTGCGTCCTGTGTAATTACAATGACATCTCAATATGTTCTCATGTCTCAAGTGGTCTTGCTCGTATCACATTTGCATTTGAAAGTTATAGCTCCGGAACCATGAACCCTGAACAGTCTCCAGGTAACTTGATGCCATGCAGAGCAAAGAACTTGCCTTCAAAATGCTGCCAGGAAGATTCACTTTTTATAGCACCTTTTATAGGAATTCCCGTGGAAAAGAATTCTCAGGAGAAGAATTTGGCTTCTTGGTTTGAAACACATCTGGTTCTTTGAGTTGTCAAAGAGTAAGTAGTCCATAACAATTGAGAGAATGAGGTAAATGTGAAATTGGAGCTGGACGAAGTCAGGAGAAATTCAAACTGCAGACAGTTTTGTTTATCTTCCAAAACATCCTGCTGGTTCGTAAAATAGATTTAAATTCTTCAAGTTAACCAAAATGAAAAACCAGTGGAGTTCCAATGGACGGATGCTGATGTAATTAATTCACATAATTCAAAGAGTACTTTCCAGTTTGTGCTTTTCTCCTCGTACACCCAATTTGTTACCTTTTGGTCAGTTTTCTGCCTAATGCTATCTTCTGTAATGTGCGAGTAGAGAAGGAAAAGAGACCCTGTAAGGTAACTATTATCGTAATCCAATATCTTAGTCACTTCAGAAATGTTTGCCAGATGAAGGAAATCTGCTCTTGATTAGTGGATCTGGACTAACAGTTCTGGAGTTGCTGTGACTTTTGTTAGTCCATTTTGTGCTCAATCTCTATACAGGTAGCTGATGGGGCCACCAGCATTTATAATCAGAGGTTTTCCTTTCAGATCCAGGGGTTCTTCATATTTCTTTGATAGTCTATGGGTTAAAGAAAATAGTAAGATTTGGAATTCTGTGAAAATTCAATTGTAACCAATGCAGTAGAGATATTTGATTATCTTAGAAGAGATTTCTGTCTCCTGTGAGCTCTTAAATAACAGTATTTACATATTAAAACAATTGATCTTGTGTTAACAGAGAGTGAAATGATGGTTGCCAGAGACTGAGAAGGACAGCTTATGGAGTATAAAATGGGGATGGTTGATAGGTGCAAAAATACAGTACAATAATTCGACAGAATGAATAATATTTGATAGCAGGACAAAGTGACTATAATCAACAACAAGTTAGGGTATACTTGAAAGAGAGGCAAGTTAGGGTATAACTAAAAGAGAGGCATTGAGATGTTTCTAACACAAAGAAATGATAAATGCTTGAGGTGATGGATGTCAACTATCATGATTTGATTAAGGAACATTATAAGCCTGAATCAAACCATCACATTTACTGTCAAGATATACAACTATTATGCACTCATAATAGTTAAAAATTAAAAACAGCATTTATTCACCCCCTTTGGCAACTATCACATACTGCTCTGGACTGTGCTTTTTTGCCCAGTGCCGTCTCCTTCCCTAGGCTGCAATCAATAACCTTGAGGGTACCTCTATATTCATGCTTGCCACCTCTGAAGCCGCATTTATAATTTTAGATTTTAGTAGTCACATTAGTAAAAATCAAAAGCAGACAAACAGATGAAATGAAACTAACTTAATACAATAGTCTTTCCTTATGCATAATTTCTATTTTTGTGGATTCAGTCACCTGTGATCAATCATGGACCAAAAACATTTTAAGAGGGAGAGATCATAATAACAGTGTATTGTTAAAATTGTTCTGTTTTGTTATTATCATTGTTAATGTCTTACTGAGCCTAATTTACAAATTAAACTTTGTCACAAGTATGTACGTATAGGGAGATGTGTAGTGCAGATTGTGAGGTGGCAAGACCGCCACAGACTGAGAGGTGAATTCAAGCAATGGCTCTCAACTTCTTCTCCTCCCTTCCTGAAACAGTAATTGTTCTTTCTCCTTGCTCCCTTGCCAGAAGCCACATAGTTTCTGTATACTCTTCTATCTTTTCCCCCAAACACATAGCCTTCTCTCCCTAAAGTTAATCTGTAGAAGTAATAGCTTCCCCTCAACCTTGTAAAATGAAAGTATTCCCACTCACTTTCCTTGCTAATTTGCAACATTGTTAGCATAAGCAACCTTGTTTAGGTACTATATAAATAAAGCTATTCACATAGTTCACTGCTGTCTGTAGTCATTAGATGTGCCAGACCTCCCCAAACCAGTTCTTTATCTTTTATGAAATCTATATCTCCTGTGTGATTTCTTTTCTTTTTTTAATTTATTTTTTATTATTAAATGATAGCTGTGTACATTAATGCAAACATGGGGTACAGTGTAGTGTTTTCATATACAATTTGAAATATTTTCATCAAACTGGTTAACATAGACTCCATGTCATCCACTTAGTTATTGTGTTAAGACATTTATACTCTAGTTTTAGAAAGATTCACTTATACCCTTGTAAGACAGACTATAGAGGTGATCTTTCCAATCACTCCCCCTCCACCCATCCACCCTTCTCCCCTCTCCCCCCATATTCTTGGGCTAGAATTAGGTTGTAGCTTTCATTTGAGAACTATAATTTAGTTTCATAATAGGGATGTGTACATTGGATACTTTTTCTTCCATTCTTGTGATACTTTGCTAAGAAGAACATTTCCCAGTTCCATCCATGTAAACATGAAGGAGGTAAAGTCTCCATCTTTCTTTAGGGCTGCATAGTATTCCATGGTATACACATACCACAGTTTATTGATCCATTTGTGGATCAATAGGCACTTGGGCTTCTTCCATGACCTGGCAATTATGAATTGGGCTGCAATAAACATTCTGATACAAATATCTTTATTGTAATGTGATTTTTGATTTTCCGGGTATATACCTAATAAAGGAATTGTAGGATCGAATGGTAACTTGTAGAACTGGTGTGATTTATTTTCTTAGTTCTCCACCATTCCCCCTCAGGTTTGTTTAGTCTTTGTGCTGGTTCTTGAAAGGGAAACAGTACATACAGTGCACAGGGCCCAGTGACTGTGCTATCTGTGGTTTCAGCATTCACTGGAGTCTTGGAATATATTCCTTAACAGATAAGCAGGGGGCTACTGTAATATACTTACTTAAGCCAATACATCCAAATCATTATCATTTTAACATGTTAGTAACATCAGAAATTATTAGAGATATTTAGTATTTTAAAAAATACTGAGTCTTCAACATTTAGTATGTATTTTGCATTTATAGTAGCTTTCAATTCAGATTAGCCAGATGTCAAATACTGGAAAACAATTTGATACTTCACTGTGGGAGGTTAACATCGGGTGCTGCTATAAAGCCATATTGTAAGGGTTCAAATCCAAGCTCTACTGATTCTGTAAGCTTTGACTTCATTTAGGAGAACAGTATTATTTGTGATAACAGTATTTAGCTCATGATATGTATTCCAAAGACATTTGTTAAGTGAATCAAAATATTTTTCTTAGGGAGTCAAGTATTGAATGAGATAAAATCCTTAGCCCATTATGTGGGACAAGAATGTGTTCAATACAAATTAGTTATTGGTATATTAAGGTAGTATCTAGGTACTAGAACATATCCAGTAAAAAATTTTCACCTTGTGTGTGTTAACCAATTTTTTAGCCTTCCTTTATACACATATTTTCTGTGAAGGCTTCATCTTTCTAACCAAGTCTATATAAGTAGACCTCCCAGGTATTTTTGTGTTTCCATTTCTTGGTAGATTATAAGCCCTTTGTTCTGGGGCATTGTATTATTTACGTAGGTATCCCTCCTTGTGCACCACACAGTCACTGGCAAATAGTAAATGCTCAGTGCACTTTAAATATATAAGAAGTAAATAATTTCATTTCTTTGCAGCATGAGAGGTTGAAATCTTTTCCAGAAAGCAGCTTATTAGAATGTTCTTCTGGTTTGAGCTGAATAGAAAAATATTTTTAGAAATAAATAAATATGATGTCAACTTTGAGTTTCTTCTCAAATATTTATTGAACCAATGAAGATTTCCTATCATATTGAAACTGATAATTGGCTTTAAGAATAGGAGAATGAGTGGTCCTGAAGAGGAGATAAAGTAGGTGATGGAAATTTTGTCAAAAGCCACAGCTAATTCTTGAAGGGCATATCATTATCCAGGATTTAAACTTAGATAAACTCCAAGTCTGCAGTTGTCAATCATGGAACATTCCCAGTGTTAGTCAGAACTGAGTTATCACAATGCAGAGTTTCCCTTTGCTTTTGGAGTTTGGTCACTACATATGTATTAACCCCAGTCTTTGACCTCTCCTTCTAAGATTCATATTCATTCCTTAATTTCCATCATATAATATGGAGGTGAGGCTGGGGTGAGAATTGCTGTTGTTGAGCAAATCACTTCTGTGTGAGGTAACAGTGTGCAGACGGTATTACTTTTTGTTTGCTCCTGCTGTTCAGTATGTCTGCTCCTGAGTGCCATTCCCAACTTCTCAGCCTTCTGTTACTGTCAACAGGAGTCCTCAAACTATGGCCCATGGGCCACATGCAGCCAACCTAGAACATTATCCAGCCCACTGGGTGTTTTTGCCACCGCTGCCCGTCCTGCTTAGCAGCTGAAGTCCACCCCTCCAATGGTCTGAGGGACAGTGAACTGGCCCCCTGTTTAAAAAGTTGGAGGACCCTTGAATTGCCATGGAATTTCGAATCACTGAGTTAGGTACTCGGACACAAACATGAATAAGTGCTATCTGTCTTCTCAGGTGTGGCTGCAGAGAGGACAAACACTCAGTCAGAAGCAAATACCATGAGGGCACGTGTAGACTATGTGCACATTATTCTGGGAGTGCAGAGTAAGGGCAATTAATAGTCAGCTATTAGTTAAACATTAAAAAAGCAAAACCATCAGGCTCTATTTTCTCCTTGGTCAGGTGACCTTAAGTAGGTGAATTAACCTGCTAAGCCTGTGTTTTATTGAAAAATTGATATAATTACAGTACTTAACTTCTGAGGATGAAGTTGACTAGGAACCTATGAAGGACTGGCAAGCAGGAAGAGGCCTGTTACATGAGTTGATGCCCATGGAGCACTTGGCAGAGTGGGAAGTGCCGACTGAGCATCTGCCGTTGTTGCTGCTATCTAAACAGGAGACAATTTGTTGACTTCTATGGATTTCTACATTTTTTGTAATTGAACAGACTGTGACAGAATTTCGCTTTGTATCTAGACTTAAGATCTTCTGGTGACAGAATGAAAATTCATATATATATGTGTGTGTGTTTCAAATCATGATTTTCTAATTCATTTCAAAGCTGAGTGGAAGAGTACTTTGAGGAAACGTATTCTGTCAGTAGGAAGAGATAGTCTAAAGCCCAAACAACTTAAACCTGTGATAGATCAGCCCAAACTATTTAAACCTGTGATAGAATAGCTGGATAGATCAGAGAAATGGAATAGATAACTCAGAGGCAACTTTCATCCAAATATTTTTTCATTTATTTCTGGTAAATTCCAGAAATGAACAATTCATAAGTTTTAAATGGCATGGAAATGCAGTGTTCTGAGTAGCATCCAAGAGATCTGAGTAACAGCATGAAATCTCTCACTATTCTGCTCCCTCCCACCTGGGATGTGAATCATCTCTTTCCCTAGGTATCCAGGTTGACTTTGCTACACCCCAGTCATCACTGAGTAGCCAACTCAGTTATCAGATCAACTGTTGTGATCTCACAGTGCTTGTGTTCAAGTAACTCTTCCTTTACTTAGTGTTGTCTCTGAAGGCCAAGAGCAGTGATGCTGGCCTGTAGTTCTAATTCTTCTATTTTATTATTGGTTCCCTTGCTGTACCTAATCAAAAAATTAAGCTTTACTATAGGTCTGAATATATAGAAAAAAATCATTGCATATATAATGTTTGGTACTATCTACAATTTCAGGTATCTATTGGGGGTCTTAGCACACATCCCCTAGTATAAATGTGGACTAGTACACATTTTATGATGGTAAATACCTTTTACCTTTTTAGTACATTTCCGTGGCATTCTGAGCTTCCTC
This sequence comes from Otolemur garnettii, assembly GCF_000181295.1. Lineage (NCBI taxonomy): Eukaryota > Metazoa > Chordata > Mammalia > Primates > Galagidae > Otolemur > Otolemur garnettii. The sequence goes on from NW_003852396.1 coordinate 11,236,595, forward strand.
TTTCATAACAATGCTGACATGTATAACTACAAGTTGGTTGTCTGGCTCCTCATTGTGTTATAACATACATGAGTGGGGAGGCCATTCCTTTCTGGCTCGCTGCTGTCCCCCTGTGTCTAAGCAGTGCTTGACACATTTGGCCACTCAAAAACTGCTAGGCCAAAGGAATTAAACAACAGAAGAAGCCAAAGTGGATGGAGATTTGACTAGATAAAAAATAAAACAAACATTCTTTTTCTTTGCTATTATAGTTCACTGTAGAAGATAAACAATTCCAAAATGGTAGAATAAAGACCGTTTCACTTTTTCCTTCTCAAAAATTACCCCCAAGCAAGTGAATGAAAGACAAAACCCAAACACCATCAGTAATGAAACTCTTTGATAAATGGAAAAAATAGAAGTAAATCCATGGCACAGAGGAAAATTATAGTTAAGTGCCTGCAGCCTGAGGCATCAGTAGGAAACACTTCAATTTACCCCACAAACTTGTGTAGCCATAGGATTGGAAGCTCCAAGCACTGAGACAGGTGAGAATGAAGTCTGTGTGCGTGGCGGGGATTCATTTGAAAGTCTTTTAAAGGATAATTTGGATCCCAGGGTGTTTACTCTCTACCTAGAATAAGCTACTGACTCTGGTGGGACAGAACCAGATGGGCTAGAGGGAATGACAGGCACTGAGAAGTGGGGGTACTGAGGTCTGGGACAGAGATAGGGGTGCTCTGAGTGAGTGTTCTCAGTGAACAGCATTCAGTTCCAGGGTTTAACAGACAGGATGGTGCATCTCAGGAAAGAGGTGAGAGAAGCCTTCTTTGGGAATCTGACACCACCACACAGGAAAGACCAGCAGCTCCTGACTCTGAGTCGGAGAAAGGCAGCTGACCCCTAGATCTCTGACTTTGAGTCTTTCCACCGGGAAAGGCAGCTGGTCCCCAGATCATGCACGCTGACACACGCGAATCTCACTCCTAGACCCAGAACCTCCAGCCTGCCCTTCAGTGTCCCACTCAAGAAAACATAGGCTGGCACAGGTCATCAATGTTTGAGAAAGCCTCTAACACGCAATAAGGAGGTTAGGCAGACAATAAACAAAAACGTGGGAGACTTAGAATAAACAGAACATGCAGGTAGAGCAAAACATTAAAAAAGCAAACAAACAAAAGCTGCTGTTAATATCTTTGAAGAGAAATAAAAACATATAGATATAGAAAGCTACTAGGAGATGTTCATCAGAGAACTATGATCTGACATGTTTTATAAGCCTATTTTCTGGCTGTGTTGGAATAATCTATGGAGGGAAAGGGCAGAAACAGAAGCTTTGTTTGGAGGCTCTGAAATCAGCTACGCTGAGAAGTAGTTGGATGCCAGATATCATTTTTATAATAATTTTTAAGTAGTGCTATCAGGATTTGTTGATAAATTGCATATAAAAAAGATAAAAAAGAAGAGTCAAGAGTGGAAAAATTAGGAACTGGCTTCTCTGGGTCAGCTTTCCATTGCGTTGTCCAGGAACCTTCCCTGTTGGCTTCTTGGCACAGAGGCCATTCCAAGGTGGTTAAGTTTTGTAAAGACTTGCCTTTTGTTTGTCAGTAATGTGCTGAGTGGTAAGTCCTTCACTTCTGCCGTTCACTTGTCATCCAGAGCCGTCAATAGAGAGCAGAGCAATGACTCGAACCTTAGAGTGACTCTCATGGCAAATTCCTTTAACGAAGGCTCATTCACAGTCCTAGACTGCAAATCTCATTAACGCAACTAACCAATCCTTCCAATCTGATCATCTTACTACTGCACAGCTGGTGGACAGGAGTGAAATGAATTTTCTAGACCCCAAGGGAATAGGGTCAGAGCTGCTCAAAACCTCTGCTTTTCATGGAAATAGTCCTCCAAACATACAGGCAAATCTCTAAAACAGAAAATAAAACAAAAAAGAAAAAAAATTAAAGAGAACACTTCCATCTTATTAGCAGAGAAAAATCAACTTCTCCCAGTGGTTAGATGAAAGAACCAGGAAGTGTAGCTATAAATGACCTTCAGTGGGTAATTAATTTCTTTCAAATCATATGTCTTACCCATAAAATTATTATAAAGTTTATGTTTTACACCACATTATTATTTTTTTAATCAGGGATTACAGGAATGAGCCACCATGCCTGGCCCACACATTTAAAATTTTTTTTCCTTTAATTTCAGAATATTATAGGACTACACACATTTTGGTTACATAGTTTGCTTTTACATATTTTAAATCAGAAATTGTGTAATGTACCCTTTGGGTCAAAAAGCAAGGACAGCATCTCGTGTGTTTTAGTGTCCAGAATAGTTTTCTAAGATATGTGGAAAAGACATAATGTTCTAAACTGAAAAAAGGGGAACGTGCTCCGTGTGTTGTGTGTGAGGTAGCGAGAGGCGGCTCCTATTCCCGGGATACTGTGTGGCTGTTTCTGGGCCTTGCCGTGTGCTTGACCCTGTGCCCCCTCCCCTGTTCTTACTCCTCCTTTGGTATCTGTCTCAGCAATGCTTTTTTCTCACCAACCAAAGCAGACTGATCTTAAAATTCTTTGCCCCAATTTCCATGCTTTGTACATTTCTCTACGATTTGACTTATCATATAGGATTGAAGTTACTACACTCCACTTTTGATGCTAGTTTTTCACAGTGAGTTCCCGAAGGCAAGGGACATGTTATTTTTCTCTTCACCTTCAATTCTTAGCTCAGTGCCTGGCCGCCAGGGGGTCCTCAGTATTATTATAGAATGAATGAATGAAAAATGGCAAAGAAATGCTTGACCTTTTTTTAAGGGGATGACTTCATTGCAATGTAGATGTGCCCAACTATTTTTTAGGTTGTGCTTAGATTCACTATAGGATTCAAAAAATAGGTCAGTCAAATGTTATAAATCCAGTTTTAATTGAATTAATTAATCTGTCCTAATTTTTGCCCACCAAAGTGCTCCCATAGCATTCTGGACCAACATTGATCTAGAATACACCACAGTACACAAAATTTTCTTTTTCTAAGAGTTCCCCACAATGTTGGGAGCCCTGGAGGGTGGAAATACATCTTCTTGTGTTTCTAGCATATATCACAACGTCCAGCAAAGCAGAGTCAAACAAGTCTGTTAAAATTAACAGAATAACTACATAATTGGGTCTTTGAAAATTATCACAGCATGTGAAAAATGGCTAAATGGATTTTACCAATTTTTGATGGTATGTTTGGAATTGTCTGATGTAATTTTTTTTTAAATGTGTAGCATGTGTAGGATTTATTTTTGAAGTAGATCCTAGGGAGAAACTCAAATAGTCATTCTTTGGAGTTCCTGAAACAGGATCAATGGGGAGCTGATGTGACTTTGGATAGAGGGACACATGGCTTATGTATGAGAAAACAAAGTGCTTTCAAATGGACTCCAAAGTGAAGGGCAAGTCACTGGGGTGGGTGCTTTAAATAGTCAGCATCGATTGGCATCCAGGCTGCTTCTCCACTGGGCATCTCTGTGTTGCCTGCTCTGGGGTGACCAGCCGGAGCAAGTTTTAATTTAACTACAGGCGATGGTTCTCCCAGCAACAGGAGACAGCCAGCTGAACTTCACGATGGCAAGTGTTTTACCAAGACCTTCTTGAACCAAGACCTCTCAACAGCCCTGTGAGAAAGTTATTTTATCCTCAATTTATGCAAGGATGCTGAGGCTCAGAAAGGTTAAGTGACTTGCTCAACCTTGCAGGACTGAAATGTGACCAGATGGAAGCTCGCCATCCTTTCCTAACAACAAAGTAAAGACGATGGCACTAAATTACTGTTTTCACTAATGAACACTGTTAAGGAACGTCTGTGGATTCAGTGCTCCGATGGGCTGGAGGCCTCCCTCTCCCTCTTGGTAAATGGATATGATGTCAATGAGAAGGAAGCCTGAGTGACTCAGGGATTCACCTGCAGCCTGACTGCACTGAGGTTTCAGGTGTAGCCCTTTGTCTTTTGACAAAATTTTTATTTGGTTTAATTATGGGGTCTAAAGGCACAGTTAGACATTCAAGAGAACCTCCTGAGAGGAGCCTCAAAGAGAAGCTTTCCTGAATGTGACTGAGTACATAAAATTTCCCTGGCTGTGCTCTGTGTTAGACAATGAACGGAAAGAGAGTGAACCGTGGGAGACTCAGACGCTTAAAAGGGGGCGGTGGAAATAATGGGAACCCACTGCACCCTGTCAGGCAGAGTGGCCTCCACCCTCAGTTTGTTGTCAGGGTTGGGCTTTAATCAATTGCCTCCTGGTTCGGAGTCTCTCTGACAAGGCTCCGTCTGTCATTCAATCTCATTTACCACTGATTCCCTCCCCCTGCCCTGACCTGCCAGGTGCATTTACGGTGACATTGACTGATTCTGAGTGGTATTCTCCATTGATCCATTTATCAATGTGATTGAATGAGGAATCAGGTGGCAGGGAAAGGTGACCAACCAGTAGGATCCGAGAAACATGTGAGATACTCAGAGAAATCTGCTTCTATGCTATTTGGGCCTCTGCTAGTGAAAAAGCTAACACTTTGCCTGGGGTTTGCTGGCCTGGGGTTTGATCTCTGGTGACCGGCTTAGCAACTTTTACAAACAAAGTGGGACGACGGCTGGCCCACAGTGTGGAGGTGACACTAAAAATCAGAGATGCGGTGGGTGTGACTGAGGGAGGCAGTGAGTGTTGTGCAAATTGCCGGCTGACCCCGGTGCCTTCATGGCTATTAACTTGGGCTTCAAAGACAGAAGACCAAATGCAAAGCTCTCTGTCAAAATTATTTATCTCTTTGAATCTCAATTTCTTCATGGATAAAATAGTAGCATTTGCTGTGTAGAGTTGAGAGGATTAATGCTTCACCGTGCGGCAATGCTCAGTGTCAGCAAACGCTTGGGAGTCTTTAAAAAGCCCCAGTGCCCCTTCATACTCCAAATCAGTCACATATGAACCTTTGGTGTTGGGACACAGATCTCAGTGCTTTTAGAAATCTGCTTTAGCCGGGAGGCACCTCTGGCTCAGTGGGTAGGGTGCCAGCCCCATAAACTGAGGGTGGAGGCCCAGCCAAACTGCAACAAAAAATAGCCAGGTGTTGTGGCAGGCACCTGTAGTCCCACCTACTCAGGAGGCTGAGGCAACAGAATTGCCTAAGCCCAAGAGCTGGAGGTTGCTGTGAGCTGTGATGCCACCGCACTTTACTGAAAGCAATAAAGTGAGACTCTGTCTCAAAAAAAAAAAAAAAAACCTCCTCTAGCATTCTAACGCATGGTCAAGAACTAGAACTATTGTTTAAACGTATTGTCAGCACATACAATTTCATCTTGTGCAGATTTCATTCAGATAAAAATGAGTGATGGAACAAAGCTAAATGCTGTTGATGAACACAGTATATCTGGAGCTTTTCACAATATTCCCATTTTACAGGTGAGTAAACCAAGCAGTTCAGGGGTTAATGTAGTATACAGTGGAGCTTAAATTCAGTGCAGGGTCTCTAAATTTCAATCAATGCAGTTTTTCTCTGTGTGTGGGCTCACTGCTGTCTAAGGTAGTGTTATGGCCTTGAGCTTGGATTTAGTTCAGAATCTGCTATTATTTTTAAGTTCTGGAATAAACCGTGCAGGGAGCAGCTGGGTGATCATTAGAAGCATCCATCCATTGCTCTTTCTCCCTTAGGACACTGCTAAGGGAGATTATAGCTGATGGAATGTGTGGTTATATGACAAGCAGAGCTGGATGGGAGATTCTGCTCTTACTGTTACCCAGGTGGGCTTAGGGAAGTCACTACATTCTCTGCATCTTGCCATCCTCAGCTGTAAAACAGTAACAGGCTCGAAAATTCTGATTATTTCTTCTTTAGCTTTTGAAGGTGGAATTTGTGAAGTGAGTTGAAACCTCAGAGAGGACCCCTCAGAACTCTGTACACACTGCCCCACACAAATTGAAGGGGAGCCAGACACAAGCACAGGGGTGTGTGTGTCATTTTAATCATTGTCGACTGGATTAGGCCGCTAAACCCGCAGGCTGAAAAGTGTATTGAAGAGAAAAAAGAGCAGTGACCAGGGTTGGGGACCTATAAATCCTTTAACGTGGAGTTTCCCAGCCAGGGGCCCAGGATAGTCACGGATGTGGAAGAACCTGTATCTCTTGGGTTTTGGTGCAGCCAGGGCCATAAGCCATTGCCTCTGGCCTACAGCTCTATACCTGGGGTCATGATATGATCAGTGTGTTTATGAGTCAAGAAGTGAGAAGTATTGGGAGGCATTGTATTTTTGTATTTTTGTCCCCCTCCTCACCTCCACTCAGGCCTGCCTGGGTTGCCAGGCACTGGGAAGTTCTGGCAAGAACTCAACACAACTCTCTACTGTCTCCTGTAGGGACAGTGTCCCCGCAACCTGGAATGACTGCGGTGGCAGTGAAAGTTACAGAGGTCAGCTAATGGCTATGATGCTCTATGTGACACTGTTCTCGAAGGATCCTTTCCAAATTGTAATAGCCCTTCTGGGGAGCTTAGCCCATAGGCCCACATCCAAAGAATGTTATGGGAGATGGTGATCTTTATAGTCATAGCAGAGGGTTTGTGCTTAAAACCTTTTATTACCAAGAAAAGAGACACAAAGAATAGTCCACCAGGGCTTCTGATTTTCTGGAGGAAAACTGTCACATTTTGAGAGGTTTCATTGCATTGAAAGAGAATTTACAAACCTTAATCAATTTTAAGAGAAATTGGACTGAACTATGAGGTCCAGCAAATATAAAGACCATGATTAAAGAGCTTAAAAATTATAGCTGTTTACTTTGTCTTAAACTCTTTTAGAAAAGTATGGAAAGAAGAAAAATGTAAACGTTTATAATAAGTTTGGCTGGTGACTGATGTTATGGTAAGACTCAGTCCTTAGAAGATTCAACAAAGCAAGTCTGCAACTGAAATATCCTTGAAAACCCATCAGAAGAATGGACAGCAGCTTCAGCAGGAGGCAGGAGAGGCCTTGGAAGACAGTTCCCATCTTCAGAGAAGCAGGTAGCTGCTTTCATAAGAATTTCAAAAGTGGAAGGGAAGGTTAGGGACATTTCTTAGCACATCTTCAGAAAATCCTAGACTGCCTATGGAGTTAGTTCTTAATTTTAGAAGAGTAAGACTATGTCTTATGTGAACGCTTGCTAGTGATAAGTGATCGGGCTGCTCTTGCTGGAGAATGTGACATGGATCACAAGAGCCCAGAGTTGGATATATTGGAAGCATCTATTGAAGACCCCTTAGACAATGAATCAGAGGAGCTGGGAACGTGATGGAATTAGGTATTTACAACACCTCACAATGAGAGCTCTGTTAGCAGAGAAACCTTGAGAACACACCAAAAGAAAAGGTTCAAAGTGTGATTGAGAAAGAACATAAAGGTTCTGGAAAACATCTTTCTAGTCTTGATGTTTTCAGTGGCATGTTGGCAGAGGCACAACCTGGAGTCCTCTGTATGATCAGGTCCCTGAGGAGTGAGGAACACTGGGCTGTAATGGTGTGGGTGCCAATGGCCCATTGACCATTGTCAATCAGTTGTCCAGAGTCCCTCCAGTGTGGCCAACTACATCCTGAGTCAGCAGGTTTACCATGAGAGCAAGACAGAGCTCACCTTCGTGGTCCTCATACAAATGTAAGCTCAACAGCTTCCTTTGATTCAACCCTCTCATCTGGTAGGGAGCAGCCAGCCCAGGCTCTAGTCCTTGGCATTGTCCTCCGATCAGATATCCGATGTTGAAGAGGGCTCTAGCAGGCAGTTCCTGAAAAGTGTATCCTGTGCACTTTCTGTCTGTTGTGGAAAATGAGGCTCTGGAGAGTTCTTTCCACCAAGGGTCCTCCCTCACCGAGCACTCTACTTCACTGGGAATAAGGAATGTTTGAACACCAACCATTAGATTTACTCCTCTGTCTATACCACCTGAAAACACAAGTGGATCACCTCCAAGCTGATCTGTCTTCCAGTGAGTGTATTTTGAAGATCCAGAACAACAAGCAAGATATTCTTGTCAAATATTTTTGGTCTGTTTTATTAAGGCCTTCTTAGAAACACAATAGACTATAATTGTTGGGATAATATGTGAGAGCTGTGGAATACTGTATATAATATGAATCTTATAGATTAATTGATTTCATTCTATTAAATCCACAGATAGTATAATTAGAGTATTTTTGCAGTCATTAATAGAAATAAACTCAACACACAGTATATTGGTTCTTGTTTAACATGGCCCCTGTAATATCAACTGTAAGATGACTTTTGCATGAAAAGTTTCAGCAGTTGAAACATTTGAAAGTCAAAACTTATTTCTGTATAACAAAGGCTTATTGCATTCTGGTTAAATGATTAATATTTACTCTTATAAAATTTGATTAACAAAAAAGCTTTATAAGTGTAATAGACTTCCATTTTTGAAGTTATTTTTGCTTTTCATGTATAAGAAAAATTAATTATCCAGTTTTCCTGAGTTACTATGGAGCTCATAGGTTGAAGGTGCGTTGTGGACTGCCACACCACCGTCTGTGTTGATGATGATCTAGCGCTGCTCTGTAGTTACTGGGGAACTTGCAGCCCAGAGAAATGTTAACTGGCTCAGCAGGGAATAATAGGTTCATGTAAGGAAGGGGCTATTCCCATTTTCTGAGTCCCAGTCCTGGGATTTTTTTCTTCCCTTCTGAATGATGCTATTTTCCAACTACCACAATGCTTACAATTCAGAAAATGCCCCAGGAGGACATACACTTTTCTACAATTGAAGATTCCACATCAATTGTTCTGTCCTGAGCACTTGCAGGGCACCAGCCTGTCAGATCACTTGAATCACTCTATTATGCCCACAGATTGTTGTAGTCAATATATCATTTTGATTTATATGAGAATAACATAGTTAACATTTAGTCTGGGGTGGGAAGGAAATATTTAAATACTGTAAGTTTTGAAATACTTAAAAGTCAGTGTTTATTTGTATCTAATATTAAAACATTGAGTGTTTGAGACCTAACCTGGAAGGCTTATAGAATATTTAATTTTAGGATTTGGAAATTTATAATGAAGTCATTTTATTTTTTCTGCTTAATGTGTCTGCAAGGTCAATGATTGTAACCGAGCACTTCAATTTCCATTAATCCCTGTGGTTTGGCAGAGAATTCATTTCAGGGCACATACCCATGCGTACCTTCAGAAGAAAATAGCCTGGGGTAGATTTCTGTGTGTGTGATGTACACCCAGGGACCTGAATTATTTCAATGTGGGTATGGAGGCTGAGTTACTGTCAGACTCACCATTATACAGGGTCACCATTCATCAAACACACTGCAGCATCTCACAAAGGAGAGGGCCAGCGTGCTGGAGTGCAGTGGGGCCTCTCTCTGGAAAAGTCATATGAAAGAACCTGAAAAGGTCAGTAACAGGAGCAGGAACTGATAGAATGAAATTTGGTCTTGGAAATGCAACTTGATACAATATAGGACAAAATAATGTGAAACACAGACATTAAGTGGATTAGAAAAACCTGGAAAGCGCTGATGGTGAAAAAGCCATTGGAGTCTTGCTAAGGGATGATAAATTAGATTTGGACTTATAAGGGACAAGCAAAATAAGCTTATGCTATTTTTGGCTAGGAAGGCTGAGTCAAGTACCATATTATTTGAGGTATAAATCTAGTGTCTAAAAAAGTAACTATTATTCTTATTAGACTATTCCCTTTTTCCCAATTTATGCAGCCCACCTCTCATGAATTTTGCTGTAATAAAACATTGCTGGTGTGGTGGGAGAGAGGCTTACAGAGTGTGGAGTTTTATTTTGGGGACATCTTATTTCATGGCTATATATCATTTAATGAGATAGAAATTACTTAATAATTTAAAAAATTAAAGAAGGCAGGCCCATCTTTTTGTGAGTAGTTCCCATTTCCCTAGTGGTTAGATGTGAAGAATACTCTTATCCTAGGTAGGAAAAGATCATTTTTTGTAGAAGAGTCAACAACCTGAGCCCACCAGCATTGCGGGTATGTCTGAATGCCAGTTGGCAGGAAAAGTAGATTTAGGGTGTTGTGTGTGTGGAAAAGAACAGACTCTGAAAATGGTTGACCTCGTGCTCCTGCCTTCTTAAGGAATTAATAACTGCATTTGAAAAGTCAAGATCCCAAATTCTAATTTCACTAAAATAATCAGGGAATTCATTTGTCAGCTACCCTGACATCCATAGACTGTTTTTAATAACAGATCACATAAAATGATTCTTTATTAAGTTCTTTCTAGCATGTCTGAATGCAACAATAAATGTAGAAATCATTCTCCAGAGTCTGAAGCATCGACTGATATATATATATGAGTCTAAGAATTTGGTAAAAGTTGCCATGAGGGTAAAAAATAATGAAGCAATTATATACTGAATTTTTCCAAAGATTTATATTTACTCAAGAAAAGAGACCACAGAGAATGAAGTTTTAGATGATTTTTTTTTTTTAAAAGGCCCCCAGAAAACATGGTGAGTAGGAGAATCATCATTGCAGCAAATTAACTTTCCTTTCCCCTCACGACTGCCCTTGCTGGCAGTTTTCATTGAATTCATACTCATTTCTTACTCATTGCACTTGTTAAGAGATTTTCATACAAACACCGCTGCACCAGGCACCATAGTGAATCAGGTAATAAGCCTGCTCTTACACTCTGAGGAAGAAAGGAGTAATAATGAAACGATCTACTGACCAGTAGAAACTGTTGGGATTTGTTACTTTCTGGGCTCAGCATGTTATTTAACCTCTCCAAGGTTGTTTTTCATATGCAAATGATGAAGTATATGCCAGATAAGATTTTTATTGGAATTTATTTAAATATATCCATGTATCCAATACCTGATACCTAATAAATAATCAATAAATTTAAATTCTCTTCTCTCTTTTAAATGACAATATATGATAGTATGTGGTAATCCTGAAAAGTGCTCGAAAGGGAGAGATTTGTGTGTAAAGAAGTAGTGAAGAAAGACTTCACTGAAGATGTGGGACCTTAAGAAGAGAAAGATGAGCTCAATTTAAATACAGTTTTTGAATAGATTCTCAAAGCAAGCAAGGGCCTCAGTGACCAGAAACTCCTTTCTATTGATAAGTCAATCCAGCTTTGTAGAGGAAAAAGGCAGGTGTGCAAAGCATTTTATAATGACGTGAATCCTGCACTCTGGCATCAAAAAGAGCTGGGTTCCTATCTGGCTTCATTAACTTCTTGCTGTGTGACCCTGGCAAGGTAAGTAAATTCTTTAAGCATCAACTACCTCACCTATGAGGAGAAATAATGGTACCTACCTCAAAGGAAGATGGTGGGGATCCAACTGATCATATGCAAGACGCTTCAAACAGTGCTTGGCATCAGCTACGCAAGCATCAGCACATGCTGACAACTCTGAACTCAGATCACTCCTTTACAGCAATGGCACGACCAGCTGTATTAGGTGAGTTATCCTCAGAGACAGAGACTGAGGCCAAGATTACACACTGGTGCTTCCTAGGGGGACTGGGTGAGGTCGAGATGGCAACTCCAACTGCAGTGTCTCAGGAAAGGAGAGAAGTAGAAATGGGAGATGAGCAACTGGCTGGCCACAGCTTCACAAGGAAACCCGCAAATTCTAGGTCAGAGAGGCTGAACCTAGAAAAGCCATGTAGAACCACTGTGTCTCAAAACATTTGGATGAGTGTGGGGAAAGGTGAACAACTCCCTTCATGCTGCCTATCTCTTATTGGTCAGAGTTTGGTTCAATTCCTCCACTTCTGGGTTGTGTTATCTGAACCCTCCAGGTAGCCACTGGAGAAGAGAGAGCCTGCAAGGGCCTGGGTGGGTTGGCTCTGAGAGCTGGGGTTGTGGAGGCCCTCACCACATGAACACAATGGAAGCTGGGTGTCTGCACATCAGAGCCCTCGGCCTGGGTGTCCACGTCACTATGACCAAGAGGAACCTCCTAGAGTCACTGGGGCTGGAAGTGGGGCTAGGGGCCTAAACTTGAGAATCGAGAGAGGCCTATAAGTCTGACAAAGAACACGTCTAGGTCCAGTATAGAGTTGTAAATTAGTTGGTGGCACTTTAGATTCATACGAGCACCCGCTTCTTAGGGTTGTCTTAAGGACTAAAGAACCTTCACATAGAGTGTGGCACATAGCAAGTACTTGCTTTTAACTCGTCATTAACATTGTGGCTCCATCTTAGGAATTTAAGAAGACAAAAAAAAAGAAAGTTTAAATGTGCTGATGGAAAAGTAAAGCTTTATAAGTCATGAAAAGTGCCAGACAGAAAAGCAGAAGGGGGCCTTATAGATTCTCTAACTTGGACACATGTCCTACCTCTGATTCCCACCCTGGGAATATACATTTTTCTGAACCCAATAATGGTTTCACCTTAAATTTAGAGGTGGGAATAAAGTAATTTTATCCAATTAGTAATTCCCCATTTAATTAAGTGCACACATTTGAAAATTAACAATTTGCATATACAATCTCTTAGTGAGTCTACATTTGCCCCTTGAACAAGCAGGGCAGATAACATGAAAAAAACTGTACAAAAGGCCAGAAAACTTTCACAGCAAATGCCCAAGAATGTCCACATGCAAACTGATTCGAAGTTGATGCTACTCAGTTTGGGAGCATACTTCACTGAAACTCAGCAAGAACCCAAAGGGCTTATTCTTGGAAAAGGATAGCCCTGAGAAAGCACACATTTTGCCCCATTTAGAGACTTGGTGGATTTTTTGTGTAGTCCCACGATTGTGTTCCAGTTGGCAATGCAGTCCTGAGTACCAGATTCATTAATGGCTTTCATTGCTTTCTCTTTACAACTGAGTTGAATCTCCATAAATTACATGTTCTCACCCTTATCCAATGATGTGATTTCTTTTCTCAGTTTGCACAGAGCCATAATCATGGCGCACCAAAGAGATCTGGGATATGTGGAGACTTCACTGAGTACAGAAATGCCTGATATTAAAATCCTTTGTGTATATGGAGTTTTTCCAGAATGTTTTCAGGCAATTTTATGGACAGGGTGATATTTCTGTAATTTGTGGAGCATACAATATATGCTAATGAGATGCTTCTTACATAGACTGAATATGTATTTCAGAAGTAGGAATAGGCACTTAAAGGTTTTTCTATATGTATACGCTCAAATATTTTTCAGATTATTTGCAAAGGTTATATAATTATGTATACATATTTAAAAATATTAGTCCCTGAGTGCATTTCTGTACTCAATGTAGTCTTAATCTTGTACTCAGCCCATTTGGAAAAGTTGATTTCTAGGATCTGATTTAAAACACAAAGGTAACTAATGATACAACTTTCTCCTTACCATCAGTTAGCAGGGTTTTTTTTTTTTTTTTTTTGTGTGTGTGTGTGTGTGTGTGTGTGAAATTATATTTAAGTTTAACCCCCAAATACCACACAAGTACCAACTAAGAATGAGACATGATAAAAAACATACAGAGAAGTCAAGGACGGAAGCTAGGAAGGTGCCCCAGCTGGGAGCCGTGGAGAGAGCCCTGCTTCATACTCTAGTATGATAGTAGGACAAGAATTCCCATGATCGCCTTTTGCCTTATTGGTTTATCTTCTCTTTGGAATTCTATTGAACATCATATTAAAATATGTAAATATTATCTTTGTTTCTCTCATTGGCCTTTTACTATAATCTTTCAACAATCCTCTATTTCCCTTGGGATAAAGGCAAACATTGTAGGAAGGTGCTATGGACTGAGTTAAGCCCTCCCAGAGTTCCTATGTTGAAGCCTAATCCCCAATGTGACTGTATTTGGTGAGGGAGTGTGGAGCAGGTGAGTGAGGTTAAACGTAGTCATCAGAGTGGGGTCCTAATTCCATAGCACTGCTATTCTTCCAAAAAGAGACACCAAAGTGCTCCCTCTCTCTGTCCTCTGTCCCTCCCCTTTCCCCTGTCACATGAGGACACAGCTAGAAGGTGGCTATATGAAAACCAGGAGCAGAAATCTGAGAACAAAACCTAACTAGCTGATACCCTGATCTTGCACTTCCCAGCCTCTAGAATGGTGGAAAGTAAATTTCTCTTATTTAAGGCCCCTATATGTGGTATTTTGTTATGGCAGCTCTAAAAGATGAATATGGATTTTGATGCAGAGAAGAGGGGTTGCAGCTATAACAAGTAACTGAAATGTGGAAGTGGCTTAGAACCGGGTAGAAGCTGGAGGAGGTTTGATGTGCCAGTTGTATATCTTTAAGGCAAGAAAAGAGAGGCACTGTTCTAAACTTTAAAAACTGCAAACTGAGCCTGCAGGTTCCTGTTGTCACAGACTCAGTTTGCAGTTTTTAAAGTTTAGAACAGTGCCTCTCCTTCATGTTTACATGGATGGAGCTGGAACATATTCTTCTTAGCAAAATATCTCAAGAATGGAAGAAGAAGTATCCAATGTACTCAGCCCTACTATGAAACTAATTTATAGCTTTCATATGAGAGCTATAACCCAATTATAGCTCAAGAATACGGGGAAAGAGTAGAGAGAGGGAGGGGAGGGGGAAGGATGAGTGGAGGGAGGGTGATTGCTGGGATCACGCCTATGGTTCATCTTATAAGGTTACATGTGAATCTTTCTAAATGTAGAATATAAATGTCTTAATCAATAACTAAGAAAATGACATGAAGGCTATATTAACCAGTTTGATGAAAATATTTCAAATTTTATATAAAAACAGCACACTGTACCCCCCAAAAAAACCTGCAAACTGATACGAACTGTTTAATTCTTCCCCTTTATCACTTCTTTTGATCTGTTTTTAAAAGACTCTTTCAGTGTACATTGGAATAGAATTTGCTTTATTTCTCTTTCCCTTACAAATTCTATTCTACCTTTATCACTAGATAAAAGATGTAACTAAAGTAATTTTAAACCATCTAAATCAGTTTCTAATTCAACTGTAAAATATTCTTTCTTCTGACAAGTTATTTTAATGATTCATCTATCTAAGTTTCTAAGTCAGATCTAGAAAAGCAATGCCTGAAAAAAGGAGAAAAAAGTTTATTTATTTTAAAATGTGCAATCCCACTTAAACTTAAGACATGAAACCATAAAAATACTAGAAGAAAGTGTAGGGAAAACACTTGAAGAAATCGGCCTGGGTGAACATTTCATGAAGAGGACACCCCAGGCAATTGAAGCAACATCAAAAATACACTATTGGGACCTGATCAAACTAAAGAGCTTCTACACAGCCAAGAACACAGAAAGTAAGGCAAGCAGACAGCCATCAGAATGGGAGAAGATCTTCGCAGGTCACGTCTCCGACAAAGGTTTAATAACCAGAATCCATAGAGAATTTAAACGTATTAGCAAGATGAAAACGAGTGATCCCATCTCAGGATGGGCAAGGGACTTGAAGAGAAATTTCTCCAAAGAAGAACGGCATATGGCCTACAGGTATATGAAAAAATGCTCACCATCCTTAATCATCAGAGAAATACAAATCAAAACTACTTTGAGATATCATCTAACTCCAGTGAGATTAGCCCATATCACAAAATCCCAAAACCAGAGATGCTGGTGTGGATGTGGAGAAAAGGGAACACTCCTACACTGCTGGTGGGAATGTAAACTAATATGTTCCTTTTGGAAAGATATCTGGAGAACACTTAGAGAACTAAAAATAGACCTGCCATTTGACCCTGCACTTCCTTTATTAGGTATATTCCCAGACAACCAAAAATTGCATTACAACAAAGATATTTGTATCAGAATGTTTACTGCAGCCCAATTCATAATTGCCAGGTCATGGAAGAAGCCCAAGTGCCCATCGATCCACGAATGGATCAACAAACTGTGGTATATGTACACCATGGAATACTATGCAGCCATAAAGAAAGATGGAGACTTTACGTCCTTCATGTTCACATGGATGGAGCTGGAGAATCTTCTTCTGAACAAAGTATCACAAGAATGGAGGAAAAAGTATCCAATGTACACACCCCTATTATGAAACTAATTTATATCTTTTATATGAAAGCTATAACCAAATAGCCTAAGAATATGGGGAGGAGGGAAGGAGAAGGGAGGGGAAATGGGTGGAGGGAGGGGGTTTGGAGGGATCACTTCTGAGGTTTATCTTATAGGGGTACAAGTGAATCTTTCTAAGAGTAAAATGTGAATGTTTTAAAACAATAACTGAGAAAATGACATGAAGGCTGTGTTGACCAGTTTGATGGAAGTAGTTCGGATTGCATGTGAAAACCCCACACTGTACCCCAGAAGTGCATTAATGTACATAGTTACCATTCAATTAAAAAAAAATGTGCAATCCCATTACTAGGCATCTACCACAAAGAAAATAGATTAGTTTACCATAAAGCATTTGACTTGAATGTCTATTGTAGCTCAATTCATAACAGCAAAGGTGTGGAAACAACCCACCCAAGTGCCCTTCAGTTCACAAAGGGACTAGCAAACTGTGGTACGTATGTACACCAGAGAGTACTATGCAGCTATAAAAAGGAGATTTCATTTCTTTTCCAGCAACCTGGAAAGACTTGGAGAACATTTTCCTGAGAAAAGTGTCCCAAGACTGGGAAAACAAACATCCCATGTATTCAATACTAGTTAAAATGAATATATCAACAACTACAGGCCCAGAAAGAAAACCTCAATTAAATTAAAAAAGCGGGGGCTGTTTGGGTGAGTTCTCACACAACAGGTACAATGCATGGGTATAAGGCTCACTTCCTAAGTGAAGGACAAAACTACATCTCAGACTTTACCTACAAATGAAAGCAATGTAACTTATTTGTGTGTGTCAATCTCATATTAGTCTGAAATGTAAGCACTTCTTGACTGTGCAGTTGGTTTTCAAGGCATAGTATAGTATGTCCATTTGTTGCTCTGTTACTTTTGTATATTTGGAGAAAATTTTGTTCTTTTTGAATTTAGTATGTGTTGTTGCATATCACAGTATATTGTATATTTGCCCATACATTTTAGGGCAAAAACATCATTCATAAGCAAAAGTTATAAATTACCAGTTTTCCTTATTGTGGCATAATGGGGTCCCCCCATTTTTAATGTTCTGGTTTCACTTATGGTTTCTTAGCATACTACTCAGGCTGGTATTTCCTCCTTCTAGTCCTAGAAGACAAATGACCCCAGGGTCCATCAACTGACAAGCCAGTAAACCTTCCTGTCCTGAAATGCTCCTGGAAAAATCTATTCGTCGTACACTGATTCAGCACTGCACCACTGGCCATGCAGCTGCCTAGTAAATTCTTCTCTCAGACACGCATTTCTTGTATGCAGCTCCTATTCTTGGCTATACCCAAATTTTAAATGGTGCTTGAAATTTCTAATGCTGTGAGGTACTGGACTGAGAGTTCACTGACTAAGGGGTCAGACGACCTGGATCTGAGGCCTGGCTTCACTGCTCGCAAGCTGCGTAACCTCTCTGAACCACAGATTCTTCGCTTGTAAAATTCAGATAGGAAATACTCCTTCCTGGTCGAGACTTTAGAAGATTCATGAGCTAAAGGAGGAGCTCATAGCAAGTACATGGTGTTTGCAATTCTTTACAAATTCTAGTCACTTAACCGTCAGGAAACCTGGAAGTAATGGGTTCTATTTGCACTAGAGTTGATTTATCAAATAACTTTTTAATGTTTATTTTGTATTTAATTGATCTTCTCTTAAGGAGACAGCCCTCACAGCTCTTTAGACCATCTCTTCATGCACACCTGGGGACAGTGGACAACCCCATGTTGACCAGTCCACATGTGAGCCTAGGTTATTTGTGACTAACCTGGCAATGGACGTTTTTCAAAGGAAAAATAAAAGGTTTGTTTGCAAGTTTAAATTACTCTGTGCAATAGATCTCATTTAAAGTCTAAGGAGGATTTTGTTGGCCATTTTTAAAGATAGACTGCAGGTCCTACAGCCAGTGAGAACGGGATAGAAATTCCAACTCTTGCCTTGCTAGCTGCGTGAGTTGCTCAAGCTGCGTCTTCTTTATGAATCTCATTTTAAAAACTCATTACACGGAAATAACAGCACCTACTTTTCAGGTGTTTGTCATGATTAAATGAGATAGCTTATGTAAAAATGTTCATTCTTGGCTTTCATCAAATATTAATTTCTTTCCCACTTTTCCATTCTGGCTTTGATACATGCTGCTGAATATGGACTTGAAAGAGCGGCTGGATTTTAAGCAGCCAGCTTATTCAGTCTCAGGGCCAAAAAATTTCACCTTGTACGTTGGCATTTGTCTAATATTCCACAGAATTTTTGAATGTCAATTTATTTTAAAGTTCTGGCTTGAAAACATACATGTCATTAAAATTGTACAGATAGAATCGAACCATTTGGCATTTGTTTTAATATTATTACAAAGAGTGTTTTCACTTGGAGACTCCCGGTCCTCAACATGATTCCTGTGCTTAGTTTGGTCTGAAAATTGGGATAACCCATGTCCTGCCTGGATCTTTCCCCAGGTCCCAAGAAGACCTTGCATGATACGCATGACAGCAGAGGTTCAAAGTTTTTGAATCAGTACTGAAGAGAGAAAGAAAAAAGAAAGGAACGAGGTTGACAGTGAGACCACACCCCTCCCACTTCTCAATTAGGCTTTATTATTTAAAGCAGAATAACAAATGCCTCAGTAAATGTACGGACTTGAGATTATTGCAGGACGATACTTGGGGCCCAAAGGACCAAATTTCATTCATGGATGATCATTCTGGGTGGAAATGAATTTTAACATACGACATGATGATGATTTAGGAGATAGGCTTTGGGATGAACTAAGGGAAAAGCTGTTTTCCTTTCCCCAAAGCTGAGGGACAATGTGGTCCAGATTCTGAGCCACAGAGATGACCTGAACTTTTCTTTCAGTGAAGATGGGGACCTGTACTTGGCTATAGGCAGGAAGCCAGTGTGTGCAGGGAAGGGAGGGCTCTGTAAGGGACACCCGGGTTTCCCAGTCACACGCAGTTTACAGTAAATCATTCTCTATCTTGCCTCCCTTCATCGACCGACCCTGGATCATCCATTAATCTCCTTATGAGTTGTAAGATAGCCCTTCCTATTTTGTGAGTGATTAAGTGAAAGGGCATGTTCTACTCTTGGAACCATGTGAAAAAGGAACAACTCTATCATCTCTTCTGAGCCTAGAGCTGGTGGTCACAGCTATGGTAACCAGCAAGGGCAGCTCACATCAAAGAGGTGAGCTCAAGCCGTCACTGGCAGCAAAGGTGGTCAATGGCAGCTTGTCAAGAAGAGGAGAGACGCTGGATCAAAAACACACAAGGAAATTGTTCTTGAGATGGTGCCCTGGAAATCATTCAGACAAACCTGTAGACATATTCAAGGGTCTAATTACTAGCAACAAAAGCAGTGGAAGCTCTTAGTTTTTGGAACTTGAATTACACATTGACTAAATAAAATTCAATAACAGGCTCTTTTGAATTAACATTTTAGCATCTGTAGAGATAATTAAAAACTCAAATAACTCAGTTATGGGTACATTTATATTCATCTTGAAAGCAAAATATTTTAGGCAAGGTCATAAAGATTTTGAATACCTTGCCACTAGGAAAAAAGAAATGATTTTCCCAGACTGGGGATTTTTTTGAATAAAAGTTTGGAGTGCGGAGAAGGGAGTAAAGTGATAGAATGAGTCTTTCATTTCTGTGCTGGGAACACGGGCCCTGTTGGGAGAGGAGTTTCAGAGGAGCTCTTTTGTGAAGGTCATAGAAGACAGTTTGTAAAGGTATTTGAATTAAAGGGAAGGCACACGTCAGAAGCATTTGTGCTGCATAATTAACACCACTTCCAAAAGCAAGATCTGTTCATTCTTCCTTCAACAGTCTATTTCTAGCCTCTGTGATGGTTTTTTCTCCAGCAAGAATATACAACTCTGTTTGGCCAATATTGATTATTTCCCTCTTTTTCCAAGGAGTTTGAAATAAACATTTTTGTTCAAACTCTTGTATGCACTAAAGTATTAGGACACTGGCCTCATTTTCACTTCTAGAATTTAGTATTAAACCAGCAGAGAATTACTAAGAATACTTAACATTTCATATTGTTTCTTAAGAAAATAGCTCACGAGTTTAAAGTCCTTATTTTATCGGCTCTTTTCTAGGTGCAGAATCTCAAAAGGCTGAGGATGTATTCAGGCAATATCCCATTTTAGCTTTGGAAGTTATCTCAGATATCATCTTGTCTGATCCTCTAACTTATTCAGAAATCTCTTCTGCATTATCTCTAACCTGTCTTTTGTTTCAATGTTTTACTTCTTATTCCTTATAAGTAGTTCATTCCATTTGGAACAACTCTAGTAAAATCTGACTTTCACAGGACCTCAAAGTTATGGTCTTTATGAGGTTTAAATTATTAAACTTCAAATTGCCCATAGGAAAAACCATGATAAATTTTACAACCAGCTGGCACCCTTCAGATATTCACCTGTCTCTTGCCAACAACCACGTACCTCCCCGCTTATCCTGGAAAGCTGAGTCCACTGACCTCTAAGGTTTCTGCCAACTCAAAAACTCCCTGGTTAACTGGAAACCTGTGATAGCTGAGGAGAATTAGACTTCGATGTCACCAGATCTCTGCTCTTATTATGTGAGAGGATCAAACAACTTTGGAAGTTCTTTAAGGGTTATTAAGAGATCCACAGTTCTCTCTTCACTGTGGGATTCTCTGTGATGCTACCTTGGTGGCCTCTCTGTCATTGGTTAAAATTGACAAGAATGGAGAGAAATCCCCAGCACAATGTAGCTAGGAGTTTGCATCTATACTAGATGTGCAGGAATGCAGCTGAATGTGGACTACTGGCTCCCAAGCTCTGATGAACAGTGGTGCTCCTGGCACAGGCAACCGAACACCCTGGGACCTTTGATAAAATGAAGAAAGCTGTTAAAGGATTTAATCAGTCAGGGTGTTGAGGTGTCACCTCTTTTGGACTCACAGAAGGGAGGGTCCTCTTCCTCCATCTCTAGCATCTCCACATTTCTGCTGCTTGCTGAGACTTGGTGAGGCCTTAGTCCACTCAGCAGGGTGTTCCATTAAACCCTTTCAGAGTTGTGAGCCAACAATTTGACCTTCTGGCATGGTGTTCATATTTGTGTTTTCCTCATCATAAGCCTGTAAGGTAGATACTATTATCTCAAATTTACAAATGAAGAAACTCAGAGATTGAGAAGATTAAGCAGCATGTTCAGATTTCACAGTGAATGAGGGATGCAATTGCACTTTGAGCCCTGACTAAACTCATTAATTTTTTATTGCTGCCACAACAAATTACCACTGATCTAGTGACTTCACAAAATTTTGTTATCCTACAGTTCTGTAGGTCAGAAATCCAACATGGGCTCAGGTGGCTAAAATCAAGGAGGCCACAGAGCTTTATTCTTCTCTGGATGCCTCACAGTAGCAGTAACTTTGTTACATTTCCCAGCTTCTAAAGGCTGCCTGCATCCCTTGACTTGTAGCCCCTTCCTTCATCTTCAAAGCCAAGAGCAACACAGCATCACTCAGGCTCAGCTTCCACCAGCATATTACTAAAAATACATTTGGGAAAGGGTCTTAGTTTTTAAGGACCCATGAAAATAAATTGGATTCAGGCATCCTCCACATTTCAAGGTTGTTAGTTCAATCACATCTGCAAAGTCCTTTTTGTCACATAAAATTATGTTATTTATTCCTATGTTGGACACTATTGTTCATTGGGACATTCGTATGTACAGGTTCTGAGATTAGAACATAAACACTGGGAAGGGCATTATTTTGCTTACTTCCCTCCTTCTTATTCTCCTTCTATAAAACTATTGAGTTTTCTATAAAACTATTACTCTAGACCACTCTCTAGACTTGCCTCATCAATTCCGTTGCAATTCCATTCCTGAAAAATGGTGAGTGGTCAGTAAATATTTTTGAGCAAATTAATAGATATCCCAAATATCAGAATTTCGAGGTGTTATTTCACTACCACACAAATGGACTAATTATGACTGATTCAAGGGGTAATTGTTTGTAACATCATTCTAGACTCTTAAATTGGGAGATAAAGGTTAATCAGTTTTCTCAGAGGAGCAGAGTTGCTTATTTGCTGTGCAGTTGAAGCAACAAGATGTGCTCTTGCTGCACAGGCCTGGCTAATTAGTTGACAGCATTACTAATGCATGTGCTTTCTGTGTATTATGGATGCAACTGATCTCTGCTTTAAGGGTGATCCCTTTGGTCTTGAGTCCTTCTGGGAAAAGAGCATTCAGGAGCTTCAAGTATGCTAAAAAATTCAAACAGGAAACATTGACGAGGTTTTCCTTATGATAAGTTAATTTTTTCCCCCCTGGCCTGGTTCAAGTGAAAATTGGGTATAAGCAATTAGTTAGGATGCCAGAGAGTAAGATCCTTATGAATGCAAATTAATTGGAGTCAGTGGGAATACTGGAGGAATACTTCTTTGAATTAAACTCTTATTAACGGGCAAAAGAGGAGAAAAATTAAAGCTTGACAATTTGGAAATAAACTATTTCTTGTATTAGGCCTAGCTGGGTTGGGAGTGAGGAGGGCAGAGAGGAGCTACATGCCATATGCTAAAGTTACGTTGAGTGCTGAGACTTGATGGGTTTGCAACCAGTTAGCTCCCTTAATATTGCTGCAAGCAACTGCATTTGGTAATAAACTAATTTTTAGACAAAGGATAACATTAGATCAAGTACCAGGGTATATAGGAAAATAATACATTGACTTGGATTTGGAATCTTTATGTGATTAAGAGATCTTGTTTGAACAGGGAGTGACACATGGCATAGTGCTTTTTGGTGGGATATCAAAATGCCCAATGTTTCTCTTAAGCTTCCCCCAAGTCTCCCAGTGATAGGTACCTACAGACGCTACAAACCAAAACAGGCAGCTGAGAAAGGCAGGCAAACCACAAAGGAGAGATGTGTGCCTTCAACAAAAAACTGAAGGTGTAAATCTGGGCTTCCCAAAACAGAGATAAATACACGCGTTTCTCAGCGGTACTGAGAAATAACTGTGAACATAACAGCAATGTCACTTCAAATTACTTGCTGCTTGCATTAGGGAAGGCAAATGTTTTATTAATAAATAAGCGGTTAGAGCACTATTTGTTCCCAACTATCAGAGTCTTGGAGGGCAGGGAGAGGCCAAGCTTATGGATCTGACAAGAGAAATGAGTCACCAATTTAGTATGACTGGCGGACCTGGTGATGAAAAGGGACTTTACTGTGGAGCACCAGGAAGCAGCTAAAGGGAGCTGATTCTGCTGGGTGGACATGGTCAGGAGTTCTAGGAACCCCCGTGTGGGATAGAGAGCTTCCCATGGGACTGACAGCCTGATGGATTGATTGAGTGGGCCTGGGAGGAAGAAACAGGGGGAGAGAGGGAGCGAAAAGAACACAGAGGGGGAGAGAGAAAGGCGGGGTTGGGGGAAAAGAGTGTCTCACCTTAGTGAGGGCACGCTTGTCCGTCACCAGCAGGCTAATAGTCATCAACGACTGAAAAGCAATTGCAAGGCGTAAGTTTTATATAAATGCTAAATAGCAAAAGAGAAAAAACTGCTGGAGTTTGGTTCAGATTACAGCCAAATCTAGTCTGCCAGCAGAAAATTGGGAAGGTTATTTGTTTGGAGAAGGGTCTGGGTGATTTTTGGACTCTCCCTGCAAACCACACTACTGGATTTTCCCAGTGTCTGACTTGAGTCCCTGGATGCAGTTTCCCCGTGCTGTGGTTTAGAGGTGTTGCACTCCAGGGCCACTCCAGACTTTTTGGATTCTTGGCCACCGCACTGAAACTGGCCTGCTACAGGCACATGCTGGCAGGACTCACTGGTATAAATGAAACTTTCTGGTTAGGGGTTTCACTTGCAATTTATCAAGTAGAGCTATTGTAACAAAGTCATTTAAAGCCATTCAGCATTGACTACCCACACAAATGTTGCCTCCTGGAAAGGGATGTGGCTTTTCACGGCCACCTGAACTATCTTCCCCTCCTGCCCCTAGAAATAAGACCTTAGTCTGGTGATCCCTCACCTTGTAACAGCTCTTTGACGAGAAAAGTCTAACACATTTTCTCATCCCCCAAACTTCGTATTTTAGCATCTATGGTGTTTCTCCATCAATAGTTCCTATTATATTTGTTTTGTTTGTTTTTGGGGAAGAGAGAAGTAGCTCCTCCCATTTAGGGAATTTAATTACCAGGATATTAATCTGTCAATTTTAGGCAGCTCAACAAATTCTTATTGCAAAAACAGCTGTAGCCAACAATATTGCAATAGTGTATTCTTAAGCAAACAGCAACATCTCTGGGATGTGTGTGCATAAATATTAATTAGGAATAGAAACAAGACAGCAATGAAACAGTTTCTATTAATTATTTTGGCTCATATTCAAATTTGTTACAGTTTATCCGACTTTCTTTCTCTGAAGCTCTTGGAACAATCTGTCTTAGCCTATTTATGCAGTGAAGGTGTCTGAAAGTCAGTGACTAAATTTAGTGGTAAGTCCTCCTGAGAAGGAAATTTTTTCTTCTTTGCTAAGCTGGGTTCATGATGAAGGCAGAGGGGAGTTATTTTGATTTTCCCTGTTCAGCCAGATGATTCTTGTGGACAAGCTGTCTAGGGGATTCCCAGGACTTCTTGGCTCTAATTGGGGCATGTGACCCAACAATTGTTGTCTGACAAAAATCCTGAATTTTGCAGTGGTTAAGAGATCAGATGTTCCCATTAGAAAGAAAAGATACTTTAGGAAGAAGAATGTGTTTCAACTCCATATGAAGCCAATATATAAACAATTACATACCCACAGGAAGGATAAAACACAGTCTAGAAGGGGGAGAGAGGGGGGAGGACCCCTGGCGAGAAGAGGAAGGCCTGTTGGTGGGACCTCACCTAATGTGCACAATGTCAGCACGCCCCTGGGTGAAGGGTTCTACTACAGCTAGAACTTTACCTTGCAAGTGAGAACAACGTAATGTAAAAATTTGTACCCTCATATTAATTTGAAATAAAGTAAAAAAAGAAAGAAAAGATAAAGTACACACACAGTAGCTTTTTAGTCATTCAGAGCAACTTACAACCCATTATCTGCAGCACAGTCAATACCCAAAAGCAGGACATAAAGTGGTTGCCCAGAGTTAATTTTGCATTTTGTTCGGCAAAGTTCTAACATGTTTGATTATCTTTCTATTATTTTCTAATTTTCAATTTACAATTTTAGCCCATGGAAGATGAGAAGATACAAAGAAGGGAAGTAAAATGCAACTATTACTGGCATGTAAAGATCACAGGAAGAACTAACAGCAGAGGCAAGTTAAGAGAGATAGTAAAATGAGCAGACACAGCAAGTCTCAAAGGCAACGCCAAACCACTGAAAACATGGAGAAAGAGACCTCTATGTCACCTTTACCAGCCAAGACTCACCATAAATATTCTAGATGCTTAAGTACAATCTTGTATACTTAAGAACAGAATTAAACTAACTCACATAAGAATTGAAAATTGGTAATAAATATATGAAAACGTTTAGCCACAGGTTATCAAAAAATGCAAATTAAACACAAAGGCAATATCTATTGTCTATCAAATTAGCAAAGATTTTAAAAACAGACGCCCTCTAACATTGCCAATGGGGTAAGAAAACAGGCATTCTCAGCTATCTCGGAGGAGTCGTAAAGTGGTCAAAACTTTCTGAAGGTCGGTTGGCAGGGCATGCAAAATATTTTAAAAGTTTAAACAAGATTTGACCCAGCATTTCCAAGTCTGAAAAAATTTATTCCAAGAAAATTATTAAGTAGATTTTTAAAGCTTTAAATTCCAAGATTGTTAGCAGAGATTTTTTTATTGTCAAAGAAGAAAAAATATTCCCATGTTCTCGGAAAAGTTATGATATATCCGAGTAAAACAATACAAGTAGTGGTATTCACTAAATGGGGTGACCCTGACGTAGAAACTATTGATTGGCAGGGAATGATGTTCCTGATAAATGAAATAGAGCAAAGAAGCAAATTATAAGAAATAATCAGTATGTTTCCATTTTTTCTTAAAATCACATAGAAAAAAAGAAAAATATATATATTAAAATATTACCAATAATCTGAAAATGGTATTATGTTTTTCCTTTATACGTCTTATGCTCACCTTTATTCCTTTCCTTTTTAAGAAAAACACATACTACTTTTGAGTTAACATAGAATAAAACTGAAAAATAAAAAGATAGTTCAAGAAATGTTATTTGTTTTCTCATTAAAGAGAAAGACAGTCTCTAGTTCTATGAGAGTATTCTAGCATGTATGTTTAAAGCTTTAGACATATAACAAATAAAAAGAAAGGGTGCAGCATATCTTAGAATGATCTCCTTTTATGATTTATTCATCCATGTGTTTGTTTCTTTAGCAATATTTCCTGAGCACCTAATATGGACTAGTCACTTGACATACAACAGTGAACCAAAAAGTATGGTCTGTGTGTGAATGAGGTTTGCTTAGGGAGACAGAGAGTCTCACAGTCACACATACAAGATAAAAAGTGTAAGTGTGTCGAGTGTAAGCAGAGAGCTAAGAGCCTATCAGGGAGGATTAGGACAAGAAAGGGAGGTGACAGTACTCCAGGATGCCCTTGCAGGGACAGGATATAGGGAACAAGAAGAGAGATGCTTCTATGGACAGTGTGTCCTGAGTGAGGCGCTATTACATAGGACGTGGTTACAGGTGTGGGGGGTGGCGGATAGATCACTTGAAGTCCATTTCAAGTTTCTCTTTATCCCAAGAGGAATGGGAAGCTTCAGACATTTTTAGGCATAGGCTTGAACGATTTCTGTTTTTTTTTTTTTTTGGAGACAGAATCTCATTATGTCGCCCTCAGTAGAGTGCTGTGGCATTGCAGCTCCAGCTCTTGGGCTTAAGTGATTCTCTTGCCTCAGCCTCCCAAGTAGCTGGGATTATAGGCACCTGCCAAAATTCCAAGCGCTGTGCTGTTATTTCATATTTTTGTTGCAGCTGTCATTGTTGTTTAGCAGGCCCAGGCTGGAACCCGCCAGCCTCGGCATATGTGGCTGGGGCCCTAGTTCCTGAGCTACAGGTGCTGAGCTGATTTTTGCCTTTTGCAATTGCAATTCTGACTCTCCTGAAGAAGCTACACCAGAGAAGGGCTGGGATAGGTGCATATATGCAAATTAGAATGTGATACAAATAAGAGAAAGTAAGGGAAAGGAGGGGAGGTTGAAACACAGGGGGATAGTAGTGGAGAGGGGAAGGGGGCAGAGGACAGTCTGTCTGAATGTTATTCAAAGGGTGCATTTGATGGTGGCATGGACAAGGGGCCGGAGGGAGAAGAGGATCAGGGAACGACACCTGTTGTTTTGTAGGTGCTGCTGACTGCAGGGTGGCACCATCCCTTATGGTATGAGATGGAGGCTGGCAGCCAAGGGTGCAGGCAAGGAGGGATCTGGCGGTAATCTGATTTGGGATGTGATAGTATGAGATATTTTGGATATATTTTCTTACTCTGTTTGTGCTGCTATGATACAATGCCACAGATTGGGTAATTTATAAAGAAGAAATTTCTCACAGTTCTGGAGGCAGGAAATCCTAGATCAAGGTGGCAGCATCTGGTGAGGCTTTACTGCTGTGTCATAGCCTGGCAGAAGGTGGAAGGGCAAGAGGGATGAAGGCTGAGTCCCTACATGGCAGTGAAGCAAAAGAGTTAGACAGCTAAATGCTGCACAAAGCCGCTTAAATAACGGCTCTCCTCTCATTGACAAAGGAGGGGCCCTCATGACTAAAAGTTTAATTTGATTCAATGCTGGGATCCAGAATGGTCACCATCATGGAGGGCAATAGTGAGACCAAGTCAGAACTAAAAAAGAAGTGAATGTGTTCTCATTATTTCATTTTGTGGTATTATTATTTCCTTTGAGAGCACGTGGTATATTTACTTATTTACTTCATTTCTTGAAAAATTCCAAGCGCTGTGCTGTTATTTCATTATATAGCTAGCAAGATAATCAATAGATAATTGGGTGGATAAATGTGTGAATTTGATTTATTTCTGCAGTAGGCATTGCTCAGACACACATTCTACACATTGCTGTTTTGGAAAAAGAAATGATGATGAGGATATAGAAATCTTGGCCAGTTCCAGCCACTGCCTTGCTTGGTTCTTGTGATATTTGTATAGAAAATGGGTCTTTTTTTTTTCTTTTATAAGATAGGGTCTCACTCTGTCACCCACGTAGAGTGCTGTCGCATCATCATAGTTCGCAGCAACCTCACGGTCTTGGGCTCAAGAGATCCTCTTTCCACAGCTTCCTGAGTAGCTGGGATGACAGGTGCCTACCATGATGCCCAGCTAGTTTTTCTATTTTTAGTAGAGATGGGATCTCACTCTTGCTCAGGCTGGTCTTGAATTCCTGAGCTCAAGCAATGCCCCTGCTTTGGCCTCCCAAAGTGCTAGGATTACAGGCATGAGCCACTATGTCCAGCCTAGAAATTGGGTCTGCCAAATTCTCTATTGCCATCTAGAATTTAGATTCCAAGCCTTAGGTGACTTGTCCCAGAGCACTTCTCTTGTTCTATCAGCACAGAGCAGTCTGAAGGCATGCTCTGGATGTGATGTCACCATTTTATTCAGTGTGTAACGATGGAAAAGTAGAAGGGAAGAGTCCGCTTGAGTCCACTTTCATGGAGTGGAAACAAGAACATAACCAATAGTAAGAACTTTGCTAGATTAAAAAAAAAATAAGTACTTCGGGCAGTCACTTTACATCTACATGATCAGTAAATAGAAAAATGTATCCTAATTTAAATAAATGACTAAAACAGTAAGTTATATTTTTACTTATCAGCTTTGCAAAATTTAAAGGAATTAATATCATTTAGCACTGACAAGGGTGTGGGTAATATATTTATCCCATGTTGATGTAAATTGTTACAATCTTTTTTTGGAGGGGAGAAGCATTGGTCAATTTAGAAGAAAATATCAAAATGTTCAATATATTTGCATTTGGATACAGAAATATCCCTTGTATATATTTATAATTCTTCCAGTAACACCTAATGTAGTAGAGCCTCTGTAAGTTGACCACCCAGGGGACTGTAACAAACAGATCAACATACAGAGGTGGTCAACATAAGGAACTCGGCCTGCTGCAGTGATATACATATACATGTGGTGCATGTCTGGTCTATGAGAATTAGGTCAACTTAAGGAGATGGTCAATGGAGGGAAGTAGAGTTTCTACGGTATTTCTGAGTTCTGATGGTGTGTCAGATTCTGCATTATCCCCTTACAGTGCATGGGAAATCTAATCGCCAAGTTTATTTTTCAAATAACTCTGAGATAGTTTCTATTTTTGGCCACTTTGTACAGATGAGGAGATTGAGTCATAGTGAGGCTAAATAATTGTCCAAAGCCACACAAATAATGTCCTACAGAAATCAGATTCAAAACCAGGCAGTTCCTCTGTGGAGCTTGTTACATGTATAGTACCTGCTTTTATAAACTTCTTGTACACACAGGCAGAATGTCATGGTAGTGAAGAGTTCAGAGTCTCTGAGGCTGCCCTGCCTTCTCCTCTGATCTAATTGGAGACTCATCACTGATGCTGCCAGACTGACAAATGGGATTCAAACATAGATGGATGTCCAGTGCCTGAGCACGGTACATTTGGACACTT
This sequence comes from Otolemur garnettii, assembly GCF_000181295.1. Lineage (NCBI taxonomy): Eukaryota > Metazoa > Chordata > Mammalia > Primates > Galagidae > Otolemur > Otolemur garnettii. The sequence continues at coordinate 11,266,288 of NW_003852396.1, forward strand.
CTGCATCCTCCTCTCTGGTTACCCAACACGTGACACTATTCTGCATGAATTTCTAGGGTACCTGAGACTTCTTTGCACACTTGCAGCAAATGCTGGTCCCAGGGTTTTAGAAGGGATGAGTTCTTGACTTCTGTTTTCCAGGTGAGAAGAAAGGGGGAGACTAGTCCTTGACACCCTCAAATAACAGGTCAACTCACTTTATTCTTTGTAACAACTGTGATGGTAGTCATAGTAACGATGATGATAATACCAACATTAGAGCTTAGAGTTCATGAGTCATAACTGTGCACGGTAGTACTTCAATTTATCCTCACCAGAAACCAAACACACACGCACAAATAAGAACTGATGGAGTAGACAGTGATATTCTCCCCATTTTGCAGAGAAGACCGAGCTACAGAGTGATAATATTTGATCCATGCTCTAGAAAGGTTTATTTGGGAGTCTCCTTGACAAGGCGAGACATAATGAAGGCCTGAACCAGACTGGGAACGAGGGGAGGAGGGTGAATTGGGACAACTTAGCCACGGTGACATCAGCAGGACACCTCCTATCCAAATGTGGGGGCCAGTATAAGAAGGGTGCTGTCAACCTTGTTGGACCTTTGAACCTGGGGACTATAAAGGTAACAATGATTTATATTCGTTGATCAATGATCAATGATCAATTTATATTCATTCGTCAATGAATTTCTGCCCACTCATCATGTTGGCACGCTTGAGTTGGTAAATGTTGGGAATCCACCAGACTAATCACCCTAGGTAGGGCATGATATGCCAATAATTTGATTTTAAAAGGTTCAAAGTGGACTTGTTTTTAGGCTAACAGAAAATAAGTTCCAAAATTAGAGCTATTTTCAGAGGGAAAATGCCATGGTACCTGTTTTAATTTTAGCATCTGAAGAAAGGAACCTAATGTTTATTAAAAGCCTACATTATTAGGCAAGTTTATTTAATTTGCAGTATTTGTTTGCATGGGAATTATTTTCCTGTTGTCGTTTACAGATGAGAGAAGTCATTTGCCCATAGTCACAAGAATAGTAAGCGACAGCATCAGCTTTTACTCTAATTTCAGTGCACGGGAAATCTGATCACCAACGAGCCTAATGTTGCTTTTCCCTTTGTTTTGCTTCTCTATTTTTTTAAGAATAAGATTTCATAAAGATCTAGTTCTCTCCATAGCTTCTTTAGCAGGCTTGGCTCTTGGCCAGTGGTCTCACTCTAACACAGACCAAACATCTGTGACCTTTCTGGCCTGTGACTCACATCACCCTTATCGCGTCCCTGCACAGTCCAGTAGCTCTTGCCTCTGAGGAATTTTAACTTCCTAGTTACCACTTTCAGGCTCCCTCTGGGGAGGTCACACAGAGCAGTCTGCCCTGGGCCTCTTGGTTTTCCTCCATGTCCTCCCTTTGTTGACCCGTCCATCATTTCCTAATGCCCTTCAGATGTTCAGATATCCACACTGGATGGGAAGTGATTTGATTTGATTTTTGTCCATCTGTTTTTGCCTTCTTCATAAAACTTATTTACTTTATGTTCCATTCTTTTGGAGCCCAGGGAGCTGAATAACTAATTTTGAAATAGATTATGATGACTTCTTTTCCTTTTCCCAATAAAATGTGTCTTTCATATTAGTCAGGGATCTTCAGAGAAGTGACATAATAAAGTCAATAGATGTATATATGAGCAGATAGTATCCAGCCACGTGATATGAAAAATTATATTAACAATGGCTGGGTACTTTCTGGACAATCCTCGCACGGACATGCTTGTGTGTGTACACACACACCCATACACACATGTGAACAGAGATTTATTGTAAGTAATTGACTTGCACAATGAAAGAAGCCAGAAAGTCCAAATCTATAGGATGTATTGGCATCCTAGAGAACCAGGACAGCCACTGACACAGTCCTGTCTGAAGACCTTCAGTCACAGACCCAGGAGAGCCAGTGATACAGATGAAGTCCGAGGTGACGTGCTGGAGATTCCCTCTTGTGTGAGGAGACCAGTCCTTTTGTTCTGGTCAGGCTTTCAGCAGATTGGATGAAGCCCACCCCCATGCAGGATCACAGTCTGCTTACTCAGATTCTCTGGATTTAAATGCTAATCTCATCTAAAACCTCCCTCTAATTGGACACATAAACTTCAGCACCACACCCTTTCACCAGATAGTCCTAGATGATGCATTTTTAATGCACAATAGGTGAGTTGTTGGTAGGTCAAGGAGAGAGATTTTCAGTTAGGGTTTCTTTCCCCAAACCCTTTCTGGCCATCAACTATAGAATTAACTGCTTCTGCTTCTAATTCATGAGAATGGGCTGTTTGGAGGTCTCTTCTAAAGCATCTGAAATCTAACATGGCATTTATTTTATTCTTGACCAGAGGATGTATGAGTAAGTGTCAAGTTCACATGACCCTTTTTTCCTCAGCAAACACGTGAGGTTTCTAGGCAGCTACTCCTGGACATAGAGTCAATTTCCCCAATTCCTTCCTCACTTATTTCTTCAATTCCTATAACTGATAGTTGATTGTGGAGGACACCATCTAACTTTCTTTAACGTCTCTCTGAGTTTCTCTGGAACTCAGAAATGTTTGTCTGCTTTTGTGCTGCTTTTGTGTCCAGGCTGACAAAGACTGCACCAGGGCAGCCTCTGGGGCATCCTTAGGGAAAACACATACACAAGTATGAGGAAAAATCTCTAACGGAATTTCTTATTTAGTCACATTCTCCAGTTTATCCTGCAGATCCAAATTGGACACCTGCATTTTTCAGCATCCTGGCATTTTAACAGCTGTGGTTTCCTTTCAGAGAAGCCACTTAAATTTTGGTCACCCACTTCTCTCTGGGAGAAAGCTGTCTTTCCTAAGACCTAAGATACTCTTAGCCAGATTTACTAACGTTGCCGCAGCTCCTGCCGTAAGTTTTGGCATTCTTACTAATTAGGTAGAGCCGTGGAGGAATACGTGTCTAGTGTGGCCATTGTTTTTCTTATAGTGTATATATTTTAAAATGTTTAATAATTTTCAGTCATGCTATTTTCACCTTTATTGTGAAATTCTATTGATTCTTCTATCTATAATTCTATCGTAAGAGATCTCATATAAACTCAGATTTAAAAGACATATGTATGAAAAAGTGTCCATCCTGGGCAATCATTCCTCCATAGATCCATCTGAGTATGAGCTGCCTCTGTTAGAAGAACCATAAATCTCTGATCCACCAAATTCTCCTCTCACTGTACAACTCTATTTACTGGGCTTCCATAGACACCTTTGGAATTCTGTCAAGCGGAATATTCTCCTAATGGTTTGCGACCCTATTAAATATCCATTTAGAACCCCCAAACACCAACACCTGAGTTTTCTAAATATATATTTTTTAAAAATCTGGGTTTATATGTGATCTGTTCAGATGGAAACATAAATAGAAGGATCAATAGGATTTTAAAATAAATGAGGACACAATGTTATGGAGACAACTGGATTTTTTTGCAGGAGAAAACTGTAAAAATTATAAAGATCCCTAGCTTACTTTACTCAACAAAATAAATTATAGAAAATGAAATACTAGGTTTCAAAATTCATAGAAGAACCAGAAATCATTATAGATGGAGATTTATATGACACAGTGGGGGAGAATTTTGCAAGAACTATAATCAAAGCCAGAACTAGAAAGTGTAAAGGAAATGATAGATATATTTGGCTGCCAAAACACTAAAGTTAAAAACACCTCTATGACAAAAAGAAATTGTGGCAAGAAGGTAAACTATTTTTAACATATAAGAGAGACAAAAGGTTAATGTCCTTATTACATGACAAAGTATTTGCCAATATCTGACCTGAAGAAAAGTACGTTCAGAGTAAGGAGTGAAAGGCATAAAATAAGCGGATTGCAAAAGGCAAAAACATTTAGGTTTACTGGTAATGAAGCCCGTAAATTAAAAATAGATATAATTTTTTACCTCCAAAATTGGAAATATTTTTAAGTAATTGGTAGGAGGCTATATTAGTAAGAAATTATAAACCACATCCATCACTGGTGGGTAAAGAAACTGGGAAAATTTTTCTAGAAGGGAATTTGACAACATATATCAAAAGTCTTGAACTTGCTTATCTTTTATTTTTGGTTTTGTTTTGTTTTAGGTGGAATGGGACTTGTTCACATTTTGACTCAAGAATTTTGCTTTTATGAATCTATTCTAAAATGTGTGTGTGCATCTGTGTTTGTTTAGCATCATCTATCTATCTATCGACTGAGCAAACTATCTGCGAATCAACTTATTCTCTTCCCCACATAAGTTCCATAAGGTCAGAACTTCTATCCATTTAATTTACCATGTTTTTACCTAAACCTAGAAAATTACCTGTCCTGTAGTAGATGATTAATTAATATTTGCTGAATTATTGATATAATTATGTTTTAATATTTCCGTGGGACCTTGTCATCTTATAGCATGTCTAGGGGAGAATGACTAGGATGTTGATGAGCTTTGAAATTGCATCATAAAGAAGAAACAGGAAAGAAGAACTGTTGAAAGTAAGAAGGAGAGGATCTGATAGTGAGCTTCAAACACTGGAAAGGATGTTGTGGGGAAAAGAGTTCTGACTCCTTCTGTACAGGTTCAAAGTGCAGAAGTGCATCAATGGATAAAATCTATAGACGCAATGTGGAACCATTTGAAGAAGTGTACACAAACAGAGTTGGTCAAAATGGAATCAGTCTTGAGTGGAAGCAAGTCACTATCCCTAAAAATATTTAAACACAAGTGTTAATATTTACAGTAAAAATTCATACACCAGAATAAGACTCAGAATTTCTTAGATAGCTCAAAATTTCTTCTACTTACAAGACTCACTTCTCTTCTGCCCAGATGTCAACTTCTACACTACTTTTTTCAATTAATGATTCCTCTTCACTATTCAGAGCTCAGATCATTACCTCTCTCTGTGACCCTTCCCTGCTACTCACCCTGAATCGCCTTGTTGCTCATGCCTTTCACAGCCATCTCATTGTCCCTTCATGTCATTTGGAGCACACTGTAATTGACCTACCTTCAGCCTGGCAGTCCTCCACTAGATTATAAGCTTCATGATGGCAGGAGCCACTTTGCCTTTTTATATCTGGTGTTTAGTACAGCACCTGACACATAGTGAAAATGAATTAATCTTAATGAGGTGTGTATGGAGGTTGAAATAACTTTATATTTCATTGATTTGGGAGCCAAGAGTCATTAAATTAGGGAGGCCCATCTACTGTTTTCTGTATTTAATTCATAATTCTGTTCACCTTGCTGGCACATAGCCTGTGTGTGCACCTTGGGAGTTCTGAAAGGAGGATTTAGAATGTCTTCTCCCTTCCCTGCTCCTCAGTGCCACCAAATACCCCAGATGGACATACTTAGTCATCACCTGCTAGTTCAGTCCAGCCCTAGCTATTGGTCTAGATCTTTTATAAGGATAGTTACATAGAGCGGGGTAAAAATTTTCAGACATTTGGTATGTTCAAGCCTTTATCAGTTGTTGAACTCAAATTCTGGAAATTGACTCTTTCATTTTCCTATATTGGAAACGTTTTTTTATTATTATATCAAATAGTTATATAAAATTCCAATAAAACTGAAAAATGTAAAGAACAAAGGAAAATCTCTCATAATCTATGTGAAGATGACTTTATTAATATTTAGCATATAGATTTATCTAAACTAAATAAGATAAGCTTTTTATGCCAAAATCCTATCATAATATAGAAACTATTTTATAACATATTTTTCCATTTGATATATTGAGAAATTCTTTCCAGGCCCATAAATATGTATTCATACTATCACTACCATGTTCTGTTTGCCACTGATATGATTGGCCACCTTGATGTTCTGTGAGTTACTAAAATAATAAAGCTCCTTTCACCTACATGATGGGAAATAGAAAAATTGATATAGCCCTGAGGCAAGATAGCAAATACATACTGTTGCCCTTGCTATGCAAAGGAAAATGATTTCTAATTTTTTTTAAACCAATAGGAATGGGAGGAAAGCATTTGTTAGGTTAAATGTTGCATATAAAATTTCATGGACTGTATTGATTTATTTACTGAAAATGCCACATTCAAAAACAAACCTGTAATTGGCATCAGCTCATGATTAAAGCATTCAGCTTCCCCTTAGATGAATGGACTCAGGTATATGAATGGACTTTGATCTGAAAATTGTCTTAAAGCCTGTGCATCCTCACTACTGATATTTGAATTAGGTTTTTGTTCACTAGACCATTTAGTTGCACTTTATTGGTCTGTATATCTATTTTATTTCTAAGAAACTTAGGAGTAAACTATTCCCACAGATTTCTGTGAGTCAAAACAGTCTGATTGCCACTCTTCTATGTCTAATTGTCTTAATTGGAACCCACTTTTAGCAATGGTTCTCTACCTGTGGGTCAAGACCCCCTTCGGGGGGTCAAATGACCCTTTCATAGGGGTCACCTAAGACCATCCTGCATATCAGATATTTACATTACAATTTATAAGAGTAGCAAAATTACAGTTATGCAGTAGCAATGAATATAATTTTATGGTTGGGGTCGCCACAACATGAGGAACTGTATTAAACGATTGTGGCATTAGGAAGATTGAGAACTACTGCTCTAAGAGTTAAGTTCCACAACCAGAACTACTCCAGCACTCCCTTATTCCCCTTGAAGTCAGGAGACTTCTACTGTAGTAATCTCCAATTCCCAAACAAAGAGATCTCAAGAAAACTATTATCCTCCACCCCCAATTAATATTTTTCATAATAGGAAAGAAATATTTTCTGAGTCTTCCACTGAAATACAGTTTGTGAATGAATAAACAAAAAAATTGACTAATTCCATTGCTCTTCTTTCCCTAAGAGTAGGGTCTTTGTTTTAAAATGTACCTCCAAAGTTTTTTTTTAATCAAGTATGGTAAGGTGACAGATATGGGAACAACTACCTTGAGAAAAAAAGAGTTTATTACTCACAGTCCCAAAAGAAGGAGGTGTGCCATGCCAAGAGTCACAGAGAGAAGCACCTGGGTCACCCAGGAGAAGTAGAAACAAAGGGAGAGCATGGGTCCAAGCCCTTCTTGTGGATTTCATGTGAAGAGATGGGCAAGGCAGGGTGGCTATGTTAAGTAAGCACAGAATTGAATAGTTTGAATAATTTTAAGGGGTGCTGGGAAGTAGGGGTGGTCACTCATGTCAGGTGGTTAGTGCTGGGGTTATTTAGCACAGGAGGAATACTGACTGGGTGTATGAGTCTGATAAAGAGGTATTTGGGAGTATGGGCTTCATGTTTCCTGGTTTGCATACAGAAGGTGTGTTTATAGGCAAGGTCTTTGTTAGGAATTAACCAGTCTGTGGACAGACATCTCTTCCCTGAGTCCACAAGGTTTTAAGATGTCAAAGCATGAGAAGATATAGAAAATAAGAAAAACATAATTAGTACAGTTGTTTCCTTCGACAACATACCAGAAAATTTCTCACATTTTGATCTCATTAACTATAGGCCACTCAGTTGTTAATTAATGCCAATCCCATGAATTTGAGCCAACATTAGGTGAATAAATAAATCTCAATGAATTTGAGCTAGTCATGACCTTAATTTGTCTTCCATTTATTGAATTCATTGTTAACTTGAACAACATAAACTCCAGGCTGATGGTAGAGGGGAAATTACAGAATGGGATAGTTCTGTAAAATGTTCTGTGTATAGTCTATTGTATTTCAGAAAATGCCATGTATTTCTCAAGTTGGACTCCATTGAATTTAACTTTCAAATATGGACTTGGAGGTAAGAAGACATGTCACATTGGGTCTCTCAGGAAAGCTGTCTTCAGCTGGTGAAGCAGTGTTCTAACTTCGATCATTGCACAGCTGTCATGCAGGGAAAGTCTGATTCCTTCACTGTGGGGTCTCCTTTGCCTGGGATGCTGGGAAGAGCAGAAAGATAAAATCCCACTTTCATCTTCTTCCCTTGTTTTCCCACTTTCATCTTCTTCCCTTGCTTTGGTCTCCTGTAAGTGCTCCTCTTGTGTGGGAGGTGGACAGGCCAAATTCTGCACAGACCTTCCAATGCAAGGGAAGGTGCCCAGTCAGGGGAATATCTGTGGGACTATCTCTGCGTGGGGAGATCAGCAGTGCAGGCAGCTGAAGGCAGCAACCAGTAGCTTGGGCTAGACAAGCTGAGATGTCTGTCTGAGATGAGACTTACTCTCCCCTCTCCCTCTTCCGGTTGCACCATTTTCTGGCCTCTTCAGATGTTCCATTACCCTATGTCCTTACCTACTCTTCACCCAACCTTCCTGGGGGCTGTAATGTCCCCTCTCTCATTCTTAACCTTTACTGCTGACTGCTGACTTCTGTACCTTCTTGAACGTATACTCTGTTATGTACCCAATAAAAAGGTTCTGGGAAACAGGGCAGGTGTTGCATTGTTCTCGATTCCCCCAGGCTCATGAAACAGTGTATGCGTGTATGCCCTTACAGGCTCCTGGTTTTAGGCTCTAAATTTGGTGTAAGTTTCTCTTTCTTTCCTCAGTGTAATCTCCCTTGCTGACTACTGTCCCAGTTGGGGTCCACTAGACACCCAATACTTCTGGACTGATCTTAGCTGAAAGACAGAAGGCTTAGAGTTCACTGATGCCGTCCTTACAGATCAGCCTCCTGAAGCACAGGGAAGTTTTCGTGGGTGGACTGTAGATACGGAAAGACTCATTTCATGCCTTGTGGTGTATTCTAGCTTGATTTGGGCAAGGTTTACTCTCCAAAATGGCCAGAATCAAGGACCTGAATCCAGCAAGCTGTCCCTTTGGTGCTGTTACCCAGAGAGTGGCTGGAGATACAAGAGGTGGACCAGAGAACAACAATCCACACTGTCAGGGCATTGGTGCTGTGTTCTGGGATTGGGGCTGAGTTTTAGTCATGTCCAGGGCTGGCAAACACATTCTTCAAAGAAAGGGCCAGGCAATTAATATTTCAGATTTTTCAGAGCATATAATCTTTGTCACAAATATTCAACTCTGTCACCATGGCTCAAGCAGCCAGACACTACCTAAGCAAATGAGTGGCTGGGTTCCAATAAAACTTTATTTACAGAAGTAGACTGACAAAAGAATTTGGCTGGGGGGCTGTATTTTGAAGACCTATGGGAAGCTGGAATCAAACAGGAAATTAAATTAGAAACTCAGTTATATAGGCTCTACCACACAGCAATAATGGTGAATGCCATGAGTTAACTAGCAATTTCCTGCTCAGGTTTTGCCCTCAGGCAAACTGATTTTTATCCAGTGAATCTATGGCTGCAAGACTAATTTCTGATCTCTCCTTGCCCGCAGCACTGCTGATGGTGCTAAAATGCTCTTTTTCTAGCAAAGTTTGTTTCAGGAAGCCAGTGGGACTATAGCTATGATAGATATATATTAGGTATGTAATAGATATAAGTAGGTAGATGATCAATAGATAGATAGACAATTTTCAGCCATCATTGACTATTAGAAGGATGAAGAAGACAGTTGCACATCTCAACTGACTCCTAAGCACCTGCTCACGGCTCACTTCCCAACCAATCCATTGACCATACTTTCTTGCACTGAGGCTTCACCTGTTGCTCTGAATTTCATTTTCTTGCTTGTTCCTGGTTCTCAAACAGACTTGCCCTCAGCTTGTGCAGTGGTCATACTCTCCAGATTCTACCTTTTCCTCATCTTGCTGGTGCTGATTAGGTAGGATGTAGATTAAGATCACTTCATTTCTGGCTAACATTTTTTTTTTTTGGTATAATTTTCACTGTATAGTTAAAACTTTGGTTGTATTTTATTGGTTATTGTTTGAAATTGGTGCACATAGTTGTAAGCCACTAAAATACTTAACTGTAGATTCAGGACTGGAATCTATTTGGGTCTCCAGATTTACTAGCACCTGAACCACAGCTCCAGAAGAAATTGGAACTCTGGAATATTGTCTTCCAGATCTGGAGTTACTTCATTGTTGTCTCGGACAGTTCAGGGCTTTTGGCTCAAGATTCGAACACTTGACTATAGTGAGCTCTGAATTCTTCCCCAAACATTCTGACAACATTAAATGAGTCATACACTTTTTTTTCCCTTTAGAGAGGCTGGATTTTCATACATGTTAATAGCCTTCCATTAGCTCCTCACCTACCAACCTTTCTGGACAAGAGTGTACATTTATTTAAGTGCCTAAGGGTTGGCTTGAGAATGTAGCCACAGGGCAGGCCTTTGATAACTGGTCCAAACAGGGTGGTGTTGAAGAACTGAGCGTTGTTTTCACCTTGTTAATTGCACTAGGCAGAAAGGCGAGTGTCTGAAGTGAGCTCTAAGCAGACCTGCTCTCCACTTGTCTAGGCTGGGCAGCTGTTTGCCATACATTAGGCAGGATGTGAAAACTCACCGCAGTGGCTGCAACCCCAAGCCTTCTGGAGGGTGACTGGGGCATCTGTATGGGATCACAGAATTAGGGCACAGGTCCTGCTGAGTTTTTCTCAAGATGGTGTCACATAATTCTGACTACCACCAAAGACTTAGGAGGATGGCAGAGGGGAGGGGGCCCTCCTTAGGGCCCAGGACAGTCACATGCATTTTGCTGAGTTTCCAAGACCTGAAGGTGGGTAAGATGGCAAATAAGAAAGAGTCCTTGATGGAGAAACAGGAATCAGAATCCCAGCCCTAGATTTGCCTTTAATTGCTGTGTAAGTGAGGTCGAATCACTCAGCCTTTTCTGGGAGTTAGTTTCCTTATCTGTAAAGTAGGGATAATTAGCCTCGCCCTATCTCCCTCAGAGAGATGATGAGTACCAGATGAGGACATTAATGAATGTGAAAGAACTTCGGAAATAGTATAATGCACAAGAGAAAGACATTAATTATTATCACTGCCACCAATAAAATCTACTGCCTCGCTACACCACAATGCTTTCTGTTTTAAACAGGAACTCCTCGCCCAGGCTTCCAAGTCCTCCTCTCAACTGGACTCCACCCTATAAGAAACTGTTACAAATCTCTTCCCCTACTCCACTCCAACTCAGCTGTTCTGACAATTTTTCTTTCCACATCTCATTGTACTCATTCCTCCTTCTCTGTACCCTTTATGCTTTCTGCATTTTGTGTCTGGTTTTCTGACCAACTCCATTTTCCAACTCCCTGTCTCTCAAAGCTAGTTTCCTTAGGAAATTCACTCAGTCCTGTTCTCACCCAAAATACTCCTCAAAGGGTCTCATCCACTCCTGTGGCATTTACACGATGATACGTTAAGTTCTTTTCATTTCACAGTTAATGGCAGCGTATCCTCTCTCTTACACAAATAAAAAATTCAGAGGCCGGACAAGACATATTCTTTTCCCTCTCCCTCATCTGTTTTCGCAGAAATCCTGCCCAGGGACACTTATCTCCCACACCTTTGTATCATTGACACTGCCGTACTTTGGGTCCAAATCTCTGATAACTTGGATTCTTGTCGCAGTCTGCTGATCAGATTCCCTGTTTGCAGCCTGTCTCCCTGCCAATATGTCTTCCACCCTTCTGCCAAGCTGATGTTTCTGAAACATAAATCTGATGGTGCCACTTCCCTGCTTCTGAGGCTTCAGTGACTCTCACACTTTTCTCAATTAAGTTCAAAGGTGGCACCACAAGCCTCATCATGATAGAGCTCCTATCTGTCCCTCTTCTCATTGGGTATCAGCCCTTTTTAGGTCTTGAACTCATTTGAAAGTCTTAGGAGACAGATAAATATATATATATATATATAAGTAAAAAATTGCAAAAAATTTATCATTCACTCCTGGAACCCATCTCTGGCACTTTTCTGGATCCCTGCATTTGTGGCCCCTGTTCCAACCTTGTCCCCTGCCAGCTCCCCACACCCAGCTCCAGCTGTGTGGAGGTCCTTGCAGCTCCCCAGTGATGAGGGTTTCACGCCCACATCAGTGTCTTGAGGCTTCGTGCCTACAGGGAAGTCCCTTCTTCCCTTCTCAGCCCAGCTAATGACCACTTGTCTTTCAGAACCTTGTTCAAACACCGCCACCTCTAGGAAGTCTTTTCTGATCTCATGTCTGATTTATTTGCTTCTGTTCTACAGCTCCAGAATAGCTTAGTCTCTCGTCCCCCCCCACACCCCCTTTCCAGTAGAATTTTTATCCGTTGTGTGTTTTCTTGCTAGATGCTGAAAGGTACAGATTTTATCTCAAGTGCTATGTATTTCCAGCTTCTAGCATATTACCGGCATGGGATAAGCACTCAATAAAATGTTTGCTGAATTGAACTGAATTGGTCTTATCTAGAATACTCTTTTTCTCCCACTAGCATATACCTTATAGGTTTTTTAAGGTTAATCACAAAGACAGTTATTTTCGTTATGAAATCTTGTTCATTAGCCCATGCCTTCTCTTTGAATTTCTTCTCGCTAGATATGTGGCTTTCAGCATTGTCTATTTATTCAGGGATTGCTTTAAAATATCTTATCCCCACACCATTCTTTAAGTAGATAATTCAATGCAGGGTAAAATGTCCCAAGAAAGAAGTTAGAAGTCCCACTTCTAGCTTCAGCTCTGCTCTGATGGAATAAGTCAAAGTACTAAAATTTTCCCCCTTGATTTAAGTTTCCTCAATCTTAAAATTAGGGATTTTGGTACTCTCTAAAATAGCTTTCTGTTAAAAGACTATAAGTCACTTCTTAGCCTTGAAATCTTTCAGATAACCTGCAGTCATACTGGGTTTTTCTTTTTGATTGTTTTAATTGTTCTGTTTTTTTTCCCAGCTCAGGTGCTCCTCCCATTTTCTCTCTTGGCTTAACTTTTGAGAAATAGCCTCAGCCTCCCTCAACAATGGCCAAAGGGATTATAGAGATCACAAAAGTTACAGTCGAAGCAATTTCCTAGAGCTGAATATGGGGTCCTAGACCCCAAGTACTATCTCCTAAAGAATAAATACAGTATTTCCTTGACTAACTCAGATTGATTCTGTGGTTGAATCTGCTACAGGCACTAAATAATTAATCCACCCCCATCAGCCGCTTCTTTCCTGTCGGTGAATTTAGATGGGCAATAGTGTCAATTTTCACAGGATTGCTTTTTTTTTTTTTTAAATATGGAATGCTTCACAAATTTGCATGTCATCCTTGCTTAGGGGTCATGCTAATCTTCTCTGTATTGTCCCAATTTTAGTATATGTGCTGCTGCCGCGAGTGTTTTTGTGGTTGTTTATGCTCGTATCTTTACCTGCAGTGTGCTTGGTGTATTTGACACCTAGAACAGACCCAATTTTACCTTTCCTCTTCTCTATATGAGAAAATTACTTTCAGTATAATTATTATTTTCTGCAGCACTTTGTTTACTACTCTATGAGTTCTTTGAAGTCAGAGACCATGTCTTACTTATCATTGAATCTGCAGGGTCTGCTATTATTCCTGAATTTTCAGTAGGTGCTCAAACAATGCCCATGAATAAATGAGTGAACAAATAAATCAGCATTCTAGCATGGCCAAGATTGCTTCCTTAGTGACTCTTTGTGTGTTATAGATCACACACATTTTATTAGACAGAGGTCTACCTTTTCCTTGGTATGCTTAAATAATGCCTACAAAATTCTTTAAAGGAGTTATAGGATTCTAACAGCAGAAAACCAGCAGACTTGACAATAGATTCTTATGTTCCAATGTCAAGTCTGATTTCTTCAACTCTTTCAAAACTATAGCTCCCAGCATTTCAAAGGCTTTTGCTATAGACCTAAAGTGGGTCAGATGCCTGAAGTGTCATAACTAATTTGCTCTTACTATTGAAACTCTGTGCTTGATGTTAGAAATCACACAATTATGTCTCTTACCCTCTAATTGCTCCTCAATTTTCATTTTTCACACTCATTTTGCAAGCCTTGAAGTGCAAATTAAATAGTAATTAGAGGGTAAAAATACACAACTGTGTGACTCTTTAGTTGCTGTGTAGATTTTTCAAAAAAGATGCCAAACCGCACTCCACCTTTTTAAGAGCTTGGGTGCTCTGCTCTGTCGCTCAGGCTGACCCATAATCAAACAACCTTTCTGTTAGGGTGTCTATTAGCAAGAAGGAAAGCAATCTTTTAACAAGTAACTCCTTTGTTGGTTTTACAACCTCAGGCTAAAAAGCAGGAGATTCATATAAATGACTAAGAGCTTAATTTGCTTCCCAAGCCACAGAGACATTTTTTTCCTTTCCCCAAGTGTAATAGTGTATTCATTTGTTTAATTAGTAATATTTTAAATAATATCAGGCCTTAGGAGGCAGGCAGTGTATTGTCTGACAATCCATTTTGGAAAATCTTCCAAGTGGTCCAGTCTTCCAGGTGAAACCGGGCTGGTGGAGGAGAACGTGGTCTTGGAGATTTCCTATGAGGGGCCATGGGGTGGGCCATTCTCCCCCTTGATTTGCATCCTGGCAGCTCAGAATCTTGAATTTGAGGCTTTGGAAGATGGGGATGTGCCAGAGAAAATTCCAATGGACTATAATAATCTTTTTTTATTAATTTTAGTATTTGTTGGGTTTTGCTATTTGTACTTGATGAGTGGCATTCTAAGCATCCTTGCATAAATTATATAATAGACTTTAATTCTTTCAAGAACCTTGTGAGGGGACTTTATTTTTTCTTTCTTTACAGATGAAATTGCTGAAGGATTTTGGTAATAAACTAGTATTTAAAATTTGGTTTTCTTATTTCACGTGCAGCACTCATTTTACAATACAATCGTGAAGACAGAAGGTGGCCACTGAGTTACTTTTTCCTTTCTGGTCTCTCTTTTTTATTTTTTTGCCCATCTTTCCTCACACACAGATTTTAACCAAATTGATCATCTTTCAGTCAGTATGAAACCTGCCAAGTGTTCTCTCTCACCTCCTGACTTAGCACAAGCTCTTCCTGGAGATCACCATTTCCTTCCTCCCTGCCTGACAAAACTCTCCCTGCTGGAGCCCTCGTAAAGATTTTTCCCACTTCTGGGAAGTCTGAGATTTTCCTGAGCACCTGGCCCTTGCAGATTCTAGCACTGATGATACTGCGTGTAATGCCTACTCACTGTATTCTGGGCTGTGAGCTTTGGGGAGCAGCAGGGACCGTGGCTGCACCTCGCAGAGTACCAGGGGCCTAGCAGGTTGGGTGGCTGGTGTCAGTCTGAGTGTCACTCCTCTGCTTTTGCTTTAAACCCCTAGTTTAGAATGTACAAGACTGCTGGTGATGGCTGTCTCTGGAGTGTGGGAGTAGGAGCTGGTTGGGAGAGGACCACAATTTTCCTTGTACACTTGTGTAAGTAATGTATCATGTGTACATTAGTGTAAGTAACGTACTATATGCCTGCATTAAATAAAATGTGTTTGTCAATCAAAGCAAAATTTACTTAAAAAAATTAAAATGTTGGCAGTGTGGTTTTGAAAGACTGTGCTTTTTTCCATGGAGTCTTTCGCCAAATTCTATGTGTTGGCAAACCAAGAGCTCACAGGTAAGGCAGAGGTAGAACAACACCAGGGCAGGACCAGTCTGCCAGTCAGACGGAGATAGCCCCAGGTGTGAGCCACGCTGCTGCCTCTGGATGGAGTAGTGGAAGCCAAGACAAGGTAGAAACAATTCTAATGTGTTAGCCTTACAAAATAGCTGTGCCAGATATTTTTGTTTGATATATACAAAACTTTAATTTTCCCATATACAATATACACCATAAATCACTTTGGATCTTGAGGAAAATAAAGTTATTTTGGCTAAATGTAATAGGATATTTTCTTTTGATAAGAAAACAATATAAATGCACTTGATAGGAATCAGCCCCAATAAATAATCAAGAAGATTTTTAAGGTAGAAAAGAAAAGTTTTTCAAGGCTATAAATCTATAAGGAAATAGACTTCTAAAGAAATAGATTGAACCAACAGGGAAGCAAACTCCATTAAGGGTTGAGTAAATTAAAAGCTCTGAATGACTTCAAAGTGCCCTTGTTTCTAGGGAAAATATGGAGACTCCTATGGGAAAAGGAATGTATTATAGTTAGTTGATTATAAATATAATTGATTAACAAAGAAACTCAATTTAAAGTTATTTTAGTTTAACAAATGGTTAAGTTAAACCATTTTAACTCCATGGGATAGGAGCACTCTCTGGGGTATAGCAAGGGGTACAAGGATATAAGGATGAGGCCTTCCCTTGATGAATTTGCAGTCTCAAACAGTGGCTATAATAGGGCAAGTATTCTAAAAACCACATAATCATAAGTATAGAATTATTACCTACCTGAGAGGTGCACACTACATCTTATGAAAGTAGAAGAGAGTCAAGGGGAGGCTTCATTCATGGAGGAGGCATTTGGATCTGCAGGGGAATGGGAAAAATTCTAGAAGAATAAACAGGAGCACAGATCCAAGGGTGGGGAGTTGTGAAGATAGGGGAACAGCAAAGTCTATTCTGGTGGTAGCAGAGGACACATGCAGGGACTGGTGGGAATAAAGCCTGAAAACTGTCTGGGACCTCTGTTGCCTGCCAGTTGTCACAGGGGAGCCACTGTAGGTTTTGAAGAAAACGAAGTGCTCAGAAGATCCAAGCTTGTGTTTCACTTGAACCTTTGGCATGATCTTTGCCCCTGTGCACATTCAGGATAATTATTTTGTCCTTTCCAGAGCAAAGAGCTGGTGTGAGGGGAAACCAAGAGAAAACGTTGAAAAATATGAAGAAACACAAAAATAAAAGATATTTTTCCCACCATAGTGTGGTCTTATCTGGAAAATCTCAGCTGTGCTGCTCATCCAGAATTCAGCCATGTGTCTCTCGCCATATTTAGACTTCTGAAATTTATTTCCATGAGGACCTAAAGATTTGTTTGGAAAAGAACATGTTCTTTCTAAAGGAGAAAAGAATTAAAGGCAGGGTGCATAGTGGAAAGAGTAAAAATGGACTCCTGAGCGAAGAGTAAAGAGAAAATGTGGACTCTGGAGCAAGATGGTGGCTGTGTAACAGCTTTTGTGCAACCAGGTGCAGTGAGAACAGGGAGAGAAGACTCCAGGCATCTCTGGCTGGTGAATTCTGCCCAGAAACTTCCCTTTGGTAACAAAGGAAGTCAAAGAGAGACTTCTGGACCCCATGAGTAGGACATAAACAGTGGAAAACTGATAAGTGATAGGTGCATTTGTTCTGTCAGAGGCTGCCTGCAGCTGTAACCATAGCAACAGTGAGACTGCAAGCAGGGAAAGCCTTGCCTGTAGGCTGTTTTGGTTTTATTGGACTTGGGCACTCGATTGAACTGCCTTGGGAAATCTTGGGTATTGTCTGGGGCCCTGGACTGAGTCATTGAACCGGAAAGGAGCTGATATCATTCAACTGTGGGCTGCCCACACAGCTACTGTGGGGGAGCTGCCCCTGTGTGTTGCAGCACCAGGATCCACTGGGAGATCTTGGGCCAGTAATCTAGTGACTGAGCTGCACAAAGATGGGGACCGAGACACTGGGGAAGAGCGAAGATCTAAGTGTTTGGCAGATTAACAGCCTTGGCCCTCAGGGGCATAGAGTGAGACCAGTTTTGGTGCACTGGATAAGCAGGCAGCCATTCCAGGAGAGATCCCATCATAAAGTTCTTTCCTTGGAAAGCTTCTGCTTAGCCAAGGTTCACAGTTTGGAGTGTCTCCTAAGAGGGCTGAAGAGACATTGGGGCTTCCAAGCCTACAGGGTTTGAGTGGTCAGCAGAGGCCTTCAGTCTCCATCTCATACAGCTGTATCAACCTTGTGATTAACATCTCATACCTCAGAAGATCACCTGTTGCCTGGACAATATTCAGCATGATATATATATATGCATACTGTTCTGGTACTGTTTTGTTTTGTTTTGTTTTGTTTTTTCTTAATTTCAACACTTTTCCTTGACATTTTTCTTTTTTCTTTTTCCTCTCTTTATTCACTATTCTAGTTTAAATACAGTATTCTACTTTTTCCTTCTTTAACAATTAGAATTTCATTTTTTCCAGTGTTTCTGCCCCTATTATTTGCCCCCCTCCCAATTTTATCCCATAAAAGTTTTTACTTATTTATTTTGGTTTGATTTATTTTTGTCTTTCCTCTCTACCTGGTGGAGGATGGGTACTGTGTCTGATAAGGCTGGAAATGAGCTGTTGACCTCAAGGGAACCACCCAACCTAGAACCCCCAGAGGTTGAGACTTTTTAAGGTTGGGTCATAGTACCTTACTGTACACCTATAGTACTCCTGTCTCCCACTTTTGGTGTCTTTATTATTTTGTCAATATTTACTTTTACTCAGCCCCCCCCTTTTCTTTCTCTTTTTTCTTTCTTTTTAAAATCTTTTTTCCCTTCTTGCTCTTCAATATTACCATCCTTCTGGTCCCCTACCAAAAGGACTCATTAAAACTTTAGGCCAGAGGCATAGTAACTTAAAGAGCAAGAAGAAGTGAAAGGAAAATTAGGCTAAGGAAACAGATACAAGAAAGCACTCATGAAGAAGAATTACCAGAAAAATCCTGGCAACATGAAATACCAGTCCAGAGCAACCTCTTCAAGGGACTGTGAGGCAGCTATAGCAGAGATTCCACCTATGAAGAAATGTTAGAAATGACAGAAGGGGAATTTAAAATGCAGATGATGAAAACAATGAAGGAAATTGCTGAGAAAGTGAAAAATAACCAAAAGGAAATCCAAAAACAGAATCAAATAAGAGATGAATGGATACAAAGAATATAGAAAGGATATAGCAGAGCTGAAGGAACTGAAGCAGTCAATTAGGGAACTTAAAGATGCAATAGAAAGTCTCAAACACAGAGTAGATAATGCCGAAGAAAAAATCTCAGAGGTAGCGATAAAGCTCTAGAGATAACTCAGATAGTTAAAGAGGCAGAAAAGAGAGAGAAAGCAGAACATTCACTGACAGAATTATGGGACTCTATGAAGCATTCAAACATACAAGTTATAGGTATCCCAGAAGGGGAAGAAGAAGGAATGGAAGCCATTATAGAGAATATTATGAATGAGGGTGGCACTTGTGGCTCAAAGGAATAGGGCGCTGGCCTCATGTGCCAGAGGTGGCAGGTTTAAACCCAGCTCCGGCCAAAAACTGCAATAAAAAAGAATATTATAAATGAAAATTTCCCAAATATCATCAAAGATTCTGACATACTCATTTTAGAGGGATATCAGTCCCCTGGTCGCCTCAACTCAAATAGAGCTTCTCTAAGGCACATTGTGATGAATCTATCTAAAGTCAAGACAAAAGAAAAGATTTTGTAAGCTGCTAGGAGTAAGTGCCAACTGATCTATAGGGGCAAATCTATCAGGGTGAGCATGAACTTCTCTAATGAAACTTTTAAAGCCAGAAGACAATGGTCATCTATCTTTAATCTACTTAAACAGAACAATTTCCAGCCCAGAATTCTATATCCTGCTAAGCTAAGCTTTAAAATTGATGGAGAAATCAAATCTTTTTTTTTTTTTTTTTTGCAGTATTTTTTGGCTGGGTTTGGGCCTGAACCCACCATCTCTGGCATATGGGGCCCATACCCTACTCCTTTGAGGCGCCCAGAAATCAAATCTTTTATTCACATGCAAATATTGAGGAAATTTGCCACAACAAGACCAGCTTTATAGGAAATATTTCAACCTGTTCTACACACTGACCATCACAATGGACTTTCAGCAAAGTAAACACCCAGAAATTAAAGGACATAACGTAGTTTCCACAATGATGAAAAAGACAAAACTAAGCAATGGACTTTCACAAAATAAGATGAATAGAATGCTACCACACTTATCAATTATCTCAACAAATGTCAATGGTTTGAATTCCCCACTAAAGAGGCATAGATTAGCTGATTGGATTAAAAACCACGAGCCATCTATTTGTTGTCTGCAAGAAACACGCCTCACATCAAAAGACAAATTAAAATTCAGTGTTAAGGGTTGGAAGTCAATTTTTCAGGCAAACAGAATTCAGAAGAAAAGAGGGGCTGCAATCTTATTTTCTGATACATGTGGATTTAAAGCAATGAAAATCACAAAAGACAATGATAGTCACTTCATATTGGTCAAAGGAAAAATACAACAAGAAGACATTTCAATTCTAAATATTTATGCACCCATTTAAATGCTCCCAGATTCTTGAAACAGACCTTGCTCAGTCTGAGCAATATGATATCCTATAACACCTTGATAACAGAGGACTTTAACACCCCTCTCTCAGAGCTGGACAGATCCTCTAAACAGAAATTAAAAAAGGATATTAGATATTTAAATGAGACCCTAGAACAATTGTGCTTCATAGACATATATAGAACACTCCATCCCAAAGATACAGAATATACATTCTTTTCATCATCCCATGGAATATTCTCCAAAATTGATCATATCTTAGGACACAAAACAAATCTCAACAGAATCAAAACAATTGAAATTTTACCTTGCATCTTCTCAGACCACAAGGCACTAAAAGTGGAACTCAGCTCCAACAAAAATGTTCAACCTCACACACAGGCATGGAAGTTAAGCAACCTTGTGCTGAATGACAGTTGGGTGCAGGAACAAATAAAAAAGGAAATCATTAACTTCCTTAAGCATAACAACAATGAAGACACCAGCTACCAAAACCTACGGGATACAGCAAAAATAGTCCTGAGAAGAAAATTTAATGCTTTAGAAGCCTACCAAAAAACAGAAAGAGAGCACATCAACAAGCTCATAAGCCATCTTAAGGAATTGGAAAAAGAAGAACAATCTAAGTCTAAACCCAGCATAAGAAAAGAAATATCCAAAATTAAATCAGAGATTAATGAAATTGAAAACAAAAGAATCATTCAGAAAATTAATGAAACAAGGAGAGTTGGGTTTTTTGAAAAAATAAATGAAATAGATAAATCTTTGGCCAGACTAACTAGAAATAAAAAAGTAAAATCTCTAGTAACCTCAATCAGAAATGATAAAGGGGAAATAACAACTGATACCACACAGATACAAGAGATTATCTCTGAATACTACCAGAAACTTTATGCCCAGAAATTTGACAATGTGAATGAAATGGATCAATATTTGGAATCACATCCTCTCCCTAGACTTAGCCCAGATAAAATAGATCTCGTGAACAGACCAATTTCAAGCACTGAGATTAAAGAAACAATAAAAAATATCTCCCAACAAAAAAATGCCCTGGTCTGGATGGCTTCACACCAGAATTCTACCAAACTTTCAAAGAAGAGCTTATTCCTAAACTGCAGAAATTATTCCAAAAAATTGAGGAGAAAGGAATTTTCCCCAACACATTCTATGAAGTTAACATCACCCTGATAACCAGGAAAGATCCAACTAAAAAGGAGAATTTCAGACCAATTTAACTAATGAATACTGATGCAAAAATTCTCAACAAAATCCTAGCCAATAGATTATAGCTTATCATCATAAAAGTCATACATCATGATCAAGTAGGTTTCGTCCCAGGCATGTAAGGCTGGTTTAATATACGCAAGTCCATAAACATTATTCACCGTCTCAACAGAAGGAAAACCAAAGACTATTTGATCCTCTTAATAGATGCAGAAAAAGCATTCCATAAAATCCAGTGTCCTTTTCTAATTAGAACACTGAGGAGTATACGCATAGGTGGCACATTTCTTAAATGGATTAAAGCTATCTATGACAAACACACAGTTTTAATATTTTACTGAATGGAGTTAAACTGAAAGCTTTTCCTCTTAGAACTGGCACTAGACAAGGTCATCCTCTGTCACTATTACTATTCAACATAGTGTTAGAAGTTTTAGCCAACACGATTAGGCAAGACAAGGAAATAAAGGGCATCCAAATGGGAGCAGAGGAGGTCAAACTCTCCTTCTTTGCTGATGATATAATTTTATATCTAGAGAATCCTAAGGACTCAACCACAAGACTCCTGGAAGTCATCAAAAAATACAGTAATGTCTCAGGCTATAACATCAATGTCCACAAGTCAGTTGCCTTTGTATATGCCAATAACAGCCAAGATGAGAGGTTAATTAAGGACACAACTCCCTTCACCATAGCCCCAAAGAAAATGAAATACTTAGGAATATACCTAACAAAAGAGGTGAAGGACCTCCATGAAGAAAATTATGAAACCCTAAGAAAGGAAATAGCAGAGGACATTAACAAATGGAAGAGCATACCATGCTCATGGCTGGGAAGAATCAACATTGTTACAATGTCTATACTTCCCAGAGCAATGTACCAATTAAATGCCATCCTTATTAAAATACCAACATCCTATTTTCAAGACTTGGAAAAAATGGTTTTGCGTTTTGTATGAAACCAGAAAAAACCCTGTATAGCTAAGGTAGTTCTTAGTAATAAAAACACAGCCAGATATACCACCATACCAGATTTTAGGCAGTACTACAAGGCCATAGTGGTCTAGACAGCATGGTACTGGCATAAAAATAGAGACATAGACATTTGGAATCAAATAGAAAACCAGGAAATGAAACCAACAACTTAAAACCACCTAATCTTTGAGAAACCAAACAAGAATGCCCACTGGGGGAAAGACTCCCTATTTAATAAATGGTGCTGGGAGAATTGGATATCTACATGTAAAAGACTGAAACTGGGCCCACACCTTTCTCTACTCACAAAAATTGATCCAAGATGGATAAAGGACTTAAATTTAAGGCATGAAATGATAAAAATCCTCAAAAAGAATGGGAAAAACACTGGAAGATATTGGCCTGAGGAAAGACTTCATGAAGAAGACTGTCATGGCAATAGCAACAACAGCAATAATAAACAAATGGGATTTAATTAAACTGAAAAGCTTCTGTACAGCCAAAGAGACAAGAACCAAAGCAAATAGACAACCTACTCAATGGGAAAGGATATTTGCATATTTTGAATCAGATAAAAGCTTAATAACTAGGATCTATACAGACCTCAAATTAATCCACAAGAAAAAAACCAACAATCTCATACATTAATGGGTAAGAGAGATGAACAGAATCTTCTCTCAAGAAGATGGACAAATGGCTACCAAACATGAAAAAGTGCTCACCATCCCTAATTATTAGAGAAATGCAAATTAAAACCACCCTGAAATATCATCTAACCCCAGCGAGAATGGTCCATATCACAAAATCTCTAAATTGCAGTTGCTGGTGTGGATGTGGAGAGAAAGGAACACTTTTACAGTGTTGGTGGGACTGCAAACTAATACAACCATTTTGGAAGGAAGTATGGAGAACCCTCAAAGAACTCAACCTAGACCTCCCATTTGATCCTGCAATCCCATTACTGGGCATCTGTCCAGAAGGAAAAAACACCTCTTTTATTATAAAGACACTTGTACTAGACTGTTTATTGCAGCTCACTTTACAATTGCTAAAATGTGGAAACAACCTAAATGCCCCTCAATCCAGGAATGGATTGGCAAGCTGTGGTATATGTATACTATGGAATTAAAAAAATGGAGATTTTGCACTATTTGTACTAACCTGGATGGAAGTGGAACGCATTATTCTTAGTGAAGCATCACAGGAATGGAGAAGTATGAATTCTATATATTCAGCTTTGATATGAAGACAATTAATGACAATTAATAACATAGTGGGGCATGGGGGAAGGGGAGAGAAGACAGAGAAGTAGGGAGATGGCGAGGGAAAAGAAAAGAAAAAAAAGAAAAGAAAATAGTGACTAATTATCACATAAATTGGATTTAATTTTTACCAAAGGACATTACTTAAACATTAATTTTCAACTTAACTTGTTAATATGTTGTTTAGGATATTGCATTCTCATTTGTAAGTAAAATATGTTTCTAATTTCCCATTTATAATAATATATTTTTTCCAATTTTAATATCAGGCATATCCAGAAGTAGAATGATTTTGGAGTATTTCTTTTTTTCTATTGTCTGTAAGATTTGGCATGATCTGTTTTTTGAAATTATCTTTTATTTTTATTTATAAATATTAGTTGACTATTTTTTGAGACTTTGGAAAAAAAACGAGAAGTTAACTGATGACTCCATACTGAACCTCAGAGCCAAAGCATTCTACAATAGACATACTCTTATTCGACAATGTGAATATCACTTTTTTTTTGCATTATGATTACTATTATTACTGCTCAATATTTCATTGCAGCAATCATCTGATTTCTTTTCTGAGTGTATTTACCTTCATTTGTGCTTTACGAGGTTTTTGTTTCTAGTCCTTATCTTAAATATTGTTGTCATTAAAGTTTAAGCCTTTTTAATTTTGTGAAGGCAAAAAGTGGAAACCAAATAAACACATGTATATGTAAAAAAAAATATGTATTAAAAAAAGAGAAAATGTGAACTCTGAAGTCAGACTTGGAATTGAATGTTCACGTTCTGAGCTCTCAAAAGCTGTGTGATTTTCTAAGACAGCAGTTCTCAACCTGTGGGTCGCAACCCATAGGAACTGTATTGAAGGCTTGTGGCATTAGGAAGGTTGAGAAGCAGTGTTCTAAGAGATGGAGATAATGTCTGACACAGTGTGGATAAACTGCTTAATAAAGTGCCTGGCAAAGATCACGAGTTAAATATATTATGACTATGATTTTTATTTTTGTAATTATAATCATTTTACACTTGGTTTAAGGGGCAGTGGGTCAGGATCAGGGTACAGAAATGTTGGTCAGTCATATTTTCTAGAAATATAATCTCCAAGAGTCATGGCTGAAACTTACAGAAAGACCTAGAGACAGAAAAGCAAATTCCCAAGATTGGAGAGCACTAGGAACTGTGACCCTGTGGGCCAGAGGATGCCTGACGGGATAGATGGGAAGGCTAGCAGTGGAACCCACGGGGCATCTGGTGATCAGAGGCGCTGATCTCATGTGCCGACTTTGCAACGAAGAAAATGACATGATGCTTTGACACCTTTGTCAGCAGAAGAAGTGGGTCCCGTGTCAAGTATCACTTCAGTGGGCACTTAGAAACTAAACACCCATGCCTAGCACAGGAGGAAACTGGTGGGAGGCAGTGGGGAGCTGAGGGGACAACATGAGAGCACATGTAGGTCACTTGGGGGGATTTGGGGAGGAATTTAATGGAGTGAGGCTAGGAGTCATTGTTTTGTGTCTGTTCTTGCCCTGTTCCTCCTGTCCTCACCCTCAAGTTACTGTGCTGCAGGGTGACCCTGGGTACGCTGGGGTGATGATGACCAGGGCTGTGCCTGGGAAGATGGTAGGGTGCGGGCAGGTAGGCTGGGGAGAAGCTGGAGCAGAGAGATTCCTGTGATATTCAGGCTGTGCTCTCCACCCCAGAGGGCCAGCGGGGCAATTCATTATCAGAAGAAAAGAAAATGTCAGAATTGCTGTATCTATTTCTTTGACAAAAAAATAAATAAACTCACCTAACATTTAAGGTCCTGTTTGGCAATGCCTTCTTGATTTTGTTTCTCCTATCAAAGGGCAAGAATCCCAGTGAAGGCTAACCACAGTAACTTTTAATCACTTTTAATTGGGCCTACATAATGTGATCTTGTAGTTCAAGAGAAGGAGCTTTGGTTTGTTACACTTTATGGCAATTAAAGGTTTCAGACAACTTGTAATTTTAGCTTCTTAATAATGTGTGGCTATTTTCACATTTGCTTTAATATTCAGCAGCGTGTGCTTTTGGGGCCCATATCATTGTATTGTTCCAAGATACCCTTTGATTCCCACCACGGCCCCATTTTCCTGAGGTAGTTCTAAAAGGGATTTGCATTTCAACCTGCAGGTGACTTTGAAAACATATTGCCATATGGTGCTAGAAACATTATAATACATCACCGCTTGTTTGCCAGATGTTGTTCTACTCTGCTAGGCAGTGATTCAGATGCTCTGTGATGATTTTGCAGAATGAATCTTGCTAAATTGAAGAGTTTTAGTTGTCACATCCCATCTCATTATTATTGGCTGAGTATTCTAAACATACAAGAATAACTAACAGTTGGAGATGAATCCATCAGATAATGCAAATAGCAGGGCTTCCTACCTCCCGGGTGCCTGCCAGCCTTGGGTATGACAGCATCCCCACTTCACATAGCGGGAAATGGAGTCACGGGACACTGACTCCACAGGCTAAGCTTGAACATAGATGGGAACGATCCAGGGTTCATTTGGGTCACTGGATTTCAATGTCGCTGCCTTCTCCATCGTCCAAGCAGAGAGAGGGTCTGCCTTCCTCTAGGCTGAATGGCCAGCTGTTTACCTGGCGTGCTTTTCAAAGGGCCAGGAAGGCCTCCAATTGTGTCTTTGTGCAACAGAGTCTGCACTTCCACCACTGCTGATCTCCTTTACTTAGAAGTAAGGAGATTTTTCTCCAAAATTTCTCTAATAGCCCTCATTGCAGCGGTGCGGCAGACTTTGTAGTGGGCAGGGGTTAAACTCAGTAACCAAGCTTTGGTCTCCTTCATTCTAAATCCATCTTCTGGTCCGTCTGGTACTTCTGGTGCCTACTTAGCACCCACGGAATATTCTTTGAGCAAATAAGTGAATGAATGAATGAATACATGAACAAAGAAACATTAGTCCCCTGCATAGGAGGAGCGCGGGGGTGCAGAAGCTTTGCCTTGGCATGTGGCCTAGCGGAGAGAAGCTGAGGATGGGAAGAGAGTACATGAAAAAGTTGACTCGCTACCAAAGTCTCTCGGAGGCCGGGACGAGTTCGGCAGAAGGACTTTCCTGCTAGACGTTGTCTCCATGCAGTGGCTGGCTGCAGCTTTGGTGAGCACGGTGTATGTTCCCAATCTGTTTCCCGACTGGGGTGAGCTCTCTGCCCTTAGTGAATGAGGTTTCCTCCAGCACATTCTGTGCCGGTGACCACATAGCTCCAGTTTTCTGCCTCGTCCAGCGTCCGGCTCCCATCTGTTCCGTTCCCTGACAGTCTAGCAACCAGCGGTTTCATCACTTGATTTCTGTCAGATGTCCTATGCTGTCCTATGTTTTGGCAGCTGGACCATAGGCCTTTTCCTGGAAAGACACCAGATTCCTATAAAATGCCTTTAACGGGATAACCCTGCAACCTGGAATGCATCTGAAGTCATTACAGCAGGACATTGATTCATAGTCAGCCTTCAGTACTCACCACTGCTGAAAAAGTCAGACGCTGATGGATTTATAATGGTTCAGAATGAGAACTTAATTCAGATGGGACAAAAAGGCAAAGCTGAAAGACTATTCCTCCAGAGGTGATGGCTTTCATGAATAGCAAGAGGATTTTAGGACAAAATTCCAATTTTCACTGTGGGAATTCAAACTATGGTGAGAAAACGCTGACATTGTATTAGAGGGGCTGGAAAGGAAAGGAAATTGTAAAGTTTGAAATTGGTGGCTAAACAAGTGGCTAAACAAGTAATTCAACTTCTTTCATGTCTCTGGAAGGAACAGGCAAAATTTCATATCAACAAGTACTTAACGTATACCTGCTGTGGTATTAACTGCTATTTATTGGGTATTGACTTTGCGCTAAGCACAGAGCTAAGCGCATTTTGTGTGCCATTTCTCTTGATCTTCACTACACTCCTATGAAGTGATTGTTATACCATTTTGCAGATAAGGAAACAGGCTTAAGGACGTTCAGTGGCTCAGGTCGTGCGGCTAGCAGGCAGTAGGTTGCACAGGCTTTCCCAGACTTCGGTTTTAAAACTGGGTCTACTCTGGGTCCCCTGCCCCAGCCTCTGTGCTCAACTACTTTGCTAGGCACTGTGGGGGGATGCTGTATTCCCAGGCCTGTGCACCCCACCTCTGCCTTCTGGGTTAGCCACTAAGGGCATGCCGTGGCCCAGTCCCCTTCTCCTGGGCCTTGCCCAGGAAGCTACAATCCCTCTATAACTACTGTGGCTCACAACAGATTGATGCTTCAATCTGTCACCTCTGTGGTGTGGCTCATTTAGAGCAGCAGTTCTCAACCTATGGGTCGCAACCCCTTTGGGAGTCGAACAAACCTTTCACAGGGGTTGCTTAATGTCAGATATTTATATTACAATTCATAATAGTAGCAAAAATTATAGTTATGAAGTAGCAACAAAAATAATTTCATGGTTGGGGGTCACCACAACATGAGGAACTGTATTAAATGGTTGCGGCATTAGGAAGGTTGAGAACCACTGCTTTAGAGAGTCTTAGCCTTATCTATGGGGCCAAGAATGTACTTGACCCCTTCTATAATGGAGTCTTTCCACTTTCATATCCCATTCTCTTCCTTCTCTTATAGGTTTATCCGTAAGAGCCTTCTGTCAAAAAATCACATTCCACCTAAGTCCCCGTCTCAAGCTCTGCTCCCAGGTAACCTGACCCAAGACAGCTATTGTCAAGGAAGAGCTTTCTCATCTAAGAAGCGTGTAGTCTTAATGCAAGGAAGAACTTTCAAAATAGCCAACGTCATGATAACCATACATGTACAACATAAAATTACACAAATACAAAAAGGAGCAAAGAACACACACACACAAATAGCCAGTGCCATTCCAGGATAAGTAATTGTCTGGGTCAATACTGGGATCCTTCTTCTAGAAGTATGCAGTACAGGCCAGTCCGGAGATCTCAGGGTTGGGTGTCATCAGGGACTTCAGGCCTGAACTGGAAGGTGGTACTAGATGAACTTTCAAACCTAACAGGCAAGGATTCCATGAACTGAGCTTATTAATAATACTTTCACATGTCCCTTATATTTTCAAAAGAAATGGTATTGCCTAGTAGTTAGGAATATGACACCATAGATTGATTTCCTGGGTTCAAATCCCAGCTCTGACATTTATGTTTAGTATAACGTTGGGCACGTTTCTTTACCACCCTGGGCCTTAGTTTCCTTGTTAGTAATAGTAGTAACTCCCATGTTTGTTAGGAGGATTAAATGAGTTGCTGGCATATAAAATGTGTAGGACATTACTTGGCTGAAAAACGCTATTGTGCTCAAGAAGTACTATTTTGTTTTTCATTTTTCTCTATATGTGTGACACAAGTCACCCGTGCTTAATTATATTAAATGGTAAATGTTTCCACTGCCAGTAGGACAAAGTAACGCAAACTGTGATTTCCTCCTCTACTCATTGATTCAAAGGAATTCTGACTTTCCCCCATTTACAGCTTTCACATCTGTAAGCAAATAGGTTCAAAGTCTGTCACCGGATTCCCTTCTCTTGCCAACATGAAATCTGCTACCATATTCTGTGATTTCCCCATCTACATATAATTGATTCCTTTCTTCCTTTCCTACTGTTAACACAATAATTCTGGTTCATATCAACTTTATCTATTTTAACACTACAGCATCTGCATATCTTTTTGCAAGCTTCCATGACCCCCAATAAAAACCAAATAATCATAAAACCCTGGTTTTATCACACCATGCCCTTACTCAAATTTTCCCAATGTTCCCAGATACAAACTTTCTACTCCAAGCACTCTGTTCATTTTGGGCTTTAAATCTTTGCCTAGGCACATTTCCATGCAAGGAATATTATGTACTCCCTATGAAAAGTTTAACTATCCTTCATGGTTTACATAAAATTGATTCAATAAAGATCTTAATCCAAATCAATTTCTCCTTTACACTTCTATGGGTACTTACTGCACTTCCAAAGCAACCAAGCACTTGCTGTATAATTGGCTCATGTGATTGTAAGCTCTTGGATCTTCAGACCTCTGTTTAAAGAGAAAGAGAAGGCTGGACAATGTAGTGAGACCCTGTTTCTACAAAAATAAAGTAAAATAAATTATCTGGGGAGGAATGGGGTGGCATGTGCCTATAATTCTAGCTACTTGGGAGGTGAGGCAGGAGGATCACTCAGCCCAGGAGTTGGAGACTGCAGTGGGCTGTGAATGCATGACTGAACTGTAGCTGGGTGATAGAACCAGAAACTCTCTTCCTCTCTCTCTCTTTGTTTAGAGAAGGGCGAGTGACAAGGATGCTCACTCTGTCATAGTTCTTTCTTGGTACTTAACCAATATCTCAAACTAACCTGAACTGAATAGTAAAAACTGGTCAAATGAATGACCAGCAGTGACCAACATTTTCCACACAGTATCCCTTTGGTCAGAAGCAATGGCTGAGTGTATGGTAAGTGGTAAAGTAAGACAGGACTGGACATATCCCACAAAAGAGTCATGCATGACAAAAAGCAGCATGTGACCCTGCATTCATTCAGCAAATACTAAAGTCTATTAAGTGCTAGGCACTGTTGTAGGCTATAGTGGTGAACATGACAGACAGGAAGACCCATACTGCCATGGCATTGACATTCAGCCAGTCTCCACTCTTTACAGTACTCTTCAGTAAGTCAGTAAATACTTCACTGGAGATCCTCTAAGATTATTTTTCAGCTCTAAGACCCTACCTCTGACCACATTCCAAAGGCAGCCAGCCACTGCTTACTCTGTGTTGGTTCTTGTTTCCTTAAACTCAGTCCAGCCATCACGCTGCATGAAAACAGCTGGTCAGTGTGAGTGCCCAGTGGGTGGGACCCATGTGGGTGTGGCCCATGTTAGTGGGGCCTGGTGGTGGGGCCCATGTGGGTGGGGCCTGGTGTGGGCCCATGTGGGTGTGGCCCATGTGGGTGGGGCCTGGTGGTGGGGCCCAGGTGGGTGGGGCCCCAGCCCGGTGTACTGCTGAGACATCTCAGCACATGGAACATCACCATTGAGAAGAGGGAACTGTGTATAGAGATGGAGAAATGCATTTTACAGAGTTAGGGGAAAAAAATGGATCTGGACAAGAGAGAATGTGTGTCCCTGGAGATAGAGACCAGATGGGCCTGGGTAGCCACTGCTGCAAGGATTTGCCTCTCAGGAAAGCTGCGAATGGGAAGCAGCAGTCCCCCTACCACTTCCCATATCTGGGCACTTGGCCATTTTGTTTTAAAATTGAGAAATAATGATAAATAATAAAGGGTATAACATAAACCCTTTAAAAATGTATACTGTAGCATATTCATCTGGTGGTGCAAAACTCACCATTATGTAATTCCAGAACAATTCACCACCACCAGAAGGAATCCATGCCTATTAATAGACATTGTCCATTCCTCCCTCCCTCCCTTTGGCAGCTGCTATTCTGCTTTCATTCCCTATGAATTTGACCGTTTTGAACATTTCCTGTAAAGGAATCATATAGTATTTGGCTTTTTGTGACTGGCCTCTTAGCGTAATATTTTCAAGGTCATCCATACTGTGGCATGTACCATTATGTCATTCCTTTTAATGGATGTATAATTTTTCCTATTTTATTTATCCATTTATCAATTGGTGGGCACTTATTTCTTTCCATTTGTTTGGTTATTAAGAAAAATACTGCTAATAACATTCATGTAAACATTTTTGTGTGACTATATGTTTTCAATTCTGTCGGGAACATAACCAGGAATGAAATTGCAGGGTCATGTAACCATATATTTAAGTTTCTGAGACACTATCAAGCTATTTTCATAAGTGGCTACATCATTTTTACATTACCATCAGCAATGTATGAAGGCTCCAATTTCTCCATGAGATGGTACGAATGTTTGTGTGTCCCCCACATTCATAGGTTGACACCTGAACACCCATGTGATACTAGGAGGTGATTAGGTCATGAGGGCAGAGTCCTCATGAATGAGATCTGTGCCCTTATGACAGAGGTCCCAGGGGGCTCCCTTGTCCCTTCCACCACGTGAGAACAGAGAGAGATGATGACATCTATGAGAACACAAGCCCTCCCAGACACTAAATCTGCTGGTAGACATCTCAGCCTCCAGAACTGGGAGAAGCCAATTCCTGTTGTTTGTTAAACAGCTAGTCTGTGGTACTTTGTTACAGCACTCCAAATGGACTAAGCTACCCTATACCTTTCGTAACAATTTTTGTTGCCCATTCTTTTGATTATTTCTTTCTAATGGGCTTAAAGCAGCATCTCATTGTGATGTTGATTTGCATTTGAGTAATGAATAATGATAGTGAGAATTCTTTCACATGCTTTTGACCATTTGTATATTCTTTGTGCAGAAATGTCTATTCACATTCTTTCTCCATTTAAAATTGGTTTTTTTCATTTCATTTTTAAATCATCAGATAATATTATGTATATAATATATGATAGATTATAAGATAATAATATTTGCATATGAGATCCCTATCAGATAAAAGTTTTTCAAATATTTTCTCCCATTCTTTGGGCTGTCTTTTCATTTTTATGATAGGCTCCTTTGACAAAGAAGAGTTTGTAATTTGCATGAGGTCCACTCTATTATCTTGTGCTTTAGGTATTGAATTATATACTTATATTTTAGGCATTACATCTCAGAAATTATTGTAATCCAAAGTCAGGAAGATTTATAGCTATTTTTTTCTTCTAAATCTGTCTCTTTAAACTTAGCATCCCTAGGGAGAAGCATGGTGCTTGGAATCTAGTAGATTATCAAAAAATATTGGTTAAATTAATGACTGGATTTACTGTAATGTCTGGCTAGACTGTGTGGGCATAGGTGGAAGTGTTTTATTGTCTGTATTTCTAATTAGCCTTTGACATGACATAAGTGGTGTAACAAGCGCTTCACGTTTCTTTGACGCTGGATTGATGAAATCAATAAGCTTTATAAGATTCTCACTACAAATTTGAATTGAGGCAGAGTGGGCATTATTAGTTCCATTCACTGGATACTAACGCTGAGAAACAGAGGTTAGATGAGATGTGCAAGCAAGACACACAGCCTGTGGTGGAGCTCTGCCTCCTCTTCAGGGCCTTCCCACTCGGCTCACATGTGTGGCTCCTCTCTCTTAGGCACACCTGTTGCCTTGATTGCCTGGGCCTTTTCTCTTTATTCACATTTTTATTACTGTCTCTGGGACTTCTAAATGTAAACCTAGTCCCATGTACACTGAGTTCACTGAAACTCAATAAACTCAAACAAATAATCCCCAAAGTACTTTAAGATCTTCTTTTCATACTCTCTTCCCTTTGCCTTTGGTAATACGTGGTTTGTGCTCATTTCTTTTCTCTTGGTGGACAAGCTTAAGACTGGTGGACAAGCTTAAGACTGTTTCCTGAGCACATTAGTATTCTACTGCCTGTTCTACATAACTCACCAATCAATGGCTAGATGTATTAGCAACTTTCAACCCACATACCAGGAGAGGAACTCAGTTGTGCCATGAAAAATTTTAAAAGCGGTTCAAAATACAGTAAGTATATTCTTTATTATACACTATTTTTTTTGATCAACATAATTTAAGCATGTCATGGAGTTTTAACTATTGGTTCAAGTGTGCAGTGAGATAAAAAAAAGGTTGAAAAACATTGGTCTGGATTGTTCTCAGTTATTTTAAATGCATAGTTCTTTTCTACCTAATTTAATCGTAAGGTCCTTGAGCGCAGAGATTATTTCTTATGTGTGGTTTTTTTTACATCTTTTCACAGTACCTGATGAAATGCTGTTATTCTTCTAAGATTTCTACCATTTTATGTGTTTTATACTTCTATTCTGTTTGTCTGTGCATTAACTAACATTGTTCAGTTTATCTTCTACCTGCCCCAGGAAGCCTTTGCTACACACTGCTACTTCTCCTGAACACACGGACACCTGGCTTGAATAGCTCATATGTCATTTTTCCGCATTTTCCAGTATCATGGAAATTTATGGTCATACCTTATTTCTTCTACTCCTATTAAATTCTAAGATTCTTGAGAGGAGTCATTATTTATGATCCAATTTTACACTTTTATATTTCCAACAACAAAATTGGTGACTTGCTCATACAAGGGTTCAAAACAAATATAAGGACACATAAGACCTAATTTGAAATTTCATTTCTGTCATTTACTGGCTGTACAATCCTGGCAAGTCACTTTGTGTTAATGGGCCTAAGGATTCTCATCTGCTCTAATCCTTAGCTCAAATGAGAGTGGGCAAATTTAGACGATATAATGCAAAGTTTATTAATGATCATAATAGTCTTTTATGTTGCCATTCTGAAATAATGGGCAAGACTTGAGTTCATCATCAATAAGCACTTACTGGGCACAATGTAAGGGTGTATGGCATACTTTTTGGGTGTGGGACACAACTACAACAGGGACTCTACTTAACAAATGCAAACCTTGTCACCTAATTGTTTGTACCCTCACATTAATCTGAAATTTAAAAAAAACACATATTGCATTGAAAAATCTAGTCTCTGCAAAGCCAGTACCAGATGCTGAAAATCAGATGATAGGTTCAGCACTCAAACACATGCACTTTGATGTTAGCGAGTTTACTGTTCCTTGAGAGTACTCGGGACTTAACCAGCTCTGTGCCCTTGTATATAATTCTGATTGTGAATGTGCTGCATGCTTTATCATTCCACTGATGACCAAATAGGGCAGCAACTGAGAGCAAGAACGTGTCTATAAGAAATAGTTTCTAGTTCATCGCTGGTGCTCAATGAATGTTAATATTAGATACTTACAATAGAGCAGCTCTTAGTGTAAGGAGAAAAAGCATTTAACAAAAGTTAGCCATCCTCTCCCTTGTTAACATACAGACAGCATTATTAAAGAATTGCTATAAAATGAGTTTACTGCCTCAAATGTTCACAGTGAAGAGAGAACACACTCTAAAACCTTGAATGGTATACTAAGCACAGAGCTATGCTGATCATGTTAAGGCCCCCGTTTCCATTCAGTTCATCTTCCACATTTAAGATAAAACTAATATGTGCCCCGAACGCTCCTAGGTTCTCTAAGGATAAAATTGCAACTATTCTTCCGTTCAGCATGTAAATAGATTGGAGGGCCAAATTACTTTTCACTATTTTCACTTTTTTAAAACCAATAAATGAGAGAGTATAAGGGGTTCCGGGTAGTCTGAGGTAGTCCCAGCTCTGCCAGCCATGTGTGGTGTCATGACTTTTTTCTATGGTGCAGCATTACAGGCGTTATTTCTGTAGCCTTGGTGTGGGGTGACTAGTCCCCCTGTGGCTTCCTCACACACTTCCCTGTCCAGGTCTTTCACTGCATAATGAGCAAAGGGCAGATATATAATGAACAGCAAATCAAAGATGCTATCTTATGAGCACCAGGAAATTAAATACATTCTAGCACAGAAAATATCTCAGACAGATAATCTGTGGCAGAGAAATTTGATAAAACACGATGATATATTTTATATCTCATGGTATGTTAAGAATTAAGAAGGTGACTACCTAGTGATGATTTTGAAAATTCCACATCTGTCTTTGTCTATTCAGGCTGCTGTAATAAAGTAGCATAGACTGAGTGGCTGATGTGTATCAACTACAGAAATCCACTTCTTAAAAGTTTTAGAGAATGATAAGTACAAGGTTAAGGCCCTGGCAGATGTGGTGTCTGATTAGGTCCTGCCTCCTCATAGACGGCAGTCACACATAGTGGAAGAGGCAGGGGTCTCCTTTATGAAAGTACCAATCTCATTCATAAAGGCTCTACCCTCATTTCCTGGTCACCTCCCAGCAGCCCCACTCATTTATACCATCATCTTCGGAGTTAGGATTTCCATATATAAATGGGGGGAGACGTAAGCAGTTTGTTGCAAGGTCCAATCTACAATATTGAAGGAACTACTTAAGGTAACTGAAAACTCTAGTAGTGGATGTGATATTCATTCCTTCATTTATAATAAAGAAATGAATTCAAAAACAAAGAAAAAAGGAAAAAGTAATAGTCTGTACTCTTAAGAGATTTACAATTTAGGAGAGAACATTAGTGAAAAAATATGAAAGAGAGAGAATGGCTGAGTGCTAAACTTCAAGAGATGCCTAAAAAAACTCAAACAAAATTTTTCTTAACCTTTCTGGGTACAGAGATCTCATTGAGGTGCTAATGAAATACAAGGATAATTGCATCCACTAGAAAATTGCACATAAACATTTGCACAAAAGAATTTGAATATAATTTCAGGGAAACTCTTAAGTTTATTGATGACACTAAGGTTAAGAGCCCATATAATAGGTGTTTAGGAAAAAAAATTCAATAAAGTATTTTCTTCAAAGTAGGATTCATGAATAAATTCAGACTTAAATGAAAGAGAAAGAACACAAAGTTCTTTATATGCTCATATGTATTTTGGTGGGAATTATGTTACTGAAACAAGATGATTTGATGTGGTTTAGGGTTTGGAGACAGGGATTCTGGCTGGGTCGATCAACATGAACAAAGGCAGACAGTTGGGGGATAAGACCTTGGTGTAGCCTGGAATGACGTTTCATTCTGGGAAGTATTGATGCAATGTTAGATGGATAGCGAGTTATGAATTTGAGAGCCATCCTGGCCTTGAACAGAGACTCACTATAGAATTAAAAGACCCAGAAGACATAAGAGGTATTAATATTGAAGTTAATTAAATCCAAACTCTTGGTGTTATAATACCTCTGGCAGGTGGTCATTTAGTCTCTGCTTGGGCACATTAGTGGGGAATCACAATGTGATATGCCAGCTACTCCATTTTCGAATGGCTCTAATTGATAAAAATTACTTCTTCATATCAGGATTAAATTATTAAAAAAATTCACTTCTCCATCCCATGTGGGTCATCATGATTTTGTTCTCTGGAAACACAAAATAAAGTGTATTCTTTAAGTGCTTAAAAGTAGTTATCCTATCACCCTTAAATTTCTCCTTCTCCTTAAAGGCTAAACATCTTCAGACTTCATTCTTTTGGGATGACTACAATATTTTAAGAAATAATTTTGGCAACATGTGTAGGGTAGAGGAGGGTAGGGAGAAAAAAAGGCTAAAATTGGGGATACCATTTGGAATGCTATGGCAGAAATGATGGTTAGAGAGAAATGGGGGGAAAATGAAGAATGCAATGAAGTTTTGGATGGAGTAATTGACAATATTAGGTGACAAATGGCTATAGAGGATTAAGAAAAGATTTGATTTAAAGATATCTCAAAGAGTTCTGGCCTGGGATGCTGGAAAAATGATTTTATTATAGCTATCGGTTTTCAGAGATAAGTTTTAGTGTCTGTCTACTTAACTGCAATGGCAGGTGGTATGGGGTCATGATTAACAGCATGAGCTCCAACAACAGAATGAGCAGGGAGGTTCAAATTCTGAATTTATCACTTATGTTATATGACCTGAGAAAATTGTTTGACATCCTCCTGTTTCAGATTTTATCATCTGTAAAACATAAATATCATGCTACATATGAGTTTCAACTTGTTGTCTAATGGAGAAGCAGGCCTTGGTGACATAATCTATTTATTAATAATACTCTGATGTGTTCAAATGGAGGTAAGTGAAGTCCAGCTTAAGAACTTCAGAACAATCTATCTGGGAAGGAAGGGATCAGGACTTGTGATCAGATCATCATGTTAGAGTGAGGAGGAGTAGGCACAGCGGATGGAAATAAGGTCAGAGCACACAGACACCAGAGCCGGATCCAAGGGCACAGCCCTGGAGGTTAGAGTGTGAGAATGTAGGTAACTTGCCATTTTTTTAAGATACTTGGCAGAAACGAGGCAGATTTAAAGAGTCACCTCTCTGGTCCAGGAACACATGCCTTACATCTTAAAAACCGCTTTGCACTATTTTTCTCCACCTACCTCTGGCTCATGGGTGGAGATATATATATCCTTATATACACACATTACCTATTTCTCCAGGGTGAGGTTTAGAAGGTCACCTGGTTAGGGATGTCAAACTTCAGGAAATGGGCAAACACACAGAGAGGTGTTTTATAAGCAGTTGGGACTCAGCTGGAGATGGAGCTGGTGGCAAGAGAAGGTCAGTTGCCAGGTGTTGGCGGATGCTTTTGGTATGGTGGTGCTTACCGTGTCTTGACACATATCTCTCAGGGATGTGGCCTCTTCTCCTGGTGTCTGCCCGAAAGAATCTCTTCCTATTCTTAGAAATTATAAAGTCATTTTCAAGCAAAGTTGCTGAAGTACATGCAAGTTACAACAGGGCAATGCAGATGGTTTTAATCATGAACAAGTCAATTACCTTTCTGAGCTTGTTTCTTTATTTGTAAAATGAGAATAATAATAACGCCTTTTGTAGTTGTATCATAAAGATCACATGAGATAGTGTTTGTGCAGTTCCCTGCATGGTGCTTAGCACTTGAAGGTCACCAAACAAATGGTAACTGAAGTGGCTGAGCACCATTACCAGTTAATCCTGTAAAAATATAGATGAGGTGTCCTAAGGTGAAGAGTCTATCTGTTGGGTTTAATTTACTTATTTTTTAATATAATTTTTATTTAGTTCATGTACTTGTCACCTCAAAGTTTCTGGAAACCAGACAAGTGTCACCAGAGTTTTTAACTGCCCTTGGTTCCAAACACTTGGCCAGGAAAGTCGTTCCATATGTGTACTCACCTTGAGAAGCTGAGTCTGCTGTATCCAGTTTCCCTGTTTTTTCTCCCCATGCTAATGTTACTTAGAGTGTCAAATATCATTCTTTATCAATCCAGGTAGGTCCTGGGTTTAAACATGGATTAAGAGGAATGAGCTGAATGAGCACTTTGGAGCTTGGTGAGACCACTTGTTAAGGGTGGTTAAAGCCTTTTTTAAAATTATTTTTGAGAAAAATAACCAAGTCTAGTTCAGCTCATTTTGTGATACATGAAGGATGAAGTGTGGCTGAAGTCAAGTGATGGGACACAGACTTTACTCAGTCCTCTACACACTGAAGTGATTCATTAGGACCTGTGTCAGCTTTCCCCAAGGGTCACACATACTCAGATGCTCAGAGTATTGAGAGGATCTATGCGACCTCCTGGGGGAAGTCAGCACGACGCACACTCCTCCAAGTGAGCTGAGGCTCAGTGAGGCCGTGTGAGCTGCTGAGCAGCCAGTCCTCAGCTCTTTCTATCTGGTTGCCTTGGAGGTAGTGCTTGTTAGGAGCTTCTCTTCCTAACAGGGTATTATGGCACTGTGGAAAATTTGTACTTTGTAGATAATTAACAGTAAATTGTTTTAAATGAATATCTGGTCTCCTTTCTGAATAGGGAAACTGATGAAAACCAAGAAGACAGGGAAAATAGGAAAGCCGTTAAAGAAAATTTATGAATTAATTGTAGGAATTCTAACTTTAAAAAAACAGAGGTTAGGCATTCCGAATGGGATGAATGAAAATTCAGAGTCATTCACTCACTTATTTAGTCTTTCATGCAACAAATATTTGAGCTCTTATCTGTGCTGGGTACTGTGCTAGCAACAGAAGATGAAATGATGAACAAGAACCAGTCTTTGCTGAAGTGGGTTGAATTTGTGAGCTCAGAAGTTTGAGACCAGCCTGAGCAAGATTGAAATCCCCATCTCTACTAAAAATAGAAAAACTATCTGGGCATTGTGGTGGGTGCCTGTAGTCCTTGCTACTCAAGAGGCTGAGATGAGAGAATCACTTGAGCCCAAGAGTTTGAGGGTGCTGTGAGCTATGGCACCACGGCATTCTACACAGCATGATGGAGTGAGACTCTGTCTCAACAGGAACAGCAACGGCAAGTAAGATCCAGTCTTTAGAAGGCCTCCAAAGACTCATTCTACCATGATGGCGGGATTGCAGATAGATGATTTCAACACGGAGTTAAGGGTGCTGTGACAGGAGGAGCACAGAGAGCCTGGAATGCTGGAGAAGAGAGGAGAGGTGGTTAACTCAGCCCGGGAATTAGTCCAAGGGGTCCTTTGTGAGAATATTGTACAGGAACTAGGACTGGAGTGGGGAAGAGAAGGCAGCCAGCAGAGAAGGGAGAGGAAGGACTTTCAGATGCAGAGCACAGCTGGGGAACTGCAGTGTACCTGCATCAGAGAGCGAGAGGTGAAGAGCTGCAGGACACAGAGCTGGAGGAGGCTGCAGCCCTGTGGTCTGTTCGCAGTTTTCCTTATAAAAGTCTTTGGGCAAAGATAGACTTCATGTGTGATACAAGTGGTGTGTAGAAAGTTCCTTGAAACTAGCTAAGCCAAGCATAAAGCATACAGAAATCACAAGACTTTTTTTTAGAATTGACGATGAAGCCAAATAATCTAAAATCCCAAAGTTGTCTTCTCTTTCTTAATAAAACATGTTTTACTGGCTCAAGACCAGTGCTTCTTCTCCCAGCTTTATTACCATGAATAGTTATCAGCATCATGGATACTCAGCCATGATGGCTGTGGTGAAATATCAATACAAAGGCCTGGTGAAACAGGGGTGATCAACAGTCCTTGCAATATGCTAAGGATGCCCTTTATTGGAAGATGAAGTTCATGCTTTTGTGCCTGCTTTTGGCACAAACTTCTGAGACATGTGGTCACATTGGCAGCTAGGGATAAATAGAAATATAAGGCTCAAGATAGAGGCACAAAGCCTGGGTCCTTCTGGCTTCACTGGAGTCCACAGCATCACCACAATGCCCAGGACATAATTCAGAGTCACAGTGAAAACATCAGTTCCATGGTCACTGGGAACTGGCTCAGGGAAATAGTGCACACCAGAAGGTGAAATCCATGCTTAAAAAGGGATTGACAGATGGGTGTGTGAACATCTTTGCTACAGGCAAATAGAGACAACC
Source organism: Otolemur garnettii (assembly GCF_000181295.1). Lineage (NCBI taxonomy): Eukaryota > Metazoa > Chordata > Mammalia > Primates > Galagidae > Otolemur > Otolemur garnettii. The sequence continues at coordinate 11,306,777 of NW_003852396.1, forward strand.
TAGAAATTTCATTATTTTGTTGGTAACTTCAGGGATGTCTGAGATAATGTTCTACAGTTGGGCCTTCCTCTTAGGATGGTCATTAACTTGAGAGTGGCATGATGTGGATTGGTAGATCTGGGGAAATATACGAAAGAGAGGTATGATTTCCAAAAACGTGAGGATAGGGGGCCCTCAGGCCTTAAAAGTATCCAAAATGTTTATGTATTTATTTTCACTTTAGCTTCAGATTTAAAGTACTCAAGATTCATCAGCATTGATTGATCTAGTGTAGACTGTCACGAGGTTTGCTACCTAATTTAGATGGCTTGTACATATAGCTAACCTCATTATTCATGGATTCCATGTTTTCAAATCCATCTACTCCCTAAAATTTATTTGCAACTCTAAGATCAATACTCAGAAGTGCTCACACAGGCATTAGCAACCATGTGCAGAGTGGGGAAAATTTGAGTCATGGGATGTTCACATTCCTAGCTGGGGTCACAACAGGCCACGTGCTACCTTCTTGTTTCAGCCGTTGTGCTGCAGACAAGTGCTCTTTTTGCAGGCTACTTTGTGTTTATTTTTCACGTTATTTTGTGCCTTTTGCTGGCGATTTTGCTGTTTAAAATGGCCTCCAAAAGTAATGCTGAAGTTCTGTCTAGTATTACTAATCACCACAGGGCTAAGGAAATACATGTTAAATCCATTTCATCCAGGCAGGAGCGATAGTCTGGTTGTCTGTTAGTTCAAAGCTAAAAAATTAACAATAATATTAAATAAGATGATTTTAAACAGAAACACACATGATGCTAGATTATATTTTGATGGTTTGATAAAAATCTAGAGCTCATAGAAACCTAATCCTATATTTTCCCTTGGAGTGATGATTCAGTATTTTCTAATTCAGTGTCTGCAATTCACTGTCTAATTCAGTGTTACTTTGTAGAATGTAACTAACTTAAATAATGCAAATTAACTGTACAGGCACATACCTGCACATACCATCTGTGCACATTGGGGGGTGCCTGAAAATGTACAGACATTTTAAGAGATGTTATCTGTATTACTATGTCCTTTTCAAAGTGGAATTGAATTGTGGTAGCAATGTACAGCATGACATTTGCTTAAAAGATGGCGTTAATAGAATAAATGCTAGTGTCACCATGTGATAGGCATCAATAGCAGTTTTTTCTTTTAAAATGTGCATGAATTTTTGACACCCTCTGTATACACATAAGTAAGTATACAAACATACTCACAAGTATAGAAATCAAAAGCAAGTGAGCACAAATGTGATGTTAGCAGCTGGTGGGTTTTGGTGCAAGATATATGACGACTCATTGTACTATGCTTACGTGTGTGTGTGTGTGTGTGTGTGTGTGTGTCTGTTTAGGTTAGAAGATTTTTTAAAAGGTGAGCAAGAACATGATTTTATAATATATGTAGACTCTTTAGGATAAAGAATTTCCCAGATTCACAAAAGTACAGAAATGAATGGCTTGTGAGACCTTAGTGATCAGCTACTGCAAGACCTTCTGTTTATTAGAAGTCCAACTTCAAGTCTCATTCCTGCCCTTTGGTTCACATGTAATCTTGGAGAGGTCAACTGCCTCTCTGAAAGTTTGTCTTCAGTGAAGGGGAGATTAAGATGTCTCAGGAATCTCTTCATGCTCCACTGCGTTGTCATTGTAAATGAACTTCAGACAGGTTAAAATACCAAAGTAATTTATATGTTTGGTAGAGAGTTAGTCCTAAACTCCAGTCTAGGGCTAATTATGTGATGCAAGTATATGGCTAAGAAAAAATAAAAATGTAATAATAATTTGATTGACAAAAACTTAAGGAAAGTAGTTCCTTTATACACAAGGCATATTTAAAAAATAAACAAACAATGCTGGGTGTGATGGCTCATGCCTGTGGTTGTAGCACTCTGGGAGGCTGAGACTGGAGAATCATTTGAACTCAGGAGTTTGAGACCAGCCTGAACAAGAGTGAGACTCCATGTCTACCCAAAATAGAAAAGTTAGCCAGGTTTTCAGTGAGCACCTGTAGTCTCAGCTACTCGGGAGGCTGAAGTGGGAGAATTGCTTAAGCCTACAAGTTTGAGGTTGCTGTGAGTTAGGTTGGAGGCATGACACTCTAGCCTGGCAACAGAGCGAGACTCTGTCTAAAAGACAAACACCTTCAAATAATATGAGATGCTTCTAGTGACAGAATTACCATGTTGGAAAGTTTATATTTGTTTCTATTTCTGTTTTAAGTTAAAAAGAATTTCATTAGACAAAATTATTCATTTGGAAAAATTTTATTTTCTGCTCCCATATCATTTCCTTTAAGTGTCCCTCAGACATCTTTGTGTAATAGAACACAAGGTTTGGAATAAATCAAATCTAAAGTCAAGTTCTTGTTTCTCCATTGTTTTAATTTATGTGACTGAATTATATATCTTCTCTGAGTTCCAGTTTTCTTATCTGTCAAAATAGTGATGACAATGATTCCCTGCAAGAAAAAGATTGCATGAAATAGTTTTGCCTAAATGTCTGGTAACAAGAGGTATTAGTTTTACTTTTTGCAGTTCATGATTAACCATTCACCATTCTAATTCAGTATTTGAGGTGACTTTGTAGAAGAAGTGAATAACGCAAATCAACTGTGCACGACTGTTCACTGAACTATGCTTACAGAGGTTTTTTTTTTTTTTTTAATTGGAAAACTATGTTAGTTTGGTGTATTTTTACTGCTTATCACTATGTAGCTAATATGGATATTCTAGGTGTAGATTACTCCTTCTTCAGTGTTCATGAAGACATTAGCAGGGGTTCCTCAGGGCAATACTGTAAGTTGGGTACATTTGTTTTTGTACCCTATTTATAGTCCATCTGCAGTTCATCATTAACCATAATCATTATTTTCTAGAAAGACTTCTAAGTGCTAGTTCAGAGCACAATCTTTGGGGTCAGACTATCTGAGTTCTAATACTTGCTCTCTGTTTACCAGATGGGCTTAGAGCAGGTTATTTAACCTCTTTATGCTTTAGTATATGTATAAAATAGTGATAATACCTCATAGCTACTGTATGGTGAATTATTAATATTTATATGGTGCTTAGAACAGTATTGAGAACCATATTACTATTTGTGGTCATCATTATTTCCAAGAATATCAAGAAATCTGTATATACTAATCAAGAAAGCAAAATTTTAAAGTCATAGAGAGTCATGAATTGTATAAAAACTGTGTGAGACTAACACTAAAGATAGACCTGATTTTGTCCTTTTAAACTGACTACAGGAAGGAACATCTTAAGTCATGAATCGCTTGATTGATTTGCATTATACCACAGCATAATGATTGTATTTTAAAGCCTGAACACTTCATTCCAAAACTTGGAATGTATCTGTAATTTGTTCATATTATGGCTATCTTGTTCAACAGTTCCTAGGTGTTGGGTCTGAGATTTAACCCTACTTGCTAGCTGTTAAGCTCATCTGTTTTATGGATGGATGCTGAGAAGACACAAGGCTCTTGGATCTGAGACAAAGGACTTTTCTAACTCATGGACCTGCACGTCTCGTGCACATCACTGTGAGTGTCAGTTCTTGCCTCTCAGATCTCACAGAGCAGTTGTGGTAAGGGCCAACATAGATGCTCAATGCAAAGTCAGATTTCACTGCAACCCAGGAACACAAAATCTGGGTGAACACATCTTTTTGTAGAAAATAATAAACAAGCATGCTCTTATCCCTGGAGGGAGAATTCTGTTATCTTTCAAGTTTGCTTGCTGCAAATACAGCTCTGAGAATGGCCTTGACAAAGAGCATTTAGCGCTTTGCATTTTTTTTATTAAGTCATCCATACATAGATCATAAATACATTTATGCCATTATGGGAGTCAATGTGTTGATTATTTGTACAAATTGGAATGCTTACATCCTACTAAGCAACATAGCCTTCACCACTTTTACCCAATTATAGGATTAAAATATTTATGCTCTACACCTGATAAATCCAATTTGTACTTGCAATATGCTCCATAGGTGTGATCCCCCTACCAACCCTCCCTCTGTGGTCCTGCCCCCTTCCTTCCCCTCTCCCTTCCCTTCCCTCCTTCATCCTTACGCTATAGTTGTGTTTCATTTTTCACATGCATGTGTGAATGATTATAAATTGTTTTCACAGTAGTACTGAGTATATTGGATATTTTTTTTCCATTCCTGAGATTCTTTACTAAGAAGAATATTTTCCAGCTCCATCCATGTAAACATAAAAGAGGTAAAGTCTTCACTTTTTTAATGCTGCATAGTATTCCATGGTATACATATACCACAATTTATTAATCCATTCATGGGTCAATGGGCACTTGGGATTCTTCCATGACTTGGCAATAATGAATTGGGCTACAATGAATAATCTGGTGTAAATATCTTTATTGCCAAATGATTTTTGGTCCTTTGGATATATACCTAGAAGAGGAATTGCCAGATCAAATGGCAGGTCTATATTTAGATCCCCGAGTGTTCTCCACACTTCCTTCCAAAAGGAATGTATTAGCTTGCATTTCCACCAGCAGTGCAGAAGTGTTCCCTTTTCTCCACATCCACGCCAATATCTGTAGTTTGGGGATTTTGGGATGTGGGCTATTCTTACTGGAGTTAGATGGTATCTTAGAGTAGTTAAACATGCCACCCTCCCAGACTTGGTCAGAAAGAAGTGGAAATGTTGAGCAAGCCTATAACAAGTTCTGAGATAGCACTTTGCATTTCTGACATACCCAGCTCTAAGTGCAGGACTCAGGGCTCATGGCAGACTGCTTCTCTGAACACCGGCTTCCAGGAACAATGCCAAATCATTTAATTGAGGCACCTTTTACTGATACATCACTAGGCAGCTAATATTCTATGTGCCTTTTACTCCTATAACTTCTTAAGGTTCCATGGAGGCATTAGCAGGGTTGACTCCAGGAGATATTACAAATTGGGTAGATTTTATTTTTGTGTCCCATCCTCTGGTGGGATCTACTTTCCCTATGCAGCCCCCCACTCTGACACTTAGTTGTCAAGGGTCCTAGCCTTATTTTTGACTGCCCATCTTGTTGGCCTGCTTTTGTGCCATGTTCCAGCTCATTTCTTTTTCTACTTTGCCCTGAAACAAGATTTGCCTATTTGGTGGCTATTCTCTTATAGCTCTCTCCCGTGAGATAATCACTGAGAAGTAAATCAATATTTAAACATTAGTTCATAGAAGACTAAATCACTGGAGAAGCTAGCATTTTATTTTAAGAGAGAGCTCTAAAGACAAACTGCTTTAACTACAGAATAAACTGAACCATGGAAATGTGGAATTTCAAGAATATACAACTCTGTTTGTTTGTCCTGTGCATGGTCAGCTCTGGATGTAAAGGGAAAATTTAGCTCTGATTTTTATATGAAGCATTGATTTTGTGTTCTCTGAAAAGGAAAAAGAATATTTGTGAGGCATGAATTTAAATGCCTTTTCCTTTTCATTCCCTGATGTCCAAGAGCCTGATGTAATTTTTGATCTCAGTAAAAACTACGAGCAGTCGTGACTAACTCTTTATAAGTCTTCATAATATCAAGACTTGTTCCCCTACTAATAAGCAAACCATCACCAAAGCCACACTTTATAATGCAGGCACTACCGAGGGAGTTAACTGCAGCACATCTGAATGGGGAAAGTGAAGCTGAATGCAGGCCAGTAAACAGCCATTCGTGACCTAACGCTTCTATTGGCACCTGCGTTTTGGGTTTGTAATGTTTTCCTAACTGTGTTTTCAAGACCCTAGTGATTTAAAATGAAATGACTGCGTTCATAAAAATGGGAAACTGTAAACCAGCATAAATGTCAGTTTTTATGTTGATATTTACATCTATCCCATGGAGAGACAGAATTGTTTAGTAATGTGATTTAATATTTTGGGGTCAAATATTTTGGTAACATTTACAGATCGATAAATTAGCCACATTCCACCTTAAATGAACAGAAATAGCTTAGTTTCCAATGTGAGGCAAACTTAAATTTTCCAGCAGGGAATGTTCCCTGCAGAATTCTTAATTGCACTGAGGCTATAATAGTATTACATTTTAACTACAACTGTGCTAGATTTTCAAGCATCTCAGAGGTTATAAACTAGTCATTAAAATTCATTCCTGTTGGCAATTTGGTCTGCAGAGCCTTTACCCAGGAAAGCACACGTATAATATTTATGTGATTTCCATTTTAACACAACTATTTGAATCACTTGCAATGCTGTGGCCTTTGTGCTGCGTTTCTTTTCTTATCCCCTTTGCACGAGCTCTCACTGTACTATCTGTTAAGGGTGAGATTACCTACGTTAGGGAACTGTTTCTTTACTCTGCTGTGATTTCTCCTAGCAAAAGCCCATGTCATGAAGGCATGTTGCTTAGGGTGATAATGAGAATGTCATTTTTATACTATTCACATGAAGAAAATGGGAAGGGGAAGATATATATGCTCTGTGCATTTCCTCAGCAGTGAACATTAGATAGAAGTCTGGTGCCATTTATTTCCCAGTCCTTAAAAAATAATAGACCAACTAGTCATCAGGAAGCAGGCTTAAAGACAGTCAGGGGCACTTCCTAAGCCCTTCACTGTCTCTCCTTTCTGCGCCGTCTTGGTTTTCTCTTCCCGAGTGTTTCTTACCACTCCAACCTTCTCCAATTGTTCTCTCTCCTTAGAATGGATGCTGGTGAAAGCGTGCGTAGTTCTTCCCTTTCTTCCTCAGCACCTAATTCTGTCTAGCAGTTAATAGAAGCACAATAATGTGTAGAGAATTAATGTTCTCCTGGATATGTTTCATTTCATTTAGACTCGAGAGTTTTGCTATATGTAAACCTCACTGCACTCTAATTCTGGTATTTCAGTAAGTTGGACCCAACTTCAAAAAAAAAAAACAACTTATGGAATATCTACTTGGCAAAACCACACATACACACAGATACACACACATACAATCATATAAGACTGTTAAGCATTATCAAAGATAGAAAATCCAGATATGGGTGTGATGTGGTCTTTGTCCTTCAAAAAATTACAAATAATTGGGTGGGGAAATATGAAATTTAAGAACAATCAGATGCAGTACCTAAAAGTTATAAACCAAAACTGTTGAATTTAAAAATCATACCCAACTTAAATGAGATGGGACATTTTATGGAATACTAGATATATTGGTTTGAAAATGAGCTGGAAATTACTTGAGATGACCTGTGATAAAAAATTTGATCAAGGGAGTAACTTGATGACATGTTAGGAAGATTAATTGGGTTCTGATGTAAGGATAGATTTGGAAAAGGATAAATTAGAACATAATGTGACTAGAAGACAGGAGAGAGATTAGGGAGCCATTGAGTAGTTTAAGTGAAGGTGATGGGGTTCTAAGTTTAATGTTGACAGTTGCGATGCTTAGAAGGGAGCAAATGTGGGAGATGTGAAAACAGAATTAGCAAAACTTGGCAGGGAAGAAGAGTCAACACGAGTCTAAGATTTTGAGCTTTCATGAGTCAGAAAAAAATAGTTGGTGATATTAAAAGAAATATAGAAAGATGACGGTGGAATAGGAAAAAAATAGAGGGGGCAAGAATGGTGACATTGCAGGTCTGTGTTTTTAGGTGTTTTGGTGTAGTGAGACCTCCCATGTTTAGTAAGGCAGGACTTTGTAATAGAGGCAGATGTGACGAACAAGGATGATGCCATTAGTTTGACAGACAAAGAATCATATTAGTTGCCAGTTCTATGACCCAGGACAAGTCATTATCTGACCCCTCTGGTTTTGTTTTCTTTGTGAGTGTAAGAGAGGATGGCTTTAGTGAAGGCCAGCTTAATAGATTGATGGAGTCTTGGCAGGTATAACACAGTTTAGAACCGGTTGAGTAATGATTTCTTATGGACCAAAGAAATTTAACCTAGATTCTGTACTCACTTCAGATCAATCCCATCATCTCACTATGGTCCTTCCTTAAACATAAAGGAGATGTGCTGTTCCTCTGGTCATTAAGGCCAATCAAGTTGATACTCCCAGAAACCCTCAGGGCTTTTGCCATTTGGACTATGAAGATGTTTAGTGAGAAGGAGGTCTCTATAAGACGTAGGTGGTCAGTCTTCCAACTTTTTACCAGATTTTGCCTTCAGATAAAAAATGTAAAATATCCTTATAATTTTAATGGAGAAAGATGGGAAAAAGCACTTACTATCTTCCTTGACTTGATGGAAAGCTCCACATAGGAGGAGTTGACTTTGAATTTCCTTTATAAAACAGCTACATTATCACCCATCAACATTTTCCATGTGGAGTAAATGTTGATCTCAGAATAGAGTAGAAAATGGTAAAAATGTTGCTCAGCCAATTCACTTGCATCTGGTGAAATAAATTGACTTTTTCTTGGTGTATTTTCTTATATAATTAGAAATGTAGAAGTTTGGTATTTACAGTTGAGAGTATTTCCCTGCTGGTTTTCAGTTAATTTTGTTTCTCATTAACCTTTATAAATATTCTAATCAGAAATAGCCTTATATTTAGCCAAAGAATGAAGGAATACTTCAATATTGCTGTAATTTCCCTCTATCACCCATCAAAGGGAGAAAGGAACTGTGGCATTCTTGGAAGTGCATTTTGGAGTGACAAAGACCTAGAATTCTACTGTGGCTCTGACTTGCTAGGTATGTGACTTAAAGCAAATTATTATCCAGCCTTTCTAGGTTTCAGTTTCTTCACTGGTATGATGGGGTAAGAGCTGTGTATTCCACCGCTGTTGAGAGGATCAAGTGTCTTTAAGCACATAGGTCTGAATCTCAGTTATACCCTGGTCAAGTTATTTCACCCACCTGAAGTCTTTTCCTCATCCATAAAATGAGGTTTACACATGTGAAATAAATACATTGACTTACCATAGTAAATATGCAATAAATATTAATTATTCCCATTAGTGCATAGCAGGCACTCAATAAATGGAAGATTCTCCCTTTTTCCTCGATCGTGTAGACACTTAATCCTTTAGGGTTTCTCTCACATATTTTAAGCAAATATTGGAGAAAATAATATCTGGGATCTTGGAAAAAACAATTCATACCTCTATGTTACTCAGTTACGAAACAGAGGAGCTTGTGCTGTTGTTAGCTATTGCCACTTTTTCTTTCTTTCTTTTTCTTTTTTGTAGAGACAGAGTCTCACTCTATTACTCTTAGTAGAGTGCTATAGTGTAACAGCTCATAGCAACCTCCAACTCCTGGGCTTAGGTGATTCTCTTGCCTCAGCCTCTCAAGTAGCTGGGACCACAGGCCCTTGCCACAATGCCTGGCCATTTTTTTGGCTGGGGCCTGGTTCTAAACCACCACCCTTGGCACATGGGGCTGGTGCCCCACCCACTGAACCACAAGTGCCGCCCTGTGTTGCCTTCTTTTGATCTAAAGCTTGGTGATGGAAGGCAGTAGGAGTGTGTCACTTCTTCAGAGCAGTTATAAATGTATACAGTATTCTAGGTATTGAAATGGGAAGCTGCCTTGGCCACCTCAAATCTATTCTTCCTAGCTTCTAACACATTCTGAAAAATCCTTTGGGTACTATTTTTCTTGTTTATTATTCCCATCCATACTTCTACCTTTCTTATGAGAAAAATTCTCAGGCTCCTTGAGGCACTGATTTCCAATATGATAACTTTGAAACTTATACATTAATGTACATTTTCTTTGGGTGTAGAGGGGTTGTGTCTGGTAATACAGAAGTTAAAGTCAAATAAGCTAATAACCAACTCTTCACTTTACTAAGTCCTTTCTATACAAGATATGATATTAATAAGGTGAGAAATAACAAAATGGTCTATAATTTTCAAGATAGCTGCACATTAATACTGTGGCTCACAGCAATCTCAAACTCCTGGGAAAAAAAGATGGCTGCACACTGACAGGAAATTGGAGACTACTATTAGTAGGAAGACAAAAGAGAGAGAGACAGAGAGAGAGAGAGACAGAGAGAGAGAGGGAGGCTGCTCTAAAAAATGAAATGTCTTAGTTTTATAGTTTGAATAACTCCAATGAGCCTTGAGCCATTCATTGCCTTCAAAGTTCTAAGATGGATCCTGAGATAATTGAATTAGTGCTATTTATGATATAAAATTAAAATATCCATATTTAAGTTTTCTTAATGACTTCGGTACCTATAAATTGGTAGCTAGATTCACTAACATTATAATAACTTTCATTGCTTTGTATTTTACTGTGGGCCAGTGAAATACTTAGCACTTTACTACTTACCACCTTTGTATAACATCCCTCATTTACTGACAGCCTTTGTATACATACCTCATTTAATTCTTACAACAATTCCATGAGTTTTCTTCAGAAACATGAATGAAGAAAAAAGGGGCTTAGAAGAAGTAATCAGCATGCTTCAAGGTTCCCACCCTGTACACAGAGGACTCCAAGTGAAGCCCAGGTCTGACTAACTCCATCGCCCAGGCACTTGGGCACTAAGCAAACAACCATCCCATGAGATGCTTTAATGATATGCAATTTAAATTATAAAACACGACACAAGAATTTTAAAAGACAGTTTTCAAAAATTATTGTATTGATTTATAATCAATCAAATAAAGTGTTACAAATGAGTGGCCCTTAATCTTTTGAAATACTGTTTCAGAGGCCTGAATAACTTATCTTTATAAATTTTACTTTTACCGCCCTTCAGTGAGGATAGTTCTGTCCTGAAGCCACAAAGCCAGACACTTTAGAACGCTGCCATAGATACTAGTCCTGTTTTCGACTGGTTACTTGTGACTGATTCATTCTGTAGGAATCTCTTTAAGCACTCATTTATTTACACTTTGTGGAAATTCAAAAAAATACAATTTTAAGTCAGATTGTAATAATTGTAAGAATATTCTACAATTATATTACTGTTTGATTGCAATTACAAATGTCATTACCATCATGGCAGAATGTAGGCTAGTCTGTAAACACAGAACACATTTGGTAGAGTTCTGTTTCCAATTCTCTAGTTAAAAGTAACATTTGTAAAATTTAGTATTATATTCTGCTTCCACAATGGCTGTTTAAAAATATATACAAATATTAGAATACGTTGGCCTTCTTTGAGAAAATAGGGGTTGTACAATTTGTATGAGCTCTAGAATTCTAGCACGTTACATCTCAGTGATAAGCTATAATGACCTATAGAAAATTCAGTTCATATTTCAACATGGAGTTCAAGTTAGCAATAAAAGTTTACAGGTGATCCTAATTGATGAATATGCTTGAAGTATTTTAAGTGTATACATTTAAGCTCAGTCTTATAAAGCATTTAAATCATTTTAGACACACACTCAGAAACCACATCCATTGTACTTAGTAGCTAAAGACTATGTTTTTACATGGAGAGCACAATTTACATCAGAACTGCCTGTTGTGGAGTTCACCATGAGTCCTTTGGCTATTAATAGTTTGAAATGTATTGTTCTACAAACTCTAAATCTATTCAAGAAAAGTGCAATTTGGCAAGCAGGTGAATAAGTCTAACTCTAAGGAATAATTAAAAAAGAAAGAAAGAAAACAAGCTCACTGATCAATAAGAAATAATCCTGAACCTGAGCGACTCAGCCCAGCTTCTAGGCTTATATTTTCATGGAAATATGATTTGATTATATTTTATCAGCTTACATGTCCATCCACACAAAGTAATGCAAATCACTGATCTCTGGCAGTGTGATTTTCTCCCTTCTTTTAGAAACAGCACGTATTAAAATATTGCCTTCTCAAGTGAGAAAGAATAAAAAAGATAAATACTTTTTCTGTAAGTGACCTTGTTAATGAAATGGTGCACATTTTGGTATAGTTGCAAAGGAACACACACACACACACACACACCCCTCATGCTGAAGGAATGAGGCTGCCACTGCAGTTAAGCTCAGGTATTATTTTTTTACGAAGAGAACACACAAGTAAAGTGTTTATTAATTCTTCCCGAGGCCTTTAATCTTGGTAAACAGATTTTGATAAGAGACACACAGAGCAAGCACCTGGAATGAGGTGGTTTTATTGTTAGCAGTGAGGCATTAACCAATGACTGTGCTACTTGTGGGAGAGAGAGCCAGGGGAAAGGATGAGGGAGGCAAGAGGAGAGAAAAATGAAGGCTCACCCCTTTATTCAAATTGCAATTTTCTTCTTAAAATAGAATTCTGACTTAGTCTTTGCATAACTACCATGAGATTATCTGGGAATCTGGCTTTAATTAAAAGACCTGGATATAGCTGAATTGAATGAAAGCAGTCGCTTTTGTGAGCTGTATATTACAAAAACTGTGCTGAATCCAGAGTGGTTAGAAAGCACTGGCCCAGCAAGGATTTCTTGGGAAATCGAAGCTGCTACAGCCCAGATTTCACTCTGATTATTCAAATTATAATGTGCAGGGAGGGGAGGAAGGAAGGGGGTATCAAGATGACCTTCATGCCTATGAGAAAATATCCAGCAATGAACAATATTCTCCATTCACAGTCATACCATTTGTAAGGAGGAAGAATGAAATAAAGCAGATTAGAACTTGTGTCTCCATTTGGGATATCATCATAGCCCCATGATGGCTCATCTGCTTCTCCTCTTTTGTTTGCTTGCTTAATATTCACAGAAGGAAGAAGGGAAGGGAAGCAAGAAGCAGCGCTGGCTCCCTGAGAACCCGCCCCTCTCCTCCTTCACTTGCAATGTCAGCTCCATCTCGGTTTCAGTGGAACAAAAATAGATTGAGGGCCTACTATTGTCAAGGCAGCATGCCACCTGCAATGACCTTTCCAAGGATAATTGATACATCATTCAAAGCTATGGTTTGATTGTATTCCCCAAACTTAATGTGAGAAAGTTAATTCCCAGTGCAACAGTGTTAAAAGGTGGGACCTTTAAGAGGTGATTAGGCTACGAGGCTCCCTGAATGGAGTAGTGCCATTATCACAGGAGTAGGCTGGACATTATGGCAGTGGGCTCCTGGTAAAGGCATGAGCTCATCCCTCTTCCATCTAGTTCTCTCTTGCCCCTCAACCCCACCATTCTACCTTCTGCCACAAGATGGTGGAGCAAGAAGGCCCTCGTCAGATGCTGGCCCCTTGACGTTGGCCTTCTCTACCTCCAGAACTGTAAGAAATAATCCTGTTATTTATAAATGACCTAGTCTTGGGTATTGTGTTAGAGCAGCACAAAATGGACCAGGACAGTCAGGTTCTGCAAAGAATGTTGTATGAAAGTCAGAAGCCTGGGATTTGAGGTCCAGGTTCTATTACTGGCTGAATGATTTTTAGTGAATTACTTGATTTTCCTGAGCATCAACTTTCTCATTTATAAAATAGGGATAATAGTTCATATTGTCATAATCACCATTATTGTCATCTTTTCTTATAGACAATAGATAAATAAAGGTTCTGAAAGCAAATAGATCTAAAGAGGTTTGTAAACTTAAAGGGATATGTAAATTTTCTCTTTGTCATTATTATCTTAGATCCACCTTCGTCTCATAGAATGTGCTATTATAACAATTTTCTCCTCTATGATCTGCCCTTTCTTAGACTTCACAACCCTACAGAGAGATGGCAGTGAACTAGAAATAAAAAAACTAAACATTTATTCTTTTTGAAAGTGCCACCATCCTGAATGATTATCAGCTCTCTCTCACCTGGGATGACTGACAGCTTGTGATGATTGCCGGTTGGTGTTGCTTTGGTTCTAATAAGAGAAAGTATGGTGGTAAACAAGAACCATCCTATTGGTAGCTGAATCTCCATTCACAAGCTCAGTCTACGATTAAGCCAAATGTTCAGTAATAGAACTATGAGTTCCTCAAATAACAGCCCCACAGTGACTATGGTGAGAGGAGGTTACTGGGGAAGCCACCACATAATACAGACCATATGAATGTAATGGCTGCGTTACATATTCATGTATTTCTCAGAAGTTAATAAGCGAGTAAAAGGCAAAGGCAATTTTTTGAAATACTGAATGTTCTGCCTATCCCCTGGCCTAGGAATCCTTGTAGATCTATTGCTGCACTGATCAGCATCTGTTCTGGCAGAGTGACTTTGGTGCTTTAACAAATATAAAGCATTATAGGATTCAGAGTAAGAGTTAAGGGCTTGGATTTTGGAAGTAGACTGACTTGGGTTCAAATTCAACCCAGCTACTTCACATCTATGTGACTGCTATTCGCCTTAATTTACTATAGTAGCACCATCATCAAGGTTTGTTGAGAAACAAACCAATTGATATCAACCAATTTGCTAATGGTTGAAAGGCATCAGCAGATTAATCATCAATATGAAATTTTATTAGCTTTCTATTGCTGTGTAACAAATTTCCTCAAAGTTTAGTGTATTACACAATAAACATTTATTATAGCATGGTTTCTGTAGACCAGGAATTCCAGAGCAGCTTTTCTGTGTGGTTCTGAGTTGGGTTTCTAAATGGTTTTGGTTAAGATGCGTCCAGAGGTGCAAGCATCTGAAGACATTACTGGGACTGGAACATCTGGAACATCCACTTCTAAAATGGTATGAGAGGCTGGCTCCTTCTTGGGTGTTGGCAGAGGCTTCTGTGTCTTGCCACATGGACTTTTCCACAGGGCTCATCGAGTATCCTCAGGATATGGCAGCTGCTTCTGCCAGAGCTAGTGATCTAGACAAGGGCAAGATGTTATCCCCAGTGTTCTTGCACCATTTCCATGGTATTCTATTGTTCATACAAGTTAGCCCTATTCAATGTGGAGGGGAGGGGTTACATAAGAGCATGATGATGGCACGAGTATTTTCAGGCAGAGATCACTGGAGATCATCTTAGAGATAGGGTAGCACATGTAGTAAAAGCTAGAACCTATTTTGTACATTGTTTTCAGAATATTCCTAAATCTCTTACCTCAAGGCACTGAGGTAAGAAGAAGAGCTGATGTGTGTAATAAAGAGGGATGGAAGGATAGACACAGACAAAAAAAAAAGACCCTCCTCACAACTGCTTATGGAGCTCAATCTTTATAATTATTTTGTTCTTAGTTTAATGTTTAATGAAAAATTCTTTGTTCCCTCTGGGTAGCTGAGTTAATGACCTAAATGATCAGTATTTTTCTGGCCTAAAAAGAAAACCTTTTCAAAATATCCAAAAAGAAAAGTGATGCATTTTTTTTAATCCCTTAAATCTGGAAAATAGAGGATTATTACTTTTAAACAAACATCCTTTCAGTTAAATGAGTTCAATTGTACTCTGCTGGAGCTTAATTGTACATGGTGGGGTCCAAGATTAGTTTACAAGTTTGTTGTTCCCAGAGGTGTCTTAAAGTATTTTCCTTATCAACTCTGTTTTCATTTTTACCTGGTCTAGTGGTATAATGATTCTTTACAGTATTTAATTTTGTGTGGTGGTGAATGTCACATAACATAGTAAGAGAGCCAAGAGCCTCAAATCGGTTTCCTGTGATAAGAGTGGGAGAATTAGGGTGCTATGAGCGATGCTTCTCTCCTGTTCATTAGAATATTCACTAAATGCCCATGCATTGAGTTTTCCATGGATCAACAATACTGGTAAGCCTGGAGGAGGACATCCACACAGGCTTCAGTTCCCTCCACCATCTTCTAGATATCAGCTCTTAAAACTGTGGAAGGTCCTTAGGTAAAGTCACAAATAACACACACAAAAATTTATATAAAGAGATTTATATATATGTGTATATATATATATGTACATATGTATATGCTATATATATGGAGATTACATATAATCAAATAAGAGAGACAGGCATATGTATCAATAACTCTAAATTAGAACATATACCACAGTAATGGAGCAAAGAAGTAGCTTACCCTAAGTGGAATGAAGTTCCCTTTACGACAGCTGGGATAGGAGCCAGACAGGAGGAATTTAAACTGAGTCTTAAGAATGAGTGATCCAGGCAGTCGGAAAAAGGAGGAAGGCACTGCAGAAAGAGGGCACGCAGGCCAGATCATGGAGTGACAGATGTACTTCACAACCTGTTGCTTTTGCTTTTTTCATCCCAGTGTCTGAAGGAAGCCCAGGAATGAGTTTGTACACCTCCTCCTTCAGCGTCCACAGCACTCATAGAAAAATGGGGTACAATTTAAAAGCAAAGACTTCTTTGTTAGACTTCTGTATGCCTCCATTTTCTCATCTATAACGTGAAGAATTTTTGTAAGATTATTTAAACTAATACATACAAAGCCCGTCATAACAGCATCTGGGACATATGCTCTAGAAGTGCTGGCTACTATTTTAAGCGATCATCCCCGTGTACTGTAATTGTGGGCTTGCTTGTCCAGATCCTGCGTTGAATTATTTGATCCAATAAGTTTAATTATTTGAGGAATTTATCAAAACAAGAATAACCTCACTAAAGAAACTGTAGGAAAGTGAAAACCCAACATTCGCTGTATCAAGGACTTGAGAAGGCTCATCATCACCCCAAAGGGAGAGAAACACTCTCTGTCTGGGATTTGGACTACAGGGACCAAGAGAGGTCTGGTGCCTGACGTGTTCTAAAAGCAAGGCCCGATGTTAGCCCCTGAGTGTCTGAGTTCTTGTGAAGAGCATCAGGTGTGACCAGGCAAGAACTAGTCAGAGCAGGAAATCTGCGCTGGGCGAATCTCCTTAGGCTGGCCATGTGGGACATTTTTATGTTGGAAGGCCACCTCTAGCTATAATCAAACAAGGCTGTATTCAAGAAACTTCGATTAGATATATTTAAAACGTATGTTATTGAAAAAACTACAATATATTTAATTTCAAAAAATGAAAACAATTTGTTAATTTTAAAGTTAAATAACCTTTCAATGACTTGCTGTGTCTGTTTTTTGTTGGAAGGCATTTGAATATTTGGTTGCAGATGGGGGTCCACAATTTCCGTTGATCCTCTGAATGGTATCAGGCATTTGTGACCTTAAGGGTATCTTGATTTGGGTGAGGTAGGAGAATGTAGAGTCACAGAAATAAGTGGTTAAAGCAAGAATGCATTTTTGAGGCATGTTGCTAAAGGCATGGATATTCTACTGCATTTTTTCATATTTCAGCTGGATCTTTCTTAGGATTAAACAATGACTTTAAAATGTCATCTGCTAAGAGTTTAATTCCATGGTAGTGCTTTTGGTGCCTTGGTAATATCAACTAGCTGAAGCTGAACTGCTGATTTGGATGTGATGTCATGATTCTCAAAGTCAGGGAACCTGTGTATTCTTCATGTGATTTATATATATCATCCTGCTCATCAATGACAATTGATAAGGAGGGAAAATGTTCATTTGTAATTTCTTCTTGAAGTCTTTTAAGGAAAAGATAGCTCCCCCCCCCAAAAAAAATGCTTAGGTTTTTGCCACAATAGACTTAGTTTTAACTTGCAAGGAAATATTCAAGTCATTTTGATTTGACATGATATTACATAGAAATGCTGCTTTCCTATAGAAATCTTTCAATAATGCACATTGCTGATTCTGTCCTTCATAAAACTTAACTGTCTCTTCTCACAGAGATCAAATTTCGGCTAACATACATCTCTGGGACAGCCAATGCATTTTGGAATCATGCAGCAAATCCACAATGAATACCTCATTCAGCTTTAGCATGTTATGAAATTGATGTTGCAAAGTGTCACTCCAAATAGCTTTAGTGCAGATCTTGCTGATGTAGGATACAATGAAAAAAAAGTGAGAGCATCTGGATCTGTTAATACTTCGATTTTTTAAATCAGTGCAATAAACCCTTCATGTTTTCCTGTCATGGAAGGTGCGCCATCTGTACAGACACTCACTAAATTTTCACAATATTTGTCTTGGGAATTGTTGAAAGTATCAACTTCTATGTTCTGTTCACAAGCGTGCCCAAAGAAAGTAACTCTTTGTAGCAAAGAAAATCTTCGGCTATGACCCAAATGAAGTGTAAAATCTGCACTGAGTCAGTCGGATCAGTCGCTTCATCCAAAGTGATTGAAAAACATGCATTTTTCTTTTATAGTATTGCATGCAGTTGTTTTGTTAAGTTGAAACTTAATTCATGCTGCTGATCAGTTGTGGTTCTCCATGAAAGACTGTATTTTGAAATGTTGGAGTTTAGGCATCCTACAACTTTGATAATGCATTCTTTCACAATTTCTCATCAGTGAATGGCTTCCTCTTTTGCCTCCAGAGTATATAAGCTACTTAATAAAAAATTCAGATTCATTTGAAGGTATGAATGTTTAGGTTACATTGTTCCAGTTGACCCCTTCACTCAAGGGTGTGATGAACACCTTCACATTGTGCCTATTAGGGGAGATCCCACCAACAATCACCCTCCCTCCTTCCCTCTCTCCTCTCTGTACTCTTCCCTCCCCCTTGCTATACTATACTTGTTTTTCCATTATAAGCTACTTTATAAGCTGCATCAGTGGTATTATTTCTAGTTCTTATTGCTGCTTGAAAGAATTATCTTCACTTTTGCTTTTCATCTTTTAATTTCAGCCATATGTATGTATAACCTTTTGCACCTCTCTCTCTAACTTAAGCTATTATAATGCTGATCAGCATTGAATTTTTTTAATGTTGATATTGCACTATCACAAAGAAAGCACATTACCTTATCTTTAGCCAAAAAAAGATAATATTGCAATTCCCAATCTTCATTTAAAAATCTGTTTTCTTCCAGCATTCTCTGGGTCTTCTTTGACATGATGGCTGTTAAACAGAATTACAAAATCACAAATTCCACTTCAAACAGAAACAGTGTGCGCCACTGTCAAAAGCTGATAACAGACGGGCATATTCAACTCCCATAAACACTGGCAGACCAGCCTTGTGCAGCAGAGCCACCAGTCAGGCAGAGGAATTTAGAAACAAACCGTGAATGTTGCAGTCGCCAATTTAGCCTCATAGATCACTCATAAGTGTGTCAGTCAGTCTTGGAGTATTATTTCACTGAAACTTATTTTATTCCTTGCCATTTTAAATACCTTCATTTTAAAATTAAAATAAAAATACTAAAGAGGAACAAAAATGTATTAATAAAGGGATTTGTTATGTAAAGTTTGTATTCAGTCAACGGCTGCACTTAAGGACCTGGAAGGCCTCAGATTTCCTGCCCCAGCCTAGAGCCTGAGGCAAGAGAAAAGAGGGACCCGGCATAGGAGAAAGCATAGGAGATAGGCTGCTGCAATGGAGGACGACTAAAACCTCCACTCACCTCTGTTTCCCGGTGACCCACTGCATAATGGCAGTGACCCAGGTGTGATGCCTTCAGGTGCCACACTTTACAAGCCATTGAAGCGTTTGTAAATTATTGTTGGAATAATGCCTGTATATAGTCTAGATTCCAGGAAGTCTAGACCAAAGTAGCTCCTGTGAACTATGGAGTATGGGAACGTTATATCTTCTGGGAAAGGTTCATTATTTAGCACCAAGACCATCATCAGGTCCAGGGTCATTACAAAAGTACACTTCAACTTTGCCCTTTTAATACCCAGAGCTGACATTTAAATGTGGTTACTGTTAACACCTAAGCAATGCTGAATTGGATTTAAACTTGGTCCTTTTTTTTTGTACATTTCTATGTGTGATTAGAAAGCTAAAGTCAAGGAATTTTCTGCACATGGTGTCTGAAAGTACTCATATCAATTATTTCTAATTATCCTTTCACATGCCTTATTTTTAAGCTCTAAATGTATTAGCTATTACATTTTTATTTTTTTATGGCATTATTTATAACATCAAATTTGGGAAATACAGACATATAGAAAAGAAAATTTTAAAGTTAAGCACAATTCAACACTCAGACAACAAATGTCAATTCACTTAATGGTTTAATTATTAATATTTTCTTTTTTTGCTATTATAGATAATGAAACTAAGAACATTTTTGAACATGTTCTTTGGTATACACATGCAAGAATTTCTCTAGGATAAAGAAAAAAGTTATAAGTGCAAATATTGCTGGATCTTAGATATTCACAGCTTTATCTATTTAGTAGGTAATACTGAATTCTGCTGTAGCTGAAATCTAGTATACTCCCACCAGTAATTTAAGGATGCTATCATTCCTCATCCTTATCTACACTTGAGTGAAAATTTGGCATATATTTAAAAATTGTTTGATTTTTAAATTATTAGTTTGTTCATATTTATTTGATTTTTGTACGTCTTATTTTATGATTTGATATTTTATAGGCCTTGCACATTCTGGGCAATTTTTTTTTAAGTTGTGGCAGCCTCCAAGTTGAACTCTAGGAATTCCTGCTTCCAAGAATTCATGTTTTTCTGTAGTCCTCTTTTACTGCTTTGAGGATTTCTGTGTGATTGGTAGAATACAACAGGAGTTATGTATTCTACGTAGGTCATAAAACATGATTTTGTGCTGTGTGCACTCTCTTGGATTACTCTTTTTATGAAAGTCACCTACCATGTTGTGAGAACACTCAACCAGCCCTCAGGAAAGGCTGAGTGTGTGTGTGTGTGTGTATGAATAATCATGTGAATGAGCCATTTTAGACATGAATTCTATAGCCCAAGTCAAAGTTTCAGAGAATTGCAGCCTCATCCAACACCTTGCCACAGCTGTATGAGAGGTCTTGAGTCAAAGCCACCTAACCAAGCTGCTCCTGCATTCCTGACCTACAGAAACTGAGATAACAAAGTCTTGTTACTTAAGCTGCTAAATTTTAGACTAAAACAGTTATATCAAAATATTAAAATATTAGTAACACATACTGAAAATGTATTATTTTCTTATTTACATTGTACTCTTTACTTATACAAAATATCTTTTGTCTTTCTAACTAAATTTTTCCTAGATTTCTACTATACCTCATTGTAATATATCAAACCTTAGTTTTTTCCCTTTTTTCTTCAAAAACAATGTTCACTAAAATCTAATATGTTTTATCAAACCTCATAATTACAGACTTTTCTTGGTTTTCTTGTTATTGTCATTAGGAGCATGATCTGGTTGTTTAATTGATTTAAATGCTACTAGTTCTTTGTTTCCATAATCACACTATTATTGAATTTTTAAATTAGATTCATCTTCAGGTTGGCTATAGAACTTCTCTGAGTAATCTATTAAAGGAGATATTATTATTTTAATGTGATTAAACATGGGACCTTGTGAGCTTGTGCTCACAAAGCACAAAGTGTAGGAATAAAAATGATGAAAGTCAGGTGGATGGATGGACTTGAGAAACTGTATGTCTCAAGTATTAGTCTTGAGTATGTCTTGAGAAACTGATTAAGAAAATCTCTCTTTCTCTCTCTATATATATATATACATAAACATATAACATATATATATATACACATATATATCAAGTATGTATGTATGTGTGTGTGTGTATTTGTAATCTAAGGTATAAAAGATCTTGAATTTTACTAGGATGCATCTCAAAAATTAATATATTAATAGATTAAAAATGATTTATAAAACAAAGTTTATTCAAGTAGTATATGATTACCAATTATTTGCCAAACATTATTGTGGGTTTTAAGGATGTAAGAGGAGTATGATATCTAACTGTAAGTGATGCACAAAAAAGTACAGGATGGGTTTTATGCACAGAGTTTAAATAATA
Source organism: Otolemur garnettii (assembly GCF_000181295.1). Lineage (NCBI taxonomy): Eukaryota > Metazoa > Chordata > Mammalia > Primates > Galagidae > Otolemur > Otolemur garnettii. The sequence continues at coordinate 11,328,355 of NW_003852396.1, forward strand.
ATGACAAAGAGGATGATATCAACTATTTTTTAAGCACTTAATCTGTGTGCCTGACACTATTCTGAGTTCTCTAGGACTATCAAGATCTTGTAAGGTTCAAAGAAATGTTGATATATAGGTGCTTCTATTATCCCCATTTTGTATTTGATTAGGTAATTTAGTCAAGTTGACAATTAGTAGAAGAACTAGAATTTGATGCCAAGTAGTCTAGCTCCACACACACACACACACACATATATTTTTTAAATGAAATCATAGCTGTGTACATTAATGCAATCATGGAGTACAATGTGGTGGTTTTATATACAATTTGAAATATTTTATATTCTTAATTGGTATCCAATTACAGTAAATTTTCAAAAGTGTTTTAGAATTTTTACCAATGTCTTCAGATTCCACTATAGTGGATTGAGCTAACAGAGATGCACTCTTACTACAAATACCCACATGTAAACAAATGCTGAATAGAACGTGGCCCCACAAAAGCATGTAGGCTTAAAATATAAAAGGGGGTTCCATTTGCCTGGAATATAGATGAATATCTCTTCACCCTGAGTCTATATTTGTCTTTTAAGGTAAGATGGGATTCTTGTATGCAGCAGATATCTGGCCTGAGTTTTTGTATCTAGTCAGCCAGCCTGTGCCTCTTTAGAGGGCAGTTTAAGCCATTCATATTGATTGAGAATATTGATAAACCTGGTATAATTTTGGGTATAGAGTTTTTTGAAAGTCCAGTGGACATCTTTAATCCTTTCACCACTGTGTAAGTTGGAATTTGATCAAAATTTTCTGTATGAGTTTACTTATGTGGTGGAGGATTGTATTGGTCATTATGGAGGATAGGTCTGAGAATATTCTGGAGGGCTGGTTTACTTATGGCTAATTTCTTCAACATGTGAATGTCATTAAAGTATTTAATTTTTCCATCATAAACAAAACTCAGTTTAGCTAGATACAGGATCCTGGGTTGAAAGTTATTTTGTTTTAGAAGATTAAAAGTCAATGACCACCCTCTTCTAGCCTGAAAGGTTTCAGTAGAGAGATCTGTAGTCATTCTAATATTCTTTCCCTTGTAGGTTATGGTTTACTTACATCTAACTGCTTTTGGAATTTTCTCTTTCATATTAACTTAGTGAACTTAATTATGATTTGTACCAGAATGTTCATTGCAGCCCAATTTATAATTTCTAGGTCATAGAAGAAGCCCAAGTGCCCATCGACCCATGAATGAATCAATAAATTATGGTATATGTACAACATGGAAGACTATGCAGCCATAAAGAAAGATGGAGACTTTACCTCCTTCATGTTTACATGGATGGAGATGGAAAATATTCTTCTTAGTAAAGTATCTCAAGAATGGAAGAAAAAGTATCCAATGTACTCAACCCTATTATGATTTTAGCCCAAGAATATGGGAAAGGGGAGAGGAAGGGGAGGAAAGGGGGGAGGATGGGTGGAGGGAGGGTGATTGGTGGGATCACGTCTATGGTTTATCCTATGGGGGTACATGTGAGTATTTCTAAATGTAGAATATAAATGTCTTAACACAATAACTAAGAAAATGACATGAAGGCTATGTTAACCAGTTGGATGAAAGTATTTCAAACTGCATATAGAAACAAGACACTGTACCCCATGATAGTATTAATGTACAAAGATATGATTTAATAAAAAAAATTAAAAAAAAAACAAATTGCATTGCAGTTTTAAGAAAAAAAAAAAGAAAAGATAAAAGGGGGGAGTGGAGGGAGGGGCAGGTGAGCAGAACCAGAAGTCATGGAGGCAGCTGAGGGTAGTGGTGGGGAGGCTGTTTTGGGGCCTCATAGGACTGAACGGACTTTCACTTTTATTTAGAATGAAATAGGAATCATTGGAGGGGGTTGAGTAAAAGTTACATGATCTGCAAAATGTCTTTATCAGGATTTTTGTGGCTGTTGCTTTGAGAAAAATGGGAAAATGGATCAATGAAGAGATTATTTCAAAAGCTGAAAAGATACATGATGTTGGTTTGGACCATGCCATAACAGCAGAAATGGAGATAAATAACCAGAGTCTGGATATAGTCTTAAGACAGAGCCAAAATTTGCCAACAAATTTGATGAGTTAGAGAAAGAGAGGATAGGATGATTAAGTCTAATACAAATTTAATAAGTGTTCTAGGAAGAGAGACTAGAAGGACTGTAGAAGGAACAAACTCAGAAAGATTTTGGATAAGAATTTCTCAGATAACAGAAATATTAATCCTCGTTAAAGAAGCATCCCAGGTCTGAAGGGGAAATGTTCTATTAAGTAAGGTGTGGACCCTGACCCTGTAGAACACCAAAACAAAGAGAATATCAATTAAGCAATCAAAGAGAAAAGGCAATTCAGTAACTAAGGAAGGACAGTGACGCTAGAACAGACTGCCAGGAGCAAAATAGATGCTTGACAATCCTGGAATAATAGCTTCATAGTGATTGCATGACTGTCAAACTGGATTCTGTGCATAATCAAAGAAATAAGAAGACAAAGATATTTTTAGACACAAATGATTGAAAAAATATAATTCAGTGAACTTCACTTAAAGAACTAACTGAAAGATGTAGGAAAAATTAAATCAGAAAATAGCTATCGAATACTAGAAGCCAACAAAGATTTATACACATAGGTGAAAACTAAATAATTCTTAATTGAGGCCTGGTGGGGTGGCTCACACCTATAATCCTAGCACTCCGGGAGGCTGAGGAGGGTAGATTGCCTGAGTTCAGGAGTTTAAGACCAGCCTGAATGAGAGTGAGCGAGACCAAGAATGAGACCTCATCTCTACTTAAAATAGAAAAACCGGCACAGTGCCTGTAGCTCAGTGGCTAGGGCGCCAGCCACATATACCAGAGTTGGTGGGTTTGAACCCAGTCTAGGCCTGCCAAACAACAATGACAACTACAACCAAAAAATAGCTGGGCGTTGTGGCAGGCACCTGTAGTCCCAGCTACTTGGGAGGCTGAGGCAAGAGAATTGCTTAACCCCAAAAGTTGGAGATTGCTATGAGCTGTGATGCCATGGCACTCTACCTTGAGACTCTGTCTCAAAAAATAAAATAAAATAAAATAAAATAAAAATAGAAAAACTAGCTAGGCACTTGGTGGGTGCCTGTAGTTCCAGCTACTGGGGAGGCTGAGGCAAGAGGATCATTTAAGCCCAGGAGTTTAAAGTTGCTATGAGCTGTGATGACATCGTACTCTAGTCTGGGGCAATAGAGTGAGATTTTGTCTCAAGAATAAATAAATAAATAGATAAGTAAATAAATTAATTAATCCTAATTGAAATAGCACCAATAGCAAATAATGAGAAATAATTAAAGCAAAGATAGATATATCATTCAAGAAATTATTTTAAGAAAAGGACAGCAATTTTCAATCATTAAATAGTGGACAGGGAAACAGAGAAGGAAGAAATATTAATAATATAAACATAACTAATATAAATAGAAAAAACATAATAAAGAGGATCAACAAGTCAAAGCTTTATTCTTTGAAAAAATCCCGAGTAAGAATTATCAAGAAAGAAAAGGCCCAAATAAACAATGTCAGGAAACAATGATATTTTTATAGATTAAGATCATGAGAGATTATAATGAATAAGACATGCCAAAAGTTTTACTATATAGATAAAATGGATGAATTGCCAGAACACATGACCATATTAAATTGATAAAAGAAAAAAACGAAAACATTAATAGTCAATGATTATAAAGAATTTGAATTCATGGGGTGGTGCCTGTGGCTCAGAGGAGTGGGTGCCGGCCCCATATACCGGAGATGGCGAGTTCAAACCTGACCCCAGCCAAAAACTGCAAAAAAAAAAAAAAAGAATTTGAATTCATAATTAAATCCACATGCACACAAAAAATCAGGTACACCAGTAATTTTCCTGGTGAATTGTACTAAACATTTGGGGAAGAAATAATGCTAATTTTATACAAATTTTTTCAGAGAGTAGAAAAGACTAGGATCTCACAGCTGGCACCAAAAAGGAAGTTAGTGAGATTTTTCTAAATGTAATAACAATTCTGCAAATTTCTGTGATGGCATCATTAACAAATTGTGGAGTTATAAGAAAGTTTTTCTAAATAATAACAGCAAATTTTAATTAACCTTGCTAGAGGAAAGACTAAATTACAATTCTACCTTAGCTATGAATTAGACAACAAAGTCTTTGCCACAAGAATAGATCATTAAGGAACATCTAGCCCCCCTCCAAAATAAAAAAGAATAAAATTATTATAGAGATATGTAATGAAGGTATTTAAGAAAAAAATTTATGTTTTCTGGATTTCTTTATGTGCTTTGTTTTTGTCAATGTTTTAAGATTTGTATTTTCTTGTGATTGCTTTTTACATCTTAAATAAACATCTACTTTCTCTCCAATTTTAGATTTATAATTCTATAGTTTCAGATCACACAAACCTGGATCTACATCTGTTCATAGGATTTTTTTTTTTTTTTTTTTTTGAGACAGAGTCTAACTACGTATGTCACTCTGGGTAGAGTGCCATGGCGTCACAGCTCACAGCAACCTTCAGCTCTTGCCTCAGCCTCCCGAGTAGCTGGGACTACAGGTGCCCACCACAATGCCTGGCTATTTTGTTGTAGTTGTCGTTGTTTAGGAGGCCTGGGCCAGGTTCAAACCCACAGCCTGGGTGTATGTGGCTGGAGCCCTAACCACCGAGCTATGGGCACTGAGCCTGTTCACAGGATTCTGACAATTAGAACAGAATGTATGTAAACATGAAGCATTGAATCTGGCACTTTGAAAGCAATGAGTAAATACTAAGGTTGCTATTGTTGTAACATCAGCAGAAACGAATTTCTCCAGACACAATCACCTTGGAAATGGATGTTTATGTCATAACTTACAGGCTAGACGAAACGGTCCCTATTAACAGATGAAATGGGCTTTTTTGCTCCGTTGAGAGAATCTCTTTGCTCCAGCTATTCCAGAGCCAGGAATCGCCTGACTACTCGGCCTAGTACAGAAGGGATTTCCCTTCCCACAGGAGGAGGGACTAACTTCTCTTTCCTGTCGCTCTGACATTATAATGACATGATGTAGTGCTCTGGGACTACACCTTCTCTTGGTCAAGAGAAGGCCTTTCCCGTATGAAGGTTCTGGAGCCCCGAGGCCAGGGCGCTGGACATAACCAGAGAAGTCGCCACTCCACCACAGGGGCCTCTGTGCGCAGGCCTGCAAGGGCACCTCTGGGGTGGGAGTAAACTGTGACGCCAGAAGATTGGAAATGCCTGATTCAAGCTTTGTTTAAAATTCCGTAAAGTGCACACATCAGTTCTAACTCCACCAGAACTGGTTTGATCATTCTTTAAAATAACATTCTGTGGCAGTATTTAATTTTTTCAGCTAAATATCTATCTAACAAAATATGGAGGCATTTTGCATATATTAATAAATCTCAGGCCTCTGAGCTGTGTGCAGAGAACTCGCCCTGAACCCGAGCCTGTGTGGTTCGTGCAACTGTTCTTTTTCCTCTCCCAGGTACGTGTCACCAAGAGAAACGCTTGTCACACAATAATGATTTTCTGTCATTGCACAGGCAGTTAGTTTGATCAGAAATTAAAGTTAAATATAGGTTCAAAGGGAAAAAAAGTAATATTTAACTTCAGAAGATACATTTCCCTTTCAGCAATCTACAAAACGGCGAAGGAGCGGTGCAGAGCTTCCCGCGGCAGAGAGCATTTCTCCTCGGGAGAAGGTTGGACACTACTTTATTTTTGCAAATTTGGGTCATTTATTTTCTTCGTTCGGCCTTTGCCTTGTTTCTTCTTTGATTAATACACATTTTGTAAAACTCCTGTCTGAACACAGGCTGCAGTGAAATGTACATGTGTGTGTTTGAAGTCTTTTATGCTAGAACCCGTGAGAATCTCATACAGCCCCGAGAAAAGGACGGAAATAGCTCATGCGGAGGTGAGACTCCTGGCACCTCAGAGGGCATTTTCCACATACTCTACTGGAAATAGAGACTTTTCTTCCCAGCATGTATTTCCCACATAATAAAACTAAAGTTCCCTTCTGACTATGTCCACACAAATTTAGAACAGCTCATAGATTCATATGGTCACTGACCCCATGTGTCAAACGGAATAAAAAGGTTCCACCTGGCAATGTGGCCAATACCTGGGTGGGTAACTTAGCATAGTGGGCACCACTGCGGTTTGTCGTCATCAACCTCAGTTGTCCATATCTGTCACTTTTTCCAGATGTTTGTTCATTTGTTGACTGTATTAAGGCGTTTGGGTGTCTCAATCACTGTGTTAGGTCCTGGGAAAGACTGAAAAATATGTAAGATCTAATTTCTTCTGTAAGGGTGACCACCTCAGTGAGACTGACAGAGGCCCAGACGATGTGAGTGAGGCAGGCGGGGAGGCCGCGGCACACTTTACAGCACTGTTCTTCACTCTTTTTTATCTCCCGGCACACTTGAACTTACAGAACTTACAGTTAAACTTCTGCATCACACTTAAGTTATGTTAATTAAGTAAGAGTGAAAAAAAAAAAGAATATACCTACTGTGCTTTGAATTTCTTTGGAAAATAAGTTAATTAATGATCTTTAAAATTTTTCAAGGCACACCTAAGATCCTGTCATGGCCCAGCAATATGCCGTGCACATGGGTTGAAAACAAGTGTGTATAGGATGAAAGGAAATCACGCCTTGAGTACAGATCTGGACTCATAAAATGTGTGGAAAATGTAGCTTAACTGTTCTATAATTTGATTTTTTTAAATAATTTTTTGATTTTTTTTCCTATGGGGGTGATGGAAAATTAATTTCAGTCTGTTGATCACATTCTAATATTTCTCCTGATTTCATTCCATCCCAGGAAATGTGGTCTGTGCTAAAGCATTAGGCTGGGTCCCCTTGGGTCCTCTTTGCTATGTTGCTATGGAATCACGCGGCGTCCTCTGAGATTCCTTTAGTTCCGTGCACAGCTTGGGCAGAAGCACATGCACAAGGGTCACTGGAGACAGCACTGTTTCCATTCTAGCTTTGCCACTTTCCAGCCATTCTTGGGGACACACGTGTCATTCTCCTTTGCCATAGGCGTCTGTGAGGTTTTCCTGGGCCCTCTGTGCACTTATCTGTGGATCAGGAGGTGATTTCTCCTGTAGAATCATGCTTCTTTCCTGAGGATGGGCCCAGGAGGGAGCCCAGTGCCCCTCTGTAATGCACATGCCGCCTTCCAGAGCTAATCTGGGCTTGTCCCTTTGAGACACACATATATTCCTGTGACTGCCCTTTCCTCTCTGCCTCCTTTTCCCTATAGAGGAACACCTGAAAGTTAGGGTTGGGACGTGCTAACTTATTCCTATGGTTTGTCTAGCTGATTGTCTTTGTATTTTTCCAAGTTCTGAAAGTCTCTCACACTCTTGCTCTCTTTCTCTCTCTGCTTGGGACCATTACATCCCTAACTCCTTAAACACAGAAATCCTGAACACTGGAATGGGAAGAAGGGCCAACTGGGGGAAAAAGGAAAAAAAAAATCATGGAAATGATTTAATCATTGATTTATGTTATCACAACATTTATTTTTAGGAGAATATCATTTTAGACACATCAAGTTGGAAATCACTTCAAGAGATTAATATTGTGGCCTCTCCCCAAATGCCGGGATCATCTCTACACATGAGCAAACGGGTTTTAGAGGGAGGCCACGGTGCTTTCCTGGCTAAGTTTTCATGTGAGGATTCGAGCCTTCCTGCTCATTGCTGCCTGACTGAACTTTACAGGGATCATCATCGCTTAATTTCTCTGCCTAAAAATCCCCTTTGTGCTCATATACTTTCTTCTAGTATGTATTATCTTACTTCGGTGAGTACAACATATTTGGAATTGGTCCCGTAGTCATTATTCTTTTCTTGTCCAACCCCTTGTAGACCCTGCTGCTACATTAGGCCGTCTATTCTTATGCCGGCATTTGAGGCTTACCAGGAACACCCACCCTCATAGTTTAGTCCCTTTGAAGTAAAGGATTAACTAAGGAGTTTGGGGTGTTCAAGCCCCATCTGTTCTAAACCAAGGCCTGCCCTTGATAGCTTTGGAATACCCTGGCTGATAAGAGCGTCTTTGTCTACTTGGCAGACTGGAGACATACCAGGTAGTCCACACTAACAACGTGGCTTGTGTGGCTGTCTTGGGCCATGCTGCATCGTTCAGAGCTCTGGAGGACTGGACACCAAGGAACTAATGTCACCATGCAGACACTCCATGCCTATGTTAGTAACTCTCAGTAGAAATCATGGACGCTCAGGTTTGGATGAGCGTTTCTGGCGGGCAATTCTCCAGGCCTCTTGTCACACATTGTTACTGGGAGTGTTAGGCACTCTCTCCAGGACTCAACCGAGGCTTGTCTGGAGTCTTTACTGCCATGTGCCCCATGTACTTTTTACATTTGCTGACTTTATTATGTAGCCTTTGCTATAATAAATGGAAAATACGAGAAAAATAACATTTCTTGAGTTCTGTGGGTCCTTCTAGCAGACTGTTGAAACTGAGGATGACCTTGGGATGGCTTGACACGCATACCTCTTTCCATATGCCCAATTTTTCACCCAAATGTAATGGTTTACTTTTTAGCATACTTCTTTTGGCCTTTCCTATGTCCAAGTTTTTGTTTATCCTATTTTTCCTCCATAGAAAGTAACATGTGAATGAGAGAACTCAGAAACATCACAGGAGAATGCCATTGTTTCTATGTTCCTATGGCATATTCTGTCCCAGGCTTGCTGTTCAGAGATAAGTTTAAACAGAAATGTAAGGTGTCCTGCCTGGCCATACTCCCAAACCTTTACCAATTTCTCTACAACTTTTTGAATCTAAAGTCCCTTCTTGCTTTCATTTTTATACAAATTTTTACTGAATCAATGTGAATTGTCTAAGTAACTTTGAGTTATTTTGCCTTTTAGTTTAGCAAACATCATTCCTCATAATACCATGAGGAAATTTTTCATTCTCGTCTCAGATCCATACCATATGCATAGGTGTAACAACTATTTCTAAATGCTGGAAGTTTTAGACAATTTGAAGAAGAGGGCTAAAGTCTCGGGTCTAGCAACCTCTGCAGCTGTGCAAATCTGAAGCCTGTATGTGTTGTTCCTCTGGGCTACGAAATACATGCATACATCTCTGCTTAGATTCTTTCTAGTGGAGAGAATCTTAAGTATTCCCTATACAACTTATGAGTAACTGAGGGTTGAGTATTTTTATGCTTTATCAAAATGTATCTTCATAGGAAAGCTGTATGATTTTCTCTTACAGGAAATCTCAATTGTTGCAAACAAGCTATCATAACAACAGATCAAAGGCAAACAAGTAAATAATTTACATTCCTAAATAGTAGAGCCTGGAAATATGCAGGTTTACATTGGAAATTCCTTAAGATCTCACATAAGGAAACTGCATAAATTATCAGTTACTTTGCAGAAGCAGATGCATAATGTCATGAGAGCATTAAAGATAAAAGAGAGGTTAGGCAGCCTCCACTGCGGAGGTCTGGGATAAAGCTGGAGTTCTCTCCTGTGGGCGCCTGCGGTTTAGTGAATGCTGCAAGCTGCCTTTCATTGTTCTAGGGCAGCTTTTGTTTACTCAGAGTAGTCCCAGATCAGGGGAAATTTGGAAGCAATCAGGTGGAAATGCTTCTGGTTTTAAATGGCATTGCAAACCTAAATGTGAATCTCAGAGGCCTAACCTTAGCATTCAGAATGAGGAGTTTCTTAGTCTCCCCGTTCCCAGAGGGCCATTTCTATGCTATCCTCTCCCCTGTCCACTAGCAGGACTTAGGAAGTACACTTTATAGAGAAATCTCATTTTCTCCCTCAATACCTCCCTAACGGTTAGAAACTTGTGTGGTATATTTGGTTCTAGGAGTCAAGGGCAATAGTTTTGTGATTTCATCCTACCATTTATAGTTAAATATGACCCTAGGCAAGTAAAATGGGCCATAATAACCTTCCTGCCTGCTTCACAAAGATACTACGAAAATCAGCTATAGCAGTGGATTCGAAATACTCTTAGACACTAAGAAATGTATAAATGTAAGGCTTATCTTTTCCATTATTTCATTATTTAAAAAATATCATCAAATCTCTTTATCACCCAGTACATACAACAGTGTACTCATGGGCCATAACGTAAGGGTGCTGTGAATACATTGGAGCCATGTCTGCCCATACAGCGACCTGCTTGTAGACAGAGACTGTGCTTTCTATGAAAAACCAGAGGTAGCTGGCCGACCCTGAGAGGGAAGGAAGAGTCTCGACAGATTCCAGTCCATATGCTTCAACTAGTATTTAACCCAGAGCTCTGAAAATACATTTCTCAGAGAGCATTTTAGTTTCCTGGACTTGACTCAATTGTTTCTCTTTTTGTTAATTTCAAAATATTAAGTTGGTATAAAAGATTTAGGTTACAAGGATTACTTTTGCAATGCTTGAGTCTCAGCTATAGATGCCGCCCATCACCCAGATGGTGTTCATGGTAGCCATAAGGTAGGTTTTTGCCCCTCCTGTCCTCTTCACTCCTACCCCTGTCTGATTTCCACTGAGTTTTACTTCCAAGTACCTGTGTGTCCAGTGGTTAGTCCCAATTTAATAGTGAGTACACATGATGTTTATTTTTCTGTTCTTGGGATACTTTGCTTAGGAGAATTGTCTCCAGTTCCATCCAGATTGTAGCAAAAGGTGTTCATTCATCTTTTTTTTTTTTTTTTTGAGACAGAGTCTCACTTTGTAGCACTTGGTAAAGTGCTGTGACATCATAGCTCACAACCTCAAACTCTTGGGCTTAAGTGATTCTCTTGCCTCAGCCTTCCAAGTAGCTGGGACTACAGGTGTCCACCACAATGCCTGGCTATTTTTTTTGGAGATGAGGTCTCACTGTGGCTCAGACTGGTCTCAAATTCTTGATCTCAGGCAATTCACCTGCCTCAGCCTCCCAGAGTGTCATGTATCCTTTGTTATGGCTAAGTAGTACTCCATGGTATATATAGACCACTCATTAATTGATGAGCACTTGAGTTGTTTCACCATTTTTGCAATTGTGAATTGTACTGCAGTAAACACTGGAGTGCAGGTGTCTTTTTAATGAAAAGCCTTCTTTTCCTTTAGGTAGATACCCAATGGTGGTATGGCAAGATTCAATGGCAGGTCGACTTTTAGTTCTTTGAGGAATTTCTCTACTGTTTTTCACAGGGGTTGTACTAATTTGCAGTCCCGCCAGCACTATATAAGTGTTCCTTTCTCTCTACATCCACCCCACCATGTATTGTTTTTGGGCTTTCTAATAGAAGCCACCCTCACTGGAGCAAGGTATATTTCATTGTGATTTAAATTTGCATTTCCCTCATGATTAATGACATCAAACTTTATTCATGTTTATTGACCATTTGTCTTTCTTCTTTTGAGAAGCTTCTGTTCATGTTTATTGCCTACTTTACAATAAGGTTTTTTTTTTTGGTCTTTCTCTTGCTGATTTGCTTGAGTACTTTGTAAATTCTGGTTATTAGCCCTTGGCTAAACATGTAGCTTGCAAATATTCTGTAAGTTGTCTATTTGTTCTGTTGACTGTTTCCTTAGCTGTGCAAAAGTTTTTAATTTAATCAAATCCCATTTCTCAATTTTTGTTGATGCTATGATTTCTGTTGGGGTCTAAGTCATAAATTGTTTGCCTAGGCCAATATCTAGAAGAGGTTTACATATTTTTTCCCATAATTTGTATGTTTTAATGCCTTACATTTAAGTATTTTATTCATTTGGAATTATTTTTCATGAGTGGTGAGAGGTAGAGGTCCTGTTTCATTCTTCTGAATGTGGGTATCTAATTTTCCAGCACTGTTTATTGAATAGTTTCTTTTCCCCAGTGTACATTGTTTTTTGCTTTGTTAAGGATCTGTTGGTTGTTTATACTCTTCTTTTAAATAACTTTTATTTTGACAGATCAAAGCTGGAAAGAAATAGCAGCTGTGAAGCCAACGAGGAGATGACTTTTCTGACTGGAGATAGCATATATATGTGAGGCAATAAAAAAGAGGAAAAGATGCAGGGGTTTCCCTCAGATGTTGGAAAGAAATATGCAATTAAGGGAAAAAGATAATCACTATATAGTGGTCATAAACACCATGTTCAGGTTAGGGGTGGGGACAGGAAAAGGGATAGGTGGAAGAAATGTAAGGGGGGGTCTTATTGTAATGCTGGAGGAGAGACACCAGAAAGGCTTCATGCTGAAGATTATTCCAGAGTGTCCAATATGACCGTGCAGGTCTGGAATCCCTTAGGAGGGACATTCCTGCTCTATTGAAAACCTGATGAAGCAAAGCAATAGTAAAAGGAGAGAGCAAACTAAAGTCCTCCCTTTAACTAGGGATTGGAAGGAAACAGGCAAAAGCTGTCAGAACACAGACTCCCTGGACAATTTGAGGCAGCGGTAGCAAATACAGGGCACTGCCTTTCTGGGACCATCGCCAATGGTCAGCTTTGTTATCTTGCATTTCTAGAGAACTGTTTTCCGGGCTGGGCATGGGGGCTCACACCTATAATCCTAGCACTCTGGGAGACTGCTTGAGCTCAGGAGTTCAAGACCAGCCTGTGCAAGAGTGAGGCCCTATCTCTAAAAAGAACTAGCCAGGCATTGTGGCAGGCACCTGTAGTTCCAGCTACTCAGGGGCTGAGGCAGGAGGATCTCTTGAGCCCAAGAGTTTGAGGTTGCTGTGAGCTATGATACTACAGTACTCTACCCAGGATGACAAGGCGAGACTGTGTCTAAAAAAAAAGTATAAAAGAACTGTTTTCTGCTTTCTTATATTAATGACTCTTTTGACTGCCTTGAGCTACACAACTTTAAGTAGCACTGAGAGCATGATGCAGATATGACTACAAAGTGTGTGCGTGTGTGTATGTACACACTGCATGCTTTGAGGGGCACAGGCAGGAGTGGTACTTTAAAATTGCCATTTGCTAAACAATTTGCTATTCCATGTTTAACAAATATTTATTAAACACTAATGGTATACTAGGTATAGCAATAGACTCTAGAGCAGTGGTTCTCCACCTTCCTAATGCCGTGACCCTTTAATACAGTTCCTCATGGTGTGGTGACCCCCAACCATAAAATTATTTTTGTTGCTACTTCATAACTGTAATTTTGCTACTGTTATGAATGATAATGTAAATATCTGATATACAGGATTTCTTAGGTGACCCCTGTGAAAGGGTCATTCAACCCACAGAGGGGTTGCGACCCACAGGTTGAGAACTGCTGCTCTAGGCAATAGAGTAATGTTCAAGGCAGACGGTGAGTTGATAATTTAGGCAATACCATTTCAGGGCTAAATTCTGGGAGATATGGCTTTTGGGGGGCTATTTTATTCTTTTCACAGCATATTGGCAATTGTCTGGTGGGCTAAGCTAAAAGTTACATTTTCATAAAAAATCTCATTTCTTTGCACTGAGATAGGGCATTAAGAATTTAGGTGAAGACATAAACGTGATCAGCACAGCAAGCTGCACCGACATGCATAGTAATTGAGGCCACAGGGAAAGCTTAAAATGCCACTGATTTATTGTGCACACAGGCGTCCCAGGCCTCTGATATGATAAGAAAGCAAAGTGGAGGCAGGCTGCAAGTCGGGCAGGCAAATCGCATTCTCTAGGAAACCGGGAGCTCCTCGGAGACTGTGATCTGAACCTCTACAGCTGCGTACTGTTGGGGGGTTTGATGAAACACAGATTCAGGTCAGGATGGGTATACGAGGGAGAGGCAGAGGGGCCCTGAGGGGGCTGTGAAAACTTTCTCCCCTCAGTGGCTGGAGGGAAGCCTGACGTTGTGGCATTTCCAGATTTGTGGTCAAGGGAAGTGGGTGTCTGTTGGTCAAACGGTCCCTTTGATGTGTGCAGGTATGTGTTGTGTAGTCTGGAAGGAGGGAGTACTTGTATAATTTTAGGTGGGATCAACGAGATGGAGACAGAGGACAGAAGCAAAAGGCCTCCATCTATGGTCTCGAGGGACTCAGGCACTGTGGGCCCCTGGCCATGACAGTTAGAGCCATGAGTTTTAGAACTTCTCTGCTCGTTATTTTATGCTGTCCCCTATGTGGTTCCCTCTAGTCACTGGCAGTATAACTTCTAAAAGGAAGAAGTGTATTTCCCTTCAGAGGAAACAGGGATATTAAATCTCCCTCTGTGGCCCTGGTTTCCCCCTCCTCCCCATTGGGTGGGAAAAAAAGGTGGGTAGTGGCTGCTTGGAGAAGATAGGGAATGAGGTTGCTTTCCTGAGTCTTTCTCCTGGAAGGATGGGAGCTGATACCGGCTCTGGGCTGATCCCATGCTAGCACCCTGAGGCTGGCCTTGTGCTTTTTTCTTCTTCCACAGTCGTGTGTGCTGGTGTGCTTTCCTTCTCCTCTTGCCTTTACTCTGGACATGCCCAGCTCTGTCTTTGCTTTTCTCTGTCCTACTGTACCTTGGGGAGACTGACCCCAAAGAGGGTCACATAGTCTCCTTTGCTGCCTGGATTCCAGTGGAGCTTGGCACATGCAAGGTGATTGCTTGAGATTGGAGGGTGTCAGGCACCGCCCTTCCTTTCCTCTCTGGGCACATTCTGAGCATGGCCCTCTGGGGCCACATCTCCTGTGGATGGTCCTTCTCTAAGGTTCCACTGTTACTGGGCTTTGTTGATATTCCTTCAGGCCTAAGAGATGATGCTGGCTTCTCATCCTCGATCTTTTTTGCTGGCACCCTTAACTTTGCCCTTACCTCTGTAGATCATCCCTTCATGAAATTCTGAATGAAGTGCTGCTTCTTGCCAGGACCCCTAAAATACATTGTGAAAGCTATGTAAAGGCAGGCCCTACGTGTAATCATTGTTTTGTAACTTCCTCTCCTCTCCCGGGTTTAGTCAGGAGCTGGAAACTGAAGATGCGAACACATGCTTTTATTTTCCATTTCCCCTACCTGAAACCCATCGTAAAGTCTGGTTAGTTACTCTAACGTATAACTTACACACATGACTTTCTATCTCTAGTGCTATACCACACTCCAAGTGGTGTTAGCTGTCATCTGGATTCTGTAATGGCCAGTACCTCCAGTGGGTCCCCTCGATTTTTTTCTAGGGCCATATGTGTGGTCTAGCTTCTACACTGAAGCCACAGTGATCTTTTAGAAATTCAGTCATAGAGGTCATGCTCTGCTCAAATGTCTTCAATGGCTTACCCCTATGTTAAAATAAAATCAAAAGTTATCGCCCAGCGCAACAACTGGCCAGGCCTACCTCCTAGAGCTCATCTGTCTTATCCAACAAGCATTTGTCGCTCTTTTTGCACATGACAAACCTATTCCAGCTGAAGGCAATATCTGTGCATGGTACCACCTCTTCCCCAGACCCTCACATGACTGGCTTCTTCTGGTCATTCCATTCTCAGCTCAGATGTTCTCAAAGCAGCTTTTTCCAGCCACTCGGATATAGCACCTTCTTCCTGCCCATTCATTCTCCAGCACATTATTTCATTTTATTTTTTCATGGAATTTGAGTCCCGTCTCCATCTGAAAGCATAGCCTTTATTTACTTATTATTGTTATTTCTGCTTTTTTGCTTGGAGTCTGAGTAAAATGAGAAGGTAAGATCTATGAGAATAGTCTCATAGAAAGAAATACTGTGACCTTGAAGGTCTCCCCAGCATATAGGAGTGCCTAGGCCTTGGTTACTGCTACACACAAACACAGAAAGAGAGAAAGAAATGAAAGATTTCAGATTAGCATTCTTTAAATGCTTTGCACGGATTATTTAATTTAATCCTCAGGACAAGCGCATTCATCAGGAGCTATTATTATCCTTGTTCTACAAATGGAGAAACTAAGCAGAGGGAAGGGAAATAAATTATCAAAGAACATACCCAATTAGGAAGTAGCAGAGCCAAACTCTGAAATCTGGCCATCTGGCTCTCAGGCCCATGCTCTTAACTGCTAAACTATACAGTGTGCTAACATTTATTCAATAAATTTACGAACACTTCCTTCCTACTTCTTCCGTTTAACACTTAGACTTTAAAAAGAAAGAAGCTATCTGCTTTTTAAGTGTGGGACCCTACCTTCCCCCATGCTGAGGGATTCCCCCCACCTTCTGAAAAAAGATCCTATGAGCACAGGACAGTGAGTCACAAATTTCTTTCTGAAAATAAGCCCTTTGGAGAACATTTCCATAGAGTCCAGAAGTACTCAGCCTGTGGTCTGCAAGAAATGTGGCCTGCAACTTCATCACAGGAATATTTTTTTTTCTCAGCTTTCCATCATTAATTAATTCAGAAAACATTAAATAAGTAGTTCTGTTGCAATAGACACCAGAGATGATGAATAGGACAAAATTCTGGCTTTTGACAACCTCATAAGCTAGTGAGAAATCAACTCTACTTTTGGATGCACTTTCTACTTTTTCAACTATTTTTCCTGAATCAATTAAAAGTGAGAAAATAGACCAGTCAGTTGTTATCTGAATTATCTCTATGCCTGGATTGGGGATACAACTTGGTTGCATGTTGAAGCCAGTCTCAGAGTCAGACTCATTCTGTGTGGGGCTATTTTGACAGCCTAGTTTTCATCTGCAAGGATGCTTTTATTGTTCTCTTTGGAAGACCAGGCCATGGTTTCTGCCCATTTGGAAGCCCTCTCCCCAGCTTTATCCCATTTTGACAACCAACACCCAGCATAGTTTTTTCCTCATCAGAGCACATGTTGTTACGATATTCATCTTCTTCTCTCTCTGGATTCTAGAGGAGTTTACCTACACCAGTCTTACTGCCTTTCCTTGTAAATCCATCACTTCAATTCCTTAATATCTTTCTCTCCCTGTCTTCCAATTACTTCCTGTTCGTCTATTTCACTCTATTACCCAAGCAACAAGTGCAGACTTCCACATGGCAGCAACACATAAGTGTCATCTTGCAGCCATATGCAATAAAGTGTCTTAAAATGCAGGCAAGAAGTGCACTGTTTTCATTCAGTTTCACGGCACCATAAGCTTATGTCGAAGTGTCTAATATAACCTTCCTGTTCTTTTTTTTTTCTTTTTCTCTTCTTGCTAGTCTTGTTACTTTCCAGGTTTCTCTCTGGAAGTTTAAATAGCTGTGTTTCAGTTTCCTTTTCTCCAGATGAATTAGCTTACAGGTCTCCATGCCGAAGCTCATTTGGTCATTTCCTGTGTATTTCTAAGGTCTGACTCCACTTTATGTTATTCGCCTATCCTTAGTGATTCTGCTATGCCTTTCACTTCAGCTTGATCTGCAAATTTAATTAGTGAGCTCCACATCCTATTTTAAAGAGAACATAAGATAATGTCAGTTCTCTGCAACAGCAGGTGGATAATAGAAACAGGAAGAAGGAAAGTTGTGCTTTAAACTGCTGTCTGCAAAATAAGAAGTGGGTGGAATCAACGAAGATGTGGAAGACGCAGTGCAACAGCTGGGAATGTGACCTTACTATAGCAAATGCCCCCCAGATTTTTGCTGGGCTGTTCTGCACAGATGGTGGGGCAGTGTCTACTAGCACAGTTTCAGAAGCATAAATGTGAAGGAAGATTGAGGTGTAGATGTGCAATCCGTTTAGAAAAGGGCCTGGGGAGATGCAGCCTCAACTATGAATGAATTCTGCAATTTAATCTCTAGGAATAAACTTAACATCTGTCTTAGGTCAGGTTTCTGGGAAGCAGACTCTGAGATGGAATTTTACTGGGGAGTGCTCTCAGAAACAGCATCTGTGAGAGAGTGAAGGCAGCAGGGCTGTGCAGAAGAAGAGTCGGACTGTCAGGTAGCACAGACCAGGACCACTGCTGATCCCATGAGCTGTGTTGGGCTGGAATGACCCGTCTGCGGGATTCCACTGTGAGAAAAGGAGCAGAGTCTTTATATTTCCACATGGGCCAGTCAGTGGACTTTACCATCCTCTAAAAGGAAAGCATAAGTTTGGACGAGGCTGCTCTTTCTGGGGAAGTTACATTTCAGGAAAAGGACTTAGCTGAGATTCGTTGTGGCCAGCTCTCCCCTCAGCTGGGAGAAGGAGCCCCTGCATCCTGAAAGGATTCGGGGAGGCATGCCACATCCCCCACTGCAGCATTTCATCAAACCTTGCAAACTACCAGCCACGTTCGGCACAGCTGAATATCCCTATTCCGCACAAGGCCTCTCTCTTCTGCCCCTGTGACTCAGCTGTCCTTTGGTCTTCTTGATTACTCCTTCCCAGTATCCACTCTGGTTCTCATTTTTTTTTAATGTGAGCACATTCATTTGTACCTCAACAAGTAATTAGTAATAGCCTATTATGATCTAGGTCTTCCAAAATAAACTGTTTGTGACTCCTTTTCACTTATCCCTCTCTCTGAGAAATCTTAGCCACTTAAAAGTTGCTTTTTACTTTTCCTCCAGTGATTTCCAATTCTTTAACTCCACCTTGAGCATCACTCTTGAAAAAATAACCCTATTTCTAACTCTTGGCTAGGGTGCCTTGCGATGAATGTGTCTAATAATAGAGTCAGTAGCTTCCTTCTGCCCATCCAAACATACGTCATTTAGTGAAACACCACACAGCCCGTCTCACAGGATGGCATACCAGGAGTTGTCTCTGATCTTGTGATTTTAAACATAATTCATGGACCAGCACTGATGTCACAGGGGAGCTTGTTGGAGGTGCAGAGTCTTATGCTTCACCCAGACCTACTGACTCAGAATCTCCATTTTAACAAGAGCAAAGATTTATATGCACATCAAAGTTGGAAAAGCAAAGCTTTAAAACTTTCTTCTCCTTCAAACTCCACATCCAATAAATAACTAATTCTATTTTTTCTTTTAAGTGCTCTCTCTAGGATATCATAATAACCTCCTAAGTGATCTTACTGCCCGCAGTCCTTCCCCTATAATTGATCCTTCAGACTTATGAGTACTTATCATCCTCAAACACATCCTGTCCTCTTACATAGACTTTGAACTGCTTCTACCGCCTAACGGGTAAAGTCTAAGTTCTAACAAGATTCTCACACCCTGCTTTTCTGGTTTTCTCCTTCACTGTCCCCTTCCACATGCACACCCCTAACTTTACTGGCTTACTCCTACAGGAATACACATTCATTGTATCATCTTTGTGCTGTTTCTTTTGAAACATTCAGTTGCCTCCTATTTTACTTACCTAATCTCACTTAGCCTTTAAGATCTGGCCCGAACACCCTGTCTTCCCTTAAGCGTCCTGTCTTTTGCTAATCTTTCATTCTACTTTACGTGAAGCCTAAGTCTTAGTACCCAGCCAAAGACTTAGCACATAGTAATAGGTTATATTTGCTTAACAATGGGGACACATTCTGAGAAATGTGATTTTAAGCAACTGTATAGTCATCTGAACATCAAAGAATATATATACACAATCCTAGATAGTATAACCTACCATACACTTAGGCTACGTGGTAGAGCTGAGGCTATGAGCTGGTACAGCATGATAATACTGAGTAGTGTAGAGAACGGTGACACAATGGCAAGTATTTGCGTACGTAAGCATATCTACACATAGAAAATGTATAGTAAAAATACAGTATTAAAAGATGGTACCTCAATTCTACAGGTTTGCCATCATTGAGTGTAATACTGTTATGCAGCACATGGCTAATATATCTTTGTATTGTAGTTAAATAAATCCATGAATGAAATGAATAAATATCTATCATCAATGAAGTTTATACTCACATGTTCTATTTGACTGGAAAATTTTGTATCCTTCAGGTCTGCCAACTACAGTATCTAGATTTTCTGAGATAATCTTAATTTCAGTAAGTTTTCCAATTTTCCCATGAGTATAAATTTTATATTTGATTATGTGCTTAAAAATGGGGTCCTCACTTTCATGGTCCACAGGCTGCTTCACCTCTGAAGCAGGCTTTGGGCGTGCTGCGGGGCTCCTATTCAGTGGTGGTGGGTTATCCTGGGCAGCACACAGCAGGTGCTTCTGCAGTCCCCATATTTCCCCCAAGTCTGGCTGCTTTCCTTAAACATCATGTCTTCTTCCCTTTCCTTTCTCTGCCCCTCCTCAGCTCCTACCACTGGAGTAGGGGAAGGAAGATCTATTTCCTTTGGTAACCCTGTCTGAAGTGGCAGAGTTGATCAATGAGACGCCGTGCCTGTCCAGGAAAGCCGGTTTGATTGTCCTCCTGTGGCTGGGCTGACAGCATTCAGCCTTTTATGAACTGAATAGTGAAGCACTCTTTGGAGCTCAGTTTCCGCTGTTTATAGTGGATTCCAGCTGCATGTTTTATGCCTGCTGTTGTTATATTGTTGCTATTGGTATTAATCTCTGGCTAGTTTATTTGCTGTGGATTTATAATGGCTTTGCATTGTAAGGATGAGAAAGAGAGTGAGCAAAGAGCAAACTTTAGATACTGAAGAGGTCCAGGTGAAAGGGCGAAGACACTGTAGGCAAATCAAGACCTACATAGTTTTATAAGCTAGCCGAGCTACTGGGGAAAGGAAATGTGCTTGGATGATAGACGTGCTTGGATGATAACACTCGCCATAACTGTTGAAGATGAAATAAGTTTTGTTGTTGTTTGTTTTTCCCTGTAGCAACAGAAAGACTCTTCCCTGGGTGATGAACATTGTTACATAATAACCCCTACATTAGGAGCCAGAGAACAACAGGGAGCAAGATGACCTCTTTGGTTTAGTATCTATTTGATGTTTAATACTAGCTGTTAAAAGGGAGCTTCAAAACATTTTCCTTGAAGACCTACAATTACAGCCTAGGGCAGTGGCCACATTCTTAGAACTCCATGTTTTATGATTTTCATAGCAAAGTATGTACTTCACATTCCTCTGAGTTTGACGGATACCGTAATTTTCTTGGCACACATGTTTTGCCTAAAAGTGAATGCATTTGTCAAAGCAAGAAGAAACTAGTGATAGGTGCCACAAGAATAATTAGATAGACAATCCCCCTTTGATAAGTGAGCTATTAAAAAAATTAAATTTTAAAATATAACCAGACTTCAACTTAATTAACATATTTTATTGAAATGCTTTAAAATTCTTTTCTGAAAACTCAAAATAGATAAACTTTACTTAAGGAGCTATCTGCAATAGGTTACTCTGTATTTGTTTTTCTCTTGATGAGACTGTCCTGCTACTAAGAACTTCATTTATGGAAAAAATACTTATTATAGGAGTAATTAGAAATATGATTGATACCCTTAAGTATAACAGGCATTTCAAGTGACTGCAAACTCTTACTAAGTCGTTAAGCTTCACATCTGTCTTTTCTTAGGTGAAACCTTTATGATTACGTCTACCTTCTTTTGCCAGCCCCAGGCAGAGATGGCTACTCTCCTTTTTTCTTCTTCATGGAATTTTTCACACTATAGAACAATAGCAGTTGTTTTTATCATTCTTATGACATTGTAAATTCTGTGTGGTGGCAGAATCATCCTCATCTTCTTCATCATCACCTTGTCAAAACTACCATTTAGTGAATGCATCCCGTACTAGAAGCCAACCATTATTATATGCAATTATATGAACTCTGAAGTCCAAGGTAAGAGCACTGGGGGCCTCTATAGGTTTCATGAGTACTACCTTCCCAGCTGCCCTCCGTATTACCACTTGGTAATACTGCTCAATGAATTTCTTCTTAAATTCTACAGTCTATTGTTTAGATATAAAATTAGATATATGGTTGAATATAAAAATGTTCTTAAAAATGGACTTAAAAATGTTCTTTCTTGCTTGTTCACTTCTAACTTAATTCAATAAATAAATAAATACATTTTATTTCTATGATTTTCTTGCTTATTGACAAAGTTAGGAATGGTCGCAGGGGTCCTCAAACTTTTTAAACAGGGGGTCAGTTCACTGTCCCTCAGACTGTTGGAGGGTCGGACTGCAGGCCCTGGGACGAACTGGCTCCAAAGCAGGACAGGCAGCATTGGCTAAAACACCTGGCGGGCTGGATAAATGTCCTAGGCGGGCTGCATGTGGCCTGCGGACTGCAGTTTGAGGACGCCTGGTGTAATGTTTCCTGGTAGGAGCATGTGTGAGAGGGTGAACTTTAAGGGCAGTAGCATTGTGAGTATGAACTATGTAATGTATGTATACTATCCTCCCAATTTTCAGCAATGACTTTTAAATTCACATCTGTTCTCTGACTTATTACTTGATGGATTCATTTATTGATTCAACATTCAATGACTTGACACAGTGTTACAACCTAAGTTATGACAGTGAAATAATGGTGAATAGATACTCTCTAACTACTTACAGTCTAGTGGAGATAGGTTGACAAGGACAGGACAGAGCTTGATAAACACCATCAGAAAGGTTAAGGAAAAAAGAAGATATTTAACTTTGTCTTTGAGAGTTCAAGAAAAGCTCCCTTGTATACCCAGACATCACACTAAGGAGGATGGGAAGAAAACGAATGTTGGGAGACTAGCCCAGAAATGGTCATGTGCAAAGGTCTCACGGAACAACATGGCCAGGAAAGTGCAAACAAGTACATATGACTTGGACATGAAGTCTGATTATAGGCAGGGATGCAGAGAAAGGGGGCAGAACATTGGGACTCTCGTATGCCATGCTTTCAACTTCAACAGAAGAAAGGCAATGGGGAAGGGTGAGAGCGGTGTAAGAGGGAGAGAGTAAAGGAAACATTCTAATTTAAAACATGCTGCCACAAGCAACTGATAGATATTTTTGACCCTACAAGTACTTGCTATGTTTCAAAACACTCTTTGGATGTGTCAGAGGGGCACAATTGTGGAGGCAGGGAGATCAGCTGGCAAAGGAGATGTTACAGTGACTATTGAAAAAGGAGAAATTAAAGAAGTAAGATTTATTTAGACTCTGTTTTCCTGACATTCTTCCTTAATTACCACCTAATAAGGGAAATGTTAGAAATAAGAGTTTAGCACACTTAGACTCACTACTTAGCTTATGAAGTCTTCACTGTGTTTTTTTTATGTGATAGACACCTAATAGCTAGCCTGCAATGGTTCAGTGGGAAGGGTAATTGCTTTGGAAGGAGACAGATTTGAGTTCAAATTATAGCTCTGCTACTTTTTAATTGGGTGGATTGGGATACCTGTTTCATGCAAGGTCTTAAAATAGGCAATTCATTCCCCTTCTAGAAGCCTCACCTCAACAGGACATCTGCTTCTGTTTTTGTTGTAAAACGGTACCATTTTAGGATGGTGCTATCAAAAGAGGATTGAGATTAGAAAGCAGTGAAGAGAATGGATTATAGCACAGGCATTTGCCATGAAGACTATTCTTTGAAGGGTAATCTCCTTGGTCAAAATATTTGCCTCATAAAATATCTAAAGTGCATAACAAAAGGCTACTTTTTCTGTTATGTGGTGAATTTTCATAATTGAATTTTAGTCCAATCTATTTTTATAAAACTGTGTGCCATTTCTAAGTGTGCTGAATTCTTTTCATATGTAACCCCACTCAGTCCTCCCTGTGAGCACATGGGGTAGTTACTATGCATTCATTTTGCAGATAGGGAAACTGAGGCTCAGACAGGTGAGGGAATAAGTGCCCGAGAAGCACTGCAAGGGCTGAACTTCACCCCTAATGTCATCAAGCTGTAAAGCTGAGTTTCTTCGAAGACACATGGTGACCATTTCCATGGAAGAAACATTCAAGGCACAGAAAGGAGACATTAGAAAAGTAAGATAACATCCTCCTGGACCCTCAGAAAGTGTGGCGTATGGACACAGCTATGACAACTGGCAACAACTCTGTAGGGGCCACTATGTGAGGGCCTGACACAGACTGACCGTGTTGCTGAGGATTCCAGTGTGACCTCTCCTCCCCTCGCCCTGTCCCCAGAAACAGAAGACCATGGCTCTGCTATCACCCTCTGGCAAGATCTTTTGAAGACAATGGAGATGTGAGTTGGTCGAATGGGGTGTCTTACACAAGTTGTCTCCATGAAGGAGGAGATTAGTGCCACTATAGCAATCAGGGCAGTGACATGGCTCTGAACAAGTTAACTGCCCAGCCAGGCAGTCCCATACACTCAGCCAGAGAGTCTTGACTCCACATCAACTTTCTGGCTACTGAAGGGAATAATCTAGTCTCCAGACAATTCCTGTGGAACCTTCTGGGGGAGGTTTGGCCAGCCTGGTTTGGTTGACCAAGCAGTATAATTAGCCAGGAATGTTGAGAAATAAGCATTCCTGAAAGAGAAATAAAGCTGCTGGCCATGGCTGCACTTACCGCAAATGGCACAGACTGCTCCTGGAAGAGCTGAGCAGGTTAACTAAAAGAAAGGAAGTAAAGAGAAGAAGATGGGCAAGTAACTCCAGATGAAGCATTAAAGATTCGGTTTATCTCAGCAGGGTTGGCCACTGGTCGATTTTTAAGTAAAGGTTGCCTCTTCCCAGCCTCTGGTTTCCATTAGAAGGGATTTTCCCTGAGCACTTCTGGCTGCTCTCCACGTCTTTCTGCACTCAGCACTCTGGGGAGGGTCAGTGCCTAATATGATTAGTAAATTTGTGAAGAAGGAAACGCAGCTCCTCTTGGGACAAATGCCCTGGGGCAGGGGTGAGGGTAGGGAGTTGGGGGGGGGGGCTTCACTGTCTAACCAGTCTGCAAATCTTACCTGCGTGGGCCTGGGACTTGGCGGGGAGAGCAGTAACCTGGCCTGAGGTTGAGTGTTAAGGAGCCTATTCAGGTCTTATACTTGGCCGCATCCTCTACCTTAGCTGTCATTAGTCATGAAGGGA
This sequence comes from Otolemur garnettii, assembly GCF_000181295.1. Lineage (NCBI taxonomy): Eukaryota > Metazoa > Chordata > Mammalia > Primates > Galagidae > Otolemur > Otolemur garnettii. The sequence goes on from NW_003852396.1 coordinate 11,353,150, forward strand.
TAATTTGGCCACTATCTTTCACTCATTTCCAATCTGTGCAGAGCTCAGGTGAGGAATAGAGTCATGAATTATTCTGGCTTGCTCAGAGGCCCCCACATCCTCAGGAAATAAATCAGATTATTATGTCCATGTGGACAGAGAAAGGTTGAGGGCTCAGGATAGAGTCTCTGTTACCTCCATTGGTTATATGACCAGAGGAAGGGATTACCAAACTTTGTTGTGGAACTGTCAGCTCACAGATATCCTTAAAAGTCATGCATGTGTTTGGGAAATTAAGCAAGTAGGCATCATAACCATTACTAAATTTGGCTGAGCTTGATCAGTCACTGGGAAAGCCTCCGTGGCCTCTGGAGTGAGGTCTGGTGGCTTGACAAAATTCCCTCAGGCCATTGGAACACATAACTTCATAGATTACCTAGTAACTCTGGTAAAGAAGTGAATCGAAACCCTACTGTCACAGAACCTCACATTCATTTCAAATAAAATACCTTGGGTAATAATCTAGAATTAATTGTATCTCATTATTTTCATCTCCCCAGCCTTCTTTCTCGGCACCCTCACTCATCTAGTTGAGATCTGTGTTTCAGTTTGAGACCTGAATGGAGATGAAATGAGAACAAAGCAAGGCTGCAGGTGGGTGTTACTGATCTTTCCCAAGGCTTGTTAGATTGTGGGAAGGGCAGCATGGTGGATGAAAGGGGGGGAATTTCAGATCCTGTGGATCAGTGACAGGCATCCACAACAGCTCTAGAGGTGCTGAAGTCCAGTTACAGAACCCAAGATGTGCAGCCAGGTGTAGGATTTAAGACCTTTGGATCTACCAGAATGTGGCTCTCAGAATTCTTTCTGGACTTTCCCAGTGCTCTGGTGTATTTTAGGGCCAAGTGCTCCCGGTTTCACTCTGGGACTCTTAAAGCTGCCATTGATAAGAAAGAAAAGTAGCAATTTTATATACTCACTGTCTTAATCAGTGGCTATCCTTTGAGGTCCTGCTGGATGTCAGATACAGATCTCAGCTAAGGGGAAAAGAAAAGAAAACTGGGGATGTTTCCTGGTGGCTGATGAAGAAGGCACAGAATATCCTCTGCCCATGTGGTTGGTACTTTAGAAATACTTGGTACTCCAGGGTTAACATTCTGTGATTTAATGGGTTGAGTTAAATTTTAGCAACTTTAATTCTCAACGTCATGGGAAGATACGTAAGAACAACAGATGTCTGCGTAATTTAGACCAAGAAAAGACACCACATTATTTTACTGTTGAGAGTAATAAAAATTGCCCTAATCCTTTAGTGAGCAAATGACTCTATGAGAGAAGTGGTGGGGGCGGGCAGTGGTTTCAAGGAGAAGAGAGAATTTTTTGCTGAAATTTGCTAATGAAGACATGAAAATGTCAAAACACAATTGAAGGCTTAAAACATATCCAAGGCCACAGATTTGGAAAAGTGCCTTTTAAAAGAAAATGTCATAGTATAGGTATTGTGTAGAACTGATCGTTATTAGAATATGAACAGTGTCTCTTGGTTATAAATTCAAGGGTACCTGCTCATAATGGTCACAGAGGACTCTGTGCATCCTGCCAATTGGCCAAATCTTCCTTTAGAAATTTGTATGAGGTAGGAATTGGTATAAAGGAAGAGAGAGAAAGATAGGCACCTTCCTTCTTGCTGCTACAACTTAAAAAGTCAGAGCTATTGTTGATGAAGGTCATATAGCTAAGGTACCCATTTGCAAAGGAGATTTCCCAAGGGACATCCCAAATGGTAAGGTATCCAGGACTCCATCTGCCCATCTGACTTATATAGGTGAATTAGGGACCCCCTTTGCTGAGGTACATAATTTGGTGAGCAGGTAAGTCCTCTGTGAGATGAGGTGCTATGACTTGGTGAGTGCTGGTCAGGGGCAAAATCCAGCCCCATCTGTTCCTGTCGGTGGGCACTCTCTTGCAGTGACCATCAACACAGATGTGGGAGGAAGTCCTGTAGAGGGCAAACCAGACAGGGTGCTCGGCAGAGAGTCAGATTCACGCAGGAGGCAATGGCAACTGGGAAGCCCCGTTAAGATTTGGTGGGACATATGTGCACACAGGTGCTGATCAACTAGTTCCAGTTTAGTGTATGTGGTGTTTGTTTGATGTTTTCATTCTTAAAATACCTCACCTAGAAGAATGGTCTCTAGTTTCATCCAATTTTTTACAAAAGATAGTAGGTCACTGAATTTTTTATGGTTGAATGGTACTCCATGGTGTACATATACCACACTTTATTAATCCACTCATGTATTGATAAGCACTTGGGAAGTAAAACTCAACAGAAATCAAATAGGTGGGAGGGGGAGGATGGAATATGTGAATTCACACCTAACAGGAACATTGCCCACTTTCTGGGTGAAGGGCACACTTATCAGTTTGACTTAAAATGTACAAAATCCAAGTATATAACCAAAATGTGTGTATTCCCATAATATTCCGAAAAACCATCGGTTGGGAAAGAAGAATTGGTGGGACAAAATGTAGCAGTAATTATTGCACTCTAATTCCTTAGAACATTATCCTGGTTCATTTCTTTCCCTTTATGGGTCACTGAGGATCTTTAAAGTTCTTGCTAATAATTTTTCCTAGCCTGGCCCACTTTAGCCTCCTGGGAGTCTCAGAGGAGTACAGCAAGGGAGGAAGAGAGAAGATCCTGGGTGCTGCTTTAAAAATTCAGAAGAGATTAAACCATTTTGGCTAACTCACTTCTTTGTTCAAGCTCTGGAGATTCTTGTCAATACAACAAAAAATTTATACACATACTATTTAAGACTCTTTTCCAGCTCTAAAGCCTGAGCTAAGCAGAGACACATTTTCTATGATGACTGACTTACATGATAACTCTAAAATAAAATATAAGCTGTCCAGAAAAACACTGGCACATTTGTTAACAATATTTTTCTTTAATTGTGTTATGTGGCAAAGAGGTTTTTTTGTTCTTGTTGTACATTTCTTAAACCCTAGTTTATTCTATAAATATAATTTCTATTTTTGCTTCAATTTGTAGGAATCCAAGCAAAAAGAAAGGCATAAATTATTTAATTTCTAGTCAGTTCTCAGAAAGCCCACAGTTAACATAGCATGTATAAACATTTCTGCAGATTTTTGAGAGGGAATGCTTGTGCTAGCCAAAAGTGAGTGAGTGGCAAGGTCTCAATCTATGAGTCATGTTACAATGGTCTAAATAATAAGTACTAGTTTTAAAATTACAAACTCAATCTTTCAAAGTGGTTATTCAAGAAAAATAAAGAGATCTTGCTATTTCAGCAAAAAGTACATTTTAAAGTTTCAGATAAACCATAGATAATTATGAGTTAGGGCCCCTTTTGGAGTGAAAGGCTCCCCAAAGGGCAGGTTTCTGATAACAATAATATGGAAAATATACTTTTATCCCATCCTAGAAAATTCTATTTACTATGCTCCGAGTAAAGTCTACAAGGCTTAAAAAGAATTGACAAATGAGCATATTTTCAGAGGAATACTGACATACACTCTGAGATGCTATACTTCAATTTGTGTTTGTCTAGTTAGAGCTTTGGGTGATAAAGATATTCTAGAAATATAAGATAGTACAACTATTTCACACTGTTTAAGAGTATTAGTGCATATTTTTCAGAAAAGTAAAACAATCCAGATAAATTTCCGTCAAATATAATAAATTATTTACTTGAGATTCTTATTCCCCAGGCCCAATTTTGAATAAATGACTACAGTCTGCCTAGAAGGACCTGGAAAATCTCTCTCTAAGCAACATGTTGAATTAATCATATTCTTCCAGCCATAAGAAATTAAGGCAAAAGAGAAACAAAAGCAAGGGGAATTAAAAGGAGAATACATTTAGCTCAAAAATATTTGAGCTATTTTTGTAGTTACAATTATCATTTCTTGGAAAACTGAAAATAGGAATATAACGTAATGTGAAGGCAACAAAATGGGAGCTATAATGCACATAAACCAGATCACCAAATGCTGGAAATCTCTGGTCCATAAAATTGGAAGTTGAGGATTCAGTCTTGGCCACAAGGAGGCTGACACCCTGTTGAGAAGCACCTCCATCATTTATCTGTGCTCTCACGCCTGAGGTCTTGAGCTGTTTTCTACCCAATGTCTCCAATGTCTCTCCCCTGCTTTACTCTGCAGAGGCCCAACTTGCTGCCCTTGGTCCTCTGATGGCTCTTCTCTGGTAATTGTATCCAAGGGATCTGGAAGAAAAAAAAATATGATTTGGATTTCCTAAATCTTCACAAATGATGGCAATGGCCATAGAAGAGATATGAGTTACCCAAAATCTGTGTTTATCTTATGTTCTGTCTCTTGATGTTCTCCGATTAAAAAACAAAAAGCAACAACAACAACAACAACAAACAGTGCCTCAGAGAGGCCTTCCCTGATCACTCCTTAGAGAATAGAATTCCGTCCTCCTTACAGTGCGAGTTCTAGTCACCAAAATGCAGCGAGAGTGCTGAGTGGGAAGTGAGAGTCCCTGTCCTTCATGCGGTGACTTTGAAGGAAGGGTCATAGGAAACCACCGGATTCCCTCTTTTTCCTCCTCCATCTTCTGCCTAGCACTCTCTCATGGGCAGAGCCAGTCTGGAGGAAGGGTCTGAGACACAGCAGAGAGTGTCTGGAGGGGCTGGAGATCTCCCCACACCTGCTTGGCTAGCTACCTCTTTACTCTGTTTTATTTCCCGTGGACCCCTGATGTTATATTCTGCTAACTTTTGTTTGTTTGTGGATCATTTTTGTGGTGAAAAAGATGTGTCATGGAAACAGAAATTTTATTTTGGATTCTCTCTAGTTTTCTAGGAAGCTGCTTGACATGTAATTGTACGTATCCTTAAAGTATTTGTGAAGGAAAGGAAAGAAGCAAGGAAGGGAAAAAAAGAAAGAAGGAAGGAAGGAAAGAAAGAAAAGTAAAATAAAGGAAATAAGAAAATTTCCATCTATGTAGACCATCAGGGAGGTTTTCCCTGGCAGTGTGTGAGATGATTGTAGGTGTATATAGATAATCACTTTTTATTTACTTACTATGTATTTATTTTAATGGTTATTAGATGACTTTTATGTTAAAGCTTAATTAGATATTTAAATACAAAAATATACTTACAGAAAAATATTAAGAAAATATTAAAAGTAAGACAATGCTGTACAAATACATGAAGTCCAAGGAAAGGTAAAATGAAATGTTCCCACAACTGCTGTGTTTTTATACACAACAATAACAAGCATGGCCCCTTTGTATCTCTTTACTGTTCAAACATGCTTCACACCCACTATGTGATCTCATAACAGTACTAATTGCTAGAGCATTTAAGAAGCACTTTCCAGGGTCCTAGATTGAGTTGGTGATATTTGCAGGACACGGTCAGGTGTTCTGGTTCAAGGCCAGCTCTCCCTGGGCTCCCTGAGCGTGTAGCTCCCCAGGCAGATCAGTGGTGACCATGGCATGGGCCAACCCCACAGGCTGTGGCAGTAATTGATGAGCTCTACAGCCAGAGTGTTCTGGCTCACTCCTGGCACCACCAGTCATGGCATTGATCTTGGGTTAGTTACGATCCTCTCAATGCCTTGCTTTCTTTATCTGTAACATTAATAATAATCTCTTTTCCATTTCAAGGACTAAATAAATTAATGTAAGGAACTTAGGAAAGTTCCTGAGGCACAGTAAGTATATTGGCTTTCTAGTGTGGGAATACTTCTAAACAGCTAGAATCATATTCTACTTCTCACTGTCCCAGCTACATGTGCAGAGAAAGACTCAAAGAGCACACCCCGTACCAGTCTGGCCAGCACTGCTGCCAGAATACCAGGTGAGGGACAAACGCCTTGTAATAACCAAGCTCTGAGTGAGGGGACATTTCAGAGATGGGAGATGACAGGAGAATTTACTGAAATCATGCAGGATGTGTAGGCCATGACCGTCAGCTCTGGGATAATGTGGAAAAATATTTCTGTTAATATTAAGGGGGTCTACATTTTTACTTTTTCCCCTGGGGACTTGCACTTGAATTTATTTGCAGTATGGAATACTGCCCCACGTGCCATGCACCTGGGATGTGCCGGGCTTGCCTAAACCTTGTGTTCTATTGCATATGGTTAAGTCATTTGTATAAATGTGTGTAAATTTACACACCATTGCACACAGACTCTGAACAGTGTTCTAACCTCCTCCCTTTGTTTTAATCAGTCCTTATTTACTTTGCATTCTTGTTTTTCCTCCACCACCTTCGGTCAACGTCAAGATCAAGGCTCTGAATAAAGTCAATTGAAAAGCAAAAAGCTTTCCATGTTTGGAATTTTCTCGGTGATCTTTTTAATTTCCACAGTTTTCAGATAGTTCTTTTAGACTGGGAAGTGAGAATAGGAAGCAGGGACTTTGACACACAAGCCCCCTCTTCACAGCTCTGTGTTATTAAAGTTGTCTCACCTTCAAGAGGATGCTGGCTGTAGAATGAATGATGGTGTAACTTTTGTCAGAAAGGGAAAAAATGGATAGAGGAACAAAAAAGGAAACAAACTAACAGGAGGTTGCAATATCAATCAAGTGGTCTTGAAAGAGAGTGATCTTCAGTCCTGGTGAGAACATGCCTGGGGTGGGCTCTCTCTCGAGCTGATCAGTGAACAGAGCAGTGGTGCCTTCCCAGAAGAACAGTACCAGTGTTGTTAAAGGTTGGGACACCAGCTGTAATGCCTTCTGGAGAGGCTTTAGTGAAGAAATGCCCTGGAGGGCTCTGAATATTATAATATCTCTATTTTATGGATGATACCTCTGTGTCTGCAAAAGATTCTCCTATGTTTTTTAGTTGGGTATTTATGTGAGATGCTGTTCCATCTGGGTAGGTCCCACTAGATTTTTTAACTTAATTTTTATTAAATGATAACTGTGTACATTTATGGGGTGCAATGTGCTGATTTGGTGGAATGCTTAAATCAAACTAATTAACATAACCATCACCTTACTTATTTATTTTTGTGGTAAAGGAGAGATACAGGAAATTTAGTCACCTGAACAATTCTGCACATTTTTTTTTTTGATAAATTCTTTTTTCCAACCTAAATAGTGAAAGTCATCTTTATTGATCAGAATTCCATTTGGGGCTTTAAAATTAAAGATCCTAATAAGACTTGAGCCTTTAGACATTCTGAGGTATAGAGGATAGCAGGTTAACAGGATACTAAACCAGATGATCAGCCTGGACTTTGGGTTGGACTGGGCTTGTGGAATCAGAGATTTTGAGCAAACGTGAGCTAAACAATGCTAAGAATGAGCACCAAAGCTGCGTAATCAAATAGGATGAGGACTGATTGAGCAGACTGTCAGGAGTCAGACAAGTGTAGGGGTAAGAAGAAAATAAATAGTCAAGAATTTGGTCATAAATACAGCTTGAGTTTTCTCATCCTCTTAATGGGAATACTGATAGTACATATTTCATAGGGCCCTTACGAGAATTCATTAATTAGAGCTCTTAGCAAAGTGTCTGTAACTAAATAATAGCACCTTTGCTTTTGTTTTTATCAGTATAACATTAATAATAATTATTATTAATTATTATCATAGAGGCAGTGCAGAAGAGGAAAACATCTTACAGTGATAAAATATTTCAAGAAGTCTTCAGTAACATTACAAAATGTTGCATATATTTAACCTGCCTGTGTGAGGGAGACATGAACAAATGGCAGAAGGGTTTTAAAAAATTTTATTTCCTACGGTACCAAAGATGAATTGGGAGTAAAAAAGCAGACAGGATAACAGGAAGAAATTTCAGTGAGTCAGAAAAATGCAGCCCTGAGAGCTTTTCCAGTTTTATACTAGGAAAGACCTGCAATTTTTTATTAATATTTTAGTCACACGCAATGCCTTCTAAAGGTCTCATTAAAAATAATGCCACTTGGCATAGTCCCCTAACCAAACGTGACCCGAGTTCAGCCGGAAACCTGGTCTTTTGTTTTGTCTATGAGCAAGAGACGGTAACTATTACTCCAAACTGAACATCTATAGAATATCTTAAATAAGCATATCATTGTCAAAATACAGAGCTTCTGGAAGCCAACAGTCCCAAAATCTTGGTGATGATGTTTGTAGCGATAGTCACTGAAGTGGCTCACTGTTAGGGGCTGAATTGTGCATCCCCCAAATTCATATGCGGTCCTAATTTCCAGTACCTCAGAATGCAACTGCACTTGGAGATAAGGTCTTTAAAGAGGTAACTGAGTTAAAACGAGGCTGATCGGGTGGGGCCACAGGGGTACCATCCAAAGGCCATGTGAAGACACAGCAAGGAGGTGGCCATCTGCCGGGCAAGGAGAAAGGTTTCAGGAGTAACTAAAGCTACCAACACCTTGATTATGGACTTCTAGCCTCAAGAATTAGGAGAAAATAAATTGCTGTTCTTTAAGGTACCTGGTCTGTGGTATTTTATTATGGCAGCTATAGCAAATTAACACACCCACATCCACCCTTTCTCTGTAAGTTCAGCCTGATCGTTCACATTACATGCAACCAGAAGTTCAAGAACTATGAAGAGAAGGGCTCAGACTCCACCTCTCTTTATTCAGATTTTACAGTCCCAAAGAGGACAAGCCCGTGGCACTGTCTGGGGGAGACACATGGTAATGTCTCAGTGGTCATCAGGGTTAGACGTGGGCTGTGGTCACTGAAACACATGATGCTGTAGTGTAATTTCAACCCTCAAAAACACGTTGAAGAAAAATGATACAGGTATTTGGAAAGTCCTCCACTTTCCTGTCACTGACAAAGAAATACAACACAGGAGTACATGATATGCACACACAAGTACTTAGATATCCACATCTGAGAAGCAAAACAAAACTAAAAATGAGAAAAGAAAAAAAAAATACTTCCCATAGGACTTATTCACTAAAACATCCAGAAGTCGCAAGGGATTGTCATCTGCTAGAAACAGTAGGACGTATATGAAAAAGCCACTGAGAAGACCTGCAGTCACTCCTGTCATCTTCTGCCCCACCCCCACCCCCACTTATTGTTCTGGCATTTACTCTGTCTGTTCTCCCTGGGCTAGTGCCCTTACGCATGAGACTACTACTGAAAGACCTACCATCGGTCTCAGATTGTTCCTAGAACTGTAATCATATTTTTCTAAAGCCTGAGGAGTGATTTGAACCTACCATAACCACAAAAGTTTTCTGTACAACCTAACATTAAGAACAGAAAAAAAAAAATCAGTGAGGCTAGGAATTCCAATAGTTCTTCTGTCTTTCTGGAAAACCCACCGAGTGGCTTACAAAGCCTGCACTTATCTCTCTGCCCAGTCACCATTGTGGTCTTGACTGTGATCCTGACGTGGGCCGTCACAGAGCTGCTGGCCACGCCACACTCACTGTCTATAGGGAGAGCAGTGGTTTGAGTAACACCGAGTCAGGCCAGGCTCTCAGTTGACAGAGTCTGGCCGGAAGTGCAGCTGGGCCTGGAAAGGAGCACGGCACTTCATCACATGTCTCATTGCTATTAATGTGGTGAAAAGCATAGTCAGCTCCTCTCTTAAATCACAAAAGTCACAGGCAGCAGCAGTTAATAGGGAATCCACATGTCAGCTCATCCAGGCCGTGTGCTAAGAGAAGCCAGAAGCAGCTCTGTGTTTCAATTAGGTGAGAGTGAGGTTGGTCTGAATGCTGGACGGCACCCCCTTCTTCCTCTCAGACCCCCACCGCCTGCCCTGCTTCTCTCATTAACATGAACTTGCAATTAAGACACAACACACACAGGGCCCCAGTGATCCTCCGGCCTGAGATGTGTCTGTGCCTTTTCCTGCCTTTGTGGAAATGCTGCTGCCCATTTGAAAAATCCAGAAATAAAGCTGTCAGCTTAAGCACATTAAATCATGAAATGATGAGGACAAAGCCACGAACCAATCTTCTGGCCCAATAACAAACCTCCAGGGCACATTTTCCTGTCAGAGAAGCTCTTTCCAAAGGTGTCCATCTTTGAAAATATTTTGCACTCTTGAAAAATAAATTAGATGTTATTAAGTCTAAATGAAGTTTAGTTTACTTTTATGTGTTTTAATCTATATTTTAATGCCAGTTGAGTTGTTATTGATGGACGCATCTCAGTCCCGTTAGAGTGTGAGAGAAACGATGATGCTTCTAGAACAGACATTTGAAACAGTTTCCATTAGCATGTTGAAGGCATCTGAGCAGTGAGAACCATCCTGCAGATATTTATGAACGCGAGGCCCTGCAGCAGAGAGGTCCACACACAACAGATCTATGAAGGGAGGATTAAATCAAAAGCGATGATTTAATTGTGTGTCTGGTGTGGCGAAAATAAATGTACAAATGTATGAAGAACATAAAAAGGTAGAGAAAGGTAGGAACAGAGAAGGAACAAAGCAGGTCGCAGATTACAGAGGTCTGCAGGCAACCACACTCTGTTGATGAAGAGCTTTGCTTCCAGGGATTTCAAGCCAAATGTTTCATCAGCCACTTATTTAAGGAAAATTTATGGGGTACTTACTAAGTGCCCTACCTTGGGATCCAGGGATACATTCCTTGTCTGAAGATTTCGCTGTCTGGTGGATGAGACGTTGCCTTCACTGTGTCACAAAATGCTATAGAGATGTGAAGAACTGTTCTCTGACAGCAAGTGGACCGCTGAGGTTGGGCATTAGGCGTGGATAGTGGAGACACATGTACTGGGGAAGGCTTCCTAAGTAGGGCAGCGAGATCTGCAAGAAAGAAGAATTAGAGGACTGGTGTGGGCCGCAGTGGAGCACACATCTGTGGGTGGGAGGGCGGACCTGGGTGCAGAGAATGGCATATGTAAAGTCTGTGAGACTGGAAAGGTCTTGAGATGGCAGAAATCCCAGAGGACAGGGGAGAACTTGCAGCCAGGGGGACATGAACCCCAGGTGGGGAAACTGGGTTAGCTTCGCCCAAGGTGGTAGTACCCCATCTTCCAGTCGTGGGAGCTCTCTGCAGTTTCTAAACAGACATTATCAGCTTCAGCTTCCTGGAAAGCCATTCTGCTGTGGAAGATGAACTGAAGCTCTCAGGGGCACAAAAAGGAAGATTTTACAAAGGTTTGGAGCAGCTTAGCACCCTTTCTCTTTCCTTGCTCGAGGGATGAGTTCCCAAGGTCTGTGGCCGACCCTTCAGGAGATCGTGTCAGCTTTCTGTCTCCTGTTCTGAGCCGCCTGCTCCAGCAGGCTCCTGCTTATTGCTTTAACCTGTGTTATTCCTCTCTGTCCTTAGGGCAGTGGCACCACAAATAGAGAGCAGAGCCGGATGTGAGAGACATTCTGAAACACAGCCAGTAAATCATTTATCAGCCCAGTCCACTCATTCCCCACAATGACCCAAACCTGAAGATTGCTCAGGTAGCCTGTCTTTATTTTAGTTTAGTTTTCTTATTTCTCTGTATCCAAGCCCAAGCTCTTAGAATGTTCATTTGGGTCTGATTTAATGACACTTCTGTGTCTCATAGCTAGCTCAAGTCCAGTGGACTCAAGAATTCAAGTGCTTACTCTTTACCCAACCAACTTTCTTCCCTTAGGGTTTGTGTAATGATCATGTTAACTCAGCCTTCATCTAAAGTGGTCTTTAGAGGTAAAGAAATCATACTGCCCAAGGCTACAAGGAATACCTCCCAGCTACTATTATAAGTACTTTGCATGCATTAATTTATTTAATCCCACAATATTTAGGTAGTTCTCACATATTATCTCTTTTAATCCTTATAAACATACTCTGTGATACATACAAGTGTCATTATTCCCATTTTATAGTTTCAGAAAATAAGGTACTTTGCAATTTCGAACAGGCGAGAAGATCTGTTGTGAAGGTTACCTTTTCTCTGTTTCTTAAATCATCCTATTCAGCCAGAAAACTTCTATTAGAATCATAGATACACAAAATTCTAGATTCTCAGAATGAAAATAATTCTGTATTTTTTCCGGTCCCTCCAACAAAGCTTTCATATGTCTTCTGGGCTTAAGATACACAATTCTTTAGCCATTCCTCCATTCGAGGATTGGACACATGGACTGTCTGGGTGTTCACTGTAGTTAAATGTGCTCTGTCTGTACTGATATCCTTCCAGCCTCAGTTTCAACACTATAAGCGACAAGGGATTCACCACCTCCTGCAGCAGCCTATTCTGTTGTGTATTCAGATTGTGAGCTTTCTAATACAGAACCGAATCTATTTCCATCCAACTTCCAGTCACTGGTCATAGCAGTCAGGAGACTATTTAAGACCAGTTTCGTCTTTCTTCCCCATGACAGTTCTTCCATCATTTGAAGAATATATATATTTAAAATATCTGATCCCCTCCCCCATGTCTTTTCTTTCTTGGTTATGTATCATTAGTTTTTTCTGTGGCTAGGTCTCCCTATTCTCTCAATGACTATTCTCAGTTTGCTCATGTTCAAACATATTCATTTTCATGAGCTTTTAAATGAAATGTTCAAGCCCAATCTTGTCTGCGAAGGGTGGAAAGGAGTTGCTGTCTCCCTCCCCTTGTTTTTGGTTTACACTCCTAACATTTGCAATGGTGAGCTTGTGTTGGTGTTGGTAACAAGAGGAGCAGAGACCCGAAGAGTGCAAACACCAGGAAGCGATTTTGTTCTTGTGCAATGAATGTTTATGAAATGAATGAACAACTTAATAAATAGATTCCCTGCTATTAAAAATACTCAACAAGAGCATGCTCATCTTTCTAATGTTGGAGTTATTTGGGCTGCTTGCCCAATAAGCTCATTTTTTAGAAGAGAAAAGAATGACTAGAGAAGTCCACAATTCACTGCAGTTTACAAGCAGAGCGCTGGCCCTCAGGCCCACTGATGCCCCCTTCAGAGCCGGTGACTGAAAAGGCAACTCCAGGGCTCTCTGGGTCTCATGGAGGTGATGGCTGTGGGTGACAGCCACCATTTCTCACCCTTTCACCCTTGGCTGCCTTGGACTGTGCTGGGACCCCGGGGAAAATCACCAGGCAGTAACTTTGCAGCCGAGGCCTCACTTCTAGGTCAGGAGCTAACGCAGTTGGACAGGGCTGCATTCGAGGCTGCTTTGGGCCCCAGCTAAGATCACTGCTGTGTACTCAGGGCTTTTCTAGGGCCTACATAAAGCTCAAATATTGATTCAGCTTCTCTCCTCTAAGATCTCCTAAGCTGCACTGGGAAAGGACTGACAAATAAGAAACAGCCAAGGATGTACCCAGAGAATTATTCCAGGGAAATGAAATGAAGTGTTGGCAGTACAATGAAATAAATTCTGTTTTTGTTCTACTCAAGCTTACCAAAAGGAAGGAAGGAAGCCGAGGTTATTACCATTCTTAGAAGACAAAGCAGTAATGGATGTCAGTTGCTGCTTTCTCCTGTGTGCTGCTCATAGATGTGCCTGGCCTGATCATAGGAGAATTATGGCTCTCATACCATAAACAGCACTGATCCATATCCTCCCTCAGAGACCATGAGAGGGATTCTGCAATAGTATTTTATGGCTTGAAACAATGTATAAGCCCCTAATCGGATAGTAATGGACAGATCTATTCTGTCACCCTGTACTATAGATTTGCCAATAACAACATGAAAAATGCTCACTGTGCTTAACTCTGTGCTTAAACTCTGTGTCATGCACTGTGTCATTCATTCATTCCTCACAACAGGTATTATCACCATTTTACCCGCGAGGGAATTGAGAGTGCCAGTTTTAATATCAGATTTGTGTAATGCTAAAGCCCATGCTCCAGCTTAACCCTGACCTTAGTGCTTTCCATAATGAATTAGAAAAATTAATGCTCATCCAGGTGAGGTTCCCTTTCTATTTCAGGCAGAAACGTTGCTATCTTTCTACTCAATGTTCTTACACTTCACCCTTGACTCTTCCGTCTGGACTCCATGCTGGTGTCCACTGTATGGCACCCAAGAAGCTTTCCTGGACCCCCCACCCACCCACCCATCGGAGTTTGCAGGGCACCTCCTTCATCGATCTGAAATTGTATTTGTTGTATTAATTATTATGTTTGCTTAAAATGCTTTTTCTCCTTCTGCTAAACTATGAGCTTCTTAAGATCAGAGTCCTTGTGTGGGATTAGTAGGTGTTCTTTGTGGATCTAATACATTGAACAAAAGATGGACTACAGACACATGATAATTAATAGTTCTAATCACAGGCTGTGGCAGGTGTTTTTAAAAGCTTTAATTCCTCCAGGGTGAAGGCCTTGTGTTCACCAGTATCCCCAGAAAAGCGGCTGACATTCTGACATGAGTAAATATGAACATAAAGGACTCAGAAAAATGCTCCCCTCCCCCCTCAAAAAGGGAGACAAAACTCAGAGAGAATGAAAGTTATTCAAGGTAGAATCTTTTAGTGGAAAAGTGATAGACGGCCCTAGAGAGAGACCTGGGTTCAAATCACAGGTCTGTCATTCCTGTCACTTAGTGTAGAAAGTTAAATATTGTCTCTAAAAGTCAGTTTCTTTATCTGAAAACTGAGGATAATTCCTTTATAGTGATTTGTGAGAATTATATGCTGTGTGTAAAGGTCTTAGTGTGAGGCTCAGATCAAGGTTGGGATGAGTGAACGGACCTGTTTTTATGTAGCTGCATGATACTCTTTTTTTCCAACAAGTGTGTGAAGGCTTCTAATATATCTTTATTGAAAAATGCTTTGCTACTGAAATATATCCAGAATGTTCTCAATCTGATAGTGAGGTGGAGGCGACTGGGTGTCTACAATTCCAAACCAATAAAATAAAATGTGGAGTTCATTTTTTTCCCCAGGTTAAATTCTAGGTATATGTAAAGTCTTTTTCCAGGTGAAAAATCAATCAATAACTCAAATATACTGCATGTTAGAATTTATATTTTGTATAATTTTATACTATGTTTTCTTTCCAAACTGTCAGCAAATTAGGGCAGAAATTATCTCTAATTCATCTTTCCTTGGGATTTTTATGTAACACAATGCCTGGGCTATTATTTTAATCATAATTGTTCTTAAAAATTTTATTCTAAATGTAATTATGTGTTAAGATTGTAATAATCAGACTGAAGACGGGAAAGGAAGCTACCCGACTACTATCAGTACTTAGCTAATTTATCACCTTCACATGGTGGGACCTCTGCAAACGGAGCATTGTTTTGGACCACGGCACACTGGAGACAAGTGTTCCCTCCATAGCTATCACTGTTCACCCTGCGACATGACAGGTTGTAGGGTATGAGTCACAGAGGTGACTGCAGGGAGTCCCATGGCTATGGACTGTGCCTTTGGCTTACCACTCTGTCCCCAATGGTAACCACAATGGCAGGTTGCAAATGCTCAGTGACTACTGACCCTGGATTCATTCTATCACCAATATGAGGAAAATAGAGTCCTGGAAAAGGAACTGGCAGCCTAATCATGGGCCTCTGTTCCCCAGCAACAGGTGGATGTGCCATTAGCTTTCCTCAGGGATGGTTCTCAGACTTCAGAGTGCATGGAGTGCCTCTATTGAGGTTATAAAGAGTGGTGCTGAAGATGGAGCAGATTCCCCATTAGGTGCTGAAAGAAGTTCTGACCCAGCAGGCATACGAATTCAAGGTAATTCCAATAACACTGCAAAGCCCAGAAACAAATCAGCAAGCTCATGGGTCACTTGGGGAGGAAGTCTTGGAAATACAGGAATGGAAATAGGGTGGCCTATTAACATGATTAACATGGCGTGGGCCATGATCATTGATCTGCATGCAAAGGAAGGACTTAGGATTCTGGGAGCCTGATTGACTAGAGCAAGGCACGATGAGGATCTGGAGGGTATGCCAAGCACATTCATCAGACAGAGTTCAAAAACCAGAGAAGAGAAACTTTGACTTTAGACACTGACCACTTGGTCGAATCTATCATTCTTCTCTTTTCCTTTATCAGGAATGCTTACCAGAAGGGCAAAGAAGATGGGAAGGAAGGTGGAAAGGAAGGGGAGAAAGAATTTTGTAGTATATTTCATGAGGTATTTCATTCATATTTTAAACTTAATTCTTATGAGATTCTTATAAAGTAGGTTCATTATTGCTCCTTTAGCAATGTGGAAATGGAATAATTTTCTTAAAGTCACAGGAACACTCCAGAGTAGTCTAGAGCCAGGGCACTTGATAGCAAGTGCTTATGTTAATATGAGATCCTGGGGACAGGAATATTATGAATACATTTGATACTTGAAAAGGGGGGTCTGGGTTTACATCAACATACTTGACACAGGTAAGAGGAACAATAAGAAATGGAAAACCTTTTTAGGATGACTTTTGTCAACTTTCAGATTATTTCTCAAAGATAATTCTAGTTATTCTCATGGTTTCTGTGTAGTTTATTTTTATTAAATAATACTATGTACATTAATGCAATCATGGGATACAATATGCTGGTTTTATATACAATTTGAAATACTTTCATCAAACTGGTTAACATAGTATTCACCGCATGTTCTTAGTTATTATGTTAAGACATTTATATTCTACACTTAGTAGATTTAACATGTGCCCTTGTAAAATGCACCATAGGTGTGGTCCCACCAATTACCCTACCTTTGCCCATCCTCCCCCCTCCACTCTCTCTCTCCTTACCCCTTCTTCTTGGGCTATAATAGGGTTATAGCTTTCATGTGAAAGCTATAAATTGGTTTCATAGTAGGGCTGAGTACATTGGATACTTTTTCTTTCATTCTTGAGATACTTTGCTAAGAAGAATATGCTCCAGGTCCATCCATGTAAACATGAAGGAGGTAAAGTCTCCATCTTTCTTTAAGGCTGCATAATATTCCATAGTGTACATATACCACAATTTATTAATCCTTTCATGGGTCAATAGGTACTTGGGCTTCTTCTATGACTTAGCAATTTTGAATTGGGCTACAGTAAACTTTCTGGTACAAATATCTTTGTTACAATGTGATTTTTGGTCTTCTGAATATATACCTAGTAGAGGAATTGTGGGATGGAATGGCAGGTCTATTTTTAGATCCCTAAGTGTTCTCCAAACATCTTTCCAAAAGGAACATATTGGTTTGCATTCCCACCAGCAGTGCAGAAGTGTTCCCTTTTCTCCACATCCATGCCAACATCTCTGGTTTGGGGATTTTGTGATGTGGGCTAATCTTATTGGAGTTAGATGATATCTCAAACTGGTTTTGATTTGTATTTCTCTGATGATTAAGGAGGATGAGCATTTTTTCATATGTCTGTAGGCCACGCACCTGTCTTCTATGGCGAAGTTTTTTTCAAGTCCCTTGCCCACCCTGAGATGGGATCACTTATTCTTTTCTTGCTAATACATTTGAGTTCTCTGTGGATTCTAGTTATTAAACCTTTGTTGGAGACATAACCTTTAAATATCAACCCCCCATTCTGAGGGCTATCTGCTTGCTTTACTTACTGTGTTCTTGGCTGTGCAGAAGCTTTTTAGTTTGATCAGTTCCTAGTAATGTATTTTTGGTGTTGCTTCAATTGCCCAGGGGCTCCTCCTCATAAAATATTCACCCATGCCAATTTCTTCAAATGTTTTCCCTGCTTGTTCTTCTAGTATTTGTATGGTTTCACATCTTAAGTTTAAATCTTTAATCCAGTGTGAGTCTATCTTAGTTAATGGTGAGAAGTCCGGGTCCGGTTTCAGTCTTCTACAGGTTGCCAGCCAGTTCATCCAGCACCATTTGCTAAATAGGGAATCTTTTCCCCACTGAATGTTTTTAATTGGCTTATCAAAGATCACATAATTGTAAGTAGCTGGGTTCATCCCTTGGTTCTCTATTCTGTTCCATACATCTACTTCTCCGTTTTTGTGCCAGTGCCATGCTGTTTTGATCACCTATTGATTTATAATATAGTCTGAGGTCTGGTGGTGTGATTCCTCCTGCTTTGTTTTTATTTCTGAGTAATGTCTTGGCTATTTGAGTTTTTTTCTGATTCCATATAAAATGAAGTATTATTTTTTCAAGATCTTTAAAGTATGACAGTAGAGCTTTAATAGGGATTGCATTAAAATTGTATATTGCTTTGGGTAATAGGGACACTTTAACAATGTTGATTCTTCCTGGCCATGAGCATGGTATGTTTTTCCATTTATTAACATCTTCAGCTATTTCTTTTCTTAGAGTTTCATAGGTATCTTTATAGAGATCTTTCATGTCCTTTCTTGGGTAAACTCCCAAATATTTCATGTATTTCATCTTTTTTGACATTACTGTGAATGGAATAGAGTTCTTGACTGCTTTTTCAGCTTAACTGTTGTTGGTATATAAAGGCTACAGATTTATGAGTATTGATTTTGTAACCTGAGATGCTGCTGTATTCCTTGATCATGTCTAAGAGTTTTGCAGTAGAATTCCTGGTGTTTTCCAGATATACAATCATATCATCTGTGAAGAGTGAAAATTTGATCTCCTCTGACCCTATGTAGATACCCTTGATTGCCTTTTCTTGCCTAATTGGGATGGCTAACACTTCCATTGCAATGTTAAAGAGCAGTGGAGACAATGGGCACCCTTGCCTGGTGCCTGATCTGAGTGGAAATGATTTCAATTTAACTCCATTCAATACAATATTGGCTGTGGGTTTGCTGTAGATGGCCTCTATCAGTTTAAGAAATGTCCCTTCTATATCCATTTTCTTAAGTGTTCTGATCATGAAAGGATGCTGGATATTAGCAAAAGCTTTTTCTGCATCAATTGAGAGAATCGTATGGTCTTTGTTTTTTTAATTTGTCTATGTGATGAATTATATTTATAGATTTATGTATATTGAACCAACCTTGAGACACTGGGATAAAACCTACCTGGTCATGGTGTATAATTTGTTTGATGTGTTGCTGGATTCTGTTTGTTAGGATCTTGTTGAATATTTTGCATCAATATTCATTAGTGATATTGGTCTATAACTTTCTTTTCTTGTTGGGTCTTTTCCTGGTTTAGGGATCAAGGTGATGTTTGCTTCATAGAAAGTGTTGGGTAGTATTCCTTCTTTTTCTAAATTTAGGAAAAGGTTGAATAATATAGGTACTAGTTCCTCTTTAAAGGTTTGGTAGAATTCTGATGTGAAGCCATCTGGTCCCAGGTTTTTCTTTTTAGAGAGATTTTGTATAGTTGATGCTATTTCAGAACTTGATATAGGCCTGTTCAACATTACCACTTCATTCTGGCTAAGTCTAGGAAGGTGACGTGCTTCCAAATATTAGTTAATTTCCTTCAAATTTTTGTATTTCTGAGAATGGAGTTTCTTATAATATTCATAAAAGATTTTTTGAGTTTCTGAGGAGTCTGTTGCTATTTCATCTTTATCATTTCTAATTGATGAAATTAGAGATTTTATTCTTTTTGCCCTAGTTAGTTTATCTATTTTATTGACCTTCTCAATAAAACAACTTTTAAACTTATTAATCTGTTGTATAATCCTTTTGTTTTCAATTTCATTTAATTCTGCTCTAATTTTGGTGGTTTCCTTTTTTCTTCTGGGTGTGGGATTAGAACATTCTTCCTTTTCCAGTTGCTTGAGATGTCCCATTAAGTTGTTAACTTCCTCTCTTTAGGAAGGTTTGCATTGGTATAAATTTCCCTCATAGGACTGCCTTTGCAGTATCCCAGAGGTTCTGATAATTCATGTCTTCATTATTGGCTTGTTCCAAAAATTTGATAATTTCCTTCTTAATCTTGTCTATGACCCAGCTGTTATTCAGCACAAGATTATTTAGTTTCCATGTTTTTTGTATGAGTATGCAGATTCCTGTTGTTACAAAGTGCAAATTTTATTCCATGAAGGTCCAAGAAGATGCAAACAATAATTTCTATTCTTTAAAATTTGCTGAGGTTAGACTGTTGACCTAAAATGTGATCAATTTTGGCATATGTTCCATGGGCTGATGAGAAGAATGTGTATTCAGTTTTGTTAGGATGAAATGTTCTGTAGATGTTAAATCCAAATGTTGAATGGTTATGTTTACGTCTAAAATTTCTTTGCTTACCTTCTAGTTGGAAGATATATCCAAAACTGCCAAAGGAGTGTTAAAATCTCTGACTCTTATGGTACTGGAGGAAATCAAGTTGCTCATATCTGTTAGAGTCTCTCTTATAAATTGAAGCAGATTCTGATTGGGTGCATAAATGTTAATAATTGAAATCTCATCATGTTGAATGTTATCTTTAACAAATATGAAGTGACCATCCTTATCTTTTCTTACTTTTGTTGGTTTAAAGCCTATTGTATCTGACAATAAAATTGCAATACCTGCTTTTTTTTGATTTCCATTTGCATGAAATATAGATGACCATATCTTCACCCTGAGTCTACATTTATCTTTTAATGCAAGATGAAAATCATGTATGCAGCAGATATCTGGCCTGAGTTTTTGTATCCAGTCAGCCAACATGTGCCTCTTTAGATGACAATTTAAGCCATTCACATTAACTGTGAATATTGATAAACCTGGTAGAATTTTGGCTATCAAGTTTTTTGAAAGTCCAAATGCTTTTTTAAATCGTTTTGCCACTGTGGAAGTTGGAATTTGATCAAGTTTCTGAGCAAGTTTACTTTGATGGTGGAGGATTATGTTGGTCATTATGGAGGATAGGTCTGAGAATATCCTAGAAAGCTGGTTTAGTTATGGCAAATTTCTTCAACATGTGAATGTCATTAAAGTGTTTAATTTCTCCATCATAAATGAAACTCAGTTTAGCTGGATACAATATTCTGGGTTGAAAGTTGTTTTGTTTTAGGAGATTAAAAGTCGATTACCACCCTCTTCTAGCTTGAAAGTTTTCAGCAGAGAGATCTGCAGTTATTCTAATATGTTTCCCCTTGCAGGCTATGGTTTTTTTATGTTTGGCTGCTTGCAGAATATTTTCCTTCATATTAACATTGGTGAAGTTAATTATAATGTGTCTGGGATTTGTCTTATTTGGGTTGAGTCGTGCTGGGGTTCTGGAAGTGTCTGCTATCTGAATTTCCTAATCCCTTGGCATATCTGGGAAGTTCTCCTTCATTATCTCAAGAAGTGGAACATTTGTGGTTTTTGAAGCAACCTTGTCACCTTCAGAAATTCCTATAAGGTGAATATTACTTTTCTTCAAATTATTCCAGAGCTCTCTGAGAGAATGATCCATTTTTGCTCTCCACTTCTCTTCCTCTTTGAGCATTTGGGAGTGTTCAAAAGCTTTGTCCGAAATGTCAGAAACCCTTTCTTCTGCCTGCTCCATTCTGCTACTGAGGGATTCTACTGTATTTCTCAGGTCTTTGAGGGCTGCAAGTTCTTTTCTCAATATGTCAATATCTTTGGTGATTTTGTCTTTGAATTCATTGAATTCTTGAGACAACTTTTGAAATGCTCCTTGAATTTCTAATTCCAACTTTATCTCCATTCTAGCAATCTTATTTGCAATCCAAATTCTGAATTCGATTTCTGATATCTCAGCCATTTGTTTATGAATGGGATATTTTGCTGTGTCCACCATGTTGTTCCTTGGAGGAGTTGCTCTGCTCTGATTATTCATGTTGCTGGAGTTTTCCTCCTGATTCCCCCCCCATGATTATTTTACACCATTTGGCTAGATGAGCAGATAAAGTGAAGTTGGGTTGAGGGCTCTTCAAATAGTGAATAACCAGCCTTTTGCCCAAGAGCTGGGACTGGTGTCTGTACCTTTTTCCCTAGAGCTTTGCCAAGGACCTGTACAGTGCTACAGCCTGAAACACTGGGGACCTGCTTGGTGTGGTGGGGCTAAGTGGCTCTGTCTTGTTTTCAGGTGGTCTCTGTCCTATCCTAGTGAATCAGTTACTCTGGGTTGAAGTCTCAGCTGTGGAGAAATATCAGCAATTAAGTCACCCTCCTACCCCCAGGTAACAACTGGAAAAGGAAAATCGAACATTTGCACATCCATATACCCAGGGTACCACTTTGGATAGTCCTGGGTGTTTTCTCAGTTTAAGAGTTCCAAATAAATTGTTCCAGTCAGCACCCAGTCTCAAGTGGGAGAGTTCAAAAGGTCTCTGTCAACTAGATAGCAGGGGTCTGCTGGCAGCTTGAGTATGACTCTTTCTGGTGCTCTGTGGAGTCAGAAGGACCCACCCAGCAGATGAATTAGTCTGGGAAGGTTGATGCCTCCTTCCCCATCTTGCACCTCTGTCATACCCAGTCACTGGTAACCCCACAAAGCTGTGACCCAGGTCCCTCCAATAAGCAGATGCTCCAGGGGTTTGCACCTGCCTGAGACACAGGGAAATCTATGTCTCGTTGGCCAGGCTACCGTACTCTGCTACCATCCAGCAGGGGAGAGTGAGGCCTGATAACCTCGATTGCTTAATGGAAGCTGGGGTGGTTCACTCATTTCCAGCCCTGCCCCTGATTGATGTTGCTGACACTTTTATTTTTGCAGAATTTGTGTTTGTATCCTGGTTATATTCCCCTGTGGGTCAGGTGCTGTTTGAGTTCACTGAAACTGTGACTCAGCCCTATCCTGTGCCACTGCCCAGAGCTGGCATCTCTATCTTTGCTGCACTCTGTGTTGGGGCTGGCATGGTTAGAGCTCACACTCAGCTCTCAGTTCTTGCCTCTCCCTGGGCTGGTGCAGTTGTCCTGTCTGCTTTTGTGTCAGCAATGATCCCCTGGGAGCTGGGTGCTTATTAGGCTCACTAAAGCAGCCCTTTTCACTCAGTCCCACCCTGGGAGTACGCTGTCTCTGTGTGCGCATATTCTAGTTTCCATCCTCATTGCACTCCTCCCAGGCAAGTACTGCCTCAGGCATACCCTTTGCTCATGGGACCTGCATTTCTGTCCCATATCTGTTCCACTAGTGGCTGCCATGGAAGAAGATGCCCTGCTTCCTCTGGTTGCCCAGAGAGGTGGGAAGTGTCTCTCCAAAATATCCCCATGGGTGCGAGCCCTATTGTTCCTGCCACTGCTGCTGCTGCTGCTCTGTGCTGCAGGGCACTGCCTCTCCCTCTCCCGTATGGCTTCACCAGTCCATCATCTTGTCCTTACATCCATGCCACAGAATCAGCACAGTCCATCCTTGTCCACACCTCTTGAGAAAATGCCCAAGATTCTGGACTTTATGGGGGACAGGCTTCCAGATCATGGGGTGAGAGTAGAAGGGAATGCAGGGAGTTCAGAATTGCAGGTAGAGAATATATACAGTTTTATGCCTGGCAAGAGAGTGCCATGGCTCACTAGTAGGTCCTCTCTGGGGAAGGAGTTCTGGTTTTTAGAGGGTCTGTCCCATGGGATAAAATAGGAGGACATATGAACTCTGCTAGCTTGTTTGTAAAAGTATATTGCAAGCCATTCTCATGGGGGCGGGGGGACTCCCATCTGCTTGGTGATGGATTTTGCACATATTATTTCCTTGGGGTTGCAGCTCACCTCAGGAGGGTTGATGTGCATTCTTCAATCTTCTCTCTTGGCTAAGCTCTAAACCATCAGCTTGCTTGGTAAACTTCTGTCTTTAACTCTCCATCTGGACAGGAGCCTCAGTGGAAAGCTGGCTCCAGCTGGCCATCTTGCCTCAACCTCTCTTTGTAGTTTTTATCATATTGATTAATTTAATTATCAGCCATGCACAGTAACCCGCATTTTGATTTGGCATTAGGGACATAGATGTAATAAAAAATTTCACATCTCAACTTCATGTCTCCAGAACCGTGTTAACATTTCTCATGTATTCTCTTAATTTCTCCTCACATGAACTCTAATAAACAGAATTATTATCATCTCCAATTGGCAGATGAAGAAAGCTGAAAAGATAATTAACTTCACTCCCCCCCTTTTGAGTTCTGACCTTAGATGATTCTTTCTAATTTTAACACCTGTATTCTTTTCTATTATAGAATCCACATATCAGAGGTTTAGAATCCACCTAGGGAGGCAGATTGAAAATGTAGAATTAAATGCAAGGACTGATATAAATGCTTTAATAAAATGTATACAGCACTAATCAATTTTTTTTTTTAACCACAGAAGACAGCAGTGTTGAGGTGATGTTCAAAGTGGCCCTTAAATAGTCATTTTTAAAGAAAGTGCTCTCTTGCTTTTCATATTATACCAGCTTTAAATTTCCAAACAGGTGGAATGAGAAAATGTGCTCAGTGAAGGCCTCTGTTTTCACTCCAGTGTCTGTTACCTCTCATGCTTCATTAGGACTTGGCTTCTCCTTTCCCTGTCTCTCTTTTTTCTTTCCTACTTTATACTGTTGGCTGTTATGCCTGGGTTCATTTTCATTTTAAACTGAAGGTCCATCTGTTCCTAATAAAAAGTACAAATGTTCTGATACAAACCTTGAGTATAGAGCTGTCACACAGTTCAGGCAGAGCTGTCACATGTCTCCTCTTCTGAAGGCCGGAGTACATTTTTAGCAATGTGTTCATGTGCCTAGAGTACTCACTCAGGGCCCTGGTATGACCACGAATATTTTAGGAGATTTTTTTTCTGCAACTAGAAGAGTTCATGCCTAGACCTAAGTAATAAATGGGCAACCCTTACCCATATAGGAGGAACATCCAGCGTTCTAGAGGGGAGTTTGTACTTGAGTCTTTGGACAACATTTTCTTCATAAATTTTATCTCCCCTTCCTTTTCATTATATCTTTTACTTAGACTCCTTCCAAGTTACCAAAAATATGCTTTCAAAAACCTGTCTTTCTGGGTTATTTTTTCTTTAAGATTTCTTTCTAATTGTTGTCCCAATTTGGGTTGCAATTTTCTGTATCCCTGGGCTCCTTGAGTCCACTGAGTTAGTGTCAGGAGTTTGGAGTCCTAAAGTTTGGTTTGAATTATAGTTCCACAGCTTACCACTGTGCAAATTATTTAATGCTAGTTTTCCCATCTGTGAAATGGGGTGATTATAGCACTGATTGAATTAAACTGTTGTGAAATCAAATAAGGTAATTTTTGCAGAAGGCTTACTATCATTCCTGGCACACAGAGGTACCTCTAGAAAAATGTTAGCTTTTATGATGTTTCTGGCAAAGTTGTTGGCACATAGCAGATGTTTGAATATGTTTGTTAAATACTAAAGAAGACACAAACCATGGAGAAAAAGAGCGACTTATTTTAGCACCCCCAGTTAGTGGTGGCATTACACTATAATCCACTTCTGGCAAACCAAGGACATTTCTTTTTATAGGAAGCTAATCTATCTTTCTTCTTTTCTTTTATTAAATGCCATTTTTCTATATTTTAATGTTTGAGAAGATGTGTATGTTCTATCGATTTGATCCTATTTTTATTATACATGTTCCTAATGCTTTATATTTCCAAAACATTATTTCACAAAAAGTCATAAAACGAAGTAAATAATATTGACTACCATTTAGCACATACTGAAATCAACAATCAGAAAGCAAAGTGAGAGGGGATGGAGAATTGTATCTAAAGCTGTGAGATGAGGCCAGAGAGTGATGGAGCTCTGGCCTTAACCCTGGTCATCCTCCCAGGCAGGCACATGCACATGTTGGCCCAATACAAGGTCAAGCTATTTCTGTATGTTGGTTTCTACTGCCCTCTTTCCTTATATTCATAGTAAGACCCTCTAGCTTTAGGCTTCCATGGGTTTGTACAGAGGTCTTAGAGTTCTAGTGAGGCTGACCTCCCTGGTATTCCATATCCCCTTCTGAAGTTTAACATTCCTGTAAGATCAAACTCAAATACTGGACAGTTTTCAGACTGTCCCTCAGCTACAGGAAGTTTTTGGTTAGTAGATGGGTGCAGATCAGTGCACTCAGCTTTAACTGGGGGAGCTATGGAGTGAGAATGAGTCTGGACCACATTACCATGAGCTCATGTCCCTTCCAGCTGTTCAGGCAAAAGGTCAAGTTGGAGAGTAGCCTGGATCTGATGTTACAGCCAGACACATCCTTTCTGCAGGCAGCAGACAACTCATGGCTTAGCTGTCAAATCAATCACTGCTTGCACTTTACAAAATGATGGTCCAAACAAGGACAACTTTATTACCATACTTAATAACTACACTTTACCCTTCAGACTTCAACACCATCATAGATTATTAGAAACTATGGGCAGTATGGTGGATTTTATAATTAGGTTATGTGTCCTGCCAGCTGGAAAGTGGATCTCCTTAATTCTGTGGTCCAGATTCTTTCTCTCTCCATGACTGTAGAGTTCATCAGCATTGCCTGTGAAGAAAAGTAGTCTTCAGCCACCATGAGAAAGAAGAGGTGTTTCCAACTTTATAAGACAAGGTGAGAAAATGCTATACCAGAGAATTATCCTCTGCTTTGCAGGATATGTGAAGCAATGATTCAGAATCCAAAGAATGGAGCTTCATGTCAGAAAGCGGTTCTATTTGACTGAATCTTCACAGGAACACTTTGTCAAATATTAGTCAAACATTTGCTTCTGAAACAAATCTACCTGGAAAAGCTGAAAAGCATCAGTCATATTTATATCCTTCTATACCATGATCCATACATGTAACAAAGACTCCCTTCAGCCCATTACATGCTGCAGAGCTTGGTAGTCATCAGCAGTCACATGAAGTTGAAACATCAAAGAACTTAAAAGAAAAAAAAAAAGCCAGGCTTGGCGCCTGTGGCTCAAGCGGCTAAAGGCGCCAGCCACATATACCTCAGCTGGGGGTTTTGAGTCCGGCCTGGGCCCACCAAACAACAATGACGGCTGCAACCAAAAAATAGCTGGGCGTTGTGGCGGGCGCCTGTAGTCCCAGCTACTTGGGAGGCGGAGGCAGGAGAATCACTTGAGCCCAGGAGTTGGGGGTTGCTGTGAGCTATGATGCCACAGCTCTCTACCCAGGGTGACAGCTTGAGGCTCTGTCTCAAAAAAAAAAAAAAGAAAAAAAAAGTCCTTTATTGTAGCAGTCTGGTAGGAAAGATTTTATTTGCATAATCATATTTTAAAAGGCTATTTTGTTCTTTAAGAGATGGTCTAGTGGGCTCAAAAGTGGTCCCCCAAAATTTGTCCATGTGCTAATCTCCACCCACTATAGCTAATACCTTATTTGTTTAAAGAGTAAATATTATCTTATGTGGCAAAGGATGTCAATAAATGAAGAGTTTGAGAAGTTTATCCTGAATTAAAGGAAGAGTCCTACTAAATTCAATGATAAATATCCTTATAAGAATGAAGCAAAGAGAGATTGAACAGAGAAGAGCAGGCAATGTGAAAACAGGCAGAAACTAGAACGATAAGGACATGAGCCAAGGAATGTGGGAAGAGGCAAAACCAGATCATCCCCAGGAATCCGGCCCACCCCCAGAAGGAGTATAGCCCTGCCAACTCCTGGATGTCACACTCTGTCCTCCAGAACTATAACAGAATAAATTTCTATTGCTTTAAGCCACCTGAGTTGTAGTAATTTGCTACAGTAGCCACAGGAAACTAATAGAGATGAGTAGGATTTTAACATATGCAGTTAGACAGAAGGGTAGTTAGGGGGAAAAAACAATGAAAAGAAGTAGTTTGAGGTTACACAACTTATCATTAGGTAAATGATAAGTGTGTTTAGAATGCAAATAATTAAAAAGTAGATTAATCAACATTAATCAAGCACTATCTATGTGCCATGCCCTGTGCCAGGTCCTCTCCACGTAGTTCCCCATTTAAACCTCCCATCTACCCCATGAAGTAGGCATTTCCTTATAGCCATTTTGCAGATGAAGAAACAGAGGCAGAGGGAGGTTAAATAATATGCCCAAGGTTGCATGGCTAGGAAGTATTCCAGCTAGGATTCTGATCCTCTCTGTCTGCCTTTGCTCTCAGCCTCTTTGACATGTGTACTACTGATAAATGACAGGATTTTCTTCCCCTGCTCCCACTGCACCTTATACTCAACTATCGGGGCACTTACTGCACACGTTATAATTTCGTTCTGTTTATCTGTTTCTTCTGTCTGGCTATAGGTGTATACAAGAAGAAAGCGTATTTTTTCAGCTTGTCAAGTGATTTTCCAGGCCTAGCATACAGTGGATTATAAAGAAATTACTAAGGCCAACTTCTAACACATCTCCATGATGCAGTAAGATTTTCTCCTCTTCGGCTTGGCACCTGTGGCTCAAGTGGCTAAGGCGCCAGCCACATACACCTAAGGTGGCGGGTTCAAATCCCCAGCCCGGGCCCGCCAAACAACAATAATGGCTGCAGCCCAAAAACAGTCGGGCGTTGTGGCAGGCGCCTGTGGTCCCAGCTACTTGGAGGCAGAAGCAGGAGACTCACTTGAGCCCAGGAGTTGGAGATTGCTGTGAGCAGTGAATTCATGGCACTCTACCCAGGAGGACAGCTTGAGGCTCTGTCTCCAAAAAAAAAAAAAAGATTTTCTCCTCTTCAAATGAGGTTAGTGCATATGGTGGGGCATGAGGTGCAACTTTGCAGTCTTCATATGAAACAGTTGCTCTAGATCAGCCTCTGCACATCTGATGGCACATTTGGCACAGTTGAGATTCCTTCTGCAGCTACGCATGTCCTTATAAAAGAAGAGCCCATTACAGTCTTGCCCAAAGATGCTTCTGGGGCATTTAGAGGAAACTGAAAACACCATAGGAGGCATAGTTGCTTTGCTTACTGTAAAGATGATTTTCTAATAGAAGCTTCTTGGGGAGGGGAGTGTCTTTTTGCTTCAAAGATGGAACTTTCCAAGGACTAGAGTTCCATTTCTTATTATTCCTACTTAGGACATAATTACAATGGTCACCTCCTCTGTGGAAGGTAGCTTTTGTTCTGCATGTGAGAAGGTGAAGCCCGTCCTCGAGAATGCTGGGTCTGTGGGGGTCTGGAATCAGAAGTTGCAGCAGCAGAGGGCACAACTGCAGAGTACACCAGCCTATACCCAGCAGCGGACAGCTGCCAGCCTGTGCCCAACAGCAGAGAGATGCCAGACTGTGCCCAGAAGTGGAGAGCCACCAGCATATGCCCCAAAGTGGAGAGATGCCAGCATGTGCCCAACAGTGGAGAGATGTCAGCATGTGCCCAGCAGTGAAGAGATTCCAGCCTGTGCTCAGCAGTGGAGAGCCACCAGCCTGAGCCCAGCACTGAAAAGCCACCAGTGTATGCCCAGCAGCGGAGAGCCACCAGTGTGTGCCCAGAAGCGAACAGATTCCAGCCTGTGCCCAGCAGAGGAGAGATGCCAGCCTGGGCCCAGCAGAGGACAGATGCTAGCCTGGGCCCAGCACTGAAGAGCCACCAGTGTATGCCCAGCAGTGAAGAGATTCCAGCCTATGTCCAGCAGAGGACAGATGCTAGCCTGGGCCCAGCACTGAAGAGCTGCCAGTGTATGCCCAGCAGCAGAGAGCCTCCAGCATGTGCCCAGAAGTGAACAGATTCCAGCCTGTGCCCAGCAGAGGAGAGATGCCAGCCTGGGCCCAGCAGAGGACAGATGCTAGCCTGGGCCCAGCACTGAAGAGCTGCCAGTGTATGCCCAGCAGCAGAGAGCCGCCAGCATGTGCCCAGAAGTGAACAGATTCCAGCCTGTGCCCAGCAGAGGAGAGATGCCAGTCTGTGCTCAGCAGCAGAGAGATGTCAGCCTGTGCCCAGCATTGGAGGGCTGCCAGCCTGTACCCAGCAGTGGAGAGCCTCCAGCTTGTGCCCAGAGGAGGAGATATGCCAGCCTGTGCTTACCAGTGGAGAGCCACCAGTGTGCACCTAGGAGTGGTGAGCCGCCAGCCTGGGCCCAGCAGCAGAGAGACGCCAGCATAAGGCCAGCAGCAGGAAGTCACCAGCATGTGCCCAGCAATGGAAAGATGCCAGCCTGGGCCCAGAAGCAGACAGCCACCAGCGTGCTCCCTGCAGTGGAGAGCCACAAGCCTGTGCCCAGCAGCGGAGAACCACTGCTCCTGCCCATCAGAATATAGATGCCATCCCATGCCCAGCACCGGAGAACCACCAGCCCATGCCTACCAGCCAAGAGCCACCAGATTGGGCTTGGTAGAGGAGAGATGCCAGTCCGTGCCTGGCAGAGAACACCTGCCAGTCTGGAACCAGCAGCAGAGTGCAACTGTCCCTTGCCCAGCAATGGAGACCTGCCAGCTGTTGCTCAGCAGAGGAGAGATGCCAGCCCATGCCCAACAGTGGAGTGATGCCAGTCTGTGCCCAGCAGTGGAGAGCCGTTGGCCTGGGCCCAGTAGCCAATAGTCGTTGGCCTGTGCCCAGCAGTGGAGAGATGCCAGCCTGTGCCCAGCAGTGGAAAGATGCCAGCCTGTACCCAGTAGCAGACAGCCGCCAGCCTGTACCCAGTAGTGGACAGCCTGTACCAAGCAGTGGAGATCCGCTAGCCAGTGTCTAGCAGAGGAAAGATGCCAGCATGTTCTCGGCAGTGGAGAGCTATCAGTATGTGTCCAACAGCAGAAAGATGCTAGCCCATTCACGGGAGTGGAGAGCCAGTAGCCGGAGCCCAGCAGTGAAGAGCCACCAGCCCTTGCCAGCAGCGGAGAGTCACCAGCCAATGCCCAGAAGCAGAAAGCCACTGGCTCCTGCGCAGCAGAGGAGAGATGACAGCCCCTGCCCAGCAGTGGAGAGATTGCAGTCCAAGCCTAGCAGAGGAGAGATGCCAGCTGGTGCCCAGCAGCAGAGGGCTGCTAGCCTGTACCCAGCAGCAGAGGAATGCCTGCCTGTGCCCAGCAGTAGAGAGCCATCATTCTGTGCTGAGCAGCAGAGAGAGATGCCAGCCAGTGCCCACCAACAGAGACCCACCAGCCCCTGCCCAGCAGAAGAGAGCCAACAGCAGAGAGATGCCAGCCTGTGCCCGGCAGCAAAGAGTCGCCAGCTTGTGCCCAGCAGCAGAGAGCCACCAGCTTGGGCTTGGCAGAGGAGAGATGCCAGCCTGTGCCCGGCAGAGGAAGGCTGCCAGTCCAAAACCAGCAGAAGAGTGCAACCAGCCCATGCCCAGCAGTAGAAAGCTGCCAGCTCGTGCACAGCAGAGGAGAGATGCCAGCCCGTGCCCAGCAGAGGTGAGCTGTCAGCCTGGGCATGGCAGAGGATAGATGCCAGGCCATGCCCAGCAGCAGAGAATCGCATGGCCTTGCCTGGCAGCGGAGAGATGCCAACCTTTGCCTGGCAGGGGAAAGCAGTCAGCCCATGCCTGGCAGCAGAGAGATACAAATCTGTACCCAGCAGCAAAGAGATGCCAGCCGGTGCAAAGCAGCAGAGAGCTTCTGGTCTGTGCCCAGCGGTAGAAAGCTGTCGGCCCTTGCCCAGCAGTGGGGAACCATCTGCCTGTGCCCAGACGTCGATAGCCATTGGCCCATGCCCAGTAGCAGAGAGATACCAGGTTGTACACAACAGCGGAGGGCTGCCAGCCTGTACTCAGCAGTGGACAGCCTCCAGCCTGTGCCCAGGGAAGGAGAGCCGCCAGCGTGTGCCCAGGAGCAGAGAGCCACCAGCCTGTGCCCAGAAGTGGAGAGATGCTAGATGGTGCCCAGCAGCGGAGAGCCGCCAGTGTGTGCCCAGGAGCAGAGAATGACAGCCTGTGCCCAGCAGCAGAGAATGACAGCCTGGGCCCAGCAGCAAAGTGAAACCAGTATGCACCCAGCAGTGGGGAGTCACCAGCCTGTGCCTAACAGCAGAGATGCCAGTCTGTGCCCAGAAGTGGACAGATGCCAGCCTATGCCCAGCAGTGGACAGCCGCCAGCATGTGCCCAGCAGTGGAGAGATGCCAGCCTGTGTCCAGTAGTGGAGTGCCACCAACCTGTAACAAGCAGCAGAGAGATGCCAGCCTGTACCCAGAGGAGGAGAGATACCAGCCTGTGCTCAGCAGTGGAGAGATGCCAACATGTTTCCAGCAGTGGAGAGATGCCAGGCTGTGCTCAGCCGCAGAGAGATACTACACTGTGCCCAGGAGCAGAGAGCCGCCAACCAGTGCCCCGCAGGAGAGCGATGCCAGCCTGGGCCCAGCAACAGAGATGCCAACCTGGGCCCAACAGCGAAGAGCCTCCAGCATATGCCCAGCAGCAGATAGATGCCAGCCTATACCAAGCAGCAGAGAGTCATTGGCCCATACCCAGCAGTGGAGAGCTGTCTAACTGTGCCCAGCAGCAGATAGCCATGGGCCTATGTCCAGCAGTGGAGAGATGCCAACCTGTACCAGCAGCAAAAGCCTGCCATCCTGTACCCAGCACTGGACAGCTGCCAACCTACGCCCAGAGAAGGACAGATGCCTCTTCTCAGCAGTGGAGTGATGCCAGTGTGTGCCCAGCAGTGGAGAGCCACCAGCCTGTGCCCAGCAGTAGAGAGCTGCCAGCCTGTGCCCAGCAGCAGAGAGATGCTAGACAGTCGCCTGCATGTGCCCAGGAGCAGAGAGCCAACAGCCTATGCCCAGCAGCAGAGAATGCAAGCCTGGGCCCAGCAGCAAAGAGCCACCAGCATATGTCCAGCAGTGCCCTGGGGAGTTGCCGGCATGTGCCCAGAAACAGAGAGATGCCTGTCTGTACCCAGCAGTAGAGAGATGCCAGCCTGTGCCCAGCAGCAGACAGCCTCCAGTGTGTGCCCAGCGTTGGATAGTCACAAGCCTGTACACAGCAGCAGAGAGCCACCTGCTCTTGCCCAGCAGAGGATACACGCCATCCCATGTTCAACAGCAGAGAGCTGCCAGCTTGTCTTGGCAGAGGAGAGAGGCCAGCCCATGCCTGGCAGAGGACAGCTGCCAGTCCGGAACCAGCAGAAGAATGCAACTGGCCCATGCCTAGCAGCAGAAAGTAGCCAGCTTGTGCCCAGCAGAGGAGAGATGCCAGCCTGTGCTCAGCAGAAGTGAGCTGCCAGCCCGTGCCCTGCAGAGGAGAGACGCCAGCCCATGCCCTGCAGTAGAGAGCCACCTGAGCTTGCCCAGCAGCAGAGAGATGCCAGCCTGTGCCCTGCAGTGGAGAGCAGCCAGCCTGTGCCCAGCAGTGGAGAGCTACAAACTCATACCCAGCAGCGAAGCAATGCCAGCCTGTGCAAAGCAGTGGAGCTGTTTGGCCATGCCCAGCAGCAGAGAACCATGGGTCTGGGCCCAGCAGCAGACAGCTATCGCCCATGCTCAGCAGCAGAGAGATGCCAGCATGTGTCCAGCAGAAGAGAGAGGCCAGCCTGTGTCCAGCAGTGGAAAGATGCCAGCCTGTACCCAGTAGCAGAGAGCCACCAGTCTATACCCAGCAGTGGAGAGCCTCCAGTCAGTGCCCAGCAAAGGAGAGATGCCAGCATGTACCCAGCTATGGAGAGCCACCAGTCCATGTCCAGCAGTGGAAAGATGCCAACCCATGTGCAGGAGCAGAGAGTTGGTAGCCCTTGGCCAACAGTGGAGAGCAACCAGCCCATGCCCAGCAGCAGAGAACTGCCAGCTAATGCCCAGCAGCAGAGAGCTGCTGGCCCATGCCCCAAAGAGGAGAGGTACCAGCTCATGCCCAACAGTGGAGAGATGATAGCCCCTGCCCAGCAGTGGAGAGATGCCAGCCCATACCCAGCAGAGGAGAACTGCCAGCTGGTGCCCAGCAGTAGAGGGCCGCTAGCCTATACCCAGCAGTGGAGAGATGCCAGCCTATGTCCAGCAGTTTAGTGCTGCCAACCTGTGCCAAACGGTAGAGAGATTCCAGCCTGTACCCAGCAGTGGAGAGCCACCAGCCTGTGACCAGAGGAGGAGAGATGCCAGTCTGTGCTCACCAGTGGAGAGATGCCAGCATGTGCCCAACAATGGAGAGACACCAACCTGTGCCTACCAGTGGGAGAGATGCCAGCCTGGGCCCAGCAGTGGACATCTGCCAGCATGTGCCCAGCAGCGGACAGCCACAAGGCTGTGCCCAGCAGTGGAGAGCCACAAGCCTTCCCTGCCAGCTCATGCCCAGCAGAGGAGAGATGCCAGACCATGTGTCGCAGAGACTAGCCACAAACCCATACCCAGCAGCAGAGAGATCCCAGCCCATGCAAAGCAGTGGAGAGCTGCAGACAGCCATCGGCCCATGCCCAGCAGCAGAGAGATGCCAGCCTGTGCCCAGCAGCAGAGAGCTGCCAGCATGTACCTAGTAGCAGACAGCTGCCACAAGCCTGTACCAAGCAGTGGCGATCTGTCAGCCCGTGCCCAGCAGTGGAGAGCCGCCAGCATGTGTCCAGCAGTGAAGAGACAGCAGCCTGTGCTCAGCAGCAGAGAGCCACCAGCTTGTGCCCAGCAGTGGAGAGATGCCAATCCTTGCCCCTCAGTGGAGAGCCTTTTGCCTGTGCCCAGCAGAGGAGAGCCACCAGCCCATGCAGAGCAGCAGAGAGCCACATGCCCATACCCAGCAGCAGAGAGATGCCAGTCCATGCCCAGCAGTGGAGAGCCACCAGCGTGTGCCCAGCAGTGAAGAGATGCCAACCCATGCCCAACAGCAGAGAGATGCCAGCCTGTACCCAGCAGCAGAGAGCCGCCAGCCCATTTCCAGCAGCGGAGAGATGCCAGCCTTAGCCTTACAGCAGAGAGCCACCAGCATGTGCTCAGCAGTGAAGAGATGCCAACCCATGCCCAGCAGCAAAGAGATGCCAGCCTGTACCCAGCAGCGGAGAGCCGCCAGCCCATTTCCAGCAGAGGAGCGATGCCAGCCTTTGCCTTATAGCAGAGAGCCATCAGCGTGTGCCAGCATTTAAGAACTGTAAGCCTGTGCCCAGCAGAGGACAGATGTAAACCTGTGCCCAGCTGTGGAGAGATTCCAGCCTATGCCCATCAGTGGAGAGCCACCAGCCTGTACCCGGCAGCGGAGAGATGCCAGCCTGTGTCCAGTAGCAGAGTGGGGCGTTTGACCACAAAGACAGCTGGAGCAGTAGGAGAGTTGTAAACCACTTAACCGGAGAGAAAGTGTGGAGGGTTCTGAAGTGAAGCATCTGGGAGATCAGGTGCTAACAAGGGAGAGTTCAAGGTACAAGGGAACTTAGCCTGGAGATCTCCATGGAGTGCACCAAATTCCAAGTGGAACATTTGCATTATGGACCTGACGCCCTTATACAAGACGCATGCACGCACACGCGCAGAATTGAAAAGGGAACAAGAGAGAGAGGTAGCCCCAAAAGGAGAAAAGAGAAGAAATTAACCAATTAGGATAATTAGGACTCTCCTTTGCGCACTTTCATACCCAGAAAATGTCCATCTTTTTATCTTTCTGGAAAAATTCCAAACTAACCATTTCCCAAATTTCTGTATTCTAACTCTTATCTACATTTCCTGTTGCCCTCACTACAGCTCCTTTCCATGTTTTTTTACTACTGTCTTTTACAGTAGCCCAGCCCATGTCTGTGCAGAAAGTTTAAATCCCACTGAGCTGAACTTTTTCATGTTTAGAACATATTTCCCATTTTCCGTGAAAATGGAGACTGTGTCAATGAGTCCCTCGTTCCTGACTCCTTCATCCTTCCATCCTTCCACTTACTTGACCAGCATTGGTCAAAGACATGTTGTTATTAGGGTACAGCAGGCATATGGCTTTGCTTCCCATCATTTTTCTATTTTGTCTTATTTTTTTTTCCAGGTCTCTTTATTGTTTATTATTTCCTTATTACAAAAGAATCAAAGTACAACCAAGCAAACTACTATAAATAACACTAATAATCCCATCCCTGAGCCAACCATGATTTTAATCTTTTTCTTTCTACTTTTTTTTTTTTTATTAAATCATAGCTGTGTACATTAATGCAATCATGGGGTACAATGTGCTGGTTTAATATACAATTTGAAATATTTTCATCAAACTGGTTAACATAGCCTTGTCAGCATTTTCTTAGTTATTGTGTTAAGACTTTTACATTCTACATTTAGTAAATTTCACATGTACCCTCTAAGATGCACCTTAGGTGTGGCCCCACCAATTACCTCCCTCCCCTCTTCCCTCCCCTCCCTCTCCCCTTGATTCCATAGCTAAAGCCTATCTGTGTAAGAATGCTTTGCCAGTTAAAACAAAACTCACAAAGTATGTTTGCAATTAATTGAAACGTTTACATTAACTGTTTGGTAAAATTTGTTAGGATTTATGTACAAGGGCTTATTACTGGGAGATCCTTTCTATTCCCAGATCTTACTGCCACTTATCTCATGAAGTGTCATTTTCTCACCTGGGATACTGCAATAGCTTCTTAGTGATCTTGCTGCTGTCAGTCTTGCTGCCTCAAATACATTTCTCCACCCTAGTCTCAGTAATCCCTCTAAAACACGGACCTGATTGTGTCCACCCCTGCTTAAAGCCAGGGTTCCCTTTGCTCTTAGGATAATGCCCCCATACCTTATTCTCTTCATCCCCTTCATTTTCTTGCCAGCCAACCCTCTTGCTGTTCTCCTGCCTGCTTCCTCTGAACATCATGCACTGCATTCCCCTGGTTGGTGGGTTCCCAGCCTGTGGATCTCCGGACCCAGCCTCATATGACCACCCCCTACTCCCTGACTTGGTCTGAGTTATTGTTTATGTAACATTCCATGTATTCTGTATTCTAGTATGTCTCATGCCATTTTAATTGCCTATTTATTTTTTAAAGGAAACCCCATTAAATTGTAGGATTCCCAAGAACAAGGATTATGTCTGTCTTGTTCACCATTAACACAAAAGCCTGAGGCAAGATGACACTTAACATAGAGGTGGTGAATTGAGTATATTAGAATATCAGTTTAAGAAAATTAACAGAGCACTTATTTTAGTCTTGAATAAGAACGCTGATTCTTATATCACTAAAGTCTATTGTGCTGTCACCTAATTAACTAAGAGAAAGAGGAAATTTCCTGCCAGAAGGACTATTTACTTATATCCTGGGACTTCTAGACATGAACTGTCTTGCAAAAGTTGGAATCTTTACATTATAGCCCTTAATGACATAATAATAACCTATATTTTTGAATGTCTTTGATGTGACATCCACTTTTAATGTACATTTTTCTTTTCTGAATCTTGTAAGGCAATACCATCCTTACCCTTTATATAAGCTCAGAGGGAAGCACCCTGCCCAAGGATTCCAGTATTAATAAGCACAGAGGCAGATTTCAAACAGCGCAGTGTCTCATTCCAGAGCTTCTGATCTTTTGCTTTCACTGCTTTGTCTCTCTAAGGGCTCCCCAGGTATGCAAACTGGGGAGGGAGTCGACAATGGGAAAATCTGGTTAAGCAGACTCTGGAGTCTCTCTCAGTGACAGAACGGAAACCTAAGTTCATCTGTCTCCACTGTATTTGTTCAAAACTAATCAGCATTTTTAACTTGTGCGCCCACTCTTTTGGCAAGGGTGGGGAATAAACATTTTTTTTTTTTGAAAAGTTTTAGAGGCTGATGAAAATCTTCTACTTCAAATCTGTATTCACCCACACTCACTTAGCAACCAGTGCTGAAACCCGACTGCAGAGAGAACTGCTGCAAACAGCTGCTCATTATGAGCCCAGAGCACTGCAGCAGCAGCAAGTGTCTGTGATGCATTAAAATAAATCCTTGCCTCTCTGACCTGGGACATATTTGATCATCTAAGAAGACAGCTCCTGAGACACATCTCAACAAGCTGCATGAAAAACTGGAGTTTCAAAGTCAAGCTGTTACCAAATGGGAAGGTTCCTATTATTCCAAGGTATATTATGCTAAATGGCCAATCATTTTTTACTGATTCTCAGTTCTACTAGTCAGGAAGTCCTGGGTATATAATCCTCACTGATCTTGTGGTCCTTGGAAATGACAGCTAAAGCCAGCAGCTGGCTTAGTGGAAGAGTGAGATGGAGACAGCAAGGCCTCTTCTGTTGCATAATTCATACAAGTGAGCCCATTCACTAATGGCTGTGCAGGAACTCCCGTGAACTCTTAAGAAAAGGAGTTGAGGATCAAAGTTTCAGCAAAAGTACAAGTATGAGGTTGTGTGAAAATGTCAGTAATTTTTAGATATTTTATTCCCACAGCTTAAAGGTTTAAATTCTGAGTTTGAGAAAGACAGGCAGATGTTCATGACAGTTCTATTTCTCCTGGTCTGTATATCTCACCTGAAAAATATCTGTGGTTTCAGTATATTTGTGAGTAAACCACTCAGCTCATGTAGGGACACTTCCAAAAACTTATCACTCATTGTTTTTCACTTAACTTTCAATGAACAGCTAATTTACATGGTTCATATATTTTTAAATGTGAAAAAATATAATAAAAGTCTGTCACTGAACTTCCAAGTTCCCACTGCCTTCTGAAAGCCGGGGTTTTTAGTTTCTTGTTTATCCTTGAATTGCTCTCTGTGCATACAAGCACAAAAAAAGATCTTTCCCTATTTTTACTCATAAAAAAGTAGCGCACTATACGTACTGTTCTGCACTTAGTTCTTTCCTTTTTTAGCTTAATAACATGTCTTGTAAATCATTTTGTACAAGTGTATAGAGAGCTTCCTCACTGTATATCATAGCTACATAGTATTCCCCTACAGGAATGAACTCATTCCAATTCTTTTTAATATTGCAAATTGTGCCACAAACTATAGGAATATCTGTAGAAAATACTTGCCAAAACAAAATTGCTAAGTCAAAGGCCCTTCATTTGTAGTTTTGGTGGATATGGTCAGATGGCCCTTCACAGTGTTTCCCTCAAGAGGTGTACGAGGGCTCTTGTTTTGCTCAACATCCTCAAGAATGTATTGTCAACACTTCTCCATATTCTTGACATTTTTATAGATGAAAATTATATCTAAATGTAATGTTCTCTTGTATTTTGTTTATTATGAATGAGGAACAGCATTTTATTACATAAAGACAGTTTGCATTTCTTTTCTGTAAATTGAGGGTTCATATCATTTGTTATTTTTTATGTTGTTCATCTTTCTTGTAATAAGTTTTTAAGAGAATTTCATAAATCAGCAATATTAACTCTTTGCAATGTCATGCAAATTGCACTCCTTCCTTCCTTCCTTCTTTCCTTCCTTCCTTCCTCTGTCCCTCCCTCCTTTCCTCCCCCATATCCTTCCTTTTTTCTTTCATTATGATCTTCTTTATTTATTTTTTTCATTCAGAGATTTTGTTTTTTAAGGCAGTAAGTATGGTTTTTAGGACTTCTGGATTTTTTAAATAATAATTAGAAAATATTTTCTTCTGCAAGATGATAAAATCATTCATCTGAATTTTTTTTCAGTTCTTTCCAATTTCAATTTCACATTTAAATCTCCCATCCAGTTGGAATTTATTCAGTTGTATGATATAAGCTGTCATTCAACTTGACCATTTGATAAATAGTCCTTTTCCCTATGATGTGAGAGGCCATCTTAATCACACACAAATTCACTTATGTACTTGGGTTCATATTTGGCTTTTGGAGTTTTTCTAGTTCATCTATTTGTGTGCCAGAATTGCACTGTTTTTTATTATTGTTTGATAATACACTTTAATTTATCACTGGGCAAGTCTCCCTCACTGCCCTTCTTTGTCAGTTGCACTGGTATTTTTTTCTTTAAACAACTGTGGCACCCTGCCCCCCACCAGCAACAGCTGGGAAAGGAGAATCAGACCCTCCTGCTACAAAACAACTACCACTCAACCTTGGAGAGTCCCCTGGTGGACAGTACAGGTCAAGAGTTCTAATCTGATTGTCCTGGGTAGTACAATCACTGCTCAACAGGGAGAGTTCAAAGGGTCTCCAGTGACCTGATAATAAGAATCTACAGCCAGTTCCCTCCCAAAACCCAAGAGGCTAAAGCCTGGTTCTCTCTGGTGGGCAATGGGATCAGGGGAATGCACTGCCAAAGTCAGACCTGAGGTGTAAGTGCCTCTGTCTGTGGCGCCCCATTGTGGTGTAGCACGTCTCTCTCTCCCATGTGTCCATCTCTTCCTGCACCCCAAACTTCCACTCATGTCACTATTTCTGCACTGTTGTCCAGTGGCCCACACAATACCCAGAAAACTGATTCTCCCTATCAGGGATGGGAATTACCATATCCTGAATGTTCATTTGTTAACTTCTTTTCCAGGTATTTCATGTTCTGCGATTAGTACATAATTACACAATTATCAACTTATTTTACTCTTACAACCACCTCTAGTAAGTATGGTTTATCTGAATTTTCTAGGTGAGGAGACTTGATAAGATTAGGTAGTAATAATGGAGCATATGCACACAAAGGGCCCCTAACAGGCACATGAGTGTGCACACATACACAAATTCATATCAAGGAGGAAGCAAAGGTGAGAGGTATACAATATATGGAACATGTAAGCAGGGATGCAGGTAGAATGGGGATGAAAGACCCCATTCTTGGCAAGGGAAAACACCCCTGGAAAAAGGGAAAAATAAAAAAATAATCTGAGTGAGGCAGAATAAATCAATGTTAGCTAGTTTATCTTTACATGAGCTGCTGCTAAATTGCTTATGTGAGCAAGTTTCCTGCTTTTCCTAGAGCTCTGGCCTATTGGAGATAAAGCTTACAAACACCCCTGCTAGGGCTGTGAACACTCTGAAGGAGTAATGGCCACAGACGATGCTGTGGTGGCTGAGCAAGATGGTGGACTACAGCCAGCTTTCCACAGAGACTACCATCCAGAAGGAGACTTAAAGCACAGAAGTTTAGCAAGTAAGTCGATGGTTTGGAGCTGAGCCAAGAGAGAAGATTGAAGAATGCACATCAACCTTGCTGAGGCAAGCTGTGACCCCCAAAATACAATCAAAAGTACAAAATCCACCACCAGATGGACGAGAGTCCCCTCCCCCACAAGAAGGGCTTGCAGTTTACTCCATAAATACAAGCGAGCAGAGTTCAAACATCCTCCCACTCTATCCCACGGAAGAGACCCCTAAAAACTGGACCTCCTACCCCTACTAGGGTGCCACAGCACTCTCCTGCCAGGCATAAAACTGTAAAACTATATAAAACTGTATATATTCTCTACCTGGAACTCTGAACTCCCAGGATTCCCCTCCACTTTCACCCCGAGATCTGGAGGTTTGTCACCCATGGAGTCCAGATTCTTGGGCATTTTCTTGAGAGGAGTGGAGGGGGAAAGGGCTGGTGCTAGTCTGTGCTGACTGTGTGGCATGGGAGTGAGGATAGGATGGTCAGCTGAGAGGGAACCATAAAGAAGCTACTGTATCCTGAGTTGCAGAGTGGCAGCTGCAGCAGCAGGAAAGGTTCACATCCCTGAGACCATTCCAGATAGACACGCCCTGTCTCTCTGGGAAACCGGAGGAAGCTGGGCATTTTCTCTGGTGGCAGCCACTGGTAGAGTGGATTTGGGAAGTTGTGTGAGTAAAGAGAAGCCCTAAGGGCAGTACCAACCTGGGTGGAGCACAAGGAATAGAATATGCGCAGCTCACAGACTTACAGGGAGGGGCTGAACCAAAGGACTGCTTATCTGACCATAATAGCACCCAGCCCTCAGGGGATTGTAGCTGAGACAAAGGCAGTGGGTGGGCAGAAGCTGGAATTGACACCTGAGTGTAAACTCTAATTGTTTGCTACCCAGGGCTGAGTTGTGATTTATCAGCTTCAGTAGCATCTGATTTGTAGAGGAACTTAGCTAGGACAGAAATATTCTGCAAAGTTGCTCTGTTCTGTTCTGCCAACATCATCAATCAGGCAAGGCGCTGGAACTGAGTGAACTGTCCCAGCTTACATTAAGCACCCAAGGTTGTCAGGCCTCATCTCTCCCTGCCAGACTCAGATTTCCTGGTGACTCAGGCAGTGTAAACCCTGGGAGCATTTGCTCACTGGAGGGAACTGGGTCCTAGCACTGCAGGATTACTAGTGGCTGGGTGCAAGGTGGGGAAGGAGGCATCAATCTTCCCAGACATTCATTTGCTGGGTGGGTCCCTCTGCTCTCACAGAGCATTGGAGCAAATCATATTTGAGCTGCTGGCAGACCCATCCTATCTAGTTGCTGGAGACTTTTTGAACTCTCCCACATGAGACTGGTGCCAACTGGGATAAATAATTTGGACATCTTGAACTGAGCGAATCACCCAAGGACTATCCAAAGTGGCACCCTGGGTATATGGTTGATGGGAGGTTTGATTTTCCTTGCCCAATTGTTGTTTCTGAGGGGCAGGGTGACTTAATTGCTGGTATTTCTCCACAGCTGAGACTTCAACCAAGAGTAACTGATTCAGTAGGGTGGGGCAGAGACCAGCTGACAAT
This sequence comes from Otolemur garnettii, assembly GCF_000181295.1. Classification (NCBI taxonomy): domain Eukaryota; kingdom Metazoa; phylum Chordata; class Mammalia; order Primates; family Galagidae; genus Otolemur; species Otolemur garnettii. Next base: position 11,395,186 of record NW_003852396.1, read on the forward strand.
AAAACAGAGACACTCAGCCCCACTACACCAAGCAGGTCCACAGTGTCTCAGGCTGTAACACCGTACGGGTCCTTGACAAAGCTCAAAGGGAAAAGCGAAATGGGGTAATATAATCATGGAGCAGAATCAGTAGAAAAACTCTGGTAATATGAATAATCAGAGTAGATCAACTCCCCCCGAGAAAGGATGGGGCAGATGCAACTGAACATTCCATTCATAAACAGATGGCTGAGATGTCAGAAATTGAATTCAGAATTTGGATTGCAAATAAGATTAATAGAATAGAGGCAAATTAGAAATTCAAGGAGCATTCCAAAAGTTCACTCAAGAATTCAACAAATTCAAAGAAAACAACCACTAAAGATTTTGAAAAATTGAGGCAAGAGATTGTAACCCTCAAAGATCTGAAAAATATGGTAGAATCCCTTGGTAACAGAATCCAGCAGGCAAAAGAAAGGATCTCAGACATTGAAGACAAAGCTTTTGAAAATGCCTGAGAGTCCAGAGAGGAACAGAAATGGAAAGCAAAAATGGATCATTCTCTCAGAGGGCTCTGGGATAATTTGATAAAGCTAATAGGAATTGCCTTATAGGAATCCCTGAAGCTGACAAAGTTGTTTCACAAAACACAGAGGCTCTTCATGAAATTATGAAAAAAAAAAACTTTCCAGATATGCCAAGAGATCCTGAAATTCAGATAGCAGACAGTTTCAAAACCCCAGCATGACTCAACCTGAATAAGACATCCCCTAGACACATCATAATTAACTTCACTAAAGATAACATGAAAGAGAAAATCCTAAAAGTAGCTAGATGTAAGAAAACCATACCTACAAGGCAAAGAATATTAGAATGACTGCAGATCTCCCTGCTGAAACCTTTCAGATAGAAGAGGGTGGTCATCAAATTTTAATCTCCTTAAACAAAATAACTTTCAAACTAGGATCCTGTATCCAGCTAAACTGAGTTTCATTTATGATGGAGAAATTAAATACTTAAATGACATTCACATGTTGAAGAAATTTGCCATAACTAAACCAGCTCTTCAGGATTTTCTCAGACCTATCCTCCATAATGACCAGTGCAATCCTCCACCACAAAAGTAAACTCACTCAGAAACTTTTGATCAAATTCCAACTTCCACAGTGGTGAAAGGATTAAAAATGACCACTGGACTTTTGAGCAACTTGATACCCAAAATTTTACCAGGCTTATCAATAATTTCAAGAGATCAAGAAGGAAATTACCAAATATTTAGAACAAAATGAAAATGAAGACATGAGTTATCAGAACCTCTGGCATACCACAAACACAGTCCTAAGAGGGAAATTTATAGCATTGTAAGCCTTCCTCAAGAGAACGGAAAGAGAAGAAGTTAACAACTTAATGGGACATCTCAAACAACTGGAAAAGGAAGAACATTCCAATCCCAAATCCAGCAGAAGAAAAGAAATAACCAAAATTAGAGCAGAATTAAATGAAATTGAAAACAACAGGATTATACAACAGATCGATAAATCAAAAAGTTGTTTTTTGAAAAAGTCAATAAAATAGATAAAGCTTTGTCCAACCTAACCAAGAAATAAAGAGTAAAATCTCTAATCTCATCAATCAGAAACAATAAAGATGAAATAACAACAGACCCTTTAGAAATTAAAAAAATCCTTAATGAATATTATAAGAAACTTTATTCCCAGAAACATGACAATCTGAAGGAAATCAACCAATACTTGGTTGCACACCACCTCCCAAGACTTATCCAGAATGAAGTGGAAATGTTGAACAGGCCTATATCAAGTTCTGAAAAAGCATCAACTATACAAAATCTCCCTAAAAAGAAAAGCCCAGGACCAGATGCCTTCACGTCAGAATTCTTCCAAACCTTAAAAATGAACTAGTACCTATATTACTGAACCCTTTCCAAAATATAGAAAAAGAAGGAATACTACCCAACACATTCTATGAAGCAAAAATCACCTTGATTCCCAAATCAGGAAAAGACCCAACAAGAAAAGAAAATTATAAACCAATATCACTAATGAATATTGATGCAAAAATATTCAACAAAATCCTAACAAACAGAATCCAGCAACACATCAAACAAATTATGCACTATAACCAAGTGGGTTTTATCCCAGAATCGCAAAGCTGGTTCAACATCTGTAAATCTATAAATATAATTCATCACATATACAAATTAAAAACAAAGAGAATATGATTCTCTCAACTGATGCAGAAAAAACTGCTGATAATATCCAGCATCCTTCATGATCAGAACACTTAAGAAAATTGGTATAGAAGGGACATTTCTTAAACTGATAGAGGACATCTACAGCAAACCTACAGCCAATATT
>NW_003852396.1:11397896-11455588 GCF_000181295.1 Otolemur garnettii
ACAAATGGAAAAACATACCATGCTCATGGCTGGGAAGAATCAACATTGTTAAAATGTCCATACTACCCAAAGCAATATATAATTTTAATGCAATCCCTATCAAAGCTTCACTGTCATACTTTAAAGATCTAAAAAAAAAAAAAACCTTAATTTTATATGGAATCAGAAAAAAACCTTGAATAGCCAAGACATTACTCAGAAATAAAAACAAAGCCGGAGGAATCACTCTACCAGACCTCAGATTATACTATAAATTGATATTGATCAAAACAGCATGATACTGGCACAAAAACAGAGAGGTAGATTTATGGAACAGAATAGAGAACCAAGAGATCAATCCAGCTACCTACCGTTACCTGATCTTTGATAAGCCAATTAAAAACATTGAGTGGGGAAAATATTCCCTATTTAACAAATGGTACTGGGTGAACTGGCTGGTGACCTGTAGAAGACTGAAACTAGACCCACACCTTTCACCATTAACTAAGATAGACTCTCACTGGATTAAAGATTTAAACTTAATAAAAATACAAAAAGAAAGTATAGGGAAAACATTTGAAGTAATCAGCCTGGGCAAAAATTTTATGAGGAGGACCCCTGGGACAATTGAAGCAACATCAAAAATACACTATTGGGACCTGATAAAACTAAAAATCTTCTGCACAGCCAAGAACACAGTAAGTAAAGCAAGTAGAAAGCCTTCAGAATGGGTGAAGATATTTGCAGGTTATGTCTCTGACAAAGGTTTAATAATCAGAATCCATAGAGAACTCAAATGTATTAGCAAGAAAAGAACAAGTAATTTCTTCTCAGGGTGGGCAAGAGACTTGAAATTTCTCTAAAGAAGATAGACACATGGCCTACAGATATATGAAAAAATGCTCACCATCCTTAATCATCTGAAAAATGCAAATCAAAACTACTTTGAGATATCACCTAACTCCAGTAAGGTTAGCCCATATCACAAAATCCCAAAACCAGAGATGTTGGCATGAATGTGGAGAAAAGGGAACACTTCTACACTGCTGGTGGGAATGCAAACTAATTCGTTCCTTTTAGAAAGCTGTCTGGAGAACACTTAAATTACTAAAAATAGACTTGCCATTTGATCCTACAGTTCGTTTATTGGGTATATATCCAGAAGACCAAAAATCACATTTGAATGAAGATATTTGTATCAGAATGTTTATTGCAGCCAAATTCCTAATTGCTAGGTCATGGAAGAATCCCAAGTGCCCAGTGACCCACAAATAGATCCATAAATTGTGGTATATGTACACCATGGAATATTATGCAGCCCTAAAGAAAGATGGAGGCTTTACCTCCTTCATATTTACATGGATGGAGCTGGAAAATGCAAAGTATCTCAAGAATGGAAGAAAAAGTATCCAATGTACACAGCCCTATTATGAAACTAATTTATAGCTTTCATAGGAAAGCTATAACCTAATTATAGCCTTAGAATATGGGGAGTGGGGAGGGGAGGGAAGGGGTGTCAATGGATGGAGGGCTGGTGATTGGTGGGGTCACCTCTATGGTTTATCTTACAAGGCACAAGCGAATCTTTCTAAAAGCAGAATATGAATATCTTAACACAATATCTAAGAAAATGACATAAAGGCTATGTTAATCAGTTTGATGAGAGTATTTCAAATTGTATATGAATACACCATACTGTACCCCATGATTGCATTAATGTACACAGCTATGATTTAATAAAAAAAAAAAAAAAAAGAAGAAGATGCTGTGGCAAAGCCTAGAAAGATACATTAACTAGGCCATTTCATGCCCAGTAAACAGTGAAAACAAATACCCATTGTGGAGATTTGTATTTGGATGGGGCAGAGATGAAGGGAATAGGTCTAGCCCTGAAATATGTGTAGGAGAACTTATATTCCTTATTGCGGAGGAAGACTCTCCGTGGTGGTGATGAGAGGAAAATTCCTCTCTCTCACTGATTCTTCAGAGGAGATTGACACCAGTGGTGTTTTACTCCACAGTGAACTATTGGGATTAACACACCCCTAAAAATCGGTGTGTGTGTGACCACAGACAGGAAGCTGTCTCCACACAAGTCTGAGGTTCTGGATTTGTCCAGACTGCTCAGACCCTTAAAGTTAATAATTATAGAAGCAGTAGTAGCTGATATGCTCACTCAGAGCAACTCTGGCGTCTTGTTCCCTTCTTCAGCTAGTCTTTGGGCTCACAAGCAAATAGCCTTCAATAAAAACTGAGTGGAACTGACACTCTGGGCCACTTGTCGGAACCCCACAAAAGGGTGGTGGTCCCCTGTGTTCCTAACTTTGAAAATTCTATCCTGTGTGTCTTGTCTCTTTCTTTCTCATCATTTCTAACTTCATATTTCTTCAGTTGGTGGCAGCCAAATCCACAGGTCTTGTAACAGACCCTGCCTCCAGGGAGGGACATGGGACACCGCATGGTGACATCACTGAACTCTGAGCATACATTGTGGGCTGCGAAGAGCTCTTTCAGATTTACATAATATCCTTAAATTACTTGATAACTAAATTTATACTTGAATTAATTTTGCTGGATTTATTTGTAAAAACACTTTGCTTCTTTTGTCAATTGCCAAGAAAGTTCATGAAAGGCCATTTGGAACAGATGCAGGTAGCACAGGCCCCTCCAGAGAGAAAATGATGGGAAAGGATGTGGTGGGGGAGAATGCAGGCAGTGCAGAGCTGAGCAGAGGAGCAAGCCTGCTGATCACAGCTGCCTAAGGTGTGGTTGTGCTTGGTGATAAATAAAGAAGTGATTTAATTTTTTATTGTTTATATTTAATGTGTACAACATGATGCTTGAAATACTTACCATGACGTGCTTATACATAGGGAAGTGATTAGTATAGTAAAGCAAATTGACAGACCCAATACCTCATATAGTCACCTTTCTTTCTTGTGTGGTAAGACTACTGAAAATCTATTCTCTTGGCAAATTACCAGCATATGATACTCTATTATTAACTGTAGTCCTCGTGTTGTATGTTAACATGTTTAACATACAACTATGTTTCACAACAGTGGTGAAAGTGGGCATCCTTGTCTTGTTTCTGATCTTAAAGGAAAAGCCCTCAACCTTTTACCATTGGGTATGATGTTAGCTGTGAATTTCAAACATTTTTATTTAAGTTTTTAGTACTTGGATTTAAATTTTTTTCACAGATGGGCTTAAGTTAAAAAGCAAAGGACAGAATCTATTAAGAAGGCTTATGGTTGTCAATTGAGAGCAGTGGATTATCTTAATCTTCTCTATTGCTGTTCACTGGGTAAAGTATAGTTTTTGGCACAGTTCGTAGCACCTAGTGATAGGAACCCTGTTTATGTCCCTCTTCTCTCATCCCTGTCACTGTTTTCACTCTGATCTCCTAGTTTTAAGTTACTTTACACACTCCTAAATGATACATCTGCCTAGATTATTTCTCCAGCACCTACCACCTTTCCTGTGAAAAGATAATTAGTATAATGGGGGAAAGTTTATGAATTTGAAGTGTTCTTTTAATGAGAGAGGAATTATACTTCTTAGAGTTTATCACAAACATTTTTCAAGGCTACTCCAAGGTCATAAATGCACTGAAGCAACCCAGCATGACTGGTAGCAGAAGCTGAAATTGCTGTTGAATTTCTAGTTCTGTTTGAGAGTAGACTGTAGCTTAAGGCACCTACAAATCGAAGCAGTGAGAGCTTGATTCTTTTTTTTTAAGTTTGTGTATCTCTGTGGTACTGTGGGGGTGACAGAACTGGGAAGGAGAACTTTGTGCTCAGTGTACCTTGACAAGTGTGTTGTGCATAATGAATTATACCATCATATTGTTCTTTGAGAGATGTGAATTAAGATAGAAACTGCTTTTTAATTTCTTTTTTTCTGTACTCTGTGTTTGATGGTGATTTCATGAAGCAGCTGGACCACACCAGTCCCAACTTATGTCTGGATCACACTGCTGTTTATGCTCCATGTCTTAGCCAAGCTGCTTCCTCCAGGAAGCTTTTTTTTCTGATCTCTGAGACTGTATTAATTGGATCTGTTTTAGTAATGTATATTTCCTATCATAGCATTTACCAAGTTATATTGAAAATGCTCTTATGATTATGTGTTTCCTCTAACGGGATACAATATCTATAAAGGCTAGGCCTGTCTATATTTTTCATTTTAGAACTTAGCACCTGGCATGACACATGGTAGGCATTCTAAATATTCAGAAAAGGAAAAAATAATGGAATAAAAATAATTATATGATTATTCATATAGTAATCATAGAGTAATAACTTGGGGCAGAAAATCTATTTTTCTGCCTGTTGTGTAGGTAATCATTTGGTAAATATTTATTAAGTTCTTGCTCAATGCAAGAGCTGTTCTGGGATAAAGAAAAGATGGAAATTGATCATGTCCTTGCCCTAAGGGAGCACACACTCTAGATATTGTATGAAGTAGAATTAAAAGTTAATTGAATTTCTGTTACATTGTTCAAAGAATGTAGTTTTGTGAATTACTTATTTAGCTGTATAATGTTACATTTCTCAAATTATTTTAATTCTTGATGTGCTTCTACCATCCAAGGGAAGCTTCAGAGAGATCTTGGTGGCAACTTTCAAGGCCAAGAGAGGATCCTGAAAGGAAATACAAAACATCTCTAGAACACACTCTAATAGCTAACTGCTTAACCACAATGGGGCTTTCTCTCAAGTATTTGTGTAAGTAAGAAAAGTGTCATGAGGAGAGTGGGGATGTTTGCATTATGTCAAACCATGTGAATACTTTGGAGGGAGCTTGGGACAGGTGAAGGGAATGGAAATTGTGAAACACTTTTGGAAAACTGAGAGCTCCACTGAGGAATTCATTCATTTTTGTATCTCAGCTATGGTTTTCTTAATTTATAGACAGTATGAATTTTTAGTCTTGCACTGTAATCCACTGAGTTTAAAGCTCTTACAATTGGGGACCAGATCTCATTCATTTCTCTGAATTCTATGTTTTATACATGGTCACTGACCTAGAGCCTGGGTTTGTAGAAGAAAATTCAAAACAAGAGGATTATTAATTTCCTTTTGGCTTTAGTCTTTTTGCCTTCCTGTTGAATAGGGATTAATTTCCATAAATACAATTTGATGTAGTGAAAACTTGAACTCATGTTTCTTGGCTCCGTCCTACATGACGATGACTTTATATGACTTTGCTCATTTCATCTTCACACTGGTGTTCTGTATGAGCCCCATTTTGTTCATAAAGAAACTCAGCTTCAGAAGGGAACATGGATTTAACTCAAGGATTCACAGTTAGAAGACCTAGAGCCTACAGTCACAATGCAATGCCCAGTTTCAAAGTTGGCTGGCTTGCCTGCCCCAGCAGCACCTAGAAGTGCACACAGGGACTCCAATTTGCCATTTACTAGAAGATACATAAATCACACTGGGTCTCTGCTTCTGTTTTCTCTGCTTAATGAGGATAATTTTATCTACTCCCTTAATAATTGATATTAATTATTGACAGGTTTATAAGCATTACCTACAATCCTCATAAAGTCCTTGAAATAGGCATTAGCAATCTCATTTTACAGATGAGGAAGCCATGTTTCAGAGATGTTAAGCAGCTGGTCACAAATCTCATAGATGGTAATGCCAGAGAGGAGAGATACCTGATTCAACCCTGTTATTGTTATACCAGAGATCCAGATTGTAAATAGTTTTGGCTTTTTAGGCCACAGGTCCGTTTTGCAACTATTCCAATCTACCATTACAGTGCTAAAGCAACCATTGATGTTGGGACCCCTAATGCCCTGTCACCAGGCGAAGGAAACAGGTGTGACGTGGAGTGAAGAGGCAGGCTAACCATAAGTGCAGGGTTGCCCCAGCAACCTCCACAGGAGCTATTTATTGAGATGACCCATGACAGGTGAGGGGAGTATTAGACAATGGCTGCATACTTAAGGATTGCCAGGGCTCTGGGGCTCTCTCCACAACTCCAGAGAATGTTTAAGCTTTAACGCTTGCAGATGAGTTGCTGGAAGGTCCACCCTCAAGCTGTAAAACATCTGGCCCAGAGGCCATCTGGCTCTCAGCATCTCCTACACCTTGACAATAAGCTGATAAATGAGCTTGGTGGGTGTTCCAGTGAAACTTATTTAAGGACACTGAAATTTGGATTTCACATAATTGTCTTATGTCACAAAATATTAGTCTTCTTTTGATTTTTTTGACCATTATGATATAAAAGCCATCCTTCAACTTCTTCTAGGGGGGATCAAGGCTAATATCATCAGTGAAAAATTATGTTAGCGTATTAGAACCCCTGCTGTGATATGATGAGAATGGCACTTTACCTTTATTATTTTCCTTCCTCAAACCTACAACCCCAGCATATCCTATCCATGAGGCTCAACTTGAAGGACATTTTACAAAATACATGTCCAATATTTCTCAATATAGTCAAGGTCAATAAAAATAAGAAAAGTCTAAGAAACTATCCTAGCCAAGAGATGCCAAAGAAGGCATGAGGGCCAAATGAAGTATGGCATCTTGGTTGGGTCCTGGAACAGAAAAAGGGTATTAGAAACAAACTGAGATGATCAGAATAAAACAGTGCATCAAATTGGTTTGCTAGTTGCAACTTTTGTAATAATCCAAGATGCTAACAATGGGGCATACTGGCAATGCTGGGGATCTGAGAAACTTCGGTAATACTCTAATAGCTTTTCTGTAAATATTAAACTATTGTAAAATAAGAACTTTATTAAATGGCAAAATATATTGTAAGCAACCCCCTACTCTCAAAAACAGAAAAACAAAATCTTCACTCAGGGGCCCTACAGAAGTAGGTTGTAGGCCAGATTTGATCCTCAAGGCATAACAAGCTGTCGCCTGCCTTGCTATTCTGCCTTCTCTATCTGCCTTACTGAGTTCAAAGGAAATAATGTACATAAATGTAATTTATAAGGTGCAAGATGGTCTACACGTTCTGACTTTATTTATGTGCTTAGGATATGTTTATAGAACTTTTACTGAGTGACTACTATGTACCAGGCATTTTGATCATAAAGGTGAGAAGGACACAAGCAAAGCCTCTGAGGGGCTAGAAACTGAGAAGAGTATTTTTATATTAATCTTCACAGTGTCCTCAGATAAAATTAGTTGACATATATGCATATGAGCTGGAAACGATTTGTAGGGGAAGAAAGGGTGAACTCTTTCATCACAAGAAGAGAAAAGAAAAGAAGGGAGGAAAGGGGGAGAAGAGAGGAGAGGGGAGAGAAGGAAGGGGAGAGGAAATGGGGGAGGGGAAAAGAGAGGAGAGGGGAGGGGAGTGGGAGGGGGAAGAGAGGAGAGGAGAGGGGGAGGTGGAGAGGGGAGGTGAAAGGAAGGGGGAGGGGAAATGGGAGGGGAGGAGGAAGAGAGGAGAGGAGAGGAGAAAGAATTTCAAGAGGGGACAGTAATGTTTGGACTGAGTCTTGAAGGGTAAATATGGGCTCAGTGGGAATGTGAAGGTTAAGGGAGAATGACGGGGAATGGGGAGGCCAGGAGATCATCCAGGCACAGGGAATAGCCTGAATAAAGGACTGGACACGTGGAAGAACACAGCATGTTGTAAAAACTGCTTGAAGTTTGTTACGCTTGGGGCACGTGGCGTTATCGTGGTTACTGAGCCCTGAGTCAACAGCAAACATAACGCTAGTGCTTTCAGAGCGCAACCTCTATAATCCTTATTGTTTGTTAAGGACCAAATTGCGTCCCACTCCACCCTCAGATTTATATGAACTCCTAACTTCCAGTGCCTGAGAATGTGAGGGCATTAGAGATAGGATCTTTAAAGAGTTAATTAAATTGTCATTTGGGTGGGCACTAGTCTGATATTCTTGCCCTCCTTATCAGAAGATGTAATTTGGACACCCACAGGTATAGAACAAGCCATTCCAGCCAAGGCTAGATCTCCAACTTCTAGCCTTCAGAATTGTGAGAAACTAAATTTCTGCTGTGTAAACCAGAGAGTCTGGGGTACTTTGCGATGGCAGCGCCAGCAGACTGATGCATTGCTTGATCCATAGAGACATTTAATTGGAAGGTGATAAATTCGGCTTTGAATCCATTTTGTCTTGCATCCTCTGGGGCACTCCAGACACTTCAGAACTTAATTTGAAAGATGGGAGTGAGGTGAATAAATGTATTTGTGAGCTTTCAGTACTTGGAGGGAGCTGAAACCATGGGAGTGGTTGAAATGTCTTAGAGAAGTGTAGAGGAAGAGGAAGAGGGTCAAGGAGAGACTCATGCTGGAGATCTGGGTAAATGTGCGTGTTTGCTCACAGACTTGCTTGTACATACCAGCTGCAGTGAGTCCCCGGAGAGAGGTCGTTTAGGGAGATACTAAATTTTAGAGAGAAAAATCATCTGTAAATGAAAAATGTCCTGTGATTATCCTCGACATGAACAATTTTCCCATTTGAGGCAATTTGCCCCATGATCCACCTGAAACACTTAACTTAAAACACTGTATAGATAGTCTGAGTTGTTTCTTTCAAAGGAACTGTAACCGGCAAAATAAAGCTCTCAGTGAAGTAAAAGGTGAGCTAAAAATTTAGGCTCCTGAAATCTAACGTCTGGATGTACTGAAAGCATCGTGCTTTGAATACTGGCAAGCTCAGAAATAGGAATATCTATGAAGAGCTATTTTGAAGAAAGAATAGACATCTTCAAGGCATTAGTGGGAAAGAATATTAAAAAGTCCCAAATAACAATTTCCATGGCATTTGAAATTAAAAAAATACCCACAGGGTATTTCCAATGTTAAAGTCAGCTCTGTACAGAGGTGTTTGTGCACGTATGTATAGATTTGATGCCAGATTTTAGTCAATTTTCCTATTAGAAAAAAAGTGATTTTTTTTTTTTTTTTTTTTTTTGAGACGGAACCTCAAGCTATCCCCCTGGGTAGAGTGCCATGGCATCACGCTCACAGCAACCTCCAACTCCTGGGCTCAAGCGAGTCTCCTGCCTCAGCCTCCCAAGTAGCTGGGACTACAGGCGCCCGCCATGACGCCCGGCCATTTTTTGGTTGCAGCCATCATTGTTGTTTGGCGGCCCGGGCTGGGGATTCGAACCCGCCACCTTAGGTGTATGTGGCTGGCGCCTTGGCTGGCGCCTTAGCCGCTTGAGCCAGAGGCGCCGAGCCAAAAAAAGTGATTTTATTTAACATAAAGGTCAATGTCTGCATTCTATGTAATTTTTACTTGGCTTACATATGCATATAGATAGTAGTAATCTCTTAAAAATTATAAATTTTTAATTTTTTAATTTAGTTTTTAAAATTTCATAACATTAGGGGTACACATGTTGTGTTTAAATATGTTGTTTTTGTACAAATTGAGTTCAAGTTTTAAATATTCCCTTTACCCAAATAGTGTGCATTATAGCCAATAGGTATGACTTTGCCCATCTCCTCCATCCCCTCCCCCAGCTTGATTTTCATTGAGATTTACTTCCATATGTGCACCTAAGTATTGATCAATTAGTTCCAGTTTGGTATTGAGCACACGTGTTCATTTCTCCATTCTTGTGAAGTTTCACTTAGAAGAATGTTTTCCAGTTCCATCCAGGTTGTCACGGAAGATTCTAGATCACCATTTTTTTTTAATGGCTGAGTAGTATTCCATGCATATACCACATTTTATTAATCCATTCATGTATTGGCAAATAGGTTGTTTCTATGTCTTTGTAATTGTGAATTGTGCTGCTATAAACATTAGAGCACAGGTGTCCTTTTTGTGAAATTACCTTTTTACCCTTGTGCATACACCTAGCAGTGGGACTGCTGGGTCAAATGGTAGGTCTACTTTATGTTCCTTGAGGTACCTCCGTACAATATTCCATACAATTTTCTAGGGGGTTTACTAATTTGCAGTCCCATCAACAATGTATAAGAGTTCCATCCCTGCTGCTTTGGGACTTTTTAATATGAGCCCTCTCGTTGGAGTCATGTGATATCCTTATTGTGGTTTTGATTGACATTTCCCTAGTAACAGGGACATTGAGCATTTTTTCATGATTTTGTTGGCCATTATTATACCTTCATCTGAAAGCTTATGCTCATGTCTTTTGTCTACTTTTTAATGGGGTCTAGGATTCTTATAGTTTCATGCCTTAGATTTAAGTCTTTTACCCATTATGAATTAATTTTTGTGAGTGGTGAAAGGTGTGGATCATTTTTCAGTCTTTTACATGTGGCTATGTAGTTTTCCCAGCAGCATATATTGAATAGGGATTCTTTTCCACAGCACATGTTTTTATCTGTTTTGTCTAAACCCAGATGTGAACATGAGGCCTATTTCATTTCTGGGTCCTCTGTTCTCTGTTTGTGCCAATACCATGCTGCAGTATTGTAGCGTAGCTAGCTTGGTGTCTGGCAATATGATGCCTCTTACTTTGTTCTAACTATGTAAAGTTTCCTTGTCTATTTGGGGTCTGTTCTGGTTCCATACAAAGCATGGAAATGTTTTTTCTAGACCTTCAAAATATGATATTGATATTTTAATGAGAATTACACAGAATCTGTCCATCATTTTGGGTAGTATAATCAGTTTAACAATGTTGATTCTGCTCCCATGAGCATGGTATATTTTTTCATATGTTTAAAGCCTCTGCAATTTCTTTCCTCAATATTTCAATATTTCATAGTGCTCCCTATAAGGTCTTTCACCTCCTTTGCTAGTGTATTTTTTAGGCATTTTTTTCTTTGTTGATACTGAGAAAGGCATTATGTCTTTTATTTCATCCTCAGCTTGACTGTTATTGGCATATATGAAAGCTACTGATTTCCGTGGATTTATTTTGTAGCCAGAGGCTTTACTGAATTTATTTATTAGTCCCAGCAGTCTCTTGGTTGAATCTTTGGGATTTTCTAGATATAAGATCATATTTTCAGGCAAGAGCAATAATTTGACCTTTTCTTTCCCCATTTGGTTGCCCTTGAGTTCCTTTCTTGCATGATTTCTCTGCCTAAGACTCCCAGTACTACTAGGAACAGAAGTGGAGATAGTGGGCAACCTTCTCTGGTTCCCACTAGTTCCAAACAAGTATGTTTTGAATTTTCCTTATTCAGCATGATGTTAGCTGTGGGTTTGTTGTATATAGCCTTTATAATTTTGAGGTAGGTACCATCTATGCCTATTTTGTTAAGTGTTCTTATCATAGAGTGCTGAATTTTGTCAAATTCTTTTCTTCCCCCACCTCCCCAAATTCTTTTTCTTTGTCTATTTTGAAAAAAATCATAAGGTCCTTGTTTTTTCATGTATTTGTTTGGTGGATTACATTTACAGATTTGCATATGTTGAACCATCCTTGTTTCGCTGGAATGCAGCCCCCTTGGTCAGGACAAATTATTTGGTTTGCTAAGATTTTTTGTAAATTTTTGTAGAAGGCATTTTGGTTGGTAGATTGGGTGGTAGAATTCCTTTTCAGTTGTATTCTTTCCTAACTTTGGTATTAAGGTGATATTGGCCTTTTAGTAGGAGTTAGAGAGGAATTTATTCCTTCTCCAATGTTAAAGAATAATTGCTGCAGTATAGACACAAGCTATTCTTTGTAGGTTTGGTAAAATCCAGGTGTCAAACAATATTGTCTGGGATGTCTTTCAGTTGAAAGATGTTTTACTACTGCTTCAATTTTGGTGCTTATTATTGGTCTTTTGAGTTCTATAACTTACTAATTGAACCTAGAGAGATTGTGTGTTTCCAAAATTTGTCCATTTCCTCTATGTTTTCAAGTTTGGGAACTTAGAAATTTTTGTAGTATTCTAAGATGATTATTTTGTATATCTATGATATTAGTTGTAATTTATACCATTTTTCATTTTTAATCGAGTTTATTAGAGGCCTTCTCTTCCATTTCTGATTAATCTAGCTAAAGGGTTGTCAATTGTGTTTATCTTTTCAAAGAATCAACTTTTTGCTTCATTAATCTTCTATGTAGTTCTTTTGTTCTTGATTTCATTTAGTTCTGGTCTGTTCTTGCTTATATCTTTTCTTTTCCTAGGTTAGGAATGGATTGCTCTTCCTTTTCCATTTCCTTGAGGCAATTCATTAGATGGCTGATTTGTGATGTGTCCATTCAAGGCTATGAGTTTTCCTCTCAGGAATGCTTTTGCTCTATCCAACAGGTTTTGATAATTTGTGTCACCATTATAATTTAGTTCAAATAGTCTTTTGATTTTCATCTTTATCTCCTCATTGACTTAACTACCATTTAGCAATAGGTTGTTTAGTATCAATGATTGTGTAGAGATGAGTGTTTTTGTTGGAAATGTGTTATTCCGCTGTGGTCTGAGAAGATACATGGCATAATTTCTATTTTTTAAATTTGTTAAGACATGTCTTATGGTCTAGGTTGTGATCAGTCTTAGAGAATGTTCCACAAGCTGATGAAAAAACTGCACATTCAGTAGTTTGGGGTTAGAATTTTCTGTGAGTATCTGTTAGGCCCATTTGTTCTGTAGTTCTGATTAAGTGTCCTATTTCTTTGCTTGTTTTCTTTTTGGACGATCTGTTCTGTTCTATCAGAAGGGTGCTGAAGTTCCCGGCAATTATGGTGTGGCTATTTATCATTTTGTTTAAATTGAGGAGAATTTAGTTTATGAATCTAGGTACAACTGTGTTAGGTGCATAAATACTTAGGATTGTTAAGTCTTCTCATTGAATGATTCCCTTCACCATAATATAGTGATCACCTTTATCTTGATTTACTTTTGTTAGTTTGAATTCAATGTTCTCTGATATGAGAATGGCTACACTGGTTTTCTTTCAGTTTCCATTTGCATAGAATATTGTTTTCCATCCTTTCATCTCAAGTCTACGTGAGTCCTGTGAGTTAGGTATATTTCTTGGCGACAGCAGATACTTGGCTTTACTTTTTTATCCATTTAAGTAGCCTATGCTTTTTCAGTAGAGAGTTCAAGCCATTCACATTTATTGAAAATATTGATACCTGTGGTGGATTCTGTTCATCCTGTTGGGTAGATCCTTATTACTTTGTTTTACCTTTTGAGACGTTGCAGTACCTGGGCTCTGAACTTTAGCTCTTATATGGTTTTATACTGGTGGGTGTATATTGTCCTGATCATTGTACAATGCAGTTCTGAGTACTTCCTGCAGGGCAGGTATTGTCTTCACAAATTCCCTCAGTGATTGCCTGTCTGAGAAAATCTTTATTTCTCGCTTATATAAGAAACTTAGTTTCCCAGGACACAAGATTCTAGTCTGGCTAATATTCTGTTTTAGAGGGCTGAGGATGGATCCCCATTCCCTTCTGGCTTGGAGGGATTCAGTCAAGAAGTCAATAGTTAGTTGACTGGTTTTCTTTTGTAAGTTACCTGCTGTTTTTGCCATACTGCTTCAACCAGTTCCTCTTTCATGTTTACTTTCACTAGTCTGGTGATTTTGTGTCCCAGTAAAAGCCTCTTTCCGATGAATCTTCAAGAGTAGAGTCTTGTACCCAGATATATAGATTTCTAGCAAGAGCTGGGAAATTTTCCTCAATAATTCCCTAAAATAAATTATTCAACCCTTGTCAATTCTATCTTTGCCCTCAGGGATGCCTATGATTCTTATGTTTGGCCCCTTTTCATAGTCCCACATTTCTTTTAAGCTTTGTTTGTTCTTCTTGCTTCTGTTATTTTCCTTCAACTGACTTGTTTAGCACAAAGGTGTTATCTTCAAGTTCTGAGATTCTTTTTTTCTGCCTGATGGAGCCTATTCTTAAGGCTTTCCACTGTGCTTTGTAATTCCTTGAATAATTTTTTTTTTTTTAATTTCCAGAAATAAACTGGAAGCTGACCAGTTAGCTGTGATGACAGGGGTTAAAGATCTGCTCCCAGTTTCTCTTCTCAGAGTTTCTGCAGAATCTCTGTTTATGGAGTCAGGTCCACCTGAATTTCACAGACTATTAGTCTTCTTTAAGCCTCACTCTTCTCCCCACTCTCTGTTCCATAGTCTCCCACCAGCAATTGCTGGAAGGCTAGACCCCAGGCCACTGTGCTGTGGGCCAGGAAGTTGTCCACCCAGGATTCCAGGCTGAGCTGATAATGCAGCCCTCCCATGGGGTTATAGGTTCCCTGTGAGCATGGCACAGCCAGGACCCACACTATACTCTCCCCACGGATCTGCCTATGCAGGCTCCCTCACCTCCCATGCTCATTTTGAGTCACCCACAGAGTGCCTGAGCAGGTTTGATGTCTCACCACATTAGGGCATGCACAGCTCCAAAGAGCACAGTGCCAGGGCAAGCACTCTCCCAATCTGAGCATCCCTCAGTACCCTGCAAGACCCAAAGAGGAAAGGCCCAAGTCCCACACTCTCTGGAAACCTCGGTGTTGTGGTTCAATTGTCTCTCTTGGCATCCGCAGGTGGGGGAGAAGCAGGGCAGAAAAGAATCTGTATGGGAGAGTGCTAGCAGTTTGGCTGGAGGGAATCTGCCCTGAATGTCCAGGCTCTGGAGTTTCAAAAGTACAGGGGAACTGCTGGACGCCTGTGAATCCTGCAGTGTGAGCTGGAGTTGGGAAATGAACAAGGCAAAGCCTGAGGAGTTTAAGTCCCCTGGGGAAGTCAAAGGTGCACAGTGAGTGGAGAAGCAATATGGTGCCAGCCAGTCCCAGCCTATATGTGTGGAGGTGGGAAGAGCCTCAGGGGGCCTGGGAGTTTTGTGTCCTGTCCACAAGTAGTTCCCAGCTCAGTGATGGCAGCAGCTTCTGTGCTTAGGTAGGCAGAAAGTCCCTCGAATGGCTTGGGAACCCTCTGCTGTCAGAGATGTGGTGTAAGAAGAAGCAAACTTCTCCGCCTGCCCTTCTCAATGGGCGGCAAATCTCTCTGAGGTTGTCCTTTGCCAACATCTTGTTCCTTCTTGTTCTGCTCTGCAGCTTCCTTCTCATTGGGTTCTGGCACTTTTCCCTTGGAATACATCTGTTCTCTAATTGTTTGTTGGTTTTTTTCTTTTTCATCGAAAACTTTTCCTTCTTTGTAAAACAGTCTGGCAGCTGATGTCTGCAGTCAGCCATCTTGCATCTTGAATCTCTCTCCTGTTTCTTTGCTCTTATTGTAAACAACAACAACAACCACATTAAAAAAAAAAAAAGCAAGCAAGCATGTTAAAAAGTCCAAGTGTAAGAGTGGCTTCATTCAAGCTTCATTTAAAAAGTCAAATGGTGGAAAGAGATTTAGTAAATCTCTTGGTCCATCTGGCAGGCCAGCTTCCTCTGTATTAACTCACTAGTTTGTACGGCCCTTCTTTCATTGAATCAAGATGACCACAGGTGGTCCCAGCCTTCCATTCCAGGACAAATGCCCAAGCAAAATGCTCACTGGATCTCAGTGGCTCTGACTGGATTATGTGCCAGTTAATGAACAAATCACAGTGGCCCGAGCTCATATGAGGTGCTGGTTTCCCTAAATCTGGTTTTTGAACTCTACTTTAGTTTGGTTTGGGTCCCATATTGTCTATAAATTCAGTAAGGGTAGATCTAAAAATAGCTCATACCAGATGAAGAGTACACAAATGCTGGATATTGTAAAAAATACACACACATACGTGGATATTTACATATATACAATTATAAGAAAAATAGAATACAAGCTTAAAAAATAAAGCTTTAAGGCATCTTTAAAGCCATTTAATTTGTTGTGTGTGTGTGAAAGGAACAAGAATAGGTGGAAGGGGGAAAAGACAAACAATTGAGGGTATTGATGTTTTGATAGTGTGATTAGACTGCTTCAGGAAAATGATTTTTTTTTTTGAGACAAAGTCTCATATGTTACCCTTGGTTGAGTGCTGTAGCATCACAGCTCACAGCAACCTCGAACTCCTGGGCTTAAACGATTCTCTTGCTTCAGTCTCCCGAGTAGCTGGGACTACAGGTGCCTGCCACAATACCTGGCTTCTTTTTTGTTGTTGTTGCAGTTTTCATTGTTGTTTAGCAGGCCCAGGCAGGGCTTGAACCAGCCAGCTTTGATATATGTGGCTGGCGCCCTACTCACTGAGCTATGGGCACCTAGTCAGGAAGATGATTTTCTACAGCATGTTATGGGGATAAAATAATATTCAAGGTTATTGTTTTAGAATTAAAAAGCTGATAAGTATTAAATTTCACCTATATTTGTATAGAAAATTGAAGTAGTCAGAAGTTTTTACGAGGACAAGGATTGTGGACTATGATAGTGTTTTTTTCAGAAATTTATGTTGGGGGAAGGTTTTAACCTAAGACCATTAGATGATACCCTGTGCAATGGCCAACTGTGACTGTGACTATGACTGTTTCATGAGGGTAAGTGGTAGTATCAATGAGATAAGCTCTGTATGCATTGTTAGGCTTTTGAGGAAACACCCTCAGTGTCCTCATCTGGAATAATTCCTGCTAGAAAGTTCTGGCATGATAGAAGGTTCTAGATCGCTCTCCCACCCTGTGTATCCCTATCCTCCATTGTACATTTTCTTGTCTCCATCATCTCCCCACTTGCAGTGGTCCTGCTCTCTTCACCTTTGGACTCTTTAATCCTTAATAAGATCTCTCAGCTCTGAGCTGTAACACACTCCATAGCTCCAACAGGTGCACTACAACTGCAGGAAGCCAGGCCTTTTAGTTTGCATCAGAGGAGTTTGTGAAAGGTCGGAGCCTGTGACCTGTTCATCTGTGACCTAGACTGAGAGTTTGGGTCTTTCTTCCTTAAGCACCTTGGACGCAAATGCTCTCTCAGACCACCTTTCAGCCATTCCTCCCTTTCAGCCCGCAAACCTGTACACTCTCTGAGTTCTGACTTTCTTTCATTTTTCCATAATTATCTTTATCTCATCTGTAAGTGGTGGGCTTCCTGATGAGACCAACTCTAGCTAACTTTACTCCTTCCTACCTCTCAGCTTGAACTTGATGTAGTAGTGTAAAAGTATTAAATAGTACTAGTAGTAGCATGACGATATTTTAATAATAATAAAAAGACATATATTGAGTGATCACAATGTGTTATCTATTAAACATTTCATGTCCATAACAAGTTTTGATTTTCACATAACTATGGAAATAGACAGTATTGTTTTCCTTATTTTATAAATAAGGTTTAGAGAAGGTAAATAATCTGTCTAAAGTCACATTATTAGTCACTAACAGAAATATATCTCAGTCCACCTGATTCCAAACTTGGAGCTCTTATCTATAATCCTGTATCACCAGCCTGATGTTTCCACATTCTGAACCATAGCATCATGTGCCTGACAGTCTGTCTAGTGTTATGGCTGAGAAAGTCTAAATGACAAACCAATGTTCCCCTTGTAATAGGGACTCAAGTGAGTTATTCTTTGCTTCTGTCTCATTCTCACAATCCTAGTCTCAATTGGTGTGCCGAGCTATGAGTGTTAATTTTAACCTCAGCATTGAAATTAGGGAAGAAAGGAAAGGAAGCACATAGGCAGGGGTCCTCAAACTTTTTAAACTGGGGTCCAGTTCACTGTTTCTCAGACTGATTGTTGCAGGGCCAGACTGCAGGCCCCAGGACGAGTCAGCTGCTAAGCAGGAAAGGCAGCTGCAGCAAAAACACCTGGCGGGCTGGATAAATGTCCTAGATGGGCTGCATGTGGTCTGCAGGCTGTAGTTTGAAGATGCCTGACATAGAGGATGGTGGTGAAGAGAAAGGGGCCACAGGAATCACCCCAGTGGGGGAGGCAGGGGTGTAGGTGAGAAGTAGAATGATTGTTCCAAGTAACAAAACTTTGAACCTGACTTTCTTAGTGTTTCCAACCTAACTCTTTGCACCATGTCACCCTTTTGCTTGTGTTTTCTGTTTTCTTACTGTCCTAGGATCTTGATAATATAATAAAATAAAATCTACTTGTCCAACATAAAACATGGCTTATGTGGGAAAATAAATCTGAGGCATCATAAAACCTCACCAAATCCCTGTAACAGATATTGCAGGCGGCTGGCAGGCAAGACACAAAGACCCTGAAGTGCTACTAAGTTCAGGTCAATAGGAAGTATTTGTAGTTTGAACTTACGATTTGCAATAAAGAGGAAATATGCCGGCTGTAAGCAGCAGAAGCATGTAATAACCCAGTCCCAATATGTTTCAACGCTGTTTGTATTGAACTCCAGCCATCTATAATTTGTTCCCCAGGGCATGCTCAGAGAGTGATTTTATGATATATATTTTTAAAAAGCTGACTGTTTTCAATAGTTTAGATATCATTTTTTTCTCAGTCTATTAAGTGTCATTAAGTCATGATATTTTTAAGCTATAATAGATAAATGCCTCCAGCAGGTAAATTTTAAAAAGAAGACTTAATAAGTGAAAACAGTATGACTAAAATTAAGGGCAGAATAATTTTATATACAGAGTGGAGAAGTTAGACAAAAGATATCAGGAAATTCAGTACAGAAGAACTCATGGAGACTTGTGTGCAAAGGCATAAAGAAAGGTGACAGAGTTTCAGCATAACTTCCTAAAATTATCATTACACAGCACAAGGTTGCTCTTTCTGGAGGAGCTGAGAAAAGGGCGCCCAGGAAGAGCAGCTGAGAAATGGAATGCCTGGGACCCACATTGCTTTGCCCTTTTGCTCTTGGAGGGAGACCATTTTCTCATGATGTGCTAATGTGGCAGCTTCCCATGGAGGCAGCTGGGTAAGAGCAGGGTGCTCTCTCCCCCAGCTTCAAGAAGAAGCAGGGTAGCCTTTTGGTGCTGAGAAGTGTCTCTAAACCCTCCTACTTATTAGTGCTTGTGACCTTGGCCATGTTATCCAGCCACTTGATCCTCAGTGTTTTTATCTGTGAATCAAAGATATTAACACTTTTCTCCAGATCCATCCTTAGAAATGTCCAATCCAATACTTAAGCCAGGGCACAAAAGTGTAAATAATGATATGTGAAGATTATCAATTTAAAGTTAGATTTATATGCTGTCAATCCCATGCTTTCAGCAGCAAAGAAGGATAACTGGAGTCTACCAGCTAGTTGGCAAGAATGCTTTCTAAGGGTCAGATGCCCTGGGATGCCACACGGTATTAGTAACACATGTCTGAGAACCACATTGCCGGGTACAAAACTGACTTCGTGGCATATTTTGTGCCTGCGTTGTTTGCTCAGAACACTCATATAGCTGGTTTCAGTTTTGCCTACTTTGTGAAGTTTAAATGAAAAGAGGATTCTTTTTTCAGCGCAACAGAATCTAATTTAAGAAACATTTTTTAAAAATCACAGCTTCAATCCGCTAAATTGATTTTAAGTCTCACTAATGGGTTGTGACCCACTGTTGAGAAGCCCTGATACTGATAATAATATCCAATTACTGAAGGAAAACCCAGTCTCTGTGCACACAGCAGGTTCTGTAGTGATGTTCCTAGTATAAAAAGCCTTTGATGGTTTCTGGGCAGAACACAGGGATTCAGAGCCTAGGATTTAGTCCATGTGGCTATACTGTGTGTGATTTCTGCTCATGAAAAGATACTAGCCTCTTGAGGACCCCGGCTTCAGTGACCTCCGGGGGATCAACCTCTCAGGAATGGAAATTGTTAGCTACTGGACAAAAGAGTAGCAGGGAAATGGAAGCTGTGTAGACCACTGTCCGTTTCCTTCTTTGACTAGAATGCTGGCCTGGCCAGGAAGAATGGGCTGGGTAAGGAGTGTGTGTGTGTTTCTGTGGGTAGAGAAATTAGGGAGAATGAGTGGAGTGATTGGAAGGTAAATTAAGAGAGCTCCAAGGCCCAGTTACTTCAATTATTTGTAGTGAAATTATCATTATGAGCAATTAATGAGCAGCCATATGGCACATATCTAAAATTCCAACCAATAACTAGATATTATTCAGGAAGCTCTCACTTCACGTACAGGTGGTTGTAAGAAGTACAGTCCTATTTGGATGGCTTTAAAAAGTGAAAGAACAAAATGCCAAGCAACTGCTTCCTCTGCCCCACCCACACACACACCGTCCCTCAACAATGTCCTAGATTATTTCATTTATTGACTAGAGTTAGGAGAGTGATAATTCAAGATATAATTAATATTTCCATTAGGATTTCTTGATGCAAGCTACAGATACCAGTTCTGGCTAATTGGAGCAATGAAAATCATCATTAAAAGATTATGAAGGTGTTTCATGACTGAAGAAAAGGCTAAAACTACTCTTGTCAGAAAGGGCAGGTCCGCAGTAGCTCTGAAGGGTCTCTCTGGCTGAAAAGCTCCAGTTTGTGTGTGTGTGAGTATGTGTGTGCTGGTGTATGTTGAATAGTTAAAAGCTCTGCTTTTGTATCTGGATTGAATAATAATGGTAAACAGAGTGATGAAAACAAATTCTAATTGAGCACCAATTTTTTTTTTTTTTTTGGTTAGGAATTATTCAAGCGGTTTGTGAAACATCTATAAGTAAAATAGACAAAATTCTCTGTGCTTATGTTGCATGAGTGTTTTTATAATCCATCCTAAAGTGTGGTCTTAGCCAACACTGATAGTAGGACAGTAAACTGTTTCTAATAACATCTTTTTTTGGTAAATTTATTTACTTCAAATTTAAGATTATCTACCTTTTGATTAATAAAATAAATATTTTATGAAGTAGCATACATATTTTTTTTACTTTAGAAGGAGAGACAGGCTACCAAACTATTGCAATTATTGAATAACACATAGTAAATATTTGAGTGTACTTAGATTTGGCTAAATGTTGCACAAGATTAGTCCAATAAACCGTGGTCCTTGCCATCAGTGTGTTTATAATTTAAGGTTGAGATGTTGCATAATGGATTCAGTTTGCTTGAAACTGCTCTCTTTACTTAACTTTTTTTTTTTAACTATTAAATAGAAAAAGGAACTCTCTGGAGTAAATACTTACAGAATTTTACCCTCAATGTAGCAATAACCAGAGTAAGGTCTAGAAATCTTAGTAACATAAATACAGATCCTTCATAAGTGCTCTTGGTAACAAAACAAAAACAAAAAACATCAATAACTCTAAAACTTATCTTAAGAAGAAAAATTTCAATTTAGCAGGTAACTTTCCAGTAAAAGTTCATCTTCATTAAAATAAAAACAATAATGTAGAATAATAACAAAAAGAAGGCAGTTGGTGAATTCACTATAAGTAGTTCTAGGATGACAAAAATGGTATTGCAAATATTGGATTTAATTTAAATGAAAGAGGAAATGTTTCTCTCCCAGTTAATCATCAAAGACTTCTTTTCAAACTAAGTTAATTTGTAGGAAAATTATTCTATTTTGGAAAATTAATTTTGTGCCTCCCTCTCCCCCATTTGACTCTGGAAGGAGCTGAATATAGGAAAATGCGAGAGTGCTCTACATTCGAAAACCTCTTCACTTTCTTTTCTTTCCTTCCTGGCTTCAGCAAGAAAAGGATTCCCTGTTTATTTCTTCATCAGGCATCACGCACAGCTGTGCACAGGCAATGGCGGCACACCACTGTCACCGTTAATGCCACCGTGCTGGCTCCTGCTGATTAGCTGCGGGAAGAGCTCTCTAACGAACCCGACATAGCTAGAGTGCATGCTGCTTTCAGCGGGTCCAGAAGCATTGTTTAATATAACCTTGCTATTTAGTTGCCTTCAACTAAAGCTTTCTTAGTCAAAGGCAAATCATGATGGATGTCATAACTAAACATTGAAGTATACCACAGCGGACTTTTCAATGAACCCTATTTTTTGTCTTAATTACATAGAATGGTGAAACAATACCTCTTCAGGAGTGGAAGCATACTTCCCAGCCACCTTGATTTTTGTGTCTGTTCTCTTTGTTGTCTAACAAGGAACTTCGGACAAGTGGTTATGAATTATTCCAAAGCCTGTGCAATCCTAATGACCACCAGGGTCAGAGTGGAACAATGAGTTCAGAACCGACACTTGTCTCTACAAAGGGAAAGTGTGTGGGGTGTTTATATTATATATAACCCATGTCCTCACACTGTAAATATCCCCTCAGAAAGTGGCATTCCTTCTTACATATTTGCAGTGGGAAGAATAGACTCCAAAATAATAGGCTTAATTCCTTCCCATTATTATTTAAGTCATACTTGGACACTGATAGTTTACTCAATTTTTTCAGATCAGGTGAGGAAAGGAGTATACTTTTAGAATTAGAGCAAAAGTCTCAAAGTGTAGGAGTCAGAATTTTAGTTAGAGGATCCTCGAGTCACCAGCTGTCTCTATGTCCCTTTCTCACTCATTTCTTTAGGAGATTTTTGCCCATAAACCTGAGAAAGTATTTTGCTAGGCACTTTGCAGCTGTACTGTGGGAGTTAACATGTGTGAAGGTTTTTTGTTTGTTTGTTTTTGCCTGCCTTTTTTTTTTTTTCAGCGTAACAAAGAGAAATTTTATTTAGGAAGAAGAAAGAGAAAATTTAGAGGACTTCCAAAGGGAGTTTGAAGTGTGTCCCTCTCCTAGAGGAGAAAAGGTCTAGAGGGATATAAATACTTTCTCTGTTTGAATTTGGTGGCAAGTCTTTTGTTGGCTTCTCTGCACCTCCAGGAGGTATTGACCTTTTCTATTGGTCATTGATTCTCTTTTTCTATTGGTAACAAAGAAAAATTTTATTTAGGAAGAAGAATAAGTAAATTTAAAGTACTTCCAAAGAGAAATTGAAAGTGGATCCCTCTCATAGAGGAGAAAAGGTAAGAGAGAAGATGTGTAAAGTTTTTTGAGTTTTTTGAACCATATATGCTTCTTTGAATCAGTAAAGTAAATGGATGAGGCAAGTATGGTAGCAAAAGCACAGAATCAGTAGTTAGAAGGCCCAAATTTGACCTGCATTTACTAAGAAATCACCTTGGAAATTATTAACTATCCTAAGATTAATTTTCTTATAAAGGTGATAGTAAAAATTTCCATCACTTAAGAGTCTTTGGAGGCAATAGTGCATTGTGATCCAGAACACAGGGCTTGTACTAAGTATTAGAATGGTCTGTGAACTGCTGCTTGTGTCTCTAAATTATCTAACTTCTTTAAACCTCAGTTTCTTTTTGTGTAAAATAATACTTACTTTGGGGAGTGTTTGAAGTAATAAGTGAGATAATACAAGTAAAATTTTAGGACAGTGCTCCACACAGAACCTTGCTGCTGTTGCTATTATCATCACAATTATATGTGAGCATTAAATGTCATAACGGACAAAACATGTCCTATAAAATCTAAAGTTCTGAGTGCATTGAAATAATTGCATAACACGGTGCTATTGATAAAATAATTTAATCCAGCATCATAGCAACTTGTGAAAAAGAGGTAAAATTTCAGTTTTAAATAACTGGGCCCCCAAATTGTATTGCCAGGAATATATTTTACTTACTTTTTCTATGAAGTTTTTTTCTTAATAAGATCACCTTTTCTAGATACTTGGTTTATGCTTAGGGAAATGTTGTTATTCTCAAAATAATACCCACACAGGAGTTTATGAAGGTTAACCTCTCAGTCCCTATCAGAAAATGTTGCCATTTATATTGTAATGATATTTTCAAAGTCATAGATTTAGCTAATCGAATGTAGTCCACCTTATTATATGAGAATTTTGAATCACGAAGATGACGTTTGTAAGTAACTAAACTTTCAGCATTCAACCAGCTCTTTATAACTGCTTTCAGAAAAAAAAGTATTTCTGCAATGTATAACCTCGTGCTTTCTTAAAGAAATATGGATTGTGATGTGACACTTTCTCGATGACGGAAGCATCATGGCAATTGGCAATTGCATTAAGTCCTGTGAGTGCAGGTTTTGTTGTTCTCTTTTTTGTTGTTTAGCTGTCAGCTGTCACTTTCAGGGTTGGTACATTTGTTCATTAAGGCCATCTAATTTCTTTTTTTTTTTATTTCAAAAGGTTACAGGGGCACAAATGTTTTAGGTTACACGGATCATTTTTGTAATGCTTGAATCCTGGCTATAGGTGTGCCTGTCACTCAAATAGTGTTCACATATCCATTAGGTTATAATCCTGTTTCTAATCTGTTGAGCTATGAAATTCAGGTGACTAAGAGAGTTAGTTCTGTGTGTAACTGATAAGAATATCCTCCTGTTCCACAATATACTGAACTTTTGGCACAAAGGATTTGAGCAGTTATTTCAGGGTATATGGCTTTATTTCTTTATTACTAATAAAAATTAATATATCCAGAAAAACTTATTCTCAGGAACACAAAAAAGTTATAAAATATTTTGGAGGTTCAAGAATACTCTATTAATAAGGAAAATTATAAATTTCCTGATTATCTATAATTGATAAGATTTTCTGAATTTTCTAATATAATAATAATGATCATAATATCTGATATTATTAAATGGTTAGTATGATCATTTAAAAACTTTATGTACTTGTTGATTTACTTTATTTAACTAATGCTGACATAATGCCAGATAACCTCACTCAGCCATTTATAAATATTAAAATATTAACTTAGTAAATGCATGATATACTTTTGTACAAGTGCTCATCTACTTCTTAAAACCATCATTATTCTTGATTTATAGATGGGGAAACTGAGCCTCTGAGAAGTTCAGAAGTTTGCTCAAGGCCTCATGGCTATTGAATGGTAGAGCCAGTATCTGCAGGCAGGGCCGTGTGCCCCTAAGAATATGATGGAATACTATAAACACTCTAGAAGATGGCTAGTAATGAAGACAGGAGCCAAAAAACATGCACGTATTTTAAGAAAGGAAAAAAGAAAACATATTAAAATTGTACTACTTAAGTCATGTCTGACTTCTGCAATTAAAAGAGATACAACATACAATATACAAGATAAATGTTATTGGTATGAATAGTACAATTTTAATGCAGTTTTTCCTTTATTAAAATGTGTATACATGTTTAAGTACCCTCTGCATACTCTGGGATTCTGAAATCCAATATAATTTAATCTGATGGCTCAGGACAAACTGGGATGATCTTCATGATGGCCAAACATGGCTTTGATGAGAAATTCACCATTTAAAAGGAAGAAATAGGTTTGGCAGTTATCAGTATGGTTATAAAACATCCACTTTCACCCTCTCGTTTGCCCTGATCCAGTTCCTAATCTGGGCTGCAGGACACCATATGCCACTTTTCTCAAGGTTTTAATATTCACGTGGATCAAGAGTGTGATATCTGGAATCAGGTTACTTGGTTCAAATACAGGTTCTATTGCCCGAATGTGGGGAATTTAAATTGCCTGAGAGGTTTCCTCATTTGTGAATTGGCACTAAAATAGTACCTAATTCATAGGGTTCTTTTGAGAGTCAAATTTATTTTTGGTATGTAACTATGTTATAATGCCAGAATAATTTTATTATTTAAATGAAATAATAGTTCTTATCAGAGAGCATGCCATATGTTAATCGATCAATAAATATTTGTTTTCAGTATCATCATTTTGAAAATGTGTTCCATAGAAAGCTGATACCACAAGAAGCTCAGAGGGAAAAAAAGGCTATTTTTGTCAATAAATTTAAGACATGATTCTTCTAGAGTTGTGATATATGTTGTCATGGTAAAAGCGCTTTAAGAATCTGCCTTAAGAAACATGTTTTACTTTATTTAGCTCAGTATTTCGCAGACTTTTTTATGTATAGAAATTGTGTATGTATGGTATTTGCACAAGTATGTGTGTACGTGGGTGTGTTTGTAAAATATTCAGTCTATGATACTAGTTTTTCATGAAACATATTGCTGGGAAATGCTGTCTGCTATCCTTCACTACAATATCTGAAATTGGAGTGGTGGGAAATGTGTGGAGTGGAGGTTGATGTGATAATTCCAAACCCGGATCGTGTCACTAAGGCTCAAATATTAGTGCGCCTGATGACAAGTTTAAGTAGGGAACTTAGATCTTCTGAGGGCGCATGCATTACTAGAAGGACCTGTTTGGTTTGAGCCTCTGAACTTTCATCCTTACTACTATCAACACCATCGTCCTATCCTTATCATCATATCATCCGTCACTGCCACCATATATTTAGTGGTTTAATATATGGCAAGCATAGTGTTAAGTGATTTATCTGCATTAGTTCTAATAGGCACAGTGTTATGTAGGCATTTAACTTTAATTTCACACAGTGGGGCAAAGGCTTAGAGAGGTTAAGTAATAGGACTAAATATAGAATATTCCCTTATACATCTATCTGTCCCCAAAATTAGCTTGACTCATTACTAATGAGAATAATTGCTAGTGAAAATGTTATAACAATAGGTCACCTAAAGGAGTACTGCTAAGATTTAAATGACTGGGTATTTCCAACATGTGCTGTCCTAGGAGGTGAGTTTCCTCAATAGCTATACCTTCACTCTGTGCATCAGATAAATGCCCACTCAAAGGCTCAGACTATAGGGAACCTGAAAGCAGCAGGAGGCAGCATGGCCTATTTAATGGTGGGGATCATTTTGCTTCATCAGAGCACAGTCTTTTTCTTTATAAGTTTGGATGGTGAAGCTGAACTTCATCATGCTGCTAACATTAAAGTCTATTACAGGCTTTCATGGTGCAGTGAAAGAGCCAGGCTTATACCTGTGTAGACTGTCATTTAGTACACATATGACAGGGAGAGAATTATGTAGGACAGAGGTCTGCAAACTATGTCTATGCAGCATACCTGGTTTGTCATCTATTTTTTCTATGGTTTGTGCATTAAGAATGGTTTTAACATTGTAACATAGTTACACATCACCTATGTAATTTCCTTAATTTTGTTTCTTGGTCCATAAAACTTAAAATATTTACCACCTGGCCCTTCTCAAAAAAGTTTTCTGATTCCTGATTCAGAATGTTAATCTCATAGACTTTGCCTGATGTCCTCCCCTAAAAAATTAGAGATCAAGCACCAACTTGTTTTAACCATATTGTTGAAGAAGTGCTATTGTCTTCAGGAAATATTACCCATGAAGGAACTGCAGCAAATAGTCAATTGGTGTTTTATTGCAGATTAATCTATGTTTTCCTATGTATGCAATGTAATCTAAACATTTCCAAATTTGATAGCGATGAGAGTACATGCCTTCAGGCTCCTTTGTCCATAGTTTATAAGAACTAATATAGGCACATGACAAATTATATCAAACAAATGCTTGTTTCTGATGGATCAGGGAACTGGATTATTGTCAGCATCTGAGTGTGGCTCTGTCTTAGGCCTAGTTAAATAACCTTCCTGTATAAATCAGCCATTTTAATCATGCACAGAGAGGTCAGAGAAAGGACGAATATTTACAGAGTGATACAAATATGAGCAGAAAGTGGAATAGAATGAAGAAGAGAGACTAACCCTGATCACTGACAATTCTCTAGGTCCTAGTTTCAAAGGCTCTAAAACTTTCCAACATGGCAGCCACTGGTTACTTGTGACTATTGAAATATGACTTTGTTCAAATTGAGTTGTGCTGTTCCTATAAAATATACATCAGATTTTAAAACTTAGTGCAAAAACGAATTTAAAATATATCATTAATATTTGATAACATTTATTATTAATATTTTATACTTATTCCATGTTGAAATGATAATAGTTTGAATATATTGGGTTTAGATTAATTTAACCTATTTCTTTTTACTTCTTTATGTGGCTGCTAGAAAATCTAAAATTATTAATGTCATTCATGTAATCTTTCTATTGGACAGCAGTGCTTTAGGGAATTAGCCACTTTAATTCTAAGAACTATTATTGCCTATAAATTTCATCCCTCTACTTGCTCTTCTTTCTTTATCTGAAGCTAGATCAAGTTGATTTTATATAAACAAAAACCTTTGATAAAACTATAAGCCCTTTCAACATCCTCAATTTAAAGTATATGGACAGATTTTGTCCTGTGAGGCAATTTAGCTGAGCTAAAGAACTTATACATCAGATCTGTGGTTCCGAAGTGGTGGTGTAGAAGCAAGCTGACTCCATTGCCTCCAGTCTCTAACAGAAAGCCAAAAACAAATATACAATGACAATATTTTCACTAGGAAACAGCAATATCCTAGAACTCAAATATGAGGATGAGACAATTCCTGGGGCACAGAAAAATATGAGAACTCAGAGTAGATTGTGAGAAAATGTGACTTTCATATCTGTGACATCCTCCCCCAGGTCACCAAGCACAGGCAAAATTTCATCCTAACTCACAGATTCTATGCTGAAAATAGTGAGATAAAGGTAGGTCACAACTTCCCTATCATCGTGGCTTTTCTGGGAAACTCTACCTCAAACTACAGGAAGTATCTGGAGTTCCTGAAGTGAGAAATATCCCCGAGGACAGCTAAAGACAAAACATGGAAGCAGAACTGTCATCCTCAACACTGAAAACTCTACTCTACAATTTGACCAAGAGAGATAGCAAATCAGAGGGGTTACTCAGTAGCACCATGCATGCAGTAGGAGGTTCAATCCACAGGTCTTCTGGGTATGATCCCATAACCAGCCTTCCCACACTACTGGATATCTTCCTTGGGACTTCCTCCATTTGAGAATAGCAACATTCTGATTGTTTACTAGAACCTAGACAATAATGGGCTTAAGCTGACATCTAGTGCCAAGCAGAAGAAAAATAAAAAAAGAAAAAAAGTCAACAGGTAAATTTCAAAGAATCTCTAAGCAAATATACTCAATTAAAGCAAAAATAAGTCCAACAAGGAATACATAACTAATCCTTCATTGAAAAGGCACATATATACCTCCACAAGAAACAACAGCAAGTAGTAAACCAGTACCTCCCTAAATGAACAAAGCAAGAGGTTATTGACTGACATTAATGGGACAATAATATGTGAATTCTATAATGAAGAAATGAAAATACAAATTTTAAAGAAACAAATGACCTACATTATAACGCAGAAGAGAATTTCAGAAATTTATCAGAAAAATTTAGCAAATAGATTAAAATATTTCTAAAAGTCAAACAGAAATCTTGAAACTGAAAAAGATATTTACTGAACTGGAAATTTTATTAAAGGTTCTAAGTACCAGACTGATCAAACAGAGCAAAAAGGTGAGCTTGAATATAGGCTCCTTGAAAATACACAGTATCAGAAGAAAAAAAGCAAAAGAAATGAACATCACATATGAGGTGTAGAAATTACCTCAAAATGGGCAGCCCTTGTGGCTCAAAAAGGTAGGGCACCTGGCCCCATGTGCAAGAGGTAGTGGGTTCAAACCCAGCCCTGGTCAAAAAAAAAAAAGAAATTACCTCAAAAGACCAAATATAAGTATTATTGGAATTCAACAGGGAGTTGAGCAAGAGCAAAATGTAGGAAGTTTATTCAAAGAAGTAATAATCATAAACTTTCTGAATCTTGAGAAAGATATAAATATCCAGGTACAAGAAATTTAGAGGATATCAAACAGATTCAACCCAAATGAGACTACTCCAAAGTGTATACTAATCATACTCTTAAAGGTTAAGGCCAAAGAGGGGATCTTAAAAGCAGAAAGAGAAAAGAAGGAAATAAATACATCTATGAATGCATCTAACAATAGATTTTCAATGGAAACCATATAGGGCAGGAGGTAGTGAGACAACATTTTCAAAGTGCTGAAAGAAAAAAAATATTGCCATCTGCGAATACTGTGTTCAGAAAATCTTTCCTAGGAGATTAAAGGAGAGATAAATCTTTCCTAGAAAAACAAAGCTGAAGAAATCGCTACCACAAGATCCATGTTATAAGAAATGCTAAATGGAGTTCTTCATCCTGAAAAAAAAAAAAAATACTCATGGGCCAAAACAAAACAAAAAATTTGAAGGTTTTTTTTTTTTTTTTGAGACAGAGTCTCACTTTGTCACCCTTGGTAGAGTGTCATGGCGTTGTAGCTCACAGGAACCTCAGACATTTGAGCTCAAGTGATTCTTTTGCCTCAGCCTCCTAAGTAGCTGGGACTATAGGCACCCACTACAAAACCTGGCTATTTTAATTTTTTCATTTTTATTTATTTATTTTTGAGACAGTCTCATTTTGTTGCCCTGGGTAGAGAGCCATGGTGTTATAGCTCACAGCAACCTCAAATTCTTAGACTCAAGCAATTCTTTTGCCTCAGCCTCCCGAGTAGCTGGGACTACAGGCACCTGCCACATGCCTGGCTGTTTTTAGAGATGGTGTCTCAGTCTTGCTCAGGCTGTTCTTGAACCCATGAGCTCACGTAATCCACCTACCTTGGCCGACCAGAGTACTAGGACTATAAGCATAAGCCACTGTGCCTGGCCTCTTTGTCTCAAAAAAAAAAAAAAAAAAAAATATATATATATATATATGTATAAAACTCATTGGTAAAATAAAGTTCATAAACAAACCCTAATGCTATCATTGTGATGAGTGATCCACTTATGACTCTAGTATGAAGCCCCCAAACAAAATATTTCAAAAATAATAATATCTAAAGTAGTGGTTCTCAACTTGTGGGTTTGCGACCCCTTTGTAACAATGAAAACACATCACAGCAGTAGGAAGGTTGAGAACCACTAAATTCTAAATTCTAAAGCAACTTGTTGATGAATAGGAAATATAAAGATGTGTAAATTGAGACAACATAAAGTCTAAATGTCTTGAGGCATATAGAGTTAAAATGTACAGTTAAATTTTTTATTGTTTTTTTCTATTCTTTTCCTTGTGAGAAAAAATATACAGAAAACCAATCAACCAAACAAATTGTTTTTAAATGATAAAACAAAATTGACCAACTTTTAGCTATACTAATAAAAATAGAAAGAAGATCCAAATCAACTCAGGGATGAAAAAGGAGACATAACACAAAGAATCAGTAAGGACTTTTATAAATAATTAAACCTCCACAAACTGACAAACCCAGAAGAAAAAAATAGATAAATTCCTGGACACAAACAGCCTACTGTGAATAATTAAAAAAAACTCAAAAAACCAATGATGAGTAACAGGAGTAACAAGATCCAAACAATAATAAAATATCTCCTATCAAAGAAAAGCCCAGAACCTGACAGTTTCAGTGCTGGAGGAGAACCTCTGGAGAAGAGCTAGTAACAATTCTATCCAAAGTCTTCTTAAAAATTGAAGAGAAAGGACTACTTCTAATCTCATTTTATGGGCAAGCATTACTCTGATACCCAAAGCAGAAAAGGACACTTTATTTTTTTTCTTATTTTTTATTATGATTAAATCATAGCTGTGTACATTAATGCAGTCATGGGGTACAGTGTGCTGGTTTTATATACAATTTGAAATACTTTCCTCAAACTGGTTAACATAGCCTTCATGGCATCCTCTTAGTTATTGTGTTAAGACATTTATATTCTACATTTAGAAGGACACTTGAAAAAAGAAAACTATAGACCAATATCACTAATGAACATAGATGCAAAAATCCTCAACAATATGCTAACAAACCAAATTCAATGACATGTTGCAAAGATCTTTTACAATAATCGTGTGAAATTTATCCTAGGGATGAATAGATGTTTCAACATACATAAATCAATAAGTATGAAATTAATATGTCACATTACCATAACCAATGGAAAAAAGATCATTTTATTAGTTGTGAAAAAGCACTTGATAAAATCAGATATCCCTTTATGATAAATTTCATCATCAAACTGTATAATAAAGGAACATACCTCAAAATAATACAATGCCATATCACAGTTAATACCATACTGAGTGGAAAAACTGAAAGCCTTTCTCCTAAGATCTGGAACAAGACAAGATACTTACTTTTACCACTTTTGTTTAACAAAACACTGGACATAGAAAATACTGGTCATAGAAACTAATTCAAGATAAATAAATAAAGGACAGCCAAACAGAAAAGGAAGAAATTAAGTTGACCTTGTTTGCAGATGACTGATCTTATAGAAATGTGAGTTAATACAGCCACTATGTAAAATTGTATACAGCCTTCTCAAAAACTAAAAAAAGAACTACCATGTGATCCAGAAATTTCACTCCTGATACATACCCAGATGAAGAGATGTATGCACTCGTATGTCTATGGCAGCACTATTCATGATAGCCAAAATATGGAAACAACCTAAGTATCCATCCACAGATGAATGTACAAAGAAATTATGGTATGTTATGCACAATAGAATATTCAGGCCTAAAAAAGGATTAAATCTTGTTATTTGTAGGAAACAAGTGGAAATGGAAGTAATTATGTTAAGTGAAATAAGCCAAACACAGAAAGATACCTCATATTCTCTCTCATATATCGAAGCTACAAAGGAGAGTCTCATGAAGATAGAGTAGATTGGTGGTTACCAGAGGCTATAAGGGTAGCAGAGGGGGAAGAGAAAAAAGTTGATCAGTGGGCACAAATACACAATTTTGTAGAAAAAAATAAGACCTAAGTTTTGATAGATCAGTAGGGTGATTTATTAATAGTTTATTAGTATCAGTGGTTTATGATAGTAGTTTATCAGTAGTTTATAGTAATCAGTAGTTTATGATAATTTATTGTCTATTTCAAAATATCTAGAAGAGAATAATTCAAATATTTTTAGCATAAAGAAAGGACAAATATAGTAGAACCCCTGTAAGTTGACCACCCAAGACACTGAGACAAACTGGTCAGCATACAGAGGTGGTCAACATAAGGAAGTAGCCCCACTGCATGGGTATCCAGATGTGGGGTGTGTCTGGTCTATGAAAATTAGGTCAACTTAAAGCAGCAACTTCAACCAGCAATGCAGGGAGGTGGTCAGCTATGGAGGTTCCATTCTATTTAAGGTGATGTATATCTCAATTGTACTGACTTGATGGTCTCCAAATTATATGAATTTATTAAGTTACTACATGAGCCCAGAAATGTGTATATGACTTATATATCAATTAAAAAAATAGATAACTTGCACCCCATCTTTAAAAACAGTGCTGAAAGATTTTAAAAGCTACTATATATTGTCTTTTGGGTTATAGAGACTGTTAGATGATTTGTCCAAGGGGACTTTGTTAATAAGTGCTGATGTAGTTTGATAATAATTCTCTGTTTTTGACCTTTAAACTATCTCAGTCGTAAGTCGATGGTGTTTGTGCCAGTGATAGGGCAGTGGTGTGATTATAAGCATGTATAAGGCATATATTGGGCATTAAGGGTACTGAAGGACATTAGGGGAACTAAAGAAAGTGGGGTGCTGGCTGAAAAAGAAAAGAAACTGCTTCTTGCTTATCCCTCCCACGTACTTAGGTAATATGCCAGAAGGTAGCATAGAATATCAAGTCCTGGCTCTCTCTACTGTGCCATTTCTAGAAAAACAGGACTTTTCACAATCTCTGCAGTAAATATTAGAATAATCTAGGCCATCAGGAGTCCTGGAGGGGTTGTAATACTTTGGAAATGTGCCCTAAGTCAGAGGGGCCGCTCCCGTGAGGAGCTGGAGACTGGGATTCCTTTTGGTGAGGGGTTAGCCTCACCATCGACTGCATCCTGGCGCTGCCTCTGCTGTAGCACTCACATTAGAATGGACTCCCCAAAGACAAATCTTCCCACTGCTTGGAGTAAGACCCTGTTCTCCATGAAAAGTTAATTCATATCAGATGGGTGAACAAATTACTCCCAGATAGTAGATTATTTTCTTTGGCTTTTCATAGGATCAGACTCAATAATAAAAATCTTACTAATGATAATAATGATGCTATAGAAATACAAAGTCTTCAGATTGTTATTCTTGCAGAAGACCATTTAACAACCTTAATTTTATTGCATACTTCTATTGGACAGGCAGTTGTTCAGTTTTCCTTCATCATATTCTTTTGTCACTGGTGTACTGAGTTTCCAGATGCTTATTGTACTCTGTGTGTAACTATCTATCGAAACAATTACATTAACTACACTATCACTTGAAAAATAATTATAAAAGTTTAAAAAGTAAAGGAAAAGTGCTAAGATTGTATTGAGTGGCATTTCCAGATTTTGAAGTGCATGTTAGAGGATAAACTGAAAATATCACTAAAAAAGAACAAATGCAGTGAATTGACCTAACTTGGTGCTGTACACTATATTTTACCATATATAATGCACACTCATTTGCCCAAATTTTTGAAGAAAAAATAAGAATGTTCATTATTCATAAGTAGTATGGCCTGGGAACAGGGGAGTCCAGGGTGCCTCCTGGAGCCTCCATGCCTTTCTGCGTGGGCTCACCAGGTGCCCAGGAATCCAGTCTGGGAGGAGATGGGATAAGTGGGAGCTGGAGTGCCACTGTTAGGGGACAGAGTGGTGGTGGGCTGGTGAGGTGGACCTCCACCATGTGGGGAGAGGGCCAAGATATGAGGCCAGGCTGCACAGAGGGGACTGGGAACTTTCCAAGCAGCCTCAGAAAGTCCTGCCCCGCCCACTCCTTCTGCAGCCCTCAGAAGCCCCCACACCACAGGGAGGGAAGGAAGGGGCAGCTTTCACAGAGCAGGCAGCTGTGGGAGGGCGCTGTGATCACTGGGGAGGACTAGCCCTCCCTAGATGTGTCTCCCCTGCTGAGAGATGGCTACTTTCTTGAGGGGAATCTTCCTGAAAGTTTGGGCCCAAAACGTGGGTGTACATTATACACAGCAGCCCATTTTACACAGCAAGATATGGTGAGTGGTTCTGTAAAAGGCACGTAACTCTTATGTTAATCTTTTTATTCCAACCCCTGATGATAAAATTGAAATGAGGGGGAAAAACCTATCTGAAATTAAGGCAAAATTTGTAGAAAATGCCTGTAGAGCTCCCACATGTGTTATACCAGTCGTGAGCAAGTATCAGTAGAATACAATCCAAGAAAATCCACAGCAGCCCTGAGGAATGTCTTTTTACGCTCTTTTTGTAGATCTGTCTTTCCAGAACCATCTGCCACTTTCACCGAATTGCACATAGTCCACTTTCTCCAGAAAAACATGAGGAAGAAGTAATTTCAAAGCCAGAGCTCGTGTTCCACAAGCCTCGTGAGCTCTTACCTGCCCATGAACAATGGGGGGCCCACAGAAGTGAGACTTTCCACGGGCTCCAGTGAAGTGGCGGGCAGCTCCAAAGTTGGTCTCTTGTCAGAAAATAGGAGTTCCAGTTACTTGTCATGGCTGCACAGCCACTTTCAAAGACTCTACTACAAAGAGAGATGGTCCTTGTGGGCCTGGGAGGACATGGAAATGGTGACTCAGTGAGAAGACAGATTAGAGAATTGAAAAGCCTTCTCTTTCCTCCTCAAGATAAAGAGAGGTAAAGGATTTTCTAGTTTTAAATTTCAACCCCTATCCGGGAAGTGAGGAACTGCCAAATTAAAGGGAAACTGGTTTTCTATTTTGTTTTTTGTCTCCCTCAGTGTTTGCTGGCGGGGGTTGCCTTCTCTCTTTCTCTTTTCTTCTCCCAGGCCAACCCAGGGCCTTTGGTAAGTCTTAGAGGGACAGACTGGCCCTTCTCTTCTCTTCCGATGTCCCTTCGCTGGTTACATGCAGATTCCAGATTCCACATTCTGCTCATTTTTCTTTAACTTTCCATCTTTGCTTGAACATGTGACTTACCTTAGGCCATGAGCTTTTGCTAATGAATCCCAGAATGCTTTATCTACAAACTGCTTAACCTAATAAGGAAATCTGCAAACTTTGCTTTTTGAGTTTTTGGCTCTGTAATAACTCATACTGAGGTGGGCTACGTTGCCCATCTGGACACTGGGGGTCTACCATTTCCCCCCTTGACCACCCAGAAAGCCCCCCTGCAGCCGTGCCCGGTCCCTATAACAATCTTGGCTCTGCAACTCTCACCTCACATTGTCCAAAACAACATCTAATAGAGTGCCTTTCACACAGACCTTTCTCCATAAATATTTATTGACTTGGATGGTAAAAAAAAATGAGGTTCATAGAAACTTCCTCCTGCAGATAACATATCTACACTTTCTCCCTTCTTCAGTGCCTCAGTCTCTTGGACTCATTATAGTAAGAACTTTGTGGCCTGTGAGCCCACTAGAAGAGTATCTCTGAGGCTTGAAGAAGTCTTTTTACAATCGGCAAAGCTTAGAAGGATGTTGCCAATTATCTTTCAGCTCAAGTATTGTCCTGTTTTGTGGAAGTCATCACAACCTTTTTCATCAAAGTTAAAAATTTACAAAATGACTGTTCGTGTTTGATTTTAATGAACTGAGCATGAAATGAAATATTGTTTACATAGAATGATATCAACTGTCAGGGCACTTTCATGGGCCATACCCGTTACCATCATTTAGCTCAATGGTGCCAAGTCTCCAGTGACAAGGTTACAAGACCCAAACAAGCTCGTGCCAGTCTCAAATCACAGTCTTTGTCATATAGTGTTGGCAGAATGGGCAGATAAGTTTCCTGTGACTGAGAGATTCCTAAATTGCTAAAACACTTCCCTAGGAGCTGTAAATATATTCGGTGAAATGAATAGTACCTAGCAGTTCTGAAGTAGAAGAAAAAAGGGAAACAAAACCAGGTAGGTGTTGTAATGTGTGTGTGAGTGTGTGTAATATAGCGTCTGCCACACATCATGACTCTAAGATATATATTTTTCGAATTTTAAAATCTCAGATATTAGAGTACCTCACACAGTTACTATGCCCTGAAAGAACTTTGTCAGAATAATTAGCAACAATTTTCCTTTCTCAAGGGCACACTGAGGGTAAGTTTTTTAATCAACAAGAGCAGAACATCCTGGGAGGGGATGATGTTACATAACAGAAAGGGCAGCACAGCTGGGGCTATGAGAGCAAAAGGCCAACACAGAAGGGCTTGCTACCTGTGGCTCAGGGAAGACTTTGCTACTCTGCTGAAAAATCTGATTTATCTTCATGTGACAGAGAGACAGTTACTGTCAGACAGAAACATTTTCTCCTTTTTAATAAGGCAAGTTTCAAAACAAAGGAAAAATAATGCAGGTTTATTGTAGAGATGTGCAACCCAAGAGGAGGCCATGATTCCTAGGGCTGGTCCCTGTCTGCTCCCGTACTCGGAGAGGCGGCTATGTGATTTGGGTATTTTTTGTTTTTTGCCTTAGACTATGGACAGAAATGATGAGTATCTAGGAAAGAGATTTTTAGAAATAAGAATACCTTCTCTGTATCCCTCTTATTCCTTTTATCTTTTGAATACAATCATAATGAAAACTTAGGGGCACAGAGAGCCCAGCGAGTGAAGGGCCTGGGTGTCCGTAACACTGAGCCATGAAGTGCTGCGTGCCAGTCACGTGACTGAGGAGTAAACTTCTGTTGTATTTAAGACACTATCTACTTTTGAATCTATTGTTTATGACTAGTGTTACTCTTACTCATATAATCACATTACTTTAAGTTAGGAATGTAAGATATGAAACTGAAAGTTAGATGGACTACACATTTGGGAGAAGAGGTAATCGTTCACAATATTCAGCCAAAAGAAAGGAAGAGGAACACTCAGGAGGTTCTGATATATGTAAAATACTTTGAAAAGTAGTTCCAGCATAGAAGGGATGACAATTTATGAGTCCAGAAGGCTCACCTACGTAAGCCTGTGTTCCAAGTGGCTTTGCCATGTAGCACTCCCTGGCACTCATCTTCATTAGGCAGAAATTGGAAGATCATCTTAGAGCATTTATGCTTTAGGCAGGGTGAAAACTAAATGAGCTTTAAGGAAACATTCTTCCTTGACTGTCTATAATGTATGTGTAAAGAGTATTTAGTTATTGTAGGAAGGATATTATAAGTGAGGCAGTTTTATTGACAGATGCCAAATAAAGTAAGTGAGTATTTCCACATTTTCTTGACTAGAAGGATTTATTTCTAAGTCAGGAAAAGACAGTGAAAAATTCTATTTAATAGGAAATCATCCAGTCAACATTTACTAA
Source organism: Otolemur garnettii (assembly GCF_000181295.1). Lineage (NCBI taxonomy): Eukaryota > Metazoa > Chordata > Mammalia > Primates > Galagidae > Otolemur > Otolemur garnettii. The sequence goes on from NW_003852396.1 coordinate 11,435,637, forward strand.
GCACTTAGAATGTGTATGACACCATCTTATGCGAGTACAGGGCATGGATCCCATTCTCAAGGACATTATGATCTATTAGGGTAGACAAGGCATATCCACTTTTATTATCACATGTAAGATTACCAGGACAAGTGGAAGATGCCAGAAAGACAGCTTCCTACATGGAAATAAGCCTTCAAATAGGCATTTAAAGTTAGAAGAGCAAGATTCAGGATCCATCTCTGCCTTCTATGGTTTGATGTCTTTGGTAACTCATTACTATTTTGATAATTAGTTATCATAAACATACTGTATTGTACATTTATATTTTAAAAATTGGAAACAGTCATAGCCCTATAACATTTCACTGGCACTCACAATTATTTCTGAGCTCAGAGAGTAATTGTTAATAATTTTAGGTAATCTCTCCTAAAAAATATTAGGTGCACACAAAAACAGCCTACTTTAGTATCTATAGCTTTGAAGTTATAATGATTCCTACCCAAGTCACGAGGCTTATAGGGCAGACATGGGTGGGGGGAGTAAGAGTGAGGATAGATAGAAAGTAGAAAGGACAGGTAATCCTTGGGCCCCAAACAGTGCCGTGAAGAAGAAGCCTGCTGTGGAGGGAAAGAGACAGACTTCGACTCTGTTTACAGTTTAAAACGTGAAGAGATGAAAGAATGAATAGACCTGTCGAAGCATCTTAATTCAGAAGGGGAAGGAGGAGGCCAACTAAACACAACATTTTGGGTCTTTTAAAATATCTTTTAAAATCTCATATATCTTTTAAAATCATATCCTTTAAATAATATTATCCTTTAAATAATGATAATTTTAAATATTTTAAAAATCAAAATAGTTCTATAATGGTGATACTGTATTAGTTCTTTACAGATAAAATATGTACTTTACAGATACAATATTTACTTTACAGATAAAAATATGATGAAATAGAGTTCATCTACCTGCACGTCCTGAAGGCGGAATTTGAAACTCCTTTGTATGAACCTCAAACCCTTGTTCTTTCCTCCAGCTTGACTCACAGAAATATCCTAGAATATAGGGATTAATTCCAACATACATTAATCATAAGAAAAAAAAGGGAGTAAGAAAACTAAGACAATCGAGGAACAATTTCTCTCTGTTACAAGTGTTTGCTTTGCAATTTGTATATTTTGGCATTGGGTTGAAATGCTTTTAATTACTTTCCCATGCTCTGCTTCTAGTTAAATAAGAGTTAGGGGGAGACAGGGGGAAAGTACAGTCAGGTGAAGCAGGTGACTGGTATCTTCTTAGCATCAGAGGAGCTGTTTCTTTTTTTGTATTTGGTACCAAGACATGGCAGAGGGGATGACCAGCTGGGCCATTTGCCTAGACCCTAGAGTCTGTGGAAATTCGCCTTTCATTTTCTATTCAGTGGCAAATACGCATGGGAGAGAGGTAAGGCCTTCCTTCTCATGGGTTGATTGCAATAAGGGTTGTCAGACTTAGCAAATACAAATTCCGCAAGATGGATGGAACTGGAAGACATTTTGCTAAGTGTGATAAGCCAGTCACAGAAGGACAAATGCCTCACTGATATAAGCTACATAAAACGGCCACACTAAAATAAATAGAGAACACAATGGTGATCTCCAGAGCCTGGGAGAAGGGAAATTGGAATCATTTAGCAGGCTTAACATTGCAGTTATGTAAGATGAACAAGTTGTAGAGATATGCAGTATGAGATTGAAAGGGTGGCACTCGACCAAGGCTTACACAAAAGGTTTTTATTGGTGGGGGAGGGAGGCTGCAGAGCAGCACCAAGGAAAAGAGAAAAGAGGAGAGAAGGAGAGAGAGGAGAGAGGAGGAAAGAGAGGAGGAGAAGAGAAAAGAAGAGAGATTAAAAGAGAAGCACATCCATATATAGGTTGGTTAGGGGAAGTCTCAGAATGATGACGGGATATTAGGGTAGCCAATAAAGAGTTACTGCTGTGGTAGGAAGAACCATTAGGGGAAGGCCATAGTTTCAAATTTTTAGTGAGACAGGTTTTGCGGAGACAAGCAGGCAACTCCTTGTTGTTCAGAGGGCAACTCCCTGTGCTTGGAAAGGAGCTGTAACTTTAAGAGAAAGCAGGAAAGGGCTTTCTGGGGAAAGGACTTTTCTGGAGCAATTATCAAATAGATGTAGTACCTAAAGTTGACAATTCAAAATCATAGGCTAAACAGTATAAAATAGGGTTTCATGTTAAATGTTCTTACCACAAAAAACAAAAGCAGCAAGAGATCCCCCAAACAGAACAAAACAAAAATGCTAACAACTCTCCGTCCCCCTCAGAATAAAGCTCACCGGGGCAGCAAGAAACTATTAGGGACGATAGATATGTTTGTTACTTTGATTCTGGTGATGGTTTTATTGGTGTGTGGATATCTCCAAACTCATCAAACTTTTATATACGTTAAATAATCCCAGTTTTTGTATGTCAATTATAGCTCAATATGGCTATTTAAAAAAGAACACAGAGGGCCCCATTATATTTGAATTTAAGATACATAGAGAGTACTTTTTAATGATATTCCAAATTTTTAGTATAACTAACAAACCAAATTACTCTAAATCAGTGTTTTTCAACCTTTTCTTTTTTTATCTCATAGCACACTTGAACCTATAGTTGAACTTCTGTGGCACCCTTAAATTAAATTGTGTTGGTAAAAAAAAAAAGTAAAAAAATATATGTTTACTATGCTTTGAACTTCTTTCAAAAATAATTCATGATATTTAAAATTTTCACAGCCCACCTAAAATCCTCTCATGGCACTCCAGTGTTCTAAATGATTATTTGGTTGAATTCGATCTTGATGTTTGTAATTGAAGCCATCTACCATGACTAGCTAAGATGAAGGTCAAAGGGAAAAAAAACTAAGAGTGGAGGACATCAAAATTTCAATGCTTCCCAGGCCTGGTGCTCACCTCTGCTGTGGTGTGGACATGGAGTACAGGCTACAAGTCCAGGAACAAGCCCATCTCATTCTTCTGAGATGGTCTTCTGGGCTGTTTAGCCCCTGCATCCTGGTTTAAAATGTGCTCTGTGGTTATAGTTGAAGGGGGAAATAATTGTGCTCATAATTTCATGTAAATAATAAAATCAACCCCCGAATTGTGCTCTTGTAATGAAATGTGCAGTTTCCATCTCTGTATATTTTGTGTTTATTCATTATTTACAAGCTACTGTATTGATGGTGTAGGAGTTAGCATGTTAGATGACAGAATAGTTGTACTGATCTGTGAGACAATGGAAACGAAACATCTTGTTAATCAATCATTCTGCTAGTCATTTAGCCAGAGTCTCCCCTAAGAGAATGTCTCCAGAGTCATGTCATTACTAAAAGAGAAAATAAAAACAAACCAAAAATGAGCTTGTTATACCCATGGGTTCACGTTTGTGGCTCTCCCAAGGTCATGGCTGTTTGCTAAGTGAAAGAAGTTTCAGGACTCGCTCCTTCAACTTGATTCTGCTCCTTCTTAAATTACTAAAGTACCAAGCAGTGAGTAAATGTATTAACCAGATATTTGCAGAGTCAGTTTCATTCTTTTTATTCAATTACCCATCATCTTAAGGAGAATAGATTTTGCAAAGCTTTAGGCAGATCTGGGATGCCATCTGGAAAAATAAGGAATCTTGAAACTCTGGGATTAGCAAGGCCTTCCAAACCAAATACTTATGCTGGTGAGATGTTTCAGAAATTCTTTTATGATTGTAATTTCTAATTAGCTCACACTTTTTATAAAGCTTGGTCCCCAAACAAACTAACACACCGAGAGGTAAGTTCAAGACTGAGTTTTCTTTAAACTCAGTTTAAATAAGATAAACAGCATAAACTAACAGTTTAATAGCTCTTTGCAATTTATGAATAATTTCACATCAGGATTACCACATTTAATCTGTTGTGGTCTTCCTTACCGTCCTCTCCACATTTGTTGCATATGAAAAGAAACAGCTTCTGCTTGGCTAGAGTCGCTCAAAAAACATACTGCCCCGCACACCACACTTAAATAATTTTATATAGTAAAAACAAACAACAACAACAAAATTGCAACAACACAAGTAAAAAGAGCACAACTAACAATTAACAAGTCGTTGCCATAGAGTTGGCCCTGCACAAAGGACTGGAAATTTGTTCCCGTTTTCAGAGCTAGAAAAAAGTGGAAACTAAATTTAAACCTAGACACTTCCTGAGCCTCACATTGTATTATGGATACTATCATTACAATAAAAACAACACAACACAAGGAAATGATAAATGTTTTGGGTGATAGATGTGCTAATTACCCTGCTTTGATCCCTATACACTTGTGGAAATGTCACACTATACCCTATCCATATGAATAGTTAATGTGTATCAATTCAAATGGTAGTAAAAGAAAAAGAAGTGGAGCAGCAGGCCTCCTGATCCTATCTTCAGTCCTATACAAGAATGCCCAGAGCAAATTCCCACAGAAACCAGCACTCCCGCTACCCTGAAGCCAACAATCTGGGTTGGGTAGGCAAGGTCTTTATTTTACATTTGTTACATTTGCTTTTTTTAATTGCTAAAGATGTTAACTCTCACCTTTATGGCAGATTTTTTTTCAAACTTGTGATTTGCACTTGTAATTTTACTTATGCTTCTTGAGGGATACAAACGTATATAAATTTGCAGCTTAAAGAAATTGATGAGGGGAAGTGTCTCTTCCACGCCAAAATAGCATTTGTCCGGTAAGACAGTTTGCAGGCACGTTCCTCTATTTTGGAACCTTCCCTGAGCAGGTGTTTTTCCCGGGCCTTCTCTGCGAGACCCTGGGCCCTCCGGGAGAAAGCATCCCGGAGCTGGGGGTTGACAGGAGGCAGAGCGGTTCAGGGCATCTTTCAGAGGAGGCTGCAGGACACCCAGAGGACAGAGCTGGCCCTCGGGAAGGGACGTTCTCGGGTGAGGTGGGGGTTGGAGGATACTTGGGAAAGGCTTAAGGAGGAGGCAAAATGAGTTGGAGTCTAGAATAAAGAAACTAGCAGATGCGTGAGGGAGCGGGTGTGGCAAACTGAGGAGCAGCAAGTGTTAAGGCCTCAGCGTGGTACCCAAGTGTATCTGGGTGTGACAGGTAGGTGAGAGAAATGGGGGCAGGGCTGCGGGGAGTGTGCTGTGTGGGAGGGGGGGAATAACTCATCAGGTGATGACTTGGGGGGAACACATTAACTCTCACCTTTTAGACACTCAGGAGCATGGCGAGGCATTGCAAGACTTTAAGTAGACAAACGATATGATTGTGTTTGTGTTTTGGGAAGAGTATCCCTGAAAGAATAAATTTGGGGTAAAGGAAAGCAAAACTATGCAGTATGCATAGCATTGGTTGTTTAGATATTATTCTTCTGCGATCTAAATTGATAGACACATCATCAGAAAGATTTTCCTGAGTATTTTTTTAGGGCAATTCCCTGTTTTGTCTGAAGCCCATCCTAATTTCCTATTACTGAATTTGTTTTATTATGTCTTAGGCATAATAACGGTGAACACTACAGTTACCTTTATTAAAAAAAGGGATTGATTAACTTGGCACCTGTGGCTCAAGTGGCTAAGGTGCCAGATGCATACACCTGAGCTGGCAGGTTCGACTCCAGCCCCGGCTGCCAAACAACAATGACGGCTGTAACCAAAAAAATAGCTGGGTGTTGTGGTGGGTGCCTGTGGTCCCAGCTACTTGGGAGGCTGAGGCAGGAGACTCGCTTGAACCTAGGAGTTAGAGGTTGCTGTGAACTGTGATGCCACAGCACTCTACCCAGGGTGACAGCTTGAGGCTCTGTCTAAAAAAAAAAAAAAAAAAAAGGGATTGAGATTTAGGGAGGTTAAATTATTTGCTCAAAATTGCCCAATTAATTAGTGATAAAGCTGAGTTTTAAAGTATTGTAGGATTTGCTCTTTATGATTTATTTTTTTAGACAGAGCCTCACTCTGTAGCCCTGGGTAGAGTGTTGGCATCATCATAGCCCACCACAACAACCTCAGTCTTTGGGGCTCAAGCAATCCTCCTGCCTCGGCCTCCAGAGCCTCAGCCTCCTGCCTCAGCCATACCACTATGCCTGGTATTTCTATTTTTGGTAGAAACAGGGTCTCATTCTTGCTGAGGCTGGTCTTAAATTTCTGAGCTCAAGTAATCTACCTGCCTCAGCCTCCCAGAATGCTAGAATGTGTGAGCCACCACACCCAGATTCTCTATGCTACTTTTAAGCTACATTATCCCAATGCTACCTGAGGATAAAAGCTTGATTTGCATTTCATCTACCCTCTGGGGGCCAGGAGAGCACCCACTTTCTAATACAATCCGCCTGTAGTTACTGTTCGATCATACTTTGACTGCAAAACTGTGTTGTTCTGGTGTGTTCAGAGATTCTGAATCTTCTCCTTCCAGATGCTATCCAAGGGTGAGTTTCCAGCATTGGCCCCATGTCAACAATGTAGAAAACTATAGAAAATAATGCATATTTTACAGCTGAAAATGTCCTTGGGAACAATTACTTCAGTGTTTCCCAAAGTGAACTCTAAGAAACAACATCATTCTGGGTGTTAAGTAGTAGAAGGTTTCTGTGGTTAAGTAATGAGAGAAATACTGGATTAGAAGTAGTGGATGGTTTTTCCCCCTTTGGTATTTCTTAGAGCATTTGGCGTACAACAGGTCCTTGAATGACATCGTTTCATTTAACATTGTTTCCCTATAACCTTGATTAGGAAAAAAAAGTCAAATTCCTAAAGGTCGTCTGTCTATGTAGATGCATATTCTGCCCACCTCTGTGTGGGCTTTCTCTGGATATTCCAGTTTCCTCCCTCATCCTGAAGATGTGTGTGCATGCTAGGTAGAAGCATGCCTAGAACCTCTCAGTTTGCATGAACATGTGTGTGGGGAGCAGGCGCATGTATCCTGTGATGGGATGGTGTCCCGTCCAGTGTAGTTGGATTTCCACCTTGTACCCTGAACTACTGAGATAATCGGAGAAACAATTATCTTCCCTGTTTTTATTCGTATTTCTTAAATGTATGCATAGCTTACAATCAATATTTAGTATCTGAAGAGTCTGGGGCTTTTATTTAGAAGTTTGGAGATGTCTTTATAACCAGAAATACATCATAGGAATTTGCCTTTTGTTTATATGGATCAGCCTATGGTAAAATTGGTTTTATTACACACATGCCATTTTCATCAGCCCATTTAACAAATGCAGCTCCACCTTTGCTCCAGCAAACTGCAGCTCAGTGAAACCAAGTGACTTAGACAACTCCAGAAGTCCTGCAGAGGTAGGGAGCCTGCCGCCTTCTGATTTCAATATTGTTCTTTTTTTAAGCACCAAAGGAGGCAAGAAAAGCTTCATTTTTCCCTGTTGCACTCCTTTTAATGAAAGATATTGTTATGTAAAATTTGGATTCAATTGAAAGGTGACTTAAGGAACTAGAAGGCCACAAGTGGCCTTAGGGCTGCAGGTTCCTTACCCCTTTGGGGCAGTGTCAGAAGAGAAGAGTCGCATGGTGATTGGCTCAAAGGAGGCAATTTCCCAAATAGCCACAAAGCAAGAAGGACAACATCCTAGGAAGACAGAGAAACTACTCCCAGCTTTTATATCCCAAACAAGTCAACAATGAGTGTACAGGACCAAAATCTAGAGTCCTCCTTGCACTGCCTGTTTTAAGCAATTCTGTTTGTTTATTTTATTTTTAAATATTCATTCAGCAAATTTAATCCTTGTCCCTGGAATTCTCTTTATTTTCTTAGATATGGTAAGAGTGAACAGCTGGGCTGTTTTGTTATCTCTGTTGCCAGTGTTCATTTGCGTCCCTAACCCCCACACTCCTTTGTTCCCAGACGGTGCCTGGCTCACTTTGTCTGGCTACTGTCTGGCATGTCAGCTCACACTACCTCAACTCCCAGCTGTTCTTCTCTTTCATGCTAAGGATTGTTCTTTGCATTAGACTCAAGCATGGTTTTGCACTTCCAGAGGGCTAATCTGTTTCCACAGCAACCTTTAAAACGGAGTAATTTGATGCAAGACCTGTCTAAAACTTTCTTTTTCACTAAAAGTTTTTGCATGTGTGCATAAACACATATGTGCACTTCCAAGCTAAGCATTGCCTTCGGACAAAATGTTCACAGAAAACTTGACCACATTTCCAAGTACTAACAATGTCCTGTTTTTGTTTTTTTTTAAACAAAAATATGTCAGGGCAGCACCTGTGGCTCAAGGAATAGGGAGCTGGCCCCATATACTGGGGGTGGTGGGTTCAAATGCAGCCCCGGTCAAAACTGAAAAAAAAAGGGAAAGAAAAGAAAATATGTCTACATGAATAAGTTAAATAAGAAAACGTATTTTATGAACAACATCTACATTAAAAACTGTAAATTAAAAAATAGAGCTTATTTCATGTCAATTTTAATATAGCCTTATCTAACCAATAATACCCCAAAGCTTTTTAATGGAAATGTGGAGTATGTAACAGTTGCAATAGTTAACCTGTCTATTTAATTCTTTCTTTCTTTCTTTCTTTCTTTCTTTCTTTCTTTCTTTCTTTCTTTCTTTCTTTCTTGACAGAGTCTCACTTTATCACCCTGGGTAGAGTGCCAAGGCATCACAGCTCACAGCAACCTCCAACTCCTGGGCTTAGGCGATTCTCTTGCCTCAGCCTCCATTGATTTTGAAGCTTATTTAGCAAGATACAAAATTCTGGGCTCAAAATTGTTTAGTTACAGAAAGTTAAAGGTAGATGACCATTCTATTCTGGCTTAAAAATTGTTTTAGCTGAAAAATCCACTGTCACTCTGATGGATCTGCCCCTCTAGGTCATTTAGAACACACTTCTGGCTGCTTGCAGAATTTTCTCTTTCATCTTCACAATAGACAGGCTCATTACAATATGTCTTAGAGATGCTCTGTGCTTAGATAATCCAGGCTTTGATACCCCTCTAAAAAAAGTAATAGAAGTAAACTCTATTACTGACATGCAAAGATTGAGAAAATTCACCACGAGACCATTTTCTACAGGAAATACTTAGACCTATTCTCCACACTGACCATCACAATGGACAACCAACAAAGTAAACACATGGAAACTAAAGGACAAAAACTTAGCTTCCAGAATGGTACAAAAAAAATGAAACTAAACAATGGTGAATAGGACTCTGTCATACTTATCAATTCTCTTAATAAATGTAAATAGCTTGAATTCCCCACTGAAGTGGCAAAGGCTGGTCAATTGGATAAAAAAGAACAGCTATCCATATGATGTCTCTAAGGAATGCACCTAACCTTAAAGGACAAAATAAGACTCATGGTGAAGGGTAGGAAAAATAATACTATAGGCAAATGGAAATCAGAAAGAGGGGTCTCGATCTTATTTACAGATACCAATGGATTTAAAACAAATAAAATTAAAAAAGAGAAAGATAGTCACTTCATAGTGGTCAATATGATACAACAAGAGGACATTTCAATTCTAAATATATATGCACCCAATTTAAATGCTCCCAGATTTATGAAACAGACTTAATTAGTCTGAGCAATATGATATCCCATAACACCATAATAGCTGGGGACTTTTAACACCCCTCTGGCAGAAACAGGCAGATCCTCTAAAAGTACACTAAACAAAGATACAAAGGACTTAAGTGTGACCATAGAACAAATGGGATTAATAGACATACACAGAACACACCATCCCAAAGCCAAAGAATACACATTCTTCTCATCAGTGCATGGTATGTACTCCAAAACAGGCTACATCCTAGGATACAAATCAAACCTCAACAAAATTAAAAGAATTGAAATTATACCTTTTATCTTTTTAGATCACAAGGCAACAAGAGTAGAACTCAACTGTAACAAAGATTTTCATCCCCACACAAAAGCATGGGAATTAAACAACCTTATACTGAATGAAAGTTGGGTCGAGAAAGAGTTAAAGGGAGAAATCATTAAATTCCTTGAACATAACAATGATGAAGCCATATTATTGCCTATATCTGAAAAACAGAAAGAGAGCACATCAACAACCTAATGAATCATCTTAAGGAAATAGAAAAAGAAACAATGTTATTCCAAACCTAGCAGAAGAAAAGAAATAACCAAAATCAAATCAGAAACACATGAAATTGAAAACAAAAGAATCATTCAGAAAATTAATTAAATAAAAAGTTGCTTCTTTGGAAAGATAAGCAAAATTGATTAACCATTGGCTAGATTAACCAGAAATAGAAAAGTAAAATATCTAACAACCCTAATCAGAAATGAAAAAGAGGTAATAACAACAGACCTCACAAAGATACAAGAGATTATCTCTGACTATTATAAGAAACTATACCCAGGAATTTGATAATGTGGAGGAAAATGACCAATTCCTGGAAACACACCATCTCCCTAGATGTAACCAGGAAGAAATACATCCCTTGACCAGACCAATATCAAGTACTGAGATTGAAGAAACAATAAAAAAACTTCCAAAAATAAAATCCCTGGACCTGATAGCTTCACACCAAAATTTTACCAAATCATCAAAGATGATTTAAGCTTCTGCCTATACTACCAAACCTATTGCAAAACATTGATAAGGTAGGAACCTTCCCCAACACATTCTGTGAAGCAAACATTATCCTGATATAGAAGAAAGGGACTCAACCAGAAAGGATAACTACAGACAAATTTCATTAATGAATATATAAAATCCTAGCAAATAGGATTACACATTAAAAAAACCAAAACTATAAAATCACAATCAAGTAGGCTTCATCCGAGGGATGCAAAGCTGATTTCATACATGCTAATCCATAAATGTAATTCACCATATCAGTAGATGCAAAAACAAAGATCATATGATCCCTTCAATAGAGGCAGGAAAAGTATTTGATAAAATTCAGCCCCCTTTTCTAACAAGAATATTTAAGAAAATAGGGATAGGTAGCCCATTTCATAAGCTGATTAAAGTCACCTATGACAAACCCATAGGTAATAACATTATGAACAGAGTAAAACTGAAAGCTTTTCTACGTAGAAATGGGACGAGACAGGCAGGTCGTCTATTTCTACTACTATTCAACATTGTTCTAGAAGTTCTAGCCAACCTAATCAGCAAGAGAAGGATATAAAAGGCATTCAATGGAGGCAGAAAAGGTCAAATGCTTGCTGTTTACTAATGATATGATCTTATACTTAGAATAAGACACTCAACCACTGGAATCCTGGAAGTCATCAAAATATATATAGTCACATCTCAGAGTATAAAATTAACATTCACAAATCAGAAGCCTCTGTATATGCCAATAATAGTCAAGTTGAGAAGCAAATCAAGGACACAATTTCCTTCATTGAAGCTTCAAAGAAAATGAAATGCCTAGGAATACCTAACAAAAGAGGTGAAGGACTTCCAGAAAGAGAATTATGAAACCATAAGAAAAGAAATAGCAGAAGACATTAACAAATGAAGGAATATACCTTGCCCTTGGGTGGAAAGAATCAATGTTGTTAAATGTCTATACTGCCAAAAGTAACATATACATTCAATGCAATCCCCACTGAAATATCAACATCATACTTTGAAGAAATGGAAAAAATAGTCCTTTGTTTTGTATGGAACCATTAAAAACTTCGTGTATCCAAAGCAATTCTTAGTAACAAAAACAGAACTGGAAGCATCACTGTATCAGACTTTAGGTTATATTACAAGCCCATAGTGATCAAAACAGCATGGAATTGGCACAAAAATAGAGACATAGACATATGGAACTGCATAGAAAACCAAGAGATAGAGCCAATCTCTTTTTGCCATCTGATCTTCATTAAACAACAAAAGCATACAGTGGGGAAAAGAATCCCTATTTAATAAATGGTGCTTGGAGAACTGAATAGCTACATGTAAAAAATGGAAATTGGACCCACATCTTTCAATACTTACAAAAATTGAGTCAAGATGGATAAAAGATACAAATCTCAGGCACAAAATGATAAAAATCTTAAAAGAAAGGGTGGGGAAAACTCGGATGGGGGAAAGATTTTTTGACAAAGACTTCAGTGGCAATCACAACAACAAAAATAAACCAGTGGGACTTAATTAAACTTAAAAGCTTCTGCACAGCTAAGAACACAGTAAATAAAGCAAAAAGATAACCTTCAGAATGGGAAAAGTTATTTGCATGTTGTGAATCTGACAAAGGGTTGATAACTAAAATCTACAGCGAACTAAAATTAACCACATCCTCAGCCTCCCAAAAAAAAAAAAAAAAAAAGAAAAAGAGCCAACAATCCCATCTATCACTAGGCAAGAGGCATGAATAGACATGAGGAAGACAGACAAATGGCTAACAAATATATGAAAAATGCTCATCACCTCTAATCATCTGAGAAATGCAAAACAAGACCATCCTGAGATATCACATAACCCCAGTGAGAACAGCCCATATCACAAAGTCCCAATGTTGCAGATGCTGGGCGGAAGTGGAGAGAGGGAAACACTTTCACAGTGTTGGTGGAGTACAAACTAATATAGCCTCTTTGGAAATAAGTATGGAGAATCCTCAAAAAGCTCAAATTCGGCTCTTCATTCATTTGACCCCACAATCCCACTACTAGGCACCTACCTAAAAAATATTTTATTATAAAGACATTTGTACTAGATTGTTTATTATTGCAGCTCAATTCACAATGCCAAGATGTGGGAAAAAACCTAAATACCCACCAACCCAGGAATGGATTAGCAAACTGTGGTACATGTATTCCATGGAATACTATTCAGTCATAAAAACATGGAAACTTTACATCTTTTCTATGAACCTGGATGGAGGTGGAACACATTCTTCTTAGTAAAGTATTACAAAAATGGAAAAGCAATTATCCAATGTATTCACTACTAAAGACAATCTAATACACATCTACATAAGAGAAAAACCCAATTCAATTCAAGTTGGGGGTAGGAAGAACAGCAGTGCTGGGAGAGTGTATGAAGGACGGGATTGGTGTGCTTTCACTTAATGAGCACAGTGTAATGGTATGTGGCACACCTCTTGAGTGTGAGACACAACTACAAGAGGAACTCTACCTACGCATCCAAACATTGCAACCTAATTGTACCCTCACATTAACCTGAAATAAAATAAAATGAATATTAGGAAATATTCTGTGATATTTTGTGCTCCTTGAAGTCAGGATAATCCAGGCATCCTCAAACTATGGCCCACAGGCCACATGCAGCCCACCTAGGACATTTATCCGGCCCACTGGGTATTTTTGCCACTGCTGCGTGTCCTGCTTAGCAGCTGACTTGTCTCGGGGCCTGCAGTCCGGCCCTCCAATGGTCTGAGGGACAGTGGCCCCTTGTTTAAAAAGTTTGAGGACCCAATCTTTTCACATTCATGTTCCCAACCACTAACACAATGTCTGAAACATAGGCAATACTCAATAGATATTTATTTATTTTGTAGTAGAGATAGAAACTATTAAAAATATTGTATCATCTATTTTTTTCCTGTACATGGGTTCCTTCCTGATCTATTGATTTTGATTTGGCCATATGACTAACAATAGACTGTGAGGAGATTTTAAAGATGTTGTAACTTTATATCGGCTTTGTTTTCGCCTGGTTCCTTGAGCTTAGTTGGTCCTGCAACTTAGTTCTTAGCTGAGAAGAAAGATGGACAAGGTTTACATCCATCCAGAGCTATTATGTAAGTTGTACAAGAAGTAAATGTTTGCTTTTATCTGTGTGCCATGTATCAGTTTTCCTCTGTACCTTGTACATATTTAGATATATTTAGATATAAATTACCACTGTGTTATAGTTACTTATCTTCAGTAACTGTAGTTACATTCACTACAGTAACATGCTGTACAGGGGTGTAGCCTGGGAGCAATAGGCTGTACCAGGTATACACCTTTACCTACTAGGCTACACTACCTGAGTGGGTGCTATGATGTTCACACAGGACAAAATTACCCAAGGATGCATTTATCCCTGTTGTTAAGCTGTATTTTATGTAGATATACATATATGTACAAATATATGCATATACTATATAAATATATAATATGTAGGCAAACATTATAAATATATAATATGTAGCCAAACATATGCAATACATATCTTAAATATGTAAATTGTATAATATATTATTTTTATATATAATCTATAACATATATCTTTTATATATTTCATGCATTGCTAATCATATTGCTTCAGATGAATATTACCTTATATCCTTTAGAAGAAAAAAATGATGCCTGGGTTAGATATTTTACCCAGTATCATACAATTTTTGATGAAGAGTGGATCTGAACATGTATGTATCTGCCTTCTCACTCTCAATGTTTTTTTTTTTTTTATCAGACTCACAACAAATACATTTGTAAGAGAGACACAATTAAAGGCTACTTGTTACTTCTTTTGCTTTTATTTCCATATAGAACTAAGACATATTTTCTTCCCATTGATGTAATGTGTTTTAATTCAACCTAACAAACATTTATTATTTTCTATGTGTCAGTTATTGTGCCAATTATTGAGGAAATAGAGATAAATCATATGCAGTACTGGCCATTAGGACTCATTATGTATGACAAACTCACAGTCTGGAAAGAACCTCACATTATGGTTTTTGACACTAATAAAATCAATGTGACTGAATTGCCAAACAGCAGGATCTTAAAGTTTTCTCTATTTTTTGAACACTGTATACAGTAGGTACAGTAGGGTGGTGACTTTCAGCTTGTCAATTCCTGCTCTCCCTTTAGCCAAGGACACAAATTAGAGAGTCAGACAGAAGGGAAAGTTTGGCTAAATAGCTATTGTAGTCACCAGGTCTTAGACCTAGTGTGACTAAGAATTATTTAAATAACTGAGCTAAACAGCACACTTAGGATAATTTCTTCAGAGATGAGGTTCACTCAGACAGAACTTTATTCTGTATCAATACAATTGTTTTTTCCGTATTATTCCCCACTACTAACAGCAGCTTTTTGTTGGCACATGTATGTATATGTGGTCTGAGCTAATTGCTGGGCATACACCCCTGAGCCATTTACATTTGGGAGGAGAATGTCAAACAAAAAGAGAAAGCAGTTTAGTGCTAAGAGAATTGACCTAGGAGGCAGATAAAACTAGAATGAAATCTGGGTTCTGCCACTTACATATCGTGGGACTCTGGGACCATTATCAATACTTCCCTTTGACCAGTTTCTTCATATATATAATAAATGTAATACCAACTTCACAAGATAGCTTGTGGAATGAATAAGATTTATCTGCAAGACAGATAGTGTGGTGCCTGGCAGATACTTAGTTCAAAGAGAAGAACCATTATTATAAATAAAATGCTAAATTGAAGGCACTTAAGGACCAACCTAAACAATAGATACAGTTAGTTGTGAGGGGATTACTCCTGGTTTGTATAAACCTGCTCTGATGTAGTGACTTTATTGTGCAGTAACAGACCAGAGTTTTGCAGGGGAAGGGCAGTGTGGAGGGTCTTTTGGAGCCTTATCAATGTTTATGATGTGGTCTCTACCCGGCTGTATCTCCTGCCACCAAGTTCCCAGGTCCTTGTCTGCTGCATCACAAGCCACAGACTACATTCTTGTTCTAATTCTACCTGCGTGAGATCACTCTGAAAACCAGGGTAATGTGGGGCAGATGGGAAAGGGATTCTGGTCCAATTATTTCAGCCAAAAAGAAGACAGAGACCAAATGTGGAAAACCTCATCCCAGAACGAGAAAATGCCATTAAGTGATCAGCATCAAAAAAGAAAATTAAGAATAAAAACCATCTTGCCTCCTAAAGATGTCCTAACTTTCAGAATAGAAAGAAAAGCAAATACAAAAGTGACTTCTTGGAGCCTGGTAATCCCTGTTCAAAGACACCGACTCTGCCTGGCCCTGGATGAGGCGCCACTCAGCCAGCAGTCATCCAGGCAGCCTTCTTCTCTCCCTCACACATGTCTCTGAGCAGAATGGCTCTGTGTGCAAGTGATGGTCTGCCAAAGAATTATTTCTTTACTATGATTTGAAGGTCTGAGCAGGAATAACATATTTCTTAATTAAAAATCAAACTCAAACTCTTCAAAATTAGCACTCAACCTATACCCAGGCAGAGTGGGAATGGAGATGGGAGGACAGGGAACTATTCTTCTCTACTTTTGGCTCAGATCAAATGTGAACCCAAGCTATTTTCATAGATTCTTTTAGCCTAAGTGTACAAATGAAGGAAAGGATGAATTTTCCTTAACAAAAGAAGCATATTAGCTAGGATACTTTTGGTAGCAAGTAATGGAAAATGTCTTCTACTAAACTAACTTATGTTTATGTGAATTTATGGAGAAGACCAGAGGAAGACAGAACCTTGGAACCACATAGTCAATGATGTGAATGTTAGCAATTTTCAACTCCCTCCATCTCTTTGATCCACTATCCTTAGGAGACTTATACCACTTAGAGGCACAAGATGACTACAGAAATTTGAGGGGTTATTTCCAGCCAGGATGATGTCAAAAATAAGAAAAGGAATAACACTTCAGGTGCTCCTTTGAAAGAGCAAGAAAATCTTTCCTAAAAGGCACCACTTGGGCCTGAACTGCTTTGCATGCTTACACATGCACTGATGGCTGGTAATGAAAATGAAACTGTGTAACTAGCTTGGACAGCCATGACTCAGTCTCTGATGTCCTCCTGAAGCACCTGGAAGTGTGGCACAGATTTGGTTATGGGACAAAATTGGTGTTTTATTGGAAGGCAAAAGCAAGGTGGAAAATTGATATTCCATAGGCAGAGTCAAAATGCAAAGATTTATAAAAATTTAAGAGGTAATCAAAGGCCAGTACATAAAGAATGTCAGATAGCTGGAAACCATAACCTTGCATGTTATAACTTGTTTTGCTGACCTTGCAGTCTTTGCACCATTCATGTGGAACCCCGAAAGAAATCTCCTGTACGTCTCTGCATTTTTATTCCCAACAGTACTTCACCCAGAAAACGCTATCTTTAAACATACTATTTAGGGTAATTCTCCCAGTCATTTAAGATCAGGAACTAGCCTGATTGTTTTTTTGGACACCAATTCTAATAAACTGGTGACAGTTGCTTAAATATGTGTGTAAAAAGAATGCATATTAGATTAATTATGTTTTCCAAAGCCTGCAAAGATTTAAATGAAGAATAATGTGTTAGGTATTTGCCATCCTTGATAAATTTTTGATCTAAATACAGACCAAAGGAAGTGGAAAACTTAGCCTTCTTCATGATTCCTACCCAATGGTCCATCTCTTCCAGGATGATTGACACCAAGAAAATGACTCCCATCTCTAGGATCCACCCATTAACCATAGGGATATGGGCCAGTTCTTGAGAGTCTCTAAAATGCTAGTCACTATAGGATAACTATTCATACAAGAAGATACACATCATAAATAAAGAGATTATCTTCTTATTCCAGAGTCACCTGAGGAAGGTATCTTTTGCTCAAAAATGCTTGTTTTCTAACCATATGTACTAAATCCCTCCTAAGGTTAAATTTTCAAAATATTGTGTTTTCTGAAAGAGGCTATATTTTATATCTTTTGTTCACAATTAACAAGTGAACTCAGATAAAGAAATCACTTTAGCTTCCTTCAGTATCCTGAGAAAAATTTTAGGTATTGGAGTGAAAGAGTTTTGCCCCCCAAATCTTTGCCTTCTTCAAGACCATGAAGATTTTCCTTTGTATTTTCTTATAAAAAACTTTATTATCTACCCTAAATATTGCTTGGTAATGGAGTATAAACAAGGTTATCACTTTTTTCTTTTATGTACGTATAATTTTTATAGCACCATATGTTCAATATCTTTTTTCTTTCCCCATTTAATTTGCTAGGGACCATAATAAAATCAAATGGCCATATTCTTGTGGATTTAAATATGGACACTTTATCAAGCCCTGTAATCTGTTTCTTAACCTAATACAAATATCATCATGGCTTGATTACTATGATTTTATAACAAATAAGGTAGTACAGGTTATTTAACTACTTACCATTATTTTCTACTTTTGATATAACATAAATATATGGCATTTTCTTATAAAATTTGGATTTAGCACGTTAATTTCTTTAATTTCTTCAAAATCTTCTGCCGTATTTTGCTCTGAGGTTACACTGAGTCTATAAACTGAATGGGGAGAACTGACATCTTAACAATATTCAGTCTCCCAATTTATGAAGATGGTATGTCCCTCAAAGTATTTAGTTCTTCAATAAAAATGCTAACATCAAAAGAGAAGAAAATATTTAAATTAGGTAACACCAAAAGTATAAATATTTCTAAACAAAGTAAATCACTAAAAAGAAATAGGTGAATTGCCTGGGGAAAATATTGGCCACATGTGTATCTGCAGATGTTGAAGATATAGAAAGAAATCTTGTGTATTTACTATCAAAGTACGAATACCTCATTCAAAATAGGCAAAAGACTCAGATACTGTACAATAGATAACATTTGAATGATTCATAAGCACATGAAAAGTTGTTAATATTGTAAGTGATCAAAGAAATGTGAATTAGAATCACAGCTACATCTTTTATACTCACTAGGATAGCTAAAAAAAAAAAAAAAAAATCCGGGCATGGGGGCTCACACTATAATCCTAGTACTCTGGGAGGCTGAGGCAGGTGGATTGCTTGAGCTCACAAGTTCAAGATCAGCCTGAGAAACAGCAAGACTTCATCACTACTAAAATAGAAAAACTGAGGCAAGAGGCTCGCTTGAGCTCAAAAGTTGGAGGTTGCTGTGTGTTATGACACTATAGCACTCTACTCAGGGTAACAACTTGAGACTGTATCTCAAAAAAAAAAAAATAGACAATGCTAAATGTTGATTAAGTTGTGGAGCAACTGACTCTTCCTATTTTTCACATGAGAATGAAAATGGTACATCCACTTTGGAAAACTCTGTAACCAAATTTATGAGATTAAGCAAACACTTATCTATATCCCAGAAATTTCTCTCTTTGTTGTTTACTGAAAGAAAGGAAGACATTTCTCGACAAGAATGTTCTTAGCAGCCTTATTTTTAATAACCTAAGCTGGAAATACCTTTCGATCAAAAAGCCAGTGATGAACATATTGTGACTTATTTATACAGTTGAATATTAAATTTAAAAAACTCAATCTACTGGGTACATGTAACAAAAAGAGTCTCAAAGCCATTAAATTAAGTAAAAATAATAAGACTCAGAAAAGTACCTATCTATAATTCCATTTCTATAAAGTCTATAAACAGGTCAAGAATTCTGTGGATGGAAGTCAGGGTGGTGCATGCTTTTATTGAACAGAGGGTGAACAGAGGGCAGTTTTCAGACAGGGGTGTGAGGGAACTGTCCATTGTCAGAGATGTAATCCATATCTTCTTCTGGATAGTAGATTGTGTGGTGTTTACAATAGTCATGTTTTACAAAACAGAATAATGAACATATCTTCCTTTTATTATACTTGGGGTACCACAGAAAAGTATGCAAATTTTAAGATCTCTCTCTTCATGGAAGTAAAATCAATCATTCTCCCAAAATGTATGAATTCCAGGTAAAATGGATGTGTTTAGCATGGCTAGGCACACTTGACCAGTTACTATACCTTCAATTAAACTTCAAAAAGTAATACGTAGATAACATCTTTTAAAATGTGTATACATTTTCTGGTACCCTATATATGTTAATTAAAATCCAATAAAAGCAATGATTTTAAAAGTCTAAAGATAATAAGCAATAACTGATAAGGCTGACAGTTTTCTTTTGTAATTTCTTTTTTAATTGTTAATGAATATTGTTTGTATATTGTGAGAAAAAGTCAAATGAAGGATTGTTATGTTAGGCCACAGGGCAGTAAGGAGGCCCTAAAAAAAAAACAATGAAAACATTCTACCCGCATATCAGACTCTTGCACCTGGAGGCAACACCCTACTCCCTCCCTACT
>NW_003852396.1:11457492-11519724 GCF_000181295.1 Otolemur garnettii
GTGATTGTGAGTGGTCTTTGGGTAGGCGACCCCTGGGGTGGGCACAACAGTTTCACTAAGAAGAGAGGAGGAGAAGGGAATGATCTTCACCATGGGTAGGAGCCTGGAATCGTCAAGTATACATGGAACATTGCACTACTTGAGGGGGTATAAGATTGCTATCATTTTCACATTCAGAGAAAGATCATCAAAATAAAGAAAACTTGGTAATGGGAATGGTGAAAATTATTATTATTCTGTCCCTACTTTTAGTAAGCAAAGTAGATCCAGGTCAAAAACTTTTTTATTTTAGCATTTGTTTATTTATTTATACAGCAAAATTTATTGAGCATCTACTAAGTACCAGATACTGTTTCAAGTGCTTGGGATATAACGGTGAAAATTAACAAGGAAATAAATAAATAGGGAAGATTACTGCTCTTGCAAAACTTTCATTTTATCTGCAGCAAGTAACACTCCATAAATCATAAAAACAATAGGTAAATTCATTATATACTGGTATTATGGCAAGAGGTAACATGCTTAGGAAAACAGTAAGAACAGATAGAGTGGGTGGGGTAGATTAGAAATATTCGTGTGTGTGTGTGTGTGTGTGTGTGTGTGCGCACGCGCCCTCATGTTAGTTTGTAGCACTAAGTTGTATGTCTGGTGTAAGCTTCTTTGAGATTTAAGAAAAGATGAAGAGGTGCTATCTTGTCTTCATGTGTGTCTAGGAAGAGGGAACAGTTATGAGGAAAGGCCCAAGGTCGGTAGTGTTTGATGAACATTTGGAAGGCTGGAGGAGAGAGAGTGGGGGATACAGAGTGAGGAGAGCTGATCAGAGAGTATCAGGGAATGTAGGGTTTGCAGGCTTTTATAGGTATTTTGTTTGTACTTTGATTTAAATTAGGAGCCATTGTAGGGTTTTTAGCTGAGGAGTGACATGATTTCTTGCTCTTACATAATCACTTTGGCTGCTAAATAGAACGCAGACTTAAGCAGGTGGGGGGTTCGGGATAGAAGTATGGGAACATGTTAAGTGGATGTTGCAGTAACCAAGGCAATGTGGTTTTGGTTCAGAACAGGAAAGCAGCTATGTAGTGGGTGAAAGGCATTGCTATTTTGGATGTACTGTGCAGGTAAAGCAGACATAATTTTCTGATGGACTAGTTCTGGCAAGTTAGGAAAAGAGAAGGTAAGGGCAGCTACTGAGTTTAAGAATAACCCCAAGCTTTGTAGCCGTGACCTCCCAAACGGACTTAGAGTCAGCTGAGACAGGGAGGGTTGTGGGTAGAGTACAGTCTGGAGTGGCGACCAGAGCGTGTTTGGGTGCAAATATATATTGACCAATCAGGTGGAAATGTCGATAGGAGGCTAAGTATAGGAATCGGGATTTGGGGGGAAATTTAGGAGTCAATAAATTCAGGAGTCAATGGCACACATAGGACATTTAGGCTGTGGGTCTGGATAAGATCACTAATGGAGCAAATTAGATAGTCAGGAGAAAATATCCAATGACCAATTCCAAGGACCTGCCCCCTTAGCTGCAGGGAGAAGAAGGAAAACCATCAAACGGGACTGAGAGGAAGCAAAGCCACAAAAAGTCTTCTGTTTGGTGGGCAGCACCTGTGGCTCAAAGGAGTAAGGCGCTGGCCCCATATGCCAGAGGTGGCGGGTTCAAACCCAGCCCTGGCCCAAAACTGCAAAAAGAAAAAAGAAAAGTCTTCTGTTTGGGAAGGTGAGTGAACAAGTGTTAAGGAAGAGTGACGGGTTAATAGTCAAGCGCTTGTCTCAACATTGACCAAAGACTTCCGTTCAGAAGCCATTTGGGGCCTTGATGAGAGCAGTTTCTGGTAGCAAACGTCTAACTGGAGTGTGGTAAGGACAGGGTGGAAGGAGAGGAATTGCGGGCAGTGACTATATTCAGCTTTTTCTAAGGTGTGCTGACCTAGAAGATATAGGGATGACTTGTTCTGCATGAAACGGGAAGAAGGAAAGTTCAAAGGTTGGAAGGAAGGTTCTGAAGTAGAAAAGCCAAGGGCCTGTGTGCCTGGCTCTGAAAGAGGGAGTGATGAAGGCTTCTCAGGGCGGCGTGTGGAGAGGAGCTGAATAGACGTGATTGCAGGGTAATGATTTACAAAGTGTGCTTGGAGCAGGTCATGTAAACCTTCTTTTCTATGAAACATTAAAAAAAACTATGCCAATTATTTGTTGCAAATAGATTCCTTCTGGGGAAGTTAAAAATGTAGTAAGTCTACACACTAGTGTGTGTTCTACCCAGGCAGAGCCAGTCAGTGTGGACGGATGGGTTACCGTTTATCCACAGTCTCTTGTGTGTTCGAGTCTCCTGAAGCATGTCCTAGGTGAGGAAAGCACGTGCACAGAACGAGCCAACATTGAACAAATTGACCCTCCACTCGCAGGGAACTTTGGTCAGTCAGAAGAGACACACTGCCAAAAACTACTGCAAATAAAGTTCTGCGGATATTCTCAACAGAGAGCTGAAAATTAGAGAACTGAAGACAAAAAAGCAGTTGAACTAGACCTTGAACGACAAGCAGGCTTGCATATACAGAGATAAAGGGCATCTGAGGAGAAGCAGCAGCCAGCAGGGAAACTTGAAAGCACAGAGCACATCTGGAGAAGGCTGAGGAGATTAGCATACAAGGAGCTAAGGGGAATAAGAAGTAAACAATAGGCCATGCCATAACTTGAAGTTGCTGGATAAGTGGGATGGATGGAAAAGGAGGGGAAGGTATAGAAGAGGTTGAGAGAAGTGAGATGAACAATGTTTCAGCAATGTGAGGGACTCTTTTTAGGGCTCCCTGCTGCTATATAGCTTTCAGTCGGAGCCCCAGGCAGTGGGCCAGCCTCTAGATATAACTGGCTTCCTTCCCATTGAACTAAGGCCACATGTTGTTGCATTGGGGACAACAAAAGGAAGTTTCTCAGCTGGAAAGAAGTGCTGTAATTGGGCTATTAACACAGCACAATGAAGGAACAAAGAAGGTATTGATTATCCGAGTCCTTGTGGAGTATAAATATGCATAGGGAAGACGGGAAGCAAAAAGATTTGTTACTGTTGCTTCTGATCATTCTTAGTCCTACAGGAGGAGCCACGCCGGCACAGGCGAAAGGAAGGACAGTCGGCTAACGCAGAGACGTTAATATATGTGTAGTTTTTCCAACAGTGCTGAAAGTTTTTCCATAGAATATTAAATTCTGTGTTTTTAGGGTATATAAAATCTATGAGATGCTATGGGGAGTAAATTGCTCTGTGGTCACATAAATTTGGCAAGTATTGCATATCTACCTGGGAGATCTACCATTTCCATTGGAATTTTACAAGTGTCTGGGATGTTCTACCCTAATTTTGTTTAACTAAGTGGTTTTTAAACTAATTTGACCACAAGTTATGTTTAACTAACTCTTTAACATTTCACAAAACAAATATTCCAAGGAACCTGCATTGAATCATGTTGACTGCTGGATGAGTGTAGACTCCTGATTTTAAAAAGGCTACAGAAGTGTTAGACGCCAGAGGAATACTGTGGGAGAGGCCTTCCAGTGAGAACGTATCATCATGGATTGTCTTATCCCAGGAAGGGAGTCAGCAGATCAGTAACGCTCTAATAAAATGTGTACTACACACCTAGCAACCATGTTAGCAATAGTGGCTGTGGCTGCGGCCTCAGAGGATATAATCCACGCAAAGGGTTTTTTTTCCTTTGAAGTTAGACCATACATTGATAATGAGATAAGAGCACCAATAATCATAGAAAATGAATTTTACAGTCATATTGTTGATTTGGTCCAGGTGTACAGGCTGAGTGTTCACCCTTTGTTGCTTAGAAGTTTTTTTAATGTATAACTCAGGGGCTGGAAATAAGAATTAGTTTCATTTTCCCAACCCTACATATTCTGGAATTCCTGGACTTTCTATATTCCCTTTGGGTGCTGCTTGAAAACTATTTCTCTCTCTCTCTCTCTCTCATACACACACACACACACACATATATATATAATTATATACCTATATATCACACATATTTTTTTTCTTTCCTATGTAATCACATTCCTTCAAATAAGTGATTTAAACCACGCACCCTCATGAAGCTTACAATCAGATAGAAGGAACAGTGCATCCATTAACATTGTTTTTCAAGTTCTTTGCTTATTGCCTCAAGTTTATGACATAAAATACTTCAAAGTTATCCTAGCTGACTGTCTTTTTAGCTTCTGATAGCAGTTTCCCTAATTATCTCTGAATCTAATTTGTAACATACTTGCAAATTTATGTATTATAGAATAATCCCCTTTTTAAATACCAATTTCTGTTTCAGTTATCTTGACCTAAGTTATGTCACAGGCACAAAAGCCCCCTCAAATCCTGGAGATTGATAAAAACAGATTCCTCTCTGGCTCATATGAATATGCACATCATAGGTCTGTGGCTTTGGCCACATCTTCACCCTGGAGCCTGATCTGAAAGAACAGCCCAGTCTTGTACTTGCTGATCACATGGAAGAGGGCACACAGGGCAGAATCCCAGTCTTACAGTTCTGATTATGTTACTTCCAATCATGTGTCATTGACAAAGTAAATCCCAGGGCCAAGCCAAACCTTCATGCGATAGTGAATAAAACCTTCCATCAGAAAAGCACTCTAAGAGGAGGTGTCATGAAAATGCCAGCAAGTATTTGTGATCAAAAATATCATCCTCTCTGCCTGAGATAACAGACACACAAAATATAAGGGTTCGATTTTTAGATAGGAAACAACTTTGAAATCATTTATTCCAACCCTTCTCTTCTACCCATGAGGAAACTGAAATTCAGAAATTAAGTAATACCTCCAAGTTCAAATAGAATACTGTTTTCAAAATTAGAGCTGTTTCTTAGATTTTTTACTCAGAGAGCTTTTTAGAATTATGGAGACTTTACCTCCTTCATGTTTACATGGATGGAACTGGAAAATGTTCTTCTTAGCAAAGTATCACAGGAATGGAAGAAAAAGTATCCAATGTACACAGCCCTTTTATGAAACTAATTTATAGCTCTCAAATGAAAGCTACAACTTAATTCTACCCCAAGAATATGGGGAGGGGGTGGGGAGAAGAATAAGGGCAGCCGGGTGGTGGGAGGGTGACCAGAAAGATCACCTATATATCTGTCTAACAAGGGTACAAGTGAACTTTTCTAGAACTAGAATATAAATGTTTTGACACAATGACTAAGCAAATGACATGAAATCTATGTTAACCAGCATGATGAAAGTATTTCAAATTGTGTATGAAAACACTACACTGTACCCCATGTTTGCGTTAATGTATACAGCTATCATTTAATTAAAAAAAATTAACTACATAAAATTAAATTTCATGAGCTAGGACACATATAAACTATGAAATCACCACCACAGTCAAGATAATGAACGTAAGTTCCTTGTGCTCCCGTGTAATCCATCCCTTCCTTTCCTTTCCCCGGCCACAGGCAACAACTGGTCTGCTTTCTGTCACCACAGCTTACAACTTTTGGAATTTATATAAATGGGATCCTATATTATGTATTTTTTTTTCTAATTTGGAAGAAAATGTTATACTTTTTCCCCATGTTATACATATCCATCATCTGTCTCTTTACACTGCACAGTAATATTTCATTGAATGGATATGTCCTACTTTGTTTATCCATTTTCTTGTTGCCAGACATTGGGGTTGTTTTTACCTTTGACTATTAACAGAAAAAAAATCAGTGTACAGATCATTGTGTGGACATGTACTTTTAATTCTTTTGGGTAGAAACCTAGAAAGAAAGGCTAGATCATGTAGTAGACATATTTAACTTTTTAAGATACTGCTGTATCTTTTTTTTAAAGTAATTTAACCACTTTATATTTCCACCAATAGTGTGTGAGAATTCCAGTTGCTTCACATTCTTGCTAATACTTTGTATGATTGATATTTTTAATTTTTGTCTCTCTGTGGCTGTATTCAGTATTTTACTGTGTGTTTAATTTTCATTCTCTGATGGAAATCATGTGCCTTTTTTTGTCATCCACATGTGTCCTCTAGTATAGAATCTTTTCAAACCTTCTTATCATTGAATGTAGGAGTTTACAAGTCCTTTTCTATGTGTTGTGAAAGTATTTCTCACAAACTTCAAGCTGTTTTTTCATTTTTAAATAGTATTGTTTGAAAAGCAAAAGTTTTAAAATTTTGATGTACTAGTCTAATTTATTGATTATTTCTTTTGTAGCTTATACTTTTTATGTGCCATTTAAGGACCTTTTGTAAAATGAAGGTCCTCATATATCTTTTCCTCATTTAATTTCCTCTCTTATGCTTTAGTCAATGATTCATTTCTAGTTAATTTTTGAGCATGGTATGAGGGAAGGGTCAAGATTTTTTTTTATGTCTTTTATTTCCATCATCGTTTGTTGAAAATGTTAACCTCTCTCCATTTAATTTCCTTAGGCCTTTGTCAAAGATCTACAGATAATATACATTTGGTTCTATTTGAATTTAAATTTTGTTCCCTTGATCTATTTGTCTACCTTAAAGTCAATACCACATTGTCTTATTACTGTAGTTTTATAATCTAGTAAAACTTGAAATAAGATAATGTAACACTTCAACATAATTCTTTTTTTTTTTTCAATGTTATTTTGGCTATTCTAGGCCTTTTGATTTTCAAGTAAATTTTAAAATTAATTTCTATAAAAAATCTTTCTGGGTTCATAGTTTCTTTCATCTTCTTAAACATATGAATTATTGTCATAGCAACAGTTTTAATCTTTATCTGCTAATTGTATTGCCTGTGTAATATCTGTAACTATTTCCTCTGAGATTTCCCCTCTCATTGTGGTTTATATTTTCCTGCTTCTTTACATGCTTAGTAGTTTTTTATTGGAAGGAAGACATTATGATTTTTAATTTATTTGGTGCTGTATATTTTTGCATTTCAATATCCTTGATCTTTGCTCTAGAATACAATTACATTACTTGGAAATAGCTTGATGTTTTTAATGGAAGTCTTGTTAGTAGGACCAGATCAGTATTTAAGACTGATCTGGTCCTACTATTTTCTAGGGCTATTTTCCCCAGCTTCTAAGTACCCTACCCAATTTCCTATACATTTGTTACAAGCCTTTTTCACTCCAGTTGATGAGGTCATAGACTATTCCAATTTCTGTGTGGTCTCCAGGGATTGTTCCACCTGCTCCACTTTATTGGTTCTTTACCCGGTGTCAGGTATACACTGTAATCAATATTAAGTGGAACACTTGAGAGAAACTCTGAAGCTCTTTAAATATCCCTCCGTCTCTTCTCTCTCTCTCCCTAACTCTCTTTCATCCATTCACATAACTTCCTCCAGCCCTATAAGTTCTAGCTACCTTGCTCTTCCTAAATTCTCCACTTTCTTTAAATTAAGGGGCTTCTATCCTCTGATTAGGTTCTCCTTCCTTGTATAGAAAACTTGAAATTCTCTCTAATCACTAAGTGGGAAAGGACAGGTTCACTTTGTATGTGACTTTCTCTGAAGGATTACTGTCCTGCTCTGACAATTGTCTGATCTCTGAAAATTGTGCTCTCATAGATTTCGTATGTTTTTTCTTTTTTTAAAATTTATTATTATCATTATTATTTGCAGTTTTTGGCCAGGGCTGGGTTTGAACCTGCCATCTTCGGCATATGGGGCTGGCGCCCTACTCCTTTGAGCCACAGGCGCCACCCGATTTTGTATGTTTTTTCAAGTCATTTCAGGTGATAAATCTGGCCCTTCTTGCTACCTCATCGTTAAAAAATAGAAGTTGGATATTTTTATTTTAATTTTTTTCTGTTTCATTAACATAGATTATAATTTATCCAGGCAATAAATTTTTTAAATTTTTTATTGTTAGAAACTTCCACATACCTGATTTGTAAAGTTGAGCAAAGTCATCATGAGCCTTTATATAGAGATTTGCCCTTACAAATTGATTGAAACAGATTCATGAAGACTAATAATGAGAATAGGAATGATAATATTAAGAACAGAATTAAATTAAATGTGTGCTAATTAGAATTTCTCTATTACTTCACTTAGCTGTAAAAAGAAAAAAGCCTTATGAATTTTGCTGTCAATGTAGTTGTGAATAATTGTGTCAGTAAGGGTGATGTTATGTGAGATAGCAAAGTGAAAATTCATCGCCCTAATTTTCCCAAACAAGAGTCTTAGAGTAATTGCCTACTGGAAAAAATAAGGAATACTTTCCTAATGTTTCCCAAGTTGAAGAACTCATGAAGCTTTCATATAGAAATCATGTTTTTGCAAGTTTAAAAGTAAGAAGCTAACCTATGGTTGATAGTTTGCATGGGTCAAATTGTTGGTTACAGTAGTGGATTAATTGGCATTCCAGCCTCCATTTGCTCATGCATTCCTCTTTTCATGCCTTGTAGTAATGCCCTCACACTAATTCTGGCTTTAGCCTTATGGCTGGATTGAACCAATGGGATGTCTGTGAATATAATGTAAGTAGAGAATTGAAAAGCTTTTGTACATTTGGGTCTTGCCGTCCTCCTCTTCTTAGAATCATACTACCACTCTGTTTATAAACTTGAGCTAGCCTCATGGGTATTGATAGACCACGTTAAGGAGAAATGAGGGACCCCAGTTGACCTGGCAGCTGACCCTGACTGAGTCCTGGCTGAGATGTGCTCTCTAGACTCCGATCAGCTGAGCATAGCCCAAACTGCATATTGATAGAATTGGGAACTAAATGTTTGGTTGTTATTCATACCACTAAATTTTGGATATTGTTATGCAGCACGTTAATCCATATCCTCCTCTAGCTTGGTGTGACTTTAGTTGAGAGCAGAAGTGTACTGAAATTGGTTGGGTTTCGCCAGTTGAGACTCCACTTTTACTCTAGAAAAGAGCTACTCAAAGATTATGATATTCTGTGTTTTAGTGCCTCCCCTCAAAAAGAAACGAATAGGGTTAGGTATGGTATTCACAATTTGTTGTTATTCAATGTTCTTTCTAATACATTCTTGCGAGTTGGTAGTCCATTAAGCTCACCTCAGTAGTTTAACACGTTCCTCTAATATTTCCTGACATTTTGTCCACATAAAAGCTATTTTCCACAGAATGTAAAACCTAAAGATTTTAGGAGTCCTAAAAATCTGTTCTTTCCCCTGTATATTTTATCTTAATCAGGGAAGAAACATCCATGCATTCATGAAAGGTAGAAAACTTAGATCCATCTTCCTTGTGAAAATCTCTCATATTGTTTCTATCCAGTCATCAAATCCTATTGTTCTGCTTTAAAAATTCCTTTTATATCTAAGTTTTCCACATTGATGCTGGCAAACCTAAATCTGGTTTTGCTGTTTCCCCACTGAAAACCTCTTTGTGGCTTTCAGTGCAAAACCTAATTGGTCATCATTGCACACATTTGTTTCTCATCTCCAAGGAGCCCATTCTTAATTTCTGCCTTTTGAGTAGTACTCTGGATTTTCCAATCATGAGATTTGGGAGGTAAGGACCTTAATGCTTGGCTCTGAAAATGAGCTTTGATTGGCTTAAGCATATGTGCCTGTCCACAAATCCCTGCTACATTGATTGGCTAGGGATGAGCACACATGCCAAGTTAAGACATGGCCAAAAAGCCTCAATTCTATATCCCTAGTTGTGTTGTCAGAGAAGCAGATTTTTCTTATTCTCCACTAGGCATAACCAGTAAGCATGCAACCACAAAGCAAAGTTTAGAAAAGAAGAAGGGAAATGTCATCTCGTTGTTTTGAACTCCAGAAGCAGTTTCATTGCAATCTACATTTACCGTGGACTATTTTCTGAGATGAATCACTGAGTTTCACACTCCCTTTCTCCCTTTCTCATCCCCTCCCTCCCTTCCATCCTTTCTTCTTTACTTCTTATTCTTCTTTTTCTTTTCTTTATTAGGTGTTTTGGAACAAAATATCCTAAATAATTAATGTTTTCTCATGGTTTAACCCAGAGATTTTTCCATATTTTAGTGACATCTCTTTATTACTTTCTATCAATTAGTCTACAGTAAACAAATAATATCATAAATGAAAATTTAATTACATTTGTACAGCCAGAATAAGTGCTATGCAGGAAACGTACAGGATTCCACTAACATCTATAACAGGGGAAATCTTGCCCTGTTTGGGTGTCAGTGATAACATCTCTAAGGAAAAGTTGCTTCAGTCCAGACCTGATGGCCTAAGGACACTTCCACTCCTGTTGGTTTTGCTCAAGGCAGGTGTTGCCTTGAATCACCCAGGCCTACAACTCAAGAGATCTGTTAGTGCAGATACTGAGATAGCTGCAGTTAGGCACAGACCACAGCAGGTAACATTCTTGGAAAAGACATGATATTCAGACATTGGAACCACTATGCTAAGTAGCACATTTTTCTTCTCTATCACTCTTTTGAAGCACTTCAAGAAAAATGTCTTTCCTCTTTCTTTTTAGATTTCAGCTGCCATTGGGATTGCTAGAGCAAACATAACCAATCTGCAGTTCCAAGTTGAAGGCAGCGTGTTGGTTCTCTCCCTTTTCTAGTAGCTGCTTCTTGCCATTAAAGTTTGTCTTTTGTCAAGAATTCTTCCCAGCACATAAAGCTGATGGGATAGCTCAGATCTCAACAGAACATGTCCTTAGAGCACATGACTGGGTGGTCTGCTTCTATCTTAAAGGACACAACTTCTAGCGACTTCCAGAAAATAGGAGTGCCCTTCTCTAAACTCTGGCAGAGAGTGAGAACACAACATCACAGGCTAACAAAAAATTGGGGGTTTAAAATAGAAATCTCAGCAAACTGCACCACTTTTAGCAAGTAGCAGTCAGTATCATGTAGCACTGAATACAAATATGACTTCAGTCAGCAAGAGCTTGTGAATGTGTCAGATGTAGAGGGCTTCTGTGTAAATTACATCCTAAATTTAAATGTTCTGGAATCAAAGATTGGACTGTTCTGGGGGATTTGCCTCAGAGTTAGCCAAATCTGCATGGATGGCTTCCATTCTGCCAAACAGGGTAAAGAGCTTTCGTATCCGAATCCATCTGGGTGGTGGCTTTTTATTTCAGAATCATTTTGGCTTTCAAAGTATTTTTGTAATTTCTTTCCAGCCGTTGAATGAAATAACTGTAAAAAGCATGAAGATGCATTAGCTACTCTGATTCCTATCAGTGTTGGAGAAATCAATGCTAAACTTTCTGAATTTTAGAAGGTTTTTCTTCCTATTTGGATTCTATGGAAATTTTGACCTAGTTGGCCTCAATATTTAAATACATTCTTTGTAGATATGCACAGTTTGTTTAGTGACATTTAAGGTAACCTATAGGAATTGTTTATATGGTGACATACATGCAAGAATTGATCATGGATATAGTCTCTTTTTAGAACCACCAAGGAATGAGAAGGACTGTCTTACTGCAAGCATCTGTCCATAGAATCAATGTGTTAATGTGCGAGAAAATGCTTGAGCAAACGTAATCTTGAGCGCTTAACAATAGTGCATTAGACACACAGGAAAGGCTTTTTGCTCATATTTCTCTTCCTAGTTGGAATATGACTTATTGGGATAAGTACAGAGTACTTTTTCCTCATTTTAGCTCTTTGAGTAGATGTTGTGAAGCCACTTTGCTCTCAAGGAGGTTAGAAAAACAAGATGGTTCAAATAGTTTTCACAATCTGTGGAAAGGTTTTTGTCCTACAGGGATCTCTGGAAATTCTTACTCAGGTATGTGGGAGGAGTTCTCTTCTCTCATCTTTCAAAGTGAAAACAGTTTTAAATCTTCTAGTGGGTTAATATGGTCTAACTTGTGGTCCCCAACTTCCTCGCTGGTACTGGGAGCCGGGTCACACAGTAGGAGGTGTGTGGCGGGTGAGCAAAGGCAGCTTCCTCGGATTTCCAGGCACTCCCATAGCTCGCCGGCAGGGGGCGCCCGCCTGAGCTCCGCCTCCTGTCAGGACAGCCGAGGTAGGGGGTTGGGGGTGGGGTGGGCATTAGAGTCTCAGAGCAGGAACCTGACTGTAAACTGCGCATGGCAGGAACTAGGTTGCACGCTCCTTATGAGAATCTAATACCTGATGATCTGAGGCGGATCTGAGGCGATGATGCTGGCGCTGGGACCCTCTAGTTGCAGGAAACAAGCTCAGGGCTCCCACTAAGTCTGCTTTATGGTGAATTGTATAGTTATTTCATTACATATTACAGTGTAATAATAATACAAATAAAATGCACAATAAATGTTCTGCACTTGAATCACCATGAAACCACCCTGTCCCCAATTTTTCTGTGGAAAAATTTGTCTTCCATAAAACTCGTGTCTGGTGCCAAAAAGGTTGGGGACTACTGACCTACGCCATTCAACCGTATCTGCTTTGACAGGAACAATAGGGAGCTAACAAGTTTTATATAAAGCAGTGAGGCACCATGTAAAACTGGAGACTACCCATGATTCTACAAAATGCATCTTATTGTGAAATTCTCAGTCATTCTTTCATGGGAAGAAAGTCATGTTTTAATGTACAGCTAAACTCTGTAATGAGGGAAAATTGGAGACTACTATTAGAGTCAGGATTGTTGAATGAAGTCATCAGACCCTAGTGGCTGCCTATTTACTGATAGAATCAGGGCAATTAATATATGCTCATTATGATAGAATTTCAACACACCTTGCAAGAATAAGTCGGTACACGAACAGATGAATGAAAGCATGAATAGCAAAAAATGTAAATCTAATTAGTGAAAAGTTAATTATAGAGGATTTGAGTATAATTGTTTTGTTATAGACCCATAAAAAGTAATAGAATTTTATATCAGCCAAAGGCTTTTTATATCTACCCTAATAAATAAATTAGAAAAATTTCTATTTAGTATACATTTCTCACTTAAAATTTGATGTTTAAAATGATAGTATTGAAATAGAGAAAAAAAAAAGGGCTGTGCCTATGGCTCAGTGAGTAGGGTGCCAGCCCCATATACTGAGGGTGGCGGGTTCAAACCTGGCCTGGCCAAACTGCAACAAAAAAATAGCCAGGCATTGTGGCTGAAGCAAGAAAATTGCCTAAACCCAAGAGTTGGAGGTTGCTGTGAGCTATGACGTCACAGCACTCTACTGAGGGTGACAAAGTAAGACTCTGTCTCTACAAAAAAAAAAAAAATGAAATAGTGAAAAAGAGTTTTCTCTTCACAGTCTAAAGCAGTGGTTCTCAAGCTGTGGGTTGTGACACCTTTGGGGGTCAAACAGCCCTTTTACAGGGGTCACCTAAACCATCCTATATATCAGATATTTACATTATGATTCATAACAGCAGCAAAATTACAGTTATGAAGTAGCAACGAAAATAATTTTATGGTTGGGGGTCACCACAACTTGAGGAACTGTATTAATGGGTCATGGCATTAGGAAGGTTGAGAACCCCTGGTCTAAAGTGTTGCCCACAATTAATGTAGGTCATGAACATATTTATCCTTATCAGTGGTGTTATACAAAGCTTTGCCTTGTTGGAATGGTCACAAATCACATCAATGATGTTTATGTTTTTGGAAACTATATCTTGTTTGAAAGGATTGTGACATAGGTAGAACAGGAATGATTATTCTTTCCAATTTAGAAAAGTCACAGAAATGCAAAGATATTCCCAAGGGTCTCTGATTTATCCTTCTTTGACCCAAACCTAAAGGTTACAACCTCTGAGTTCAAGGATAGTGAATACTTGTTATTTCTAACATAGTACAACTGCCTCTATTTTTTTTTTTCTGATAATGGTGCTTTCTTCTTCAGGAAACTACTCCTCCAATACTTCTACATGGTTTCATAATAGATCCTAAGTCCTTTCTATCCCTTCAAACCAGCAGGTCGACCATTTGCAGCATTTTGCCTATCCGGTAACAGGTCCAAGGTGGGTAAGCGTCAGACACCTTCCCCAGAATGTTCTGATACTGGATATTGGTTGGGGTGAGGCTTTTCCACTGTAATGGAAAAGGTGGGAGATAGAGTGCTTGGTCTGTTCACAGACATGCCCCCAGCCCCAGGGAAATGCAATGTGGAAGAGGGAAGGATACAACATTTTAACATATCAGAATTCTTGGTTTTAATTTCTACCTTCATTCCTAACTTGGGATATTGTTCTATTCTTCCTTTAATTCTGTGACCACTTTGTTTTCATCAGATAAACTTATTGTCTTTCCTGGTGGGACTGTAATTAAGCTTGGGTTTTGGTGTCAAACTGTCTCAATTCCTATCTTAAGCTATTACTTATGAGCTCAGTGGGTGTGGACCAGGGCCTTGAGTTTTCTGAGCCATATTTCCTCATGTGTTATAAAGGAAAGGACCTGCCTCATGTGTGAGAAATACTTAGCTAAATTCCTGGAACACAGTAGATTCTCAGTAAATGTTATTTGGTGTAGCTCTTACCACTATAGTTTGAACTAGCTTCAGGTGCATTTTGTCAGTGCCTTCCTAAAGAGTCTTGTTTAATAATTTACTTTAGTCAAATATTTACTGTATCTGTTTCTTCCCTAATGAAGGGTAGAATCACAGAATCTCATTTAATGGAATATTCTTGTACTTTATACTTAATGTGGTGGAAATCAATGGGCAATGTTTTCAAAGTGGGGATTTCACCCAAGGGCAATGAATGGCTATTCTAATGATCTTAAATCAAATCTTGGCATTTAAAAAAAGATAAAATATACATTTAATTACCAACCTGTGATTTAATTGGGACATTACAATTTAAGGAAATGTAAGCAAGAGGCAGATTTATCTAATAGGCACAAGAGGTGCTTAGCTCCTAGCTCTTCCCTTTTGTAAAGTTTTTAGATGAGATACTACAACGGAATTGTATCACACTCAATAGATGCTCTCTCCACCGTGGACAAACTGTAAAGTTGTCAAAGCAGACATTGTGTTTATGTGAGTTTTCCCTTTAGGTCCACAGACACACGACATTCATATCACCAAGAGAGGAAAGAACGGAAGCGATGAGAACATAAAACATTGAGCAGAACTGCAAATAGAAGTTTCACATTCTCCGTGACACACATTGTGCAACATTTCTAAGGTATTGGGAATATTTCTGGTATATTTAACTGGAAAAAAATATTTTTTAAAGTCTCCAATTCTTTTTTTTTTCTTTATCAGTGACAATACATGTCTGGGTTGACAGAACTGTGCACACCTGTAGCTTTAATTGCATGTCTAATATGTCTCCATCAGTCTGCTTACACCATTCCCATTTTCATGCTGACCTGAAGTATCTTTAAAAATATTAAAACATGACATTTTAAGTCCTATTCTAGTTCCTAAAGTTAGTGATTTTATATATTGAAATTTATCAAGGCAAAACAGTTTTCTACTTTACATCAATATCATCGTCTTACATCTTTCTCTAATTATAAATTTAGAACACAAAGAGAGAGCAAGGGACCAAGTTTGACAAGGAAGAATAATGCTGAAGTTTAGCTAAGCTTTTAAACCAATATTATAATTTTTTTACTAAGGATTAACATACCCTGACATATAGAAAGCCAGAAAAACAAGTTAGCAGTACAGAAATGACAGGGCTAAATTAATTCAACATTTTAATAATGTACTATTGGTTTTGCTTAACAAAATGAGAAGGCATAAGACTGTGTGTGTGCATGTGTATGTGTTAGTATATCTATGAAATCCTGTGTGTTAGCAAAGGAAGAAGATAACATAACTTGTTTTCAAATAGTTTATTTTTTTTTCCTTTAAGAAAATATTCAATTCATAAAATCTCATTTAATGAAATATTCTTGCACTGCTCTTAATGTTGTGGAAATAATCTTCCAATATTTCCCAAATGGGAATTTCATCCAAAAGCAATTAATGCTTTTTCTTCTGGATCTACTAACTTTAACTATTAGAAGGCTGTAATCTACTTAGAAAAGTTGATTTACTAAATTATATATGCAATAGGCAATCATTTGCCTGTAGACATATCTGAAATTGTAAAACTTGATGATATTTAAAATAAAATGAAAGACTGTAAAATGAAAGACTGAGTTCTGAGTTCTAGGAATAAAAAACAAAGTATTCTACTCTTTCATTAGTGCAAACTATATTGTTTTATGGATGCCAGTGAAGGATTTGAAGTCTTACCCCCAAATAGTGGTGTGACACGATAGAAACGACTTACTCTCTTATTCTCTGTGGTTCTTCATTCCCTTATCTATAATATGGAGTAATAATACCACTCACTTCATAGAGGTATTTAATATAAAGATTAAGTATAGTATTGCCTGTGATTTGCCCACATTTTGCACAGACTAAGTGTTCAATACAAGAACTGCAGGTTCTGGCAAAGCTTGAATTATATCATTTTGGGAAAGAGAATTTCTCTTGTCTGACCTTAACATGACCTTTTTCTGAAGTGATTCTCCCTCTGGGAACCTCAAGCTCTGGCCCAAGGAGACAGAATCTGCAACATTTATTTAGAATGTTTAGGGTAACAGATTTCTCCCCTCTCCATCCTTTTTCCCTGTGTTGCTCCCCGAGGACTGTTACTTCATGGTCTTCTTTCTGTTTGTTCTTACTTCCATCTGGCTACTAGTGCCAGGGTTAGTTGGAGCTGCTTCCTGTACTGAGCATCCAGTAATAAGCAGTGTGATTCCAGATGTACTTAATGTGGTAAAGACTTTAAAAGGTCCTGGTGGCTCACAACTCACCCTGCATGGGTTTTTAACATGTGGTTCCCATATTACCATTTCAGAAGCTCTGTATCAGCCATCCTCATCAGACTCTAGTCTTCTTCATTGTATTTCTACTCATGGGCTCTAAGTAGGGTGTCTGTTTGCGTTTCTGCTTGTAGGCGTTTGCAAAAGGCTGAAGGTCAATGACTGTACCCAAACTTTCCAGGATAGAGTCCTAGAATCTTCTAGAATTTAAAACTTGGTTTATAGCAGAAACAGTGTTAGAAGCAGTTAGTTCCCAGATTAGTTTAGAGGCCTTTGAAGGTTTTAGCACTAGACTGCATTCTGGGCTCTAAGAAGCCTTTTGACCATTTTGTGCAAGAGGAAAGGAGACAGGGAAGGGAGGCCACTTCTCTTTTTGTGATCCTGTCAGTCATGGCCAACATTTTAATTATCAGGTTAAATGTTTCTTGACCCCATCCCACACCTGACTCTGTATTTCTCTTCTTCTGCGGTCCTTATTTCCTGAAACCTTATAACTTCTTTCATTTAACAAGTACCCCTTCATTCTGTAGTATTCTAAATTTTACTTTTATTCCTTCTTCATTACTTCTAGTAAAATTATCATTATTTCAGTTAACTAGTTATTAGAGAGATTATAGAAGAGTGATACAATAAAACAAATTCCAGCTACTACCATTAAGAATACTTCCCATGTGGCAGGCATTGCTTTAAGCAATTCCTATTGCGCAAATCACTTAAAACTCTGCAGATAGCCTATGAGGTAAGTCCTACTTCCATTGTCATATTACAGGTGAAGACATGAGCATAGAGTAATATAAAATTCATGTCCATTGCATGGTTTAAAGAGAGTGAGATTTGGAACCTGGGTTGTTTGACTTGAGAGTGAAAAGCCTTAAAACTTCATGTTATCTACCTGCTCTGAATCAGAGTGGGGGTAACTTTCTTGAAGAAGCCATCATCATATTATACACGTCAAGCAATTTGAGAAATCATTTGGGGGCAAGCAGTCTAATATGTGATCGGTCCATCCTGGACCTAAACCTTGGGGTTGACTAGCTTTTGGTTTTCCTATTTTTACATTCTCCCCCTTTCAACTCCAAACTCAAAGAAATGTTCTTTATAAAGCTTCAGTGATGAGCTTGAAGGAATTCTGAAGGAGACTAAAACCTTTTTAAGTTCTTTGCAAAGTGAATGTTTATAAGTCAGAAACTAGCCTGTTTGTACCTTGAACCAACTTTGATGTTCTAAATCTCAAGTATACCATTTGTTATGTCATTAAATCTACTTTAACTCTTAAAGATTGTTTAGGCATCATAGAAGGTATGTTTAATAATGGAACAGCCTAATTTACTTGGGTGAAAATGAACTCTGGACAAGGCTTTTTGTAGCCAAACTATATACCCACTGCAGAACAGGAAGGAGAATTGAGAACTGCTGCAAAAGTAAATCTTCCAAGCTCCTTTCTAAATTTCTAACACTTATATTAAAAGTAAAGTATACTTGGTTTATGATTTTTAATTCCCTTTGAATGAATAAAGGGGAAATTACCTATAAGAAACCCAGACCTTTTTAGAAAACCTCTTGTACATCTCTGAGTTTTGTTAATTTTCTTTTAAAAACCATTGCTCCTTAGGTAGCTCCATGAATCCTGATTGCAGAGAATTAACACTGAACTGTGACAATGTAGACACTTTGTCAATCACAAATTCCAATGTTCACAATATAACAACATATTAATTTGGGATCAAAGTGAGTGACTTGAGTAAGTGCATCAAAATAATACAATCAAGGTCTCTGTCTCCATGTGTCAACTGGTACCTACTATTGAAAGAGTAATGCCCTTTTTTTCAGAGATGAGGTCTCACTCTGGGAGCCTGTGAATTTTTATAGCCAAAATGTTTTGGATATGCTTGTGTAGTTCTCTACTGAATGCTTACCTCATTCTATCATACTGCTTGATTCTTATTAATTATAAAATGTACATTATTGAACATAGCTAATTCCTTGGGTTTTCATCAAACTCAAAATTGTATGTATACATATGCAGTATGTCCAGGGGGGAATTGGTTCCAGGTCCCCCTAGGATATTAAAATTCAAGGATGCTCACGTCTCTTATGAAAAATAGTGTAATACTTCCATACAATCTATGCACATTCTTCCCTATACCTTAAATCATCTTCAGATTACTTATATCTAATACAATGTAAATACCATGTAAACAGTTGTTATTCTGTATTGTTTAGGGAAAAATCACAAGAAATAAAATCTGTACATGTTCAGTAAAGGCTCAACCATCCAATTGTTTGTGAATATTTTTGATTTATGGTTGAATACATGGATACAGAAACTACAGATATGAAGGGCCCATTGTATGTATATAAAATTAAAATCAAAGCTGTAAAAAAGTGAAAAGCATACTCAACTACAAAGTTAGGCGTATTTCCAGTTCTTAAATCATAAAAATACATTCAAGGCAGATCATAATCCTAGATTAGCTAGATCATAAAATAATGCAAATTGCTGACTTACTTTATGTTACATGCATGTACATTAGATAATAATTCTGGTTATAGACTTTGACAGAGAAGTTGGTGATTTAAAAAACTACCATAAACCCAATACTTCAAATTGAGGTTTTGAAATAAAAAAGGAATATGAAAGTGTCTAGAAACTAGCTTGTTGGTGTGTAATGTACCAGACTTGTTAAATTCCAACATTACCAAAATACACATACAAGATTATACTTATTATATGTCACTAATTGGGTTTAATCCAAATAAAAAACCATCAGATACATATATTATTATGCTTATTTAAATGATACTATGAAACAATGGTTTCATTAATTGTTTGACAGTCAACAAGTAAAAGCACCTATTAATTATAGGTCAGGATAAATGCTAAGAAAGAACTTAAGTTTGATACAATTGAGAATAACAAATGAAACATGGGTACTTGGGTGGTTGGGAGATTTTAGTTAGGAGAACTATATTTAAATTGTAACCTACCCTCAAGAAGCATAGAGTCTGATGTGAAATGCAGACCTCTGATACCATTTGGCATGTATTACCACAAACCTGTGAGTGTGGTGATGGGAAAACAGAGAGGAAGGAGCAACTATCTCTGCTCTGGGAAATCTCTTTGACCTCATAAATGGAAAGGAACAGCAAGGATAAGCAGGAGTTCATTAGATGTAAATTGTGTGTTTTCTATACTTCTCTAATGCCAGAGGGTTCACAGAACAGATATATAACAGGCCTCTTAGTGGCTATGGTGTTATGTCACTCAGTTAACATCATGCACATGAATTGCTCTTTTGGAAATTCCCTTACTGAAGAGATTCTATATCTGATAATTAACTGGTCAGCTGGGGAGCTACCAAAACCCCATACCCCTTGCCTCCATCTGGAGGTTTTTCCAGTTTCAGAGGTAGCTGTATAATCTATGGTCACCTGTGAGACCTCATTGCAATTCAGCTTCTCCCTCTGTCCTCCTGTCCAATCCTGTTATTTTTCCTTCAAATATTTCTTTATTTCTTTTTTTTTTATTAAATGACAGCTGTGTACATTAATGCAGTCATGGAGTACAGTGTGGTATTTTCATATACAATTTGAAATATTTTCATCAAACTGGTTAACATAGCCTTTATGTCATGTTATTGTGTTAAGACATTTATATTTTATTTTCAGAAAGATTCATTTGTACCCTTGTAATATAAACCACAGAGGTGATCTCTCCAATCACCCTCCCTCCACCCATCCACCCCCTCTCCATATTCTTAGGCTATAATTAGGTTATAGCTTTCCTATGAAAGCTATAAATTAGTTTCATAAAAGGGCTGTGTACATTGGATGCTTTTTCTTCCGTTCTTGTGATACTTTCCTAAGAAGAACATTTTCCGGCTCCATCCATGTAAACATGAAGGAGGTAAAGTCTCCATCTTTCTTATGGCTGTACTGTTTTCTTCACTGCCCACAGTTGTTGATCTTCAGTAAAGTCATGCATGGAAATTATCCATCATGGAGTTAGTCTCCAGGGAACCTGAATTCCGACCAATCGTCAATGAACACTTATTGATTGATTGCCTAACTGAGATTTATTTAGAATAAAGACAACAACAAATCGTACATTGGTGATTATTGCTGATTGCTGCAAATACTAAAGGTAGCATTGTTATGATTGGGATCCATATGTCCCAGTAACACTCTTTCATGCAATGCACTCTGCTGTACGTTTACCTGCTGTTTTGATTAAAGGTAGTTTCCTGCTGGTAATTATTCATGTATGTATTGATGTTTAAGAATAATTAAAGCTAATGACTCCCAGTCCATTCAGCCCCACTCCACACTCTTGAAGAGTTTCAGAGGCTGAAGAAGACAGACTCTTCTCTGATGGATCATTTGTTTTTTTTCATTATGACACATTTCCATAATGCTGCTGAGGCATTAGCAGAATTTACATGGATGGGGCCATGTGGTTCTCCTTGAATTCCCAATTATCAAAATCCAAAAAGAGAGAACTCTGTTAATGGGGTTAGATGTGGTCAGAGATTAACCTTAGTAAATTGTCACCTTTTTTTTTAAGTCAATATTTTTCTAGGGACGAGCTTCTTTGTCATGACTTTGGGATGTCAAGTATCTTGAGTATATGAAAGGGGATCTCCATTTTTTACATTATTAATATCCCACTGCAATTTCTGGTTTTAGAAGTTTTACACTGCCTAGAAATGTTGCCACTGATATTTTTGGTTGTATAATTAAAGATGCCTCCTCAAAGCATTGTTATTTGACTTTCCTTTCTGGAAATTTTGAGAGATGATGCCTGGCCTCCCTTAGGTGTGTCTATCAAACCCTGTTGATTGTTATTCAGTATGAGACTAAGATGACTGATAAAATAAATGAGTAGAATAAACAGCAGAATTAGTTTTTAATTTCCTTTCTCCCTTGATTGCTCACAGTGTGTGTTTGCAAAGGCATGAAATTATGGCACCTCTTTTGTATCAGAAATACCAGGAGCTTATTTAGTCTGCAGTGCTAAAAATGATGATTTTCAACACCCATTACAATGAAGGTAAAATGAAAGAGAATCCTTTTAAGGAAGAAAATGAAAATAAAATGCTTTGGTTTTATTTTTCACAAGCTCTTCTTTTTATGGCCCTCTTATGTATTTTTTTCCCTGATGAAAAATTTCTAATGATAGATTAGACATGAGTTCTACAAAACCTCAACAGTGTCTTCTTCCTCCTTCTCTTCCACTCTTCCTTTTCAGGTTGCATTCTAGGACCAGAAATTCATCTGGGTTAATAATAAAGGGGATTTTTGAAATGCCACTGGCAGGAAAGACATACAATTGCTTTTCCTTTCTCTTGGTCCTTACTCAGATCAGCTTATCTGTATGTGTTAATGCTGAGACAAGTAAGAGCTAGAAATTTTTTCTGGTTCCTTGTCTTTTCTAACTATTGGACTAAGAGGCCATTGAAACTATAAAGGTTGGTGTTAGTAAACTGTGGGCAAGTCATTATAAATAGGTTCATTATTTATTTATCTTGAACTAGGGGCCAGGATTTGGGGTGAGCAAAAAGAATAAGATTGTGAACAACATAGCATGACTCTTCTCTTACAGAAATGTTAGTGTAGGGAGCATAGGTAACGAAGTCTAGATTAGCTAAGATGATTCTGGAGGGATAGGCAGAGGCCTGACTCTATTATAGTTTCAAGGTATGTTAAGAAACTTTGT
Source organism: Otolemur garnettii (assembly GCF_000181295.1). Lineage (NCBI taxonomy): Eukaryota > Metazoa > Chordata > Mammalia > Primates > Galagidae > Otolemur > Otolemur garnettii. Next base: position 11,479,911 of record NW_003852396.1, read on the forward strand.
CTTTATTCTAATAGGTTTGGGTAACCTTTATAAGATTTTAAGCATAAGAATGACCATCAAATTTGTATTTGACATAAATGTGCAGCTTGGGTTAGATCTGAACTATGAGGAAGTAAATGACCTGTAAAGAGTTACAGTGAGAGATGATGATAGTATAGACTGGAGGCTGGCAGAAATGATTGTGATGTTATTAAAGATGGAAAAAAATGGGTAAGTCAAAAATATTTGGGGTAACATCAGTGAGCCTTGGTGAAGGAGAAAGGTAATTAAAAAAATAACTTCTAGATTCTCAACTTGGACAATGGGATTAATAGATGATTCTGACTTTGGGTAAGATATAAAATAATAAATTAGAATTCAATATGGAGGGAAATATTAATTCAGTTCTCAGCATGTTGAACTTGAGATGACATTAAAGCATTCAAGTAAATATGTCAAGGAGGCAAGTTGGAATATAAATTTTGGGTTCACAAGAAAGCACTACAAATGTATATCAGACAACTGATATAGTAATTAAATATAGTAATTAAATTGATGACTTAAGCATAGGTGAAACCATCTTGAAAAACAATATTGTGTAGTATTCAGAAGGAAGAGAATGTAGGAAAGGAATCAGGGACCAAAGCTGGAGGATCACCAACATTTCAGGATGCATGCTATTTTGGGGGAATTTCTGATCAAGCAAGGTGGGAATTTACAAAAGAAATCTGTTATATTTAGCAACATTGAGTCATTAGTGGATTTAGTAAACACCATTTTAGTGGAGTATATTGGAGAACAGGACTCAGGTGGACTGGGGAGTAACTGACAAGTGAGTGAAAAGAGCTGTTATAGCAAAATCTGTGAATGTTTGAGAATAGTGAAGAGAAAAAGAGACATGGCAATAGCTGGGGAATGTAATGGAGTCAAAGGAAGGTTTTTTTTTTTTTTTTTTAATATGAAAGAAATTAGAGCGCCCTTAAATGTTGATAGGATGAATGCAAAAGAGAAGGGGATGTTGAAATACAGAAACAAACAAACAAAAAACACAAGAGAAGTGACTAAACTTGGTAGAAGAATGACACTTCTTTGTATAATAGGAAGGAATGAGGAGGAGACAAATGGTGCAGACCCTTCAACTGTGTACATTGGGAAGGTGGATACGTAGGAATATGAGGTATTTTCCATTTAATCACATCTCTCTTCCCCTCTGTGTCCTTCCTTCTCTCCTCCTGTAGCCTCTGTGTGTGTGTGTGTGTGTGAGAGAGAGAGAGAGAGAGAACAGGTGTAGGAGGTATAGGGTGGCAGAAAGGGAGAAAGTGGGAATATGTGCATGTGTGAATTAAAGGTAAAGTTATCAGTAAAGTAGGGGAAGAAGTGAGATATGAGATATTTAGGGGTTGAGGAGAATTGAGATAGTCTGAATTAGTTCTTGTGGAAAGTGGGTAAAGAATTAGCTACAGAAACCCAAAAGGGTTTAGAAAAGCTACTGAGGTTACTGATCATAAGTTTAAAGCAATTTCAACCTATATTATTAGCTTTCCCAAGCAATGTTTGACTTTCTAGGTATAAGAAGAGGAAAAATGAGTTTAAATAGGAATGAGACATTTCTAGATGGTTTGAGGGGGATTACAAAGTTAAGTTTCATGAGAGAATTTTGAATTAAAGACTATGGGTTCTAAGTTTGGAATAAAAGTAATCAAAGAGAGTAAACGTTTGTAGATGAAGGTATAATTAAATGAAGGTGCTTACGTGATCCACATGACTTTGAACAGGCAGGCTAGGAAGATAAAAGACCATGGTCAGAAGGCAGGAGGATTGAATTAGTGGCTTGAAGGGTAGAGAGATTTCATTAAGAGAATGCATAATTACGATGTGTGAATGGGTGGCCGAGGTTAGTGGAGAAGGCTTTTGGGTATTATAAGGTCAACAAACTGAGAGGTGCAAGTGGATATTGCAATCACCCAAGATAATTGCAGGAATTGTTTAATGTAGACTGTGAGGAAGCTGGAAAGAACTTCATGAATAGGGAATGGCATGAAGGTAATTAATTTGCAATAATAACAGATCAATAATTATAATGAACATAATAATAATAATTAAGAGCTACTTATTACTTTTTTCTGCCAGGAATTAAGGTAATTGCTTTGTATGCATTATCTCAATTAACATTTATGATAAGCTAAAGGTGTGTTATTATGTAGTATCTCCACTTCAGAGCTGAGATAACTAAAATCACAGGATTTTTAGATTCAGAGAAGTATCTCTTTGTCGAGAGAACTCACAATCTTTTACCATTATTTTACAGAGATTCACTAACCTATTGCAAGAATTAATTGTGATATGCAAATGTGAAAAATATAAGCGCACTTGATTGCTAAACTCTAGAATGAATACAAATATAAAAATGTAAGGCATTGTTAATACATTGATTATTTCGTTGCTCCTCCAAGCTAATTTCTTCTCTTCTGCATGCTCCAGTAATTAAACTCATGCTAAGGTGAATCAAATCACAGTCCATTAGTCTACAGCCAGAACATGGGCTTTGGTCAAAAGAAGCAGGGCCACCTGGATTCATAATGAGAGTCAGCGAGTGCATCTCTTATGTTCATCCCAATAGTAGGCTCACAGGGGCCTAATTCATTTTCTTGTCATTTTCTTGTGGTGCTGTGAAGCTAATGAAGATTAACAGACCCTGAGTTTCAGAGAATATTTTCTCTCTCCAAGTCACATAGCCTAAAAGGCAAGTGTAACTCCCACAAAAAACTGAGAAAACAATCAAATGCACACTATGTTCATTACCTGTAGGTCCAATCGTAATGTAGAGATGGCAGATCAAGGTGAGTAGAAGTCGAGAAAGTCTTCATGTGTGAAATGGATCTTACATTTGACCTTGAGTGGTGAGGAGGATTTAGATAAACCCCAGGAAGCACAAAGGACTTTCAAAGCAATCAGTGACATGGTGCTGTGTCCCACATCACAGGATGCACTCAGCGCATTCTTACTGATTTTGACCTGGAGAGTAAACACACAATAGTCATTTTCTGGGTCTAGACTCTCTGAAATTATAGGTTGTATATATGTTATATATTTTTTCTTCTGACTATTGTGTATGAGAGTACATATGCTTTATATAATTTTCCTGAGCTTCTAAGATATTGCCCAAGGCATTTCTGAAAGAAATATGTAGTGGACGTACACACCCCCAGTCACTTGATTAGGGTGCATTTTCCCCAATTGGCTCTCTGTAGAAGGAAAGATGTGTTCACTGTGACATTGTGATGTTCTTTATTGAAATGTCTCTTTGGTGCACATAGAGCATGGCCATTGGTAGTTTATGTTTGTGGCCTCATGGTGACAGTTTTGTAATTCCACTATGTAACTTGTATTTCAGGGGTTTATGTCCTTCAGTGGGGGTCTATCCTGACACATCATGAGATGGGGGTTTCATTTAAGAGCATTAAATTTTAGAACACTCTGGAAGAAATCCACCTCGTGTTCTCACTTTCTTACGCACATGCACACACATCCCCCCTAAACAAATACAATAAAAAGACATGAATCCACTGATGATGCCACAGCTAATATGTACATATACCATAGTTTAAACAAAGAACATAGATTAAAATGAAATTTGCCAGGCCTTTACTTCTGAACAGATTTAACATGATGGACCCAAAAATGAATGTAACATTTTAAGGATTCAAACTTAAACATTCAGTGTCTTCATTCTCTGAGCTATTATTTCTCTGGAATTTGAAGCATGAAACCTAAAAAAGTATTTCTTTCCTCTTGGAAGCAGGCACATAACTCCCATTAATTCCAGAAGGAGGAATTATACATGAGAATGTGGGCAGACAACAGACAAATAAGTATGCATGTTCAGTTGCTAGATTAACTCAATAGCCTATGATAGATCTTTGAGAGCCTTTATAGTCTATGAGATCAATAATCCATTATAGCTCATACTGGTGACTAAATGAGTTTGGGGATTGGTAATGGCATCTGAAATCTTTACCTGTAAGCCATGGCTTGTAATAAATCCTAAGTTCCTCTCAAGCATCACCACCTGGTTGCAATAAGGGAGTCTCAGATTTAACACCTTAAGGAGGGCATAGCAAATCATAGGCACTCAATACATATTTACTGAGGGAAGAGATGAACAGAGAGAAGAAATTTCTTTCCTTTATTTTCAAATCTGTTCTGATCTCTCCTCTCCATGTGGGTTATGGCCACTGCTCTTCCACTCTTACATCAATCTCAGTGTTTTTTCTTCCAAATTAGGATATGCTTTAATTGTCATTGAGCATGTATTGTAGTTGTCATTAGACTTACTAATCAAAGACTCCTTTTTGAGGAGAGTGGAGGGAGGAGTTGAATCCATTAGGCCCTGTGGAAGCTGACACTGAAAGTGATGCCTTAGCCTTTGAATTGTAATCTTCCAGGGGAGGGGAGAGACAAGGCCAATGTCTCCAGTGTCTGTATGAGCTTTGGGAAAGACATATGTGACTAGAAACAAGGCGTAATAAAGTTAGCATGTTTAGAACATCTATATGTAGCTCAGTATGACAACTTTTGTTGACACTTTTTCCTTTAGTCCTTACAAGAATACTAAAAAGAAAGTATGTCATCTCCATTTATAAAGATACGAAAACTTTGAAGAAGTTTAAAAACTTTCTCCAGGCTACCAATCATGTATATCTTTAAGCTAGAATTCTAATCCAGAATAGTCTGAGTCGATTTTTGTTTTTGCTTTTGTTCTGTACTTTTTTTTCTCTCATTATTTTTGTTTTTTGACCTTGCAACAGTGGTTACTCTGATGGCCAGACTGTCTGAACTTTAATCAAACTTTCATAGGATTTATGATGTCAAGAAGGAGCTATGCCAAGCCTCGATGACAGTGGCTAACAAGCTAGAAATGTCACATTTATTAACTTACATTTACGTGCTTTAACACACACGACACCATTTGATCATTATAACAAACCTGTGAACAGTAGGGCAAGCATTTATTTCCATCCTCCTCCTCAGAGTACAGATGACAAAACTGAGGTTTATTTTCTCATCTGAAATGGCAAAGCAAATAGGTGATCTTCTGATGCCGGTGCTCATTTTGTTACAAAAGATCATCCCTCAGGTGGTTGCAGGCAATATTGTATCTCTGAACACCCACTTTTGCACTTTTTGGAATCTCCATCCTTTTACTTTCTTCTATTATATAGAGTTTTAAATAATTTTCAATTGTTTTATTCCTAGGAGCAGTGGGGAGGAGGGAACATAGGAACAGAGACAGGAGACTTAAAATGGCTATAGGTCATGCAACAATAACCTGTAATGAATTTAAAGAAATATGACCCTTCTGGTCCTTGTATTATCTGACTTAAATTAGGAAAATAGTATCTGTTTAACCAATAAGGGCGAATCAAAGATAAAATGAGGTAAATCATGCATATGCCTTCAGTTATAAGAATCACTATGTTAATGCAAAATATTGCCACTAGTTTTAAAAGGCAAGAACAAAGTATATGTGAAATGATGTTTTGGGATTCCTGGTATCAGATCTTTGCTAGAATCCACATCTCCTGTTGTCCAAGATTAAAGCAACTGATGATTTCCAATGCCTCAGGTTTTTAAGGGCAGGGGACATATCTCACTCATGTTTGTGTCCTGCACTGTGTCTTGTGCATAGGGAGGACAAAGTAAATGTGGGTGGAATGGAGTGAATTTTATTTCCTGAAGGCCAGGCCCTGGTTCTATTTTTGCTAAGATAAAACAAATGTTTTTCAACTGGATTCTGACCCAGATAATGAGTTATATAATAAAAAATGTGTGTATCAGAAAACCCTATGGAATAGAGATGGAGAAAAAAAGACAAAATGAAATACTTCTGGCCCTGTGTTAACATTTCTGTATTAAATAAAACACTTTTACAAGAATGATAGACCAGTACACACTGTGTCTTCCCACTGGGGGGACTTACACAATCTCAAGATCAGCTGTTTGATCCTAGAGAGTTTTCAGTTTTTTACAGAGACAAAATATGATTACATAGAACCATGAAATAAACCAGATAAATAATAATTACTGTTTATTTTGCATTACTGTAAATATTGAACAAGCTCTTATACATGTAGATACATACCCACAATCTCTAATTATTACAGTAATCCTAGGAGATATTGCAATTACTCTAAGTATATTGATGTCAAATCAGATAAAAGAGGTTAAATGACTTACCCAAGGTCATATAACTAGAGTGTGGAAGACTTGGGATACAAATCTAGTTCTGCATGTAGCCAATTATGCAAATTCTGTTTTGATGAAGAAGTGTTAAATTTTGGGTTGCTGATGAAAATAACAATTGAAATTCTTGGATTGGGCTGTCAATACTTTTAAATAAAGTTTGTCACTAAAGGAATAATATATTTTGGATAGACTAGCAATGACATTCATATTGTGGGTAAGTCATAAGGAAATCTTTATTAGAAGAGAAAAAATGCCAGATTATCTAAACATTTTCAAATTTAAGGTTATTTCTATGGTTTTAAATTTTCTCATTTGAATTATGGATTTTTTTCTTAATTAATATGTATCTATTCAATCATCAAACTCAAGTAATACGATGCATAAGCCAGGTGGCACTCTAGGTTCTAGGAAGACAGTATTGACTAAAACTCAAACATGTCTGCTCTGAAGACTGGGGATAATCTCCCACTTTGGGGGTATATGTGTGCTGGAAAGGATCAGCTGACCTTGGAATCAGCATTGCTCCCCTGACTCTTAAACAAAAGTACTAAGCCACTGAGGGAGGGACCACACTTCCTCTCACCTCTAATGTCATCAGAGGAGGATAGAAAAAAATTCCTATACTTCTCAGTAGAGAAGGGAAACCCTCCCTACCCCAAGAACCAGGCAGAGAACCATTGGTTCTAGAGAAACTACAGTAGAAGGAAGATCCATGCCCGTTGAAAAGGAGTATGTAATCTTGGGGCCAGGAACTTTGAAGTAATAGAAAGCACAGTTACTTCTAGGTGAGGACAGGAGAATTTGGCTGCCATTGGCAAGACAGTCAGGTAAACTTAAATACCCAATTCAGAATCCCAGGTGCACAGGCCTCTTTTACAACTGAGCTTGAATCAAGGAAGTCAAGTAGTACCTTCTGCCCCCATCAAGCATTGATAACAAGCTACAGCAATTTACCACTAGAGGAAAGACAAGAACAGGGATATTCTCTATAGTATCAATACTGCTGAAAGCTGAGAGTGGATCAGGAAGACTGAGAAATTCTTCCTATCACTAGAGGAATTTGAAAGCTGTGGTGCACTGAGGGTAGTGATGGTAATAAGGGCACTCAAACACAATTCAATCCTACATACAAATGCCCTAACAGGAGAAGGAATATGACCATTTTCAGGACTAAATACTATTTATTTAATCTTTCTTGTCCTTCTATAATAGTGTATGTATTAGGGTCTTCAGCCAAAAATTATAAGACCCACAAAATATCAACACAAAATTACCCTCATGAACAACGACAGAAATTCTAAACAAAATTTTAGAAAACCAAATCAAACAATAAATTAAAAGATGTACCATGTCCTCCTGGTGTTTTTTATCAAAGAAATTCAATACTCAAAAACTAAACAATATCAGTCAGCATGTTAAAAGACAAAAAAATAAAAATCACTTCAATAGATGCAGAAAAGACATTGAGAAAGTTCCAGATGCAGTCACGGCAGAAATTCTCAACCCACTAAAGGCATTGCATTTATTAACAAACTTCAGATAATATACTTAACAGTGAAATACTGAAAGTTTTCCTTCTAATATCAGGAGCAAGGGAAGTGCCTTAAGTTTGTTTGTGCTGTTAAAACAAAATAACTTAGACTTGGTAATTTATGAATAATGAATAAATATTGCTCACAGTTACAGCAATAACTATATTGCTATATATCGTTATTTAAAGTTATTTAAAGAGGCTATCCTGACCTGCCATAGATTATTATTTTTCTAACAATTGCACCAAATTTATGTGAAGTACAAATGGTATAAAGTCCAAGATCAAGGGACCAGCAGATTTGATGTCTGGTGATGTGAGGGCCTATTCTTCACAGGTGGTACATTCTATATCTTCAAGGGAGGGAGGAGGCCAAGAAGGCTCCTTTAAGCATCTTTTATAATGGCATGAATCCCATTCCAAAGGGTGAAAGTCTTATGACATAATCACTCCTGAAAATCCTACTCTGAATACTAGGAGTGTTACATTGGAGACTAGGAGAAATAAATATTTGGGGGGAAACATACACTCAGACCATAGTAGTAAGTATACCTGTTTTTATTATTGCCATTTAATACTTTATTGGAGATCATAGCCAGTGCAATAAAACAAGAAAAAATATATTAAAATGTATGAAATTGGAGGACAAATTAAACTATCTTTATTCATTAATGACACGATCATGTATATTGAAAATATCCAAAAAATTGCAAAAACAACCCCTGAAACTAATAAGTACATTTATCAAAGTATTGGGATGCAATGCCAATGTGGAAAAATCAAATGCACTATAATACATTAGCAATGAACAATTTGAAATTTAAATTAAACTGACATTTAAAATAACACCAGAAAAACATAAAAAGCTTTACAAATATGTGTAAAATTCTTGCACAAAATTTAGAAAACACCACTAAAAGAGATTGAAAGGTGGGAAATAAATGAAGAGACATACTTGTCCTAGATGGGAAGCCTTACTATTGGCAATATATCATGTGTTTCCTCTAATTCAATATGAATCCAATCAAAATCCTAGCAATTTTTTGCTGAGATAGATAAACTAATTCTAAAATTTCCATAAGAAGCAAAAGACCTAGAATTTTCAAAACAAATTTGAAAATAACCAATTTGTAGAACTCATACTACCTCATTTACTACAAAACTACACTAATAAAACCAGTCTGATGTGGGAAAAACAATAAAATAGAATTGAGAGTCCAGAAATAGATCCAGATAGACTGAATCAATATAATTTCAACAAATTTTCCAACTTGATTCAAAGGAGAAGATAATTCTTTTCAGACAAATGGTCCAAGAGCAAGTCCACTTCCATGGGGGAAAAAAAAGAAAAGAAAATGAACCTCAGAATATAATGATATGAAAATTAACTTGCTAAAAGTTACAAACCCACAAGTATAGCTTATGCTACAAAACTTTTAGAATACAGGAGAAAATATTTGTGACTCTCCATTAAGCAAATATTTCAAATGTAGGACACATAATATGTGAACTATAAAATAACAAACTGACAGTTTGAAAATTATCAATATTAAAACATCCACTCTTTTGAAAGATGTTATTTAAATAATTGCAAGATAAGCCTAGCCCTGATAACACCTTCATTTCAGACAGATAGACTCTAGAACTGTGAGAGAATAAATTTCTGTTTTTAAAGCCCCCTAGTTTGTGGTAATATTTTATAGCATCCCCAGAAAACTAAAGTGATCGGTATTAGACAGACTAGAAAACAGCAACTAAAATAAGAATACAGTATAATTTTTTTATGCTTGGTATTAATTTGGTATGTTTTTTAGAAAAATAATATCTATGGCAGGTCAGGACAGCCCCTTAAAATGAAGGTCAAGTTGATGTACCCATAGTTGGTATGCTTATCAATATAAGTTGCCTAAGCAAGTGGCCCAGATTTCTAGCTCATCACCATACATATTTTATTCTCTGTCATAGCATTCCAAATAACATTATTTTACCAGATGAAGAGAGGTTAGATCCATGCCCATAGGATATATAGGTTTTAAATGTACCCTCCTACCCAAAAGCAACTTTTGGTAATGCATTATAGCTCATGTGGGAAAATAACACATTGAAGAATTACAATGTTATCCTAATATGCTATTTATAGTACTCTGAACTAGGGACCTAGGCATGAAACCATCTCTCCTGAAGGCAAAAAATAAGGATCCAGGAAACAGGAGGTAGAAGTGGGAGTGGCTTATTTACTCTTACCCCTAATTGATTAACTTGTGGAAATTTTATGTTTGTATCCTAGTGTTTCAAGTTAGACTAGAAGGAGAAGCCATTATTCCCTAGAGAAATCACCAGAAACTCTTGTGAGCAACTAGAAGAGTTTTCAGTAGTTTCTCTGACCTCATCCCGTAAATCGGGTCCTCAAACTTTTTAAACAGGGGGCCAGTTCACTGTCCCTCAGACAATTGGAGGGTCAGACTGCGGGCCCAGGGATGAGTCGGCTCCTAAGCAGGATAGGCAGCGGTGGCAAAAACACCTCGCAGGCCAGATAAATGTCCTAGGCAGGCTGCATGTGGCCCGCGGGCCATAGTTTGAGGATGTCTGCTATAAATCATTAGTATTGTATACTGCTGGGACTCTTGGTGGCTGCTTCTTGGAGATTCTTGACATTTGCAAAGCCTGCATGGACAATTTTTAGGAATCACCTACTTTGGTGCTATAGGCAGCTAGGATCTTTGTCACATGCTTTTCTAACTTCTGTTCTTCAGCCCTTTCAATGTCTCATTAGCCTCTAATTCCTTGTATTAACCCCTTCCTATGTGGAATATCTACAGTGGTGATATGGCTTGGATGTTTGGTCCCTCCAAATTTCATTTTGAAATTTTAGCCCCAGTGTTGGGGCCTAGTGGGAGGTGTTTGGGTCATGGAGGCTGACCCCTCATGCCTGGCTGAGTGCCTCCCCAATCCCCTCTATCAGTTCACTGACAGCTGGTTGTTTAAAGGAGCCTGGAACTCATCTTACTCCTTCTCTTGCCATGTGACACCTGCTTCCCCTTCTCCTTTTACCTTGATTGGAAGTTCCCTGAAGCCCTCACCAGAAGCAGATGCTGGTTCCCATGCTTGTTCATTCTGCAGAATCATGAGCTGAATCAACCTCTTTAGGTTATAAATTATCTGATCAGGCGTTCTTTTATAGCAGTGCAAATCAAATTAAGACAAATGCGTTCTGTTTTTCTGCCTGAATCCTAAGTGACATAGGGTCTTCATGACTTGAATATGTTCTCAGGGAGAAGAAACTAATCATTAAAGGGGGTACAGATGAGGGAATTGGTGTGAAATGTACATGTAATGAATTGGGATAAAACAAATGTGTAGGTAGCCACATGGAGCATAGTCTAATGGAATAAAGTTTTGGGCAAATCTTTACATTATGAATATTATGAAATTTTATATGGAGATAACGCTAAATCTTGCCTATAAAGAGTTATGTAGCTAATAAAACGCTTTTGCTCACATTGTCCCTCTTATGTTTGAACAGAGGTCTAATAGTGGGAAGGTGAAGTAATGTATCCTCTGTTTCATTCATGTCATCCCAATCACCTATCTTAACACCATGGAAAGCCTGTGACAGGCATCTCAAACACTATATGCCCTTTGAAAATGATAGAACTGAGGCTTTGAACTATTAGGTTCATTCTATTCATTTACTCATTGAACAAATTCACACTGGTAATTAGTAGTGGTTCAGGCATCGTGTTATATATCTGGGACAAAAGAATAAACACAGCAAACATATCCCAATATTCATCCCTCAGACATTACATAAATGATTTTTAGTGTGATAAATATGAAAAGGGGAGCAGAAAGTGCTATGGAAACTCAAACTTACTCAACTCAGGGGAGGCTTTCCTGAGGAGCTAATAGCTCAATCATCATGCAACCTGAAGGATGAGTGAGCAGCAATGGCTGGCCCAAACTCACATAGGCAGGAGATGGAGAAGCACACTCATGTCCCCTAATTCACTTCTGACACTGTCTACCTGGACATAGTGTCCAATCACCCAGGTTGAACACCCAGTCCCATAAGACTACCACCCACTTCTGATGCCAACTGAGCCCCAGGTTTTTTCCTCCATGGCAAAATATTTATAGACCTTCTCTTTGTGTTTAATTAATTTGCTAGAGCTTCTCACAGAACTCAAAGAAATTTTTTTAGTTTATTGGTTCATTATAAAGAAAATTACAGAAGATACATTTGAAGAGGGAAGGTATGGAGGAAGGGGCATGAACATTCCACACCCTCTCTGGCCCTGTGGGTGAGACACCCTCCATGAACCTCAGCTATCTGGAAATCTTAAATCCTGTCCGAGTCTTTGTGGAGGCTTTAGGTCAGGACTGTGACTGCTTTGCTGTCTCTGGATAGGAAGGCTATGTGGTGTTTTTATCAATCTGAATATAAATAGCATATTGAGTCCTCTATACCTAGTTTGGTTTGACTGTTGTTCCCATATGAAAGCTATAAATTTGAACAGAATATTCAAAATCGATATGGCAGTGCCTATACAGTCCTAATATTTTACAAACACTCATTTCTTTTCTAAAGTATATAAAAGGAGAGTAAACTATTAGATTGAATCATATGGAATTGTAAATATTTGATGTTGACTTCAAAAATAATAGTTTCACGTGCTTCTTACCTAACATTGAGCTAACAAACCCAGTCCTATGTTAGAGTGTTCTATGCAATTCTTTGAATTCCTTTTGGAAACATAAGATGGACCTCAATAAAAAGTAATTGCTGTAGATAAAAACAGTATCAGCCCCAGATAACCACCAAGTCTGGGGGAAGTCAAGGGAGTTGGAAAGCTGCATTGTAGTCAAGGAGAGAAAGCACTTGTTAAAAGTTGTCTAATTACAAATTGACTTGACCAGGTCAATAATTTGAGAACTAAAGATCTACAAGATATAATTGACCATTTACGTTGAATCAATAACAAATTGACTTAAAAATAGTCTAAATTATAGTGGGAACCAGGGTGACACTTAGAAGCATACTTTCTAAATGTAAATTGCTTGGAAGATTGAAATGAGCCATTGTCTCATAATGGTGGGAGAAAATCTGAAACATGTAAATATTTTAATTCCTAGCATTTGATACTAAGGAATATTTATAAGAAAACCAATGTAATTTTAAGATTTGCATTTGGAAACTTCCATTTTTAAAAGTTTTATGTAATTATTTTCGGGTGGCACCTGTGGCTCAAAGGAGTAGGGTACTAGCCCCATATGCCATAGGTGGCGGGTTCAAACCCAGCCCCGGCCAAAAACTTCAAAAGAAAAAAAAATTTATGTAATTTTTTTCAAAAACCTTGTTTTGGGGGTAAGTGGGAAAACATGTACCTCTGTATATTGTTGGTGAAACTTAGAACTGGTAATATCTTTCAGGAGGAGAATTTTATAACTTGTACTGAAAACTGAAGAATGTTCATAACATGCATTCTCAATACAGGTGATAATAGCTCCTAAAAGGGTGACAGATACGTTCAGGCAGAGATCTAATCTTTTAATGAATAATGCACAGATATACCTAAAATATATGTAAACGTATATGCAGAATGTTTATGCTATTAAAATTACATCGAGGGTCATTAGGAGTGAAAAGTCTAAAAAGCTTCTTCAGAGAGTAATGAAAGAAAGATGAAAAACATTGCTTGTATCCACTGAGGAAAATCCAAACTGTGTTTCTCCCACGGTACCCTCACAGAACACTTCTGACACCAGGTGTGTGGGGATGTACCCTAACCAGCAAGCAAGCTCTACAGTGGTACCCAGCTAAGTGTCCTCTAATTCACTTCTGACACTGTCTACCTGGACATAGTGTCCAACCACCCAGTCCCATAAGACTACCACCCACTTCTGATGCCAACTGAGCCCCAGGTTTTTTCTTCCATGGTAAAACATTTATAGACCTTCTCTTTGGGTTTAATTAATTTGCTAGAACTGCTCACAGAATTCAAAGAAACAATTTTTAGTTTATTGGTTCATTATAAAGAAAATTACAAAAGATACATTTGAAGAAATGTATAGGGAAGGTATGGAGGAAGGGGCATGAACATTCCACACCCTCTCTGGCCCTGTGGGTGAGACACCCTCCATGAACCTCAGCTATCTGGAAACCTTTTATATCCTGTCCTTCTGAGTCTTTGTGGAGGCTTTATTTTGTAGGCGTAATTGATTAAAGCATTGCCATTAGTGATCAACTTAAAGGAGTCACATACCAGTATGGGGGGGGGGTCACAGGACCATTTGTTTTTCCATGTCCCCAAACCCTTCCATTGGCATGCAACTGTTAACCTCAGTCCCTCTCCTGGCCCCAGGGTTGTAGGATGGGGATGCAAGTTATAAACCTTTACTCACCATGGTCTTTCCTGTGATCAGCTCCCATGCAGAAGCTACCTAAGGGCTGGCAGCCACCTCTTGCCTATAAGCAAACAAAAGACGTCATGTTGGAGAGTGCAAGGATTTTAGGACTTGCATGCCAGAAAGCAGAGTTGAAGAACAAATATATATTTTATAATATCACACTTTGAGCCACTAAGCCAACAAGTATAGGAATTTTCAGAAAATGATAGAAATTTAATTCCAGGGATAGCATATAGAATATTTGCAAATATAAAGCTAGTAAGATATTTATAGAAATGTTGTTTGTAATGAGTAATTGGAAGAGAACAAAATTTACAAAAGCAGAGCATAGGGAAGGGGGCCAAGAAGGTGGATTAGAAACTGACAGTATTCTTGCAGAGAGGATTGAAAGTGTGAATAAATATCCACCTTTGGATTAATTGTCTGGGCAAGAGCACTGGGAATCCTCGGAGAGGAGGCAGGAGTGAAGTGAAGGAGACAGAAGTGGGATGAGCTGCTTAGTAGAACTGGAAGTAATTAGGGTAGGGACTTGTGTGTGTGTGAGAGAGTCCTGGGCTCCACACTTGCCCTGAGGACACTGCAGCTGGAGTGTGTGGGTTTCTCCACCACAGGAGGCCTCCAGGCTGATGAGAGACCAGACTAGCAGCTACATTGCTCTGGAGAGAAGGGATGCTGGCTTGCAAGCTCGAGGCACTGTGTCATTGTTATATCCCTGCTCTGAAATACTACTTCTGCCCTGGGTCATATCTGTGACTGTGGCTCCCTCTGGCCTGTGCCAGATGAGCAGGAAATAGGGAATACAGGCATTTCCATGTGCCCTAGGGAAAAATGACCTATACCACTGGCACTGCCAGGGCCCTGGGCAGAGCAGGAGACACAAGCCCCTTGCCTGCTTCTGTAGCCTGGGCAATCCCACTCAACATTTCCTGTGGGGCCTGTCGGTAGCAAATTCCTGTAGCTCTCAGCACCCACTACCCGCATTGGGGTGGCTGGACTACTGCCACCCCCACCGCCTAGGAGGCCTAAGTAGGGTGAAGCTCAGTGAAGCTGCTGCTCTGGGATCTGAACAGGATGCCTTCCATGGACCCATGCCATTCTGCACAGAGGGCAGCTCAGTGCTGTGCCCTGTGCACGCTTGCCTTTGCCTCATGTGCACACCCTGCCACACAGTTACTGACCCTCGTGTGTGAACACCACATTCCACGGACGTGCTCCATTCTAGCAGGTGCCTCCCCCATGGGTCTGCTCTGTCCCACGGTCCTGCTGTGTGCCTTGACCTTCTGACCTTCTGGTATACTCTGGACTAAGTAGAACTCTTCCATTTTGTAGACACTCCCTGTCCTGCTGGCCAGACCCACTATGCTTGCACACCTTGCACTAGGGGCTGGCCCTGTGACAGAGCCCAGTGACAAACACAGGGGAACAGGGAAGACACAACAGAGCAGCAGTGCAAAGGCTCCCAGTGCATCTGCCCCCTTCTGCCTAGTCAGCTTCTGGAGTAGGACCTGAGCACACATCCAAGGACCCCTCCTTATCTTCACTGAGCAACAGAGAAAACAGGCTGTCTTAATACCCCCAAAGGATCAAAAGAGCTCTCTGGTAATGAACTATAATGAAAAGGAAATTGGTGAAAGGACAGACTTAATTCAAATTAGGGAAGGCAAGTTAGATGAATGGAATTGAGGAGATAGTGGAAAACTATCTCAAACTATCTCCTCCCCTCAAAAAAATTTCTAGACATATATGAAAATTTGCTAAAGACTAGACAACATTAGAAAAAAGATAACAGAGCGTAAAGAAGTAAAAGAGCTATGTAGGTAACTTCAAAATACAGCAGAAAGCTGTAACAACAGCCTAGAGTAGACCAAGCAGAAGAAAGTATTGAAGAACTTGAAGACAGGATTTTGAAGTAACCTAGTCAATTAAAAAATGTAGAAAAAAAAGAATGAATAGGTCACTATGAGAAATAGGGGATTATACAAAACAAACAAATGTGAGGATTATAGTTATCCCAGAGGGAGAAGAAAAAGTAATGAATGTGGAAAACCTATTTGATAGAATAACAGGAAAACTTTCCTGGCATAACTAGAGGTTTAGATATCTAGATACAAGATGTCATCAAATACCAGGAAGATTCATGGCACATAATACATCACCAAGATACAGAGTCATCAGCCTGACCAAGGTTAAAGTGATGGAGAAAATTCTACATGATGCAAGATGAGATAGAAGCTACCCACAAAGGAAACTCCATCAGACTTCTCCAGAGAGATCTTTCAAGCCAGAAGGCATTAGAGTCCCATTTTTAGTCTTCTTAAACAGAATAACTGCCAGCCAACAATTTTGTATCTGTAAAACTAAGGATCATAAATGAAAGAGAAATAAAGCCTTTCCAGAGAAGCAAGCACTATCGGAATTTGTCACCATTAGATCTGCCCTATAGGAAATGTTCTCCATACATGGAACAGAGCAATTAATACCCATTAGCATATGCATAAAAAAATCCCCAAAGTTAAAGTACACAACTCTTTCAAAATCTTAAGACAAAGGAGAAAACCAAGCAACTAGGTATCATTCAACATAAGAAACAGAAAACAATTTCACCTGTCAGTGTTAACATCGAACATAAATGGTCTTAATGCTCCATGCAACAGATATGGACTAGCTGACTGGATGAAAAAACACATTCCAAGTATATGCTGAATCCCAGAAACCCATCTAATGTGCAAGGATTCTCAAAGTCACAAGGTAAAGAGATGGAAAAAATATTCCACACAAGTGGAAACAAAAAGAAGCAGGAGCTATTTTTATATAAGATAAAATAGACTTTATATTAACAATGGTTAAAAAAGACAAAAATTGTCATTATATAATGATGAAGGGAGCAATTCAGCAAGAAGCTATAACAATCCTAAATATATATGCACCTACAGCAGGAGCTCCCAGATTCATAAAACAAATTCTACTAGATCTAAGCAAAGAATTAAACAGCAACATTATAATTACTGGAGTCTTCAAGACTGCACTGATAAAACCAGAGAGATCAGCAGGCAGAAGATCAACAAGGACAAACTCAGGTTAATCAGGACACTAGAACAAACTGACCTAACAGGTCAGTATCTGTAGAACATTTTCCCCTCAACTGTAGAATATACAATTTTCTAATCATGGGACATTTTCTAAGATAGATCATAAATTATCCCACAAGAAAAGGTCTTAACAAATTTTGAAAATACAAATCATTCCATTTCTATTCTCAGATCACAGCAGAATAAAACTGAAAATCAACTGCCAGAGAAACTCTCAAATATACACAAAGTCATGAAAATTAAGCAATCTGCTGTTAAATGATCCTTGGGTCACAGACAAAATTAAGATGAAAATTGAAAGATTTTTAAAACTGAATGATAATTATAGTAAAAGCCCCCCAAGTCTTTGGGATATGTTCACATACAACAAAAACAGTGTTAAGATGAAAAACGTGTTCTCTTAAATTCTTACATCAAAAAGATATAAAGATCACAAATAAAGCTCAAGGAAATAGGAAAAGAAGAACAAACCAAACCGAAAGGTAGCAGAAGGAAATAAATAACAAAACTTAGAGCAGAACTTAATAAAATGGAAATTAGAAACCAAACCAAAACAAAAAATACAAAGGATCAATGAAATAAAAACTTGTGTCTTTGAAAAGACAAACAAAATTGGCAGACCTCTAGCTAAATTAAACAGAAATAGAAGGGAAAGAATTCAAATGAACTAAATCAGAAATGAAAAGGAGATACTACAACTGATAATACAGAAGTATAAAATATCATCCATGATTGCTGTGAAAACCCCCAGGAGCACAAAATAGGAAATTTAGAGGAAATAGACAAATGTACAGAAATACACGACCTTCTAAGCTTAGAGCAGGAAGAAATAGAAGTCCTGAAGAGATCAATAACACATAAGAACATTGAAACAAAAATAAAAAAAAAAAAACCTCTCCTCATTAAAAAAAAAAAAAAAAAAAAAACCCTTGGCCCAAATGGAATCACAGCTGAATTCTACCAGATATAAAGAATACCTGGCACTGGGTGGTGCCTGTGGCTCAAGGAGTAGGGCGCTGGTCCCATATACCGGAGGTGGCAGGTTCAAACCTGGCTCTGGCCAAAAACTGCAAAACAAACAAACAAACAAACAAAAACCTGGCACCATTCTAATGAATTTATTCTATAACATCCAGAAGGAAGGAATCCTCCCTAACTCCTTCTACAAAGCTAAATTTACCCTGATACCAAAGCTGAGTAAGGACACACACACACTAAGACCCATCCCTTCTATGAACATAGATACAAAAACCCGCAGCAAAATACTAGTGAACCAAATTCAACAGCATATCAAAAGAATAATCTACCGTGATTAAGTAGGATGCATCCAAAGGATGCAAAGGATGGTTTAATACATACAAATCAATAAATATAATTCACCATGTTAACATTAACAGAAGCTAAAACATAGACCATATAGTATCTCAATGAAGGAAGAATAAAATCATGATAACAACCATAAAAAACTAGGCATAGAAGGAACATAACTCAAAGTTGAAAAAGCCATAGATGACAAACCCATAGCCAACTTCATACTGAATGAGGAAAAGTTTGAAATAGTCCCCCTAAGAACCAGAACAAGATAAGAGTGCGCACTGTCAGCACTTCCGTTCAATAGAGTGCCGAAGTCCTAAAAGGAATCAGACAAGAGAAATAAATTAGGGGCATCTTAAATTGGGAAAGAGGAGGTCAACCTATCCCTTTTTGCTGACAAATAAACTTTTACCTAGAAAGCCCTAAAAACTCCACCAAAAGACCCTTAGAATTGATAAATTGAGTGAAGTTTAAAGGTAGAAAATTGACGTACACAAATCAATGGCACTTTTATATAGTAATGGCTGTCTGTGGTCATAAGAAACAGTAATGGACTTCTAAACTACAAAGAAAGATTAGGAGGAGGGTGACTTGTGAGAATCTACAAATCAAGTACAATGCACGCTATTCTGGTGGTGGGTACACTGAAATCCCTGACTTCAACAGGATATAATTTATTTAAATTAAAAAAAAATGCTTGCACCCTCTAAATATTTTGAAATTAAAAAATAAAGTTTTGAGAGTATAATGAGAGCATTTAACATTAAAAAGAGAAGACTTAGAGAAAACATGATTGTTGTCTTGGAATGTTTGAACATATATATAATAGAAAGAAAACTCATTTGTAGTGCAAAAATAAAAGCTAAATACAAAAAAAAGAACTCCCAAACTCCCCCAAAGTAGCAGTGATCAAATACATTGTGAAATAGTCCTACCTTGGAATGAATGCAACCATTTAAAATGTGGAAGAACTCTTTATGATATAAAATATATTCATAATACTGTAATGGAAAAATATTTAGTACAGTTATTTTGTCAATATAATAGACATCTATACATAAAATAGACAAAAGGATTCATACTAATATATTTATAGTTATTCTCAATGTGTGGGTAATTACAAATAATATTTATCATTTATATTTTTATCTTATTATTTAATTATATCAATTGAATACTGTGTAGTTTGAAATTTCAAATAACACTAAATTAATTAATGATAAAGAAGTTTCATTTATCTCATCCCTTAATCCATCCACCTTCACCTTTTTTACACTATTTGCTTTTCATAGTTACTTCCAAGTAACTTATGTATCTTGATTTTTCTTTACTTTTCTTGTTGTTAATTATGGATTTATTATCATATTAGGATTTGGCATCCTTATCTTTCCCCCAACAAACACAAACACCCCCCCACCAACTTTATCAATATCTTTATATCATAAACTTCGTATGCTCAGTATTCTGTTTAATTTATTACAGCTAAAAAATAAGTTACTGTTGAATGTGTAGTTACTCATATATTTTTCTTGAAGCTAATATGTGCTTTATTTGTTTTCTTAACTTTTCATGACTCTGATCTTTGCAAATTCTATGACAGATGTATAAAACGTCTCTATGAATAATTGCATGCAATAATATACCAGCCTTATTTTTTTTCTGACAGTCATCTCTTCTGGAGCCCTGTGCCTTCCTGTGTTCTTATTAACTAATTGGGATTATTCATGGCTGTTGTCCTCGAGCTTCTCTTTATCATTAGCCTAGAGATATGTGTTTTTTATTTTCTTTACTTGCAATGACTAGTTTTTTTTTCTTCTCTCCATTTCTCAGTTTGTTTCAGTGTGTTAGTAAAGTATGCCATTTATTGGCTTCACACCAAAGAACACACAGGAAGTAACTTTGTTGAAACAACTCATATTTAACCATATCGTGATTCAGCTTATGTACTCAGTTGTTAGTTTGACTGAGTATAGAATTTTAGAATATTAAAATAATTTTCCTTCAGAACCTTAAAGGCAATGCTTAAATGTCTTTCAGTTTTTGCTCTTTGTATTGAAATGTCAGATGGTAGTATTAATACATGTAATTACTAATATGTTGCATATAATATTTTTCTTTTTCAACTTAGGAATCTTTAGAATCCTGCATTTGGCCTTCAAATTCTGAAATTTCTCAGTGGAGTACTTTGCTCTCTTGTTTTCCATTTCTTATTCTGGCCACTTAGTGATCATTTTATTCTGAAAAAAACATTATGTATCAGTAATAGGAATTTTTCTTGGGTTATTTCATTTACCTCTCTTTCTGGAATTCTTTTTATCTTTTATTAGATCATAACTGTGTACATTACTGGGGGATAATGTGCTGATTATATATACAATTTGGAATGTTTACATCAACCTGGTTAACATAGCATTCACCTCACTTATTTAACTGTTGTGTTTAGACATTTATACTCTACTATTAATATATTTGACATGTAATTCTTTTAAAAAAATTTTTTTTTATTGTTGGGGATTCACTGAGGGTACAAAGAACCAGGTTATAATGATTGCATTTGTTAGGTAAAGTTCCTCTTATAATTGTGTCCCCCACCCCCAAAAGGTGTGTTATACACCGTGAGCCCCGCCCTCCTCCCTCTTTCCCTCTCTCTGTTCTTCCCTTCCCCACCCCCTTCTCTCTTTTTGCCCTTCCCTTTCCCCACCCTCCTGCCTCCTTCTCTCTCTCTGTTCTCCCCTTCCCCCAGCCCCCAACATGTACTAAGTCATTAATTATCTTCATATCAGAATTGAGTACATGGGATTCTTGCTTCTCCATTCTTGTGATGCTTTACTAAGAATAATATGTTCCACTCCCATCCAGGTTAATACAAAAGATGTAAAGTCTCCATCTTTTAATGGCTGAATAGTATTCCATGGTGTACATATACCATAGCTTATTAATTCATTCCTGGATTGGTGGGCATTTAGGTGTTTGCAAATTGAGCTGTGATAAACAGTCTAGTGCAAGTTCTTTCTGGAATTCTTATTTGAATTGTATGGTTGTACTCCTGGGTTCAGCTTTTCAGTTTTTCCTCTAACTTCCATCTCTTTTTATTTTTTCAGGTTTACTTTCCAACCCACTATTGACTGTTGTGGTTTACCCTCATAATTCTCAATATGAGAGCCTTCTTTTTACTTGTGTCCCTTTTTAAAAAATAGTATATTCCTCTTCACAGATATCTTTCTGAAAACAAATTGATTGATTTTGGAAGTCATCTCCACCTTTCTGGTTTTTGTTTCTTTCTATTTCTTTTAATGTTTTCTTCAGCCTCTATCTTGTAGGTTAGAGGTTTCTCTGAAGAATTTAGAAAATATGTTTATTATGATTGAGGTTGTTGTTAATTTTTTTAAAAAGATAATTTTAAGATCTTTATACTTTGACAATGCTTCTTGACTTGTAGGTTTGATGGTTAATAAATGGATGGAGACCAGCTTGTTGAATCACTTTTGGATACATCTATCAGTAGCTCCTTTTACTTGAGGAGAGTCCTGTAGTTTTCTTCTTAGGAGTAAGGAGCAGTCTTAAAAGGCTGGTCAGTGCCCCTGTTTACTATGCAGAATATACATACATCCTAGAGTTTCAACTGACCCTCCAGTTACCAGTAAGCTCTCTTGCTTTCAGTGATGCTGGTATCACTTATTCTATAGCCTTCTAGTGTCTGGTTACAAGCCTGGAGAGGTTATTTTGTTTGTTTTTGAGACAGCACGTCTCACTCTGTTACCTAGGCTAGAGTGCCTTGGCATCATCCAAGCTCAAGCCAACCTCAAATTCCTGGGTTTAAGTGATCCTCCTGCCTCAGTCTCCTGAGTCGCTGGAACTACAGGCACAAGCCACCACACCCAGCTAATTTTCCTATTTTTGGTAGATATGGAGTCTTACTCTTGCTCAGGCTGGTCTCAAATTCCTGAGCTCAAGAGATCCTCCTGCCATAGCCTCCCAGATTGCTAGGATTACAGGCATGAGCCACTGAGCCTGGCCTAAACTCCTAGTTTTTCATCCAGGATGAGAGAGGGAATCTAACACCTCCTTATTTTCAATATATTTCTCTTCACATTTCCTTCTATCAAAAAAATAACTGAACTCTGTAAGTCTTGGGTTTTCCCAGTATTTAGCAGGTAAAAAATGAACTTATTTCTTTATTTCCCCATCTGCTTGCACAGAGCAAAGAGAGTTGTAAGATAACTATGTTCTAGTTTTACTTTCTTTTGTCACTGAGTCTAAACTTGTAGAGCTTCTCACATAACAGCCAATAAGTCCAAAGACATGGTGTTGGGGGAAGGAGTGTAATTTTTATTTAGAAATCTGACAAATTAGTGTCTCAAAGAACCATATTTAGTGTGAACTTTAGGCTCCGTTTCTTTTAAGGAAAGGGGAAAGAGGATGGTAGTTGTAACAGGTGACTGATGAACACAGGTATCTGGACATCAGTGAGGGAACCAAGGAAGTCACGAAACTTCCCAGTCTTGGTCAGTTAATTTTAGATGATGCAGGTTGGTCCCATATTCCTATAAATTTTTAACATCGCAGCATTACTGCTGTGTATACTTTCCTTTTCTCCCTGGGAGTTAGTCTTGGGAAAGGGATAGTTATCATCTTTCTGCTAGAATTGAACTACAAACTAAGTTCTTCCTCTAATTAGCTGGCCTAGGTGTAGAGCTAAGCAGATGCTTTTAAACTAAAGGATGTTACTGCAGGGAGGCAGAAGCAAAATACAGCTAGTTATGCTAGGACTCCTTTCCACTGCTACACTTTCAAAGGATTAATACAAACTATTGTTACACTTTCAAACTATTGTTACAAACTATTGTTATACTATTGTTACAATACTGTCAACCCCACCATTGCATCCTTTTCTACTCTTTTTACCATGGAATAGTTAATACCATTGCAGTTTTCTTCTTTAGTTTTAGTGGGGTTTAGAAGGAAACAGAGATAAGATCCTGGGTTTAGTTTCCTACATTTGCCCTAAAATTCTCCATAACCATTTTTTTCTAGAAAACTGTGTTCTACTGTAATAATCATGACAATAATAAACATAAGACAGGTAATCTTGTTACACCACTTGCAATGCTTACTGCCACCCCAAGATGTCTTTAAAGCTATAAAGACTTAGCTAATCTCTCAACATGACCTCTGAAATGTTCAATAATTGTCTCCATCATGACCATAACTTTCTCCCTAGTTCACTGATTGGCCCCTACGCTGTGTTTGTTTCTGCTACTAGAACAGTTAGTAGTCCTAGAGTTTCTGAGCAGGACTGTTCTCTGTATGTGCCTCTCCAAATTCTCTATTATTGCTGTCTACCTGTGTGCTTCTTTTCACAATGTTTCTTGACCCTCCCACCTCAGATCCCTGCCCACTTCCCATAATTATAGGCACTGAAATAAGATTTCTACACTCATAAAATATTCCTGATGTATGAGTAAGGGGATGAGTACAGGATCAACCTGGAAAGTTAATTTTTCATGATCTTACATTATCAGAATACTCATATATCACTACATCATTAATGTATTCAAGAAAGTAGCATAATTATACCATAAAAACTGTGGTATCATTCAAATTTTCATATGTGCTACTTAATATGTGTTTTTATCTATTTGGTTATATTTGTAGGACGTTTAAGAAGACTGTTAATTCACCCCCTTTTCATTAGGTATAGAGCTATTAGAAACAACTATTAACTCAGTTTTATTAAACCATTTAATTTTCCCAGCATTGAAATAGTAAATGTCGTGCAGTGAGCCCAGGTGAACATACTTTATTTCTAAGGATTAGAAATACAGTGATATTTTTTTTTTTTAGTTTAAGTTTAATCAGAAAAACAGAATTTACCCTAGGCTTTTAAAATACATAATTGGCTGCTGAAAGTTATTGGAAGGTCTATGAAAGGAACACAGTTATGAGAAATTGAAAGATCCACGTTGCCCTGAGCGATCATCAGAGTTGAGTGGGGATTTAAAGAAATGTAAAACTATAGTGGCAGATTAACCTTGTTATCTGTTGGTCAAGTTAAATAAACAACTTTTTTCTTTTTTCTTTTCTTTCTTCCTTTCTTTCTTTCTTTCTTTTTTTTTTTTTTTGCAAAAAAAGAGAGAAAGAAATAGAATAAAGAGAAAATTCCCACCAGAGTTTAGGAAATCAGGAAAATTCAGGAATCAAAATCAAGGGAAAGTTCTAATAATTATTACAGCTGCTTATAACATTGAAGAGGTTGATACATAGAAGGGCACCCTGAGCACTGCGAAACTTCACACCAGTAAAGGCTACAAACCTACAACCACTGTCAGAAAAACAGTATTTTCTGTTTCTAGATCTCATGCAGGTTCCTTTCAGGGGTGAACCCTCCACTCCACAGTGTTACACGTACTTCTTCAGGGAATTCCCTATTGTTACTGGGGTTGGAATTTAGGCTTTCATATTTAAATGTCATTCATGTCAGTGTTCCAGAGGTGGTCCCCCTCTGGGATAGTGGCTTGTGATAACAATGTTCTCAAGAGGCTGATGTATTAATCAGAATGGCAGACTCTTAAATTTCAGTGAGAACTATAAGAGCTCAAGGGAATAGATAATAGCACCAGCCTGAACGTTACCTTCACTCTCCACGTGCAAGCAACTTAGGAAGCCAAATTATCAGAAGCTTGCTGGTTGAGCATGAAATCAACAAGGAGAGTTAATTATAGGATTTGAATGTTTAATAGCAGAAGGCTGTGATAGCCTGATGTACCCATTGAAATAGTAAGGAGATAGATGTATGCTTTCTATAAAGATTAGGTCATCAAATTGGCTCATTTGAATACTGCCTTTGAGAAGCTCTGCCAACATTAGGAATCACAGAGGGCTTAAAAGTCTCATCAAGCCTCTTTTTGTTTGACACATTCTTTTTTTATGTTAATCTATTAAAGTTAATGTCAAGTTTTCCTGACCCTAAACTGTTTCTTTGAGAATGTCTTCCAGGCAATAATTCTATTTAATTCTTATTTCCTTTATTTTTAGTCAAAAGAGGGGAATGCTTGTTATTATCTCCCTCTATAACAGATACTAAAATAAAGTTTGTATCTTGTATCGAAACTTTTATCATGGCTTCTATTGAACATTTTTACTTTTAAGTATTTTAGGCTTGCCTTGACTGAATATTTTGGAAAGGAAACTGTGACATATCCATTTTCATTAGCACCTACAGCTGTTAAAAAAGTTAGTTGAATAAATTAGTGACTGTCTCAGTAATATCCAATATAAACTGTGGCTGCTACTATTGTGTTTATTATATTTTTGCCTTGGAAATTATTTGCATAGAAGTTGGAAGAATACTTGTTAGAGATGCTATAGAGTCATCCATGTTTATGTTTAAATTTTGTTGAGTATTTTAAATATTCTCAACTATGTTGTATAATGGTCTGTTTTGGTGGGGTCAGTGACTGACAAGGGGTAATAACATAGGGAATAACGGTAGAAGGGAATAACAGACGACTAATATTCCCAAACACTGAGTAACTACTTCTTGTATTGCTTATTGGGTTTCAAAAATAAGAAGGCTAGGAATAATCTTATGGTTTCTACTCATATTACTCCATTAAGAAATGAGATATCTGGTTAGTATCTTTCATTTTACTGCGATACCACTTTGAGAAGGAATATAGCACAAGTATGATTTGGGGTTGACTCTATAGGTAAAGGCTTCATTTATACATTCAGAATTCAGTAGATAACAATTTTAAAGAGATAACTGAAACACAGGCTAAATGTTTTTAAAGAAATATTTCAAATCGATGATAAGCAGCTACCTTAAGGAACTAGAAAACAAGCACTTTAAACCAAAAGGAAGTAGAAAAAATGAAGTAATAAAGATAAAGAATAGAATCAATTAAATTGGAAACCAAAGCAATAGTGAAAAATCAATAAAATCAGTAATTTTCTCAAAGATAAATTATATTGATCAAATTTTAGCTACATAAAAAAGAAGTAAAGTTACAATGATCAATGTTAGGAATCAAGAGGAAGCATCACTATAGATCCTACAGACATAAAAGGATAATAAAGGATAATAAAGGTAATTCCATTAATGTCAATACATTTAATAGTTTATATAAAGTGAATAAATTCCTTACATGGTTACAACTATCAAAATTCACTCACTAAGACCCAGATAACCTGAGTGGCCCTATATCTATTCAAGAAATTGAATTCATTGTTTAAAACATTTCTGTAAATCAAATTCAGGATGCAGGTGACTTTATTGGTAAGTCCAACAAAATATTTAATGAACAAAATTTTAAAATTTTAAGCAAATTATTCCAGGTTGTAGAGAAAAGGAAACATTTTTCAATTAATTTTGTGATTCCAGTATTTGATGTCAAAACAACATATTAGAAGAAAACTGTAGAATATTCCCCATGAAACACATATAAAAGTCATTTTTAAAGTGTTAGGAAATAGAACCAAGTAACACATAAAAAATGCTAAATCATAACCAATTAGGGTTTATATCAGCAATACAAAATTGGCTTAACATTTGAAAATGAATTAATATAACTCACTGCATCAATGTCAACAGATTGGAAAAATCTCAATAGATATTGAAGAAGTGTTTAACAAAATCCAGCATTCATCATGATAAAACACCTCGATAAATATGGATGAAAAGAAAACTTCCTTAACCTGATGTACAGCATTTACAAAAAGCGACTAAAACTAATGTTATACTTAATAGTGAAAAAAACGAATGATTTGTCTTTTAATAAGAAGCAAAGAAAGGATGTCCACTCTAGAATCTCTATTTAACAATATACTTGCAATATGACAAAGCAGAAGAAAATTAATAAATATTAGAAAGGGAAAAAACATTTCTTTTTTTTTTAAATTAGATAATAGCTGTGTACATTAATGCAATCATGGGATACAAGGTGCTGGTTTTATATACAATTTGAAATGTTTTCATCAAACTGGTTAACATAGCCTTCACAGCATTTTCTTGGTTATTGTGTTAAGACATTTATATTCTACACCTAATAAATTTCACATGTACCCTTGTAAGATGCACCATAGGTGTGGTCCCAGCAATTACTCTCCCTCCACCCATCTTCCACCCTCCTCTCCCCTCTCTCTCCCCTTTCCCCTTCTTCTTGGACTATAATTGAGTTATAGATACCATGCTCATGGCTTGGAAGAATCAACATTGTTAAAATGTCCATACTACCCAAAGCAATATACAATTTTAATGCAATCCCTATTAAAGCTCCACTCCATCTCTACTTTAAAGATCTTGAAAAAATAATACTTAGTTTTATATGGAATCAGAAAAAAATCTGAATAGCCAAGACATTACTCAGAAATTAAAACAAACCAGGAGGAATCACACTACTAGACCTCAGACTATATTATAAATTGATAGTGATCAAAACAGCATGGTACTGGCACAAAAACAGGGGGGTAGATGTATGGAACAGAATAGAGAACCAAGAGATGAACCCAGCTACTTACTGTTGTTTGATCTTTGACAAGCTAATTAAAGACATTCAGTGGGGAAAAGATTCCCTATTTAACAAATGATGCTGGTGAACTGGCTGGTGACCTGTAGAAGACTGAAACTGCACCTATACCTCTCACCATTAACTAAGATAGACCCTCACTGGATTAAAGATTTAAACTTAAGACATGAAACTATAAAAATATTAGAAGAAAGTGCAGGGAAAACTCTTGAAGAAATCAGCCTGGGCAAATATTTTAGAGGAGGACCCCTTGGGCAATTGAAGCGACATCAAAAATACACTACTGGGACCTGATAAAACTGAAAAGCTTTTGCACAGCCAAGAACACAGTTAAGTAAAGCAAGTAGACAGGCCTCAGAATGGGAGAAGATATTTTCAGGTTATGTCTCCAACAAAGGTTTAATAACTAGAATTCAGAGAACGCAAATGTATTAGCAAGAAAAAAACAAGTGATCCCACCTCAGGGTGGGCAAGGGACTTGAAGAGAAGCTTCTCTGAAGAGGACAGGCACATGGCCTACATGCACATGAAAAAATGCTCATTATCCTTATTCATCAGAGAAATGAAAATCAAAACTACTTTAAGATATCATCTAATTCCAGTAAGATTAGCCTACATCACAAAATCCCAAAACCAGAGATGCTGGCATGGATGTGGAGAAAAGGGACCACTTCTACATTGCTGGTGGGAATTTAAATTAATATGTTCCTTTTGGAAAGATGTTTGGAGAACACTTAGAGATCTAAAAATAGACCTGCCATTCGATCCTACAATTCCTCTACTAGGTATATATCCAGAAGACCAAAAATCACGTTATAACAAAGATATATGTACCAGAATGTTCATTGCAGCGCAATTCATAATTGCTAAGTCATGGAAGAAGCCCAAGTGCCCATCAACCCATGAATGGATCAATAAATTGTGGTATATGTACACTATGGAATATTATGCAGCCTTAAAGAAAGATGGAGACTTTACCTCCTTCATGTTTACATGGATGGAGCTGGTAAATGTTCTTCTTGGCAAAATATCTCAAGAATGGAAGAAAAAGTGTCCAGTGTACTAGGTCTGACTATGAAAACATTTCTTTTTAACAGACACACAATTGCCTATCTATAAAATTCCAAAGAGTCTACAAAAAATTAAGATTAATAAGTGAGTTTAACTAAGTCACAGTATATAAAGTGAATTTATAAAAGTGAATTTTCATGTTAGCAATGAACAATTGGAATTTTGAAAAAAATACTATTTAAAATAGCATTAAAAAGCATGAATTATTAAATAGAATCTTTAAAAATATATGGTACCTTTGAATGTTGAAAAGTATAAAAGATTGCTGATATAATTCAAAGATGACTTATCCTAAAGAACAAAATATATCATTTATATTGATCAAAATCACAATATTTTAAGATGTCAATTGTCTCCATATTGTTCTGTAGATTCAATATTATGCTGAATAAAATCCCAAAATTGACAACCTTATTCTAAAAATTAAATGAAAAATGAAAAGATTCAGAATAACTAAGACCATTTTGAATAAAAAGGACAAAGTTGAGGGCTCACATGAACTGATTTTAAGACATAGTATAAAACTGCAGTACTCAAAACATTTTATTGTTCCAATCAATGGAATAGAAGAAGAAGAAGATCGGAGAAAAATACTCATTTATCTGATCAATTCATTTTGACCAAATGGTAAGGCAATTCAGCAATGAAATGATAATCTATTTTCCAAATGGTACTGGAACAATTTGTACAGCCACATGTACATGTAAAAGATGAATCTCAACCTGTATCCTCTCTGATGTATAAAAATTTACCATAAATGCATCATAGACTCAAATATTAAACTTGAAACTATCCAACTTCTGGAAAGTCACATAGAAGTAAATAATGACTTCATCAAAATTATACATTTCTTTGTATAATGACAATATTAAAATTTAAGCCTCACATTGGGAGAAAACCTTTGCATATTACACACCAAATGAAAGGACAAGTAAACACCTCTTAATACTCCATAGTATAAAAATAAAAAAACTTATTTAAAAAGTGGATAAAATATTTAAATAGACATTTTTGCCAAATAAAAAATATAGATGGTGAATATTGTATTTTTAATTTCATTGGTTACTAAAAAATGTATATTAAAACCACAATGATATACAACTATACAGCTATTAAAATGGCAAAAAGCAAAACAAACAAAACCCCCTCACAATACCATATGTTTTGAAGGAAGCAGAGCACCTGAAACTTGGACAGTTTGGAAAATGCATGATGGACAACTTTGAGCAGCTGCCTACAGAGTAAAGCATACAGTTCCCTTACAATTTAACATTCCCACGCCTGAGTACTTTACCTGAGAGACAGGAAAATATTTGTGTACAATAAGACCTGTATTTGGATGTGCATAGTCACTTAATTTATAATCACTAAAAACTAGGAACGGCTCCAACATCCATGAATGCTGAATGAATTAACATATTGTGATGCCCCCATATGCTGAAATGTTATTTAGTAATAAGTCAACAGACTACTGACATATGAAACAACATAGAAGAATCTCAATAAAGTATTATACCATGTGAAAGAAACCATATGTAAAGGTTACATACTATATGATCCTATAAATATTAAAGACTGGAAATACAAAACTATAAAGCAAGAAATAAAAATCAGTGATTTATAAGGCATGGGTTGTCAAAGGAAATAAATTACAAAGGGGCATGAGAATACTATGGAGGACAGGGAAATTATACTATATATGGTTATCCAACTCACCTAAGAAGGGTGAAACTTTTTTCTTTACTTTTTTAAAATTAAATGTTAGCTGTGTACATTAATGTAATCATGGGGTACAGTACGGTGTTTTCATATACAATTTGAAATATTTTCATCAAACTAGTTAACATAGCCTTTATGTCATTTTCTTAGTTATTGTGTTAAGATGTTGACATTCTACTTTTAGAAGGATTCACTTGTACCCTTGAAAGATAAACCATAGAGGTGATCCCACCAATCACCCTCCCTCCACACATCCACCCCCTTCTTCTCCCCTCCCCCTCCCTCCTCCCCATTTTCTTAGGCTATAATTAGGTTATAGCTTTCCTATGAAAGCTATAAATTAGTTTCATAATAGGGCTGTGTACATTGGATACTTTTTCTTCCATTCTTGTGATACTTTGCTAAGAAGAACATTTTCCAGCTCCATCCTAACTGAATATAAACTTTATCAATTTTAGGAATGTGAACATCATCTAAAGAATTCATTTCTTCCTCTATCCTATTCTCTCTCTTTCTTTTTCTCTCTCTTTGTTTTTTTCTTTTCTTTTTCTCCTTCTTTCCTTCCTTCCTCCTTTCTTCCCTCCCTTTTTCTCTCCCTGTTTCCTTCCCTCCCTCTTTTTCTTTCTTTTCTCAGAATTCCAAACAAAAAGCCTGTGAAATACATATACACAAACAAGTCTTTCTTATCTCCACACAACATTTTGATAACATCAAATTTTAGCTGCGCATGGTGGTTCATGCCTATAATCCTAGCACTTAGGGAGACTAATGTGGTGGATTGCTTGAGCTCAGGAATTTCAGCTGAAATAAAGAAAGAAAGAAAGAAAGAAAGAAAGGAAGGAAGGAAGAAAGGAAGGAAGAAAAAAAGAAAGAAAGAAAAGAAGAAAGCTAGCTGGGCACTGTGGTGGGCACCGATAGTCCCAGCTATTTGGGACACTGAAGCAAGAGTATTTCTTGAGGCCAAGAGTTTGAAGTTGCTGTGAGCTATGATGCCACAGCACTCTACCCAGGATGTCAGAGTGAGATTCTGTCTCAAAACAAAGAACCCCCCCAAAAAAACCACATTAAAC
This sequence comes from Otolemur garnettii, assembly GCF_000181295.1. NCBI lineage: Eukaryota > Metazoa > Chordata > Mammalia > Primates > Galagidae > Otolemur > Otolemur garnettii. Next base: position 11,511,865 of record NW_003852396.1, read on the forward strand.
TTTTTGCATGTATAATATTTTAAAAAATTGGAGCTCCGTTATTCCTATATCATAATGCATCTCCAGAGTAGCTACAAATAATGTATTTAATTTAAAGTAGTGTTTCTCCAAGTCTACAAACCAGTGTGAACTAAAAGGAAGATAGAATGGAAACCAGAATTCTTTTCTGCTTTAATTTTTTCTTTCACATGCACATTTATTTCCTGCAGTAAATTTCAACGTAGCCATGGAATCATTCGCTCCACAGAAGCAAATGGAAGCATTCAGAGGTCCTGAAGTTCTGTTCTAAGAAATGTGCAAAGCTCAGATTTCACAGGTTCAAGGTGAGAAACTACCCCTTTTTCTGTAGTAGCTTTCAAAAATATTCTTCTCAATGGCTGCTTTCAACAGAGTTCAGGAGTTGGGACAATGAGTCCTGAACTAAACCAAAGTAAAGATTTCAGTCCTTGTCCTCCAGGGAGGACACCAGCAGTACACATGGAGATTGAGCCATGTGGAAGGCAGAGTGAGTTCGTGATGAAGCATCCGAAATGAGACACGGCTGGCTTGGTTAAGCAGATGAAAGTCGTGAAACAATTCTACGAGGGATCCGCTTAGGGGATGGTGATGTTCCAAATAGATGACAGGGCACTGGAAAGGTTCAGTCAATGTGCTAGATGGAGAACACAAACTGTTAAAGAGTGGGGCTGGAAGAAATGGGTTAGGAAAACATGGAATTGGGGCAGAGCTTAAAGTCCAAGATTCAAAAAGCATTTGGGAGCCTTCTGAAGGTGTAGTTCCATGTTTAAAACAGAGAAAGGACAAATAAATTAGAGGCTTGTTGGGATGGTGGGAAATACATGGTCTTTGGGCTGGACCCTGGTGCTGAAACTTACTTAGCACTGCATGAGACCTGAGAGAAAGTCATTAAACATTGATGAACATCAATCTGCTCCTCTGTTAAGTTGAAATTATCACATCACATATACTTCATAGGATTGTGATGAGGACAAAATATTTTATATATAAAAGATCAATGGATTTGTTCCTGCCTTTAAGCCCCATGCTCCCTTACCACCCTCCTCTCTTGCACCCATACTTTCGGAAGCACAGACGCCAAGGAGATGAAGGATAGTGTGCAAAATGGAGATGCAGACAGGAGGGCAAGAACAGAGGGGCAGCCTGGTCCAGGGCCGTGCTGGAGGGGGGAGCAGCTGCAGAGCACAGCCCAGGGCACCAGGGCATCCCTCGCTTCCCTGCAGCTCTGCAGCCCCTCCTAACTGACTTTCTGCAGATGGTATTAGCATATTGCTAGTCCTATCAATTTGTTGACCATTACTAGCCCCAGGTTTTATTCCCTGATATTGTTTGCAAGACTCTTTACAACCACTGACTAGCTCTGTTTTAGATTATCCCCTCCACCCCCCCGCCAGGTACAACTCTTACCATTCCCCAAGTTAAGTCTTGTTATTATAAGGTTTGCTGAGGATAAAATGTACATTCTGCCATTTCTTAGATAAATGACTTTGTCTCTCTTCCAGGACAGTATTTGGGCCTGAGATAGTGTTTCAAATAAACACTCTTGCTCTTTCTTCTGAATTTGGCCAAAATCCAAATAGACAGCATCATCATGAAACTACAAAGAAACCAAAAGAAGGTGCCTGGATCCGTGTTTTATCCTCTGGCAGTGACTGCTGCATCTGCTGAGTGTGGTGGGTCTGGCATAGCTGCAAAACTTCCACTCAGGTTTTGATGAGAATGGAGACCAACTGGTTATTTTTAGAGCCTAAAGTTAATTTAGTAATCACGTTATTACTGTTTTCATAAACAACATTTAGAGTCATACTAGGATACAAGAAAGGAAAATACAACCTCATTGTGTATTTACACAAAGTTAGAAATCTGTATAAAGAAGCAGCTTAATTTTTTGGTGTGTTTATGGAAAAATCCAGTACCAGTCTTCTTTTTCAGATATATACGATGGACTAACTTCAAACATTTTCTTTTCCCGCAAAACCCACTAGAGCTTTCTTTATTGAGGTTCATAAAAATAAAAGGATTGTGTTGGGGAGAATGGGGAATCTGGCTTTTTCTCTTAACATCTTTTACTTTATATTCATTACCAGATTATAAGAATGGCTCATTCACCAATCCAGTCAACTGTTCTTTCTCCTTCCTTCCTCTCTCCCTTTCCTCCTCCTCCTTCTCCTCTCTCTTTCTTTTCTTTCCTACTAGGACCAGAACAAGGTAAACAGAGATCTCACCTTTAGGGAGCTTGAGATCTTGCATAATCTCCACACATTAAACATGTATTTCACTGTAATTATAGCCTAAGTACAGTTAATGTAATAGCAAACAGAAAGAGATACATTGTTTCACCTTATTCTTCATTGAAAGAAGGTTTCTGTGAGGAAATAATATTTAAGAAATGCCCGAAGGACACACTATTGATGATTAAGACATTTGTTGGGAAGCAGCTTTGTTGCGACCCTTTGGGCCCCTATGGCCCTGGTCTCGGTTACTAGCCCTTACTTGCAGGGTAGCCCCGAGCAACCTCCCACCAGCCTTTTATTGAGACAGAATAATATAGGTGAGGGGAGTAATTAACAATGACTAGTGCTGAAGGCTCCGGCTTTTTCTCCTTAAGGAGCTTCTGCAGATGAATGGCCTGAGGTCCACGCCTCAGCTGCAGATCATCTTGCTCAGATGTCATCTGGCTCTTGGCATCCCCTACATTTCCCCCCTCTAGTGTATTAAAGACATTTCTGGATAGGCAAGGGAGAAGGTCTGTTGTTGGTTATTTCTGCCGTTCTCCTCACCGAGGAGCTTTCTGCTAAAAAAAAGAAACAGAAGGGTATATAAGTATAACAAAAATATACCAACGGAATAAATCCAGTTATAAAGGGAACTTATGCTAGCCAAACTAGGCACAGGGGAAAACTTGTCCCCTCTGTGCTAATCACCACTCAACTATGTGCTTCCGGGCTGATCTACTGGGTTCATGGCACTTCCATGGAAAGTATTAAGCATCACCCAAAGCTAAGTTAGGTGGGGAAAGGGCTGCACCGAACTCAGACCCTTTCCAGAAAGCAGTATAACTTTAAGTAAAAATCAGGTGCCCAACTGAAATAAATCCAACAAGTGAAATTCTCTTACCTTGCCGATACCAGAATAACCTTTACCTTAAGGCCTGTTGTTTGAGGTCTTTGCTGTCATAACCTTCCAAGGTTTAGACAATGCATCCTAAGTGTACCTGGGGCTTAATATTCAGCCCAAAATAATGAAATCCTATATCAATCCTCCCACTCTGCATAGAAGCTTCAGCTGCCTCTTAGAGAAACAGGACGCTGACCGCTCTTAACTGCTTCCTGCTAAGGATGGACGGTGACATGGGAGAGTCAGCGCGAGTTCCCACAGAGGAGGTTGATCCAGGGTTTCTCCACGATGAAATTATCTAAGCTAAGGTCCTGTGAATAGAAAAAAGGTTAGTGAAAACAAATTTATTAAGGTGCTGGTAAGGTTTCCTGCTCATGTCAAGGCTTCATCCAGCGGGCTGGTAGCAATGTGGTAAGGGCAGTTCTTCCTGTTGTCTATCCCTTTTCTTTCTAGGCAAAAGATGGTAATTGTCAGAGTTCAGAATTCCAGGTATGGGCTCTTTAAATGAGGAAGCCCAATACAGTGTAAACTATTAGCACTGCTAGGGAAAAACCATGATTGTAATGCTAATTCCCTCAAAGGTCTTTTTAAGTTGAGAAAACAAACTGAGAAAATCTCAGCTGAGAGAATTTACTATTTCTTTAACTATGCGGACTTCCCTTTGATATTTACTTAATGGACAAACAAAAGATAATGCTTTCCTTGCAATCTTTGCAAGCAAGGATTTTTCTCTCACTATTCCAAAGGTTTTGCTGCTGGTGGTCCTAAGTCCACCCTTCACAGATCTCAAAAGACTGTTACTCAAGGACTAATGGTTCCACACTTGGCAATTCCTCTTGTGAACTGTTACTTGCAGTCCCTTCAGGGGGACCACCCTTCACAATTACTCGGTAGTGGAGTTTTTCCTGCTTAAACTGTTTTTCCAGCCGAATCTTTGCTAACTGATTCCAGACTCTTTTTTCAAATGGAGTTCCCTAGCACAGAGGTGGTTTAACTCTTAGTCTACTTATTCTCCACCATCATCCATTGGTCTGGTTAAATTTCCTCAGTTTTACGCTGAGGCACCACAGGTCTAACCAAGCAGGGAGAATGCTCCTATGGCATAGAATTGAATTATATTGTTTTTTCGAGAATAGTTTGAAATGAAACTTTTAACTTATTTCATTTGCCAGTGGGTCCTGATTCTGGCCCAACTGATAAAAACACCTCACTTATTTCATACAAGGTCCCACTTGCCCTGAGCAGAGTTTCCCTTTGGACTTCCCCCCACTGCCTACCAAAGGCTTCACTTACAACTGGGTGTCACTTTCCCCTTTGGTCCACTTCCCTGGTGTCCTATGGTGTCCTGCAAAATGTCGTGACCCATCGGGCCCCTATGGCCCTGGTCTCGGTTACTGCGGAAAGGAACCAGGCAAGAGGAGGATGAGAAGTACAAGCTTATAGGAGACGGGCTAGCCCTTACTTGCTGGGTAGCCCCAGCAACCTCCACACCAGCCTTTTATTGAGACAGAATAATACAGGTGAGGGGAGTAATTAACAATGACTACATGCTAAAGGCACGGGCTCCTTCTCCATAAGGAGCTCCTGGGGACGAATGGCCCAAGGTCCACTCCTCAGCTACAGATCATCTTGCTTAGAGGTCATCTGTCTCTTGGCGTCCCCTATACAGCTTTCTAAGCATCAGGAAAGAGTAACATTGTCAGAGGCCTGTTGAAGCTCTAGTAATCAGGACAGAGTGAGGGAAGAGGCTGGAGAGGCAGGGAGGAGCCTTATAGGCTAGGCAGAGTGTGGATATTTTTTATTTTGTCATTACCTTTCATCTGTGGAATGTTTGCCATTTTCAAAGTACCTTCACACGTAAAATCTCACTTGATAGTCCTGAATCTTGTGAGTTCCGGGGGAAGCTCAGAGGAGACCCTGGAGAGCTGTCCATATTTGTGACATCCATCTATAGTTACTAGAAAAAACTATTTTGCCAATTTATTTCAATATTGAGAGTCTATTAAGAGACTCTTGTTATTATAGAGAAACTGGTTTAGGTCCTAACTGAGTACTCCATTCTGTATAATAATGGCTAACATTTATGTCTGAGTACTTTATGTGTGTTAACGCACTGAATCCTCTTAGCCTTGTAAGGAAGATACTATTATTATCCAGCATTTTCATGAACAGTAAAATGAGGCATGTGCCTAAGGTCACACACTGGTACATATCAGAGGAGGACTTTCAGTACAGATGTCTGACTACGAAGCTCCCATACTAAATTGTAATGTGATACAGCCTTGTCCACATTTTTGCTCCTGTCCAAACTCTGATGCTTTGCTTTTTGTTAGAAGCCTTATCTTTATGTCTTCACAAAAGCAGGATTATTCTAGGCGTTCCTATAAGGTCCTAGATTTTCTTTTAGTGTATAGCTGTCAAAGGAAAAGTTAACATATGATATGATGCATACACTTACATACACATTCATAGGTGTGCACACATACATACAAACACACAGGGTAGACATAAAGTTCATGTGTGCGTGCTATTGACTATGTAAACTATTTTAAGTTGCACATAAACTTTATGTCCACCCTGTATATATCTATCTATATCTATATCTGCAGAGATATAGATAGATATAGATATATCTTTTAAGTCATTGTATGAGGTTTCACAATTAAATTTGGTTACCTGTCACTGTATGCTTATGTTGGCAGCACTGTACAAACAACTCGGTAAGGTTTCATAACCTTGGAATATCAATGTCTCCATAGCTGTGTTTGTGTTGATGTGTGTTGTTATCTTCCTGAGTGGCATTCATTATTGATTTTGTGTGTTTCTGCATGCTGTATGATGATAGCTTTGATGACCATTCCAGAAAAAAGTTCCAAAATTGCTTTGAAGCATGGGCTAGGTCCTGGCATTGGTTCATAGCTTTCTAAGGGGCATACTTCAAAGGTGACAGGAATGATTTTCAGCAATGAAGTATGTTGCACTTATTCTAGAATAAGTTAGCAAACTTAATTGTCAGACCTCAGTGTATATATGTATATAATATGTATAGTTGACTTACCTATTAAAGAGAAGATAAAATTTTATAAATGTCATAGGTTAAACAAGTGAGATCTACACTTAGAAGTTAAAAATTAATTTTTCTTCATTCCGAATTTTTATTTTATCTCTGGAGTGTTTTTATTATAGTCACATTTACAAAATTTCTATTACCTGGAAACATAATGTTTTCCCTGTGTTCCAGGGATCTCTGTGGATTAGATGTAAATCAGATCATGGATTTTCTATTTCAAAATGCTTTAAAACATCCTTATCAATAATCTAAATCACCTCTCTCCACCTTCCAGTGACTCTTTCTAAACCTGTCAACTTATGTATATACAAAGATTAACAAGGTAGAGATGTTTTTATTAAACGTTTATCAGATTAGAAAGAAGATATGATTGAAATCCAGTTTCATCATCAGTCTCTGAATTTACAAAAAACTATGCTTACACAATCAATTATCATTTGGTCAATAGATATTCATTAATCAGCTACTACGTTTAAACTACTGTAAAGATATTGGTTAATTAACAATAATCAAAATATTATGGTCCATTGCTTCATAGAGATTAAAATTCAGTAAAAGAGGTGGACATTAAAAAAGAAATGTGATAGTCATAACTACCAAATAGAAGCACATGAGAGCATGAAGTGTGTCAAATACATTGATCTGCAGAGTCCCTGTGCCCTCTACCATGTGATCATTTAGTTGTAGTAAGTCAGGAAATACATGTTCTCATCCTGGATCTGTTACTGAGCATTTGTGTTACCCCCCAAAAACCAGAGAATCAGAATATTAAAGAAATAAAGGATTGTAATACCTCCCAGTATTTCATTTTCCCCATTTAAAAAATGCAGGCAGAGAATATGGGTTGGTTTAGTTCAGTGGTTCTCAAACTTGAACATGTCAGAATTGCCTGGAAAATCTTACACAGTTGATGGATCCTACCTTCTGCACAGGGATTCTAATTGGGGAGATCTGCACCTGGCAAGAAGCTGCTGTTCTCACAAGTTCTCAGGCGACGCTGAGGATTCTGGTCTTGGGACTATAGTTGGGAACTACTGGCCCAGATGATATGGAAGAACATTTTTAACTCTGGAGTACTATGTACTGCAAAAAAATATGGCTGTCTGAAGAAGTTTTCATACATTACTACTTTGGTAATTATTTTCTTCTATGAAGTGAGTTTATTGTGAATTTTATTTAAGTTCTGGTTGTCTTATAATTCCAAACATATTTTAAACTATTAGTAATGATTTATTAAACCATAAAACTCAATGTCAACAATATGTATCCCTCAAATCCTTGGACCCATAAGGCCTTAAATAATTATTTTGGAGAGTACACAGCTGGAGGAAGGTCAACATAGATATGGTATGAATATTCTTTAATCATAATCATTCATTTATATATATTCAATTCATATCCATACACATATCTAATTATAATACACAGATACTCAGCCTCTGTCAGTCCTAGGAAAAAGAAAACAGCAGAATTAAGAAGAAACATTTCAAAGATGGCGAACTGCAGCCAGCTTTTTACAGAAGCTCCCGTCCAGAAGGAGGCTGAAAGGACAGAACCTTAGCAAAGTAGCTGATGGTTTGGAGCAGAGACAAGAGAGAAGATTGAAGAGTGCACTTCAACCTTCCTGAGGCGAGCTGCGACCCTGAAACTACAAC
>NW_003852396.1:11532908-11561832 GCF_000181295.1 Otolemur garnettii
AAAAAAAAAAAAAAGAAGAAACATTTCTAAGTTGATATAGAAAATCATTTTCAAAATCTTTGAGTTAAAGTATTTGTAGTGTTTCAACATACTTTTTGAATCTTCCTTAGGAAATATGGAAAGACACATTAGTAAAAACTATGAAAAGTGAACAAAAGTAATTTCTTATAATGCAAAACACAATTTGGCTAACATAATAAAATAAAAGACTTACACATTTACATAGGCGTAATGCCAGACTTCTCTGGCAAGTTCTAGGTAAAGGAAATTAGTAATGTATTTGTGTTTATCAGAAGCAGACTATGTTAGAAACAGATAATATGGTAAATCATTCTTTTGCTGCTTTTCTGTTTCTAAAGTGAGAAGTCTAGAATTGATGACTTCCAATATCCTTTCTGTCTTTAAATTCTGCTACCCTCTGTGCTAGACATGAGAGAATTAATAGTTATTTATTATGCTCTGTCGTATTTGATGATGAGCCTGCTGGTCAGCAGTCTTTGAAAGAAATGTATTTGACCAGAATACAGGTAATGGTGAACAAATTGTTGTAAATTGTCTTCTCCTGCTGAGATAAAGTCATCATCTCTGCCTTTGTTTGCCTCACGCTGAACTTTCATTTCTCTATTTCTGTTTAACCATTAGGCGATCCAAAGATTTTGTAAAACAGATTAAAATCAGAGGCAGATTTCAACTTGAGTGTTTTGTTTGCTGCACTACATTGAAGGCCACATCTGTAAAACAAAACAAAACAAAACCCTTTATTATTATTACTATTATTTTGTAGTTTCAAAAGAATAGCATGGATTTATGGTCTCCCTTTTCACTTTGGGATATAAAATTACCTGGGACAAATGGACATTTATTTGACAAATGGGCATTTATATTTGCTGGGCAAATACAAGTTAGATTAGATGAAGGACCCAGACACAAAAATTTAGATAAAAAAAGGTGGAAGATATAGAATGTCAAGGTTGTAAAGGATATGAAAAATCATCTTAGTCAAAGCCCTCCTTATGTAAATGAGGCAACTGAGGTTCACAAAGACTTATTCTTTTTCTAGAAGCATAATACTATGTTTTGGTGAGTTAACTTGCCCCATCTGTGAGCCTAGATGGGGCATAGCTGTCATGCTTTAAATCATGGTAGCCAAAAGAAAGATGGTGTAGCTAAAATCAGGACAACAGCCTTCAAAGTAAATTTATTATTAAGTATTGTATAACCAGGAAATTTCACTAATTTTAAATTATATATACCAAAAAATAAAGTTTCCAAGTATATAAAACAATATTTTTCAACCTCTTTTATCTTATGACACACTCGAACCTATAGTTAAAATTCTGTGGCACACTTAAATTATGCTGATCAAAAAAAAAAAAAAAGAAAGTAGAAAAAATATATTTACTGTGCTTTGAACTTATAACAATAATTTAATGATCTTTAAAATTTTTCACAGGATATGCTGCTTAAAAATCACTGATATAAAGGAAAAATTGACAGGTATGTGCAGAGAAAATAAATCTACTACCATTATGTATTTAGGATATTTCAATGTCTCTCTCACAATAGCTAGTCAATTCAGTAAAAAAAGTCACTAATAGGAATAAGGAAAATGCAAACTACAAAATAACTTAAAAGGTCATGGAATATTTCATACAAGAACATTTCAAAAATTTTCTCAAACATGATGGAAAATTATATAAGTATGTCAAGTTCTAGGCCATAAAACAACCAGACAAAAGATTCTATTTTAATATTTGCATTTTCTGACCCTAACACAATTAAGATACAAATCAATATTATAACAATTACACAAACATATTTGGATATTTTAAAAATAATTCAAAATTACACATGGACACAGATAATAGTCTACTAAACTTTTAAGGGAAAAGTAATCTCAGTGTAGTATAAATGCTTCCAGAAAATAGAAAAAAATGAGAACATTCCTTATTTTTTATAAACTCATAAAACCTTCAGAGCAGAACCAGAGAAGTAGAGTGCGAACATGAAAATACAATGCACTTAATGAACATAGGTGTAAAATGCTAAAAGCAAGAGAACAGTCAAAATAAATCCAAATCCACCATTGTTAAGTTGGGCTTATGCATGGAATGTGTTATAGACTGGATGTTTGCATCACCCAAACTTTACGTTAGGAGGTGGAGCCATTGGAAAGTAATTGGGTCATAAGGGTGATGTCTCATGAGGGAGATTAGTGTCTTTATAACAGAAATCCCGAGAGCTCTCTCTTCTTCCCACCCTGCGCTAATATAAGATACTTTCAGTCTGCAGTCCAGTAGAGCAGCCTCATCAGAATCTTGCCATGCTGGAACTCTGGTCTTTACTTTGCCTCTAGAACCATGAGAAGTGCATTTCTGTTGTTTATAAACCACCACGTCTGTGGTGCTTTGTTAAAGCAGCCAAACTAACTATGACAGAATGCAAGAATAACTTAATGTCAGAAAATCTGTTATTTTAACTTTATACTTTAATGTCATCTTATTATTTTAATACATGCATAAAAGCAATCAATTCAACAGCCACTAATGATGAAAAACTCTTAACAATACTGATCTTATGCAAGACAGTTAAGATTTCAAGGTAATGCTGCATGCTATTTTGGAACATGCATATACACATATGCAATATATTAATGAAGGCAATTACCTTTGGAGAGGAGTAGAATGAAAATGAGTAGGGAAATATAGAAAACTACAAGCTTTCTACTTTCTTCCATTTTTTAATGAAAGTAAAAATAGTCACATTGATATTTTAAAATTTTTGGATGTTCAGTAATTTATTCCTGTTGTTTCAGTATTTTAAAGGAGTGACTAATAATTCAAAATAGGCTGGAATGGGAAAAGTATTATTAAATATAAAACATTTTAGAGATACTACTTTTTTCAAGTTATTATTTCAATTGAATATTTTGACTCTCCAGGAGGAGTCAGGGGCTCTGGCTGGAGCACTAACCCTTGTTAAGAATTTAAAAGCTTGGTCTGATGGGGTTTTTTTCCCCCAAAGAGGCAATATGTAGAAAGAACTAGAAAAGGACTAGGTTTCAAGTTTTTCCAGGAACATGAGGCCAAGGTGGAATTAGGAAGGTGTAAGAAATGAGAGGCAAAGAAATGCCTAGCTTTGAAGCTGGGTGACGTGTGAGGGCGTTCAGAGTTGGAACAACAGCAGAAGGAGGGCTCCGTTCCTGAGAACACTGCTCAGCGGGCTGTGGGGTAGTGAGGGGTCAGGCCTGGTTTAGACAGTGGGCTGGGCCGGCAGAGATACCTGAGCCAACACTGTCACTCTGAGTCACGTGGCTTCTGTCAGAGCTTGTCAGGAATACTTCGTTCAGTGATCAGCTTCCCTTTCTTAAGGGAATAATTAAGATAATTCTCACATATTTAGAGTTCTAAGAAAAAATGTGATGTGATTTTTCTCTCCAGATAAGACACAGGCTGCTTGTTCCTGTCAGACAGAATTGGCAAAAGCCAGTCAGGGCAATTGTATTAGTTTGTCATCTGGGTCTCCCAGACACTGAGACACCACCAGTCTGCTGGTGGCTGCCTGTGATTTTTTGACATGTTTAGTCTTCTTATTTTAAGGTAAGAGTGAGGTCAGTTAGTGAGCAGAATCTCAGCAAAGGCTGGAGGCACGAGGAAGTTGTCCATTTTCTTTCAAATTGTATATAAAAACCAGCACATTGTACCCCATGATTGCACCAATGTACACAGCTATGATTTAATACAAAAAAAAAAAGAAAGAAAGAAAGTAAAAAAGAATTCTGAGAATTATGCTGATCCCAAAAGGTGTGCCCAGGGGAACACGAATTACGGCTGACTTACCAATCAAGGTGAAGAACGAGAAAATGTCAGGTAAATGTTATCTGTGTGTTGTTTACTTAGACGGCTCCCTGAGGGAAGAGGGCTAAATCGCTGGAATTGAGTGAGTGGTTTTGTGGGTCTGTAATTCCTCTCGGCTGACAACTGTCATTGTAACCTTGTGTTTGACATTTAAAAAGCACAGTGCTAGAGAAACAAAGTTCTAGAACGTCTAGTGCGGCTTTGCTCTGTTTACTGCCTTAGCCGGAATTTAGCACCAATGCACTTCATCTTCTTTTCTGCTATGATTTAAATTTTTCCCAATTTATGTGATTTTCCCCCCAATAGAAACTGTTAATTTCTCATTAATAGTTTCTATCGTTTTGTTGTTGAGACACAAAGCTTCAAGCATATTTTCTGATGCAAAGCCACTATATCCTAAATCTTAGAATCATTTTGGTGGTGGTGAGGAGAGCAAATACTCTGTCAGCTGTTCTCTCTTTCAGATGGGTTGGAAAAAATTAGTGGCTTAAATATCTATCAGAAAAAGTTTTGCTATTGATTTTGTATGTTCATATATGCTTGTGTAGTAGTTCATTAATGGATTCATTTTTGTAAACATTTATGAAAGATTAAACACCGACCACAAGCAAAAATTTTGTTATAGTATGTGGAGACTGATTTTCCTTAAAAATGACAATGTAAATGAAGATATATAATTATTTTGTGTGTCGTAACTTCTGGGCAGGAAATGTGCTTACTAATGATTTGTAAGCACTTTCATAGACAAGAAGTACTTTCATACAGAACAGATGCCAAGACTGGATGAAACCTCGGAGAGTCAGCCAGGGCATCCCCAGATCATGGGTTTCCCTGGTAATGATCTAAAAACAACTCAAGATAGAAGAAACTTCACCTTCTAGGAAGAAGGATTAGACACCCTTTTTCCCTCTTCCTCCTTCTCAGTATAGCTACAAGCCCTGGACATTATCCGTAAAACAAACGTAAGAAGACTCTACCAGATGAGGAAATGGAAACAGATTAGCCAGGGACAGTAGTGCTAAGGGACAACTTGCTGGTCTGTCCTCTAGGTTTGCTTTTTGTCTCCTGCAGGTTAATCTCAGAGCTGAAGAAGCCAACAACCCTGAAGGGCCAATGATACAGCCACAAAAAGCCACAACAAAACCCTACTTTTTCTAGCCGGTGTCCAGAAAAGGGGCATCTTAGCAAGACAGAAAACTAAAGGACAGTAACTGTTCTCCTGCAGCTAAACAGCACAGCCCCTCAGAATGAACTTCGCCCCCGTTCCACATGCAGAGCAAAGACAGAATGGAGAATAGAATCTACCCATGCTGGGCTATAACACCATTGCTGAAGGAAACTGCATCATCCTTCCCTCAGGTTTGATGTGTCCTCAGAGTCTTTCTCAATACAACGCTGCCAGATGATAACAAACTCTCCCCAAGGATCTCCATGGAGACCATGTGGGGCCTGGCTGTAAGAAGTAAGTGGTTCCTCGCTCTGTCTTCTGGGGTAGAATCTTAAGAGGACTAGGGGAGAGTCAGGACTTTCACGATGGCCCAGCGGTGGCAAGGCCTCAGGGGAGGTCTTGAGGAACCCAGTTACACGTGCTCTTACCCCTCTGAGCCGGTGGGTATTGGTGGAGATCTGGTGGGGAGTTCTGACTCCCTGGCAGCACAACATATTGTACCAATGTCAGTTTCCTAGTTTTGATGTCTTACTATACCACTGAGAAAAATGAATCAAAGATACATGGAACCATCCCCTACAGTTTTTCAACATCTTATGAATGTGTGATTATTTCAAAAGAATACGCTAAAAAAGAGAAATACATTTATCACAAATTTGAATTTTTGCTCTCACCTTGACTTCCTGTTTTAAATGTGAAATAAAGATTGACAGTTTAATACAATTTCAAGACAAAAAACTCTGTCTTTTTTTTTTTTTTTAATCTGTTTTCTTGATCACCGTGAACCTATACTGAGAGAGGGGTTGGGGCAAAGTACGCCCAGGTGTGCTCCCAGCACCTAATCAGCGTTTCCTAGTTGAGTCTCGTCGGGATGATTGACTTTTGCCTAGTCTGGCTAGTTGTTTATGTAGCCCACACTGTCTTTTCTTGTGGATAATGTGGCTGGGTTATCTTTCTCATTCTCTCTTGTAATGTGTGTGGTCATGTGACTGAGGTCTTAGCCCAGGGAATCCCTGTGGAAATGATAATGTCCTTTACACACCTGGCTTTGGAAAGTCTTCTGGATGTTCCTTCACCTTCGTCCTTCATTTGGAGCTGACGGAGAGCATTCCAAGTATCGTAGGGGAGGGCTGAGTTTAAGATACAACAGCCTGCCTCCCTGAACGACTCCAAGGAGCAGAGCATCCTTGTTCCCCTGCAACCAAATGGACTTTAAGTGAATGACTGATTATTTCCATTCCTGAAAGCCCTCTATGCCTGTGGGTGTATCTGTTACTGAACTTTTAGTGAGGCGGGAAGGAGGCTAGTGCTGTATGGGGTCTTACATATCTAGAGACCAATAGGTTGAGATTCCAAATTATTGTTCAAACTCAGCATCTGGTACCTCCTGGAAGTTCACAAGGAAATAAAGGCAGGGCACCAGATTCTAGTGTAATCTATGTTCTTTTATTTTCAAAATGAGATCATTATGCAAGGTAGTCCTCAAATTGCAACTCCAATAGTCTCAAGTTTATTAGTTTAGAGGAGACACAGCAAACACTTGTCACCCTTGTGCTTCTTCCTTCTTTATTAACAGAATACATTGTAAAATAACTACACGAGCCCGCCTGAATCTAGTTGTAACATCAAACTCCTCAATACAAGGCTTCAGGCAGCTGTTCTCAATGTGTTGGTTAATGCTATTGTATATATTTACCTAAAAATTGCTATGGTCTTAGCACCATTTGGAATAGCAGGCTTTGTAGGTAAGTTCATCCAGTCTCTTCCAGCACCTCTGTGGTCCATGCCCCATGCTCCAGTTTCTTTGTCTTTTATACTGATTTTCCTTTGAGGGAGAGGGTATGTGAGAATTCATATCCTAGGCACTGAAGAGGAAAAGGATCTTACGAAAACATTAAAAGTAAGTACTTTTTTTATTTGCATAAACACAGAGACATAACTTATATTTCGCTTTTTTAATGGGTACCTTAGAGTCAGAGAGATACATTTGTTACAAACATGCTATATGTTATGACAAAATGTGTTGAGAGAGGCCCCTATTTCTGGATTGCTCACTAACTCCTTTCGGGATTATGAAACTCACCCCAGGCTCTTCCCTTTGTGCGGAGTATAGCACTAGTGCCCATGCTACCACTCCGTCCATCTCTCCATTCCAGCAGAGATCAAACGTGTTTGCGATGGTGGTGAGTCAGATTGAAAGTCCTCGCTACTCAGTCTTTCTTCTGTGCAGTTTGGGGATAAAACGACATCCAGTGAGATACAGATGGGATGACACTGTGACTTTCTGAGATCGATCTTCCACATGTGCGTATTGTCCCCTTGTCTTTCTCTTTGTGCCCCGAGTGCAGTCATGGTAGTTCCGTCTGCCACAGTCATTTTGAAATCACAAGGGGAAAGCCCAGCGGACCAGAGATACATGTGCCCTAATTTCCTGAGATTTATTGCATTAATGCCAGCAGGCACTTTACCTCCAGACTTTAGTTTTATGAGAAAAACAAACCCATACTTTTTAGGTTGATGTAGGCAGGTTTTTCTGCAGCTTACAGCCAGATAATAGACTGAGTTTATCATAAATATCCCCCAGAAATTATGTATTTCTCCAAGAGAAGGAAGGACAGCTCACCTCAGTAAGTGTTGGAAAAAAAATTCACAAAGGAAGTTTAAACATATAATTATAGAACATGAGGAGGGTTATAAAATAACTCTAAGCCAGAAATTAGCAGACCAACTCTGAAATATGTAGACGTCATGTGAAATATATAACCCATTGACTTTACAGAAAAGATTTTATCGCTTTTGTCTGATTTGAAGTTCAAAATTTAAGAACCACTGTAAAAGTTATTACACAACACTAGAAATAACTGATCATTCATTCCACGTGAAACCTATACAATTAATGCGTGTTGCGTAGTTACTACCTTTCCAGGGTTCACTATTCCAACTGCCCCTCAAACAGCCTCAGAACATAAAATATCCATAAGAAACTTCCTTAAGTAGATAAGTTTACTGCATAAAATTCATGTAAAAAACACATTTCAATGGTGTAAACTATTCTTCTTTTCCTCTAAGATAATTAAGAACAAATGCACAGAGTTGGTGCATTTTTGAGCTATAAGCACAACAAACAGTAGGCCAATGAGGAATTCACAGGGATGTCTAACCAGTGAGGCAACATACTCAGATTCGTTTTTTTTTTTTTTTTATTGAATGGTAACTATGTACATTAATGCACTTCTAGGGTACAGTGTGGGGTTTTCACATGCAATCTGAAATACTTCCATCAAACTGGTCAACACAGCCTTCATGTCATTTTCTCAGTTATTGTTTTAAAACGTTCACATTCTACTCTTAGAAAGATTCACCTGTAAGATAAACCTCAGAAGTGATCCCTCCAAACCTCCTCCCTCCACCCATTCCCTCCTCCCTTCTCCCTCCCCCCTCCCCATATTCTTAGGCTATTTGGTTATAGCTTTCATATAAAAGGTATAAATTAGTTTCATATTAGGGGTGTGTACATTGGATACTTTTTCCTCCATTCTTGTGATACTTTGCTCAGGAGAACATTCTCCAGCTCCATTCCTCAGATTCGTTTTTAGCAAGATAACTCTGGGACTGGTGTAAAGAAGGATGACCTTCAGAAGAGACAGGAAACTGAAGATTGCTGCAGTTGTCCCTCATGAAATCTGTGGATACAAGGCTTGGGACTCGGGGAGTCTGGATGTGAAGAGTCCTGAGGAAGGAGAATGCGTAACATTCTGTAAAGAGTGAAAGGAATTCAAACAGGGTTACTGGAGTAGACAGATTTATAATAACTTAATGCAAAATTAGAGTTATTTGCAGATTTTGGGTTTGTAAATTCATCTCCTTATTCAATTTATTATAATCCTCAAATCAATACTCATGTCACTTTGTGACCTTGGCAGACATGCCCAGAGCTACAAAAAAGTCTGCGATTGCAGACTGAGGCGCAGTGAGGCAACGCTCTCCCTTCCTGTTTCAACTCTCCTACTATAAATGAGTTTCCGCTCTGCATTTTGTTAAGTGCCATGTTTCTCACATTCTTGTCTTTTCTTGGTGATTTTTCTGTTTAAAGTTGTGTCCAAGCATAGTGCTGAAACAGTGTGCAGTGTTCCTGAGAGCAGGAAGGCTGGGCTGCACCTCAAGGAGAAAACACGCTTCCCCAACACAAATGCGTTCAGGGCTAATGAATTATCCTGTCTATCACGTGCCACGTCTTCACACTGAAACACACATAAAATAAGCTTATGTACTGATAGTTACACCAAAATGTTGTTACCAGAGGTTCACAGGTCTCCCCCTGTTTTCCCTAGGAGAAATGGTTCAATGCTTGCTAATTCAGTGATTTTGTAGAACAGCAGTACTGAGAATAATGAAACTCAATGGCATCTATGATGGAATGTTAGACCTGGAAAAGGCATTGGAGATAATGAAATTCAATGCTAGTATCATTGAAGTCCAAAGATATCAAGTAATCAAGGTGGAAACTTATTCATCATGAATCTGGACCAGAATTGGGACTGACAATTCCTTCTTCAGTGCTTTTTTTGCGCTTCACAAAGTATAAACCTTTAAACAGAGTATTTTCATGAACAGAAAGAAAACTTAGCCCAAAGTATTAGGTGATAAGATTTTCTTTTTTAAATTGGAAGGATGTTCTACAATAAACACACATGATGAATCATTCTTCCAATGTGTGGTTTCTGCTCTTATTTCCTGCCCTCACCTAAGTGGATCCTAAGTTTGTGTAACTCTCTTCTAGACCTAGATAAACTTAGCACTCAAGCACATTTCAGAGAGGGCTGGAATCTGTGCTGAGGGAATGCCACTCTTCTCACAACCAGCAAACTTCTGGGAGGTCAAAATCTAGTACCAGAGTCAACATCCTATGGTCTGCAATTCAAATGTATCCTGCCACCAGTTTTTGTGAGCTACTGTATTTATTATAAACTATTGGAACTCAGTGCTTGTTTGTTCAGATGTTATCGATAGCTACTTTCATGCTACAACTGCATCGGTAGGTTTGTAACAGAGATTGTATGGCCCATCATATTTACTGCAGGCAGAATGGGGACCAAAGACCCCATTTTTGGCAAGGGAAAACGCCCCCTGAAAAAGGGTAAAACAAAAATAAGCTAAGCAAGGCAGAATAAAAACAGGTCAGCTAAACCAACTGCTAAATTTCTTATCTGCGCAGTTTCATGCTTTTCCTAGAAGCCTGGCCTATAGGGGATACAGCTTGCAAACACCCCTGCTGGGTCTGTGAACTCTGAAGAAACAATGGCTGCAAAGGAAGCTGCTTGCAAGACCGGAGTAGAAAGATTAACCAGGCCATCTTCTGCCCAGTCAAAAGGCAAAACTAATGCCCATTGTAGAGATGTGTATTTGGCTGGGGCAGAGATCAAAGGAACAGCTGAAACTCTGGAATATGGGTAGGAGGGCTTATATCCCTTAATCTATAGATGAAGACATCTCTGGGTTGAGATCAGAGGAAAATTCTGTCCCACTGATTGTTTGAAGGAGACTGATGCAGGTGGTGTTTTACTCCACAGTGAACTAGTGGGGATTAACTGCCCCCCAAGGAATCTGAGGGTGTGACCACAGACAGGAGGCTGCCCCCACACAAGGCTCAGGTTTCAGATTTCTCAAGACTGCTCAGACCCTTAAAGTTCATGATTAGAAACAATAGGAGCTGACAGGCTTACTCAGAGAAACTGCTGACTTCTTTGTTCCCTTCCTCAGCTTACCCTCTAGGCTAATGAGGAAGTAGCCTTCAGTATGAGCCGAGTAGAACAAACACTCAGGTCCATTGGCCAGAACCCCACAATGGCCTCCTGTGTTCCCCACCTTTGAAAATTCTACTCTGTGTGTCCTGTCTCTTTGTCTCTGACTACATCTAAAATTTATTTTGGTTGATTTGCCACCAGCTCCAGCTTAAAGGACCCTGTCTCCGAGGTGGGACCCTGCATTTACTTTCTTGCCTTTTATAGAAAAAAGTTTGTCTACCCCTTGGAGTAGCATATAGCATGAAATTTAGTGCCAGTTCTTCAGGTAATAATAAATGGTCTGTGATGACGATCTTTGTAAACATTGTATTCGTTATTCTGCTTTTAACTTGTGGTTTAAGGTGTAATATTGAATAACTTTAACCAAATGTGTAGATGATAGGAGATTACCTTTTGCCATTTGGCGTTATCCAAAAATCTGAATCAATTTAGCAAAAGTGAGCCATAACTCATTTTTGCACTTACTGAATTATGCATCAGTCATCTGAGTTTCCTAACTCAAGGACTATAGTGGTAAGAATCTGAATCTACAGCACATTGCCTGCTCTAGCCTGCCCTCTCCAGCTGTCAACACTACCTGAACCAATTGTTATTGTGGCTGTCAGAGCTGACATTCGAAATCAGCAACAGAAGAGAATTAACTTCCCAAGTGTCTTTCCTATTGCACAAGCATATGTAAGAGATGCTTTTATTTAGCTTAGTGACATTTGCTACCCAACTACTGACAAAACATAGTGTCTAAACAAATGTTGATTACATAGATTCATCTCCCCATGATAATGAATGCTAAATGCATAGAGGTAATTATACAATAATCTCACCACCACACACAGTGACTTTTGCTTAATGGAATTACTTGGGGAAGAGTGTTTTAATTTTGTAAGCTGACACTTCAGTGAAGAGAAGACTGTGGTAAACATTTTAGAAGAGATTCTTTTATATCTTTTATATTCTTATTGAAATGGGCATTGTCTGTATCAAGGCTTCTTGAATTTTTAAAAAATTCTTTTGTTAATTAGCAAATTATGGCTGAATTAACACATCAGTTCAGTTCCTTGTTAGTCTCAGAGGCATCTTTATAAAGAAGGTTTAGAGTTCAAAATGAATATTTTATGAAAATGAAAAATTTTCGAGAGTCTTTACCTCAGAGTTTGGTAGATGTGAGGTAGAGAGAATCAGCAAGGATTGAGGTAATCAGAGACTAATTGTGCATCCCTACAATACATAGGAATATTTTCTCACAAATTTTTTCTCAGAATTTTACAAATAATAGAATCATAATGAAAGGAAAACCAGGACTCAGGGTGAGGAATGTAGCAAGATAATGTGTTTTGTGTTGAGATTCTATATGGAGGAAAGAATGGGAAAAGCATGGATCAAGAAGGGGGGTGAACACATATATTTGGATTGTGCTGCATTTATGAAATGGGTTTGGATGTGCAGTATGATTATTTCTAAAAGGTGACATATGTAAGCGATATGAGAAAGTTTAAGTAGGGACACCTGAAGTGCTTTGGGATTGAGCAGAATGGGCTATTTGAGAGGAAACACAAATATATAAGCCTATGAGACTGCTTGTCTAACTTTGACATTGTTATGTTGGGTCAATTGACTAGAGATTCTAGTTGCAAACCACCATACATTACAAATCACTATAAAACACCTGAAGAGATGCGTAGGGATGATTGGGGAGCACTGCACACCCAGTGTTGGTTGTTCTTTGGTCTGTAATCAGAGCTGCCCTTAGCTGAACACCTATTCACCTTTTTGCAGACCACATGTGAGACAGGTAGTGACCCTGATGGCCTGTGACTTAGAGCCCATTAGCATTATATATTGGGCCATCCAAACCAACGAGCCTAGAGTATGAAGCTGCTTCTTAACATGCTCTGTGAGGAAAAAAGTTACCATAGTCAAATTTAAGAGAGATTAAGTTAGAGAGTACTATACAATCTCATACAAATTATAAAAAGCTTCATGACAAAGAAATTTTTCTGCCGTTGTTTGAACCAATGTTTCCCAAACATATTTGTGTAACATATCCCCCCCCCCCCGCCCTACTATATGTATTTGGAACTGTTGTTTTCTGGGATACTCATGGGGAACACTGATATACCATTCATGACAAATGATTACAGGAATGTGAGAATGAATATTTATATTTACCTCCTCACTTCTAGTGAGGTAGCACCGTTAATTGATGATAATTTTATAGCTACATTTTGAAGCATGGCAGTTCTTCTCTGTGATGTGTGCTGCATTTCCTCTTGGTGGCCGACAAACAGCACTGTGTATGCCACTGCTGATCCTAATAACCCTCCTTGCCGTAAGGAAAGAGGTGAAATCTCCCTTCAGGCTGTCTATCGGCAATAGTCCAGAACCCTTCCACCTCCTTACGATTTCCCCTTATCATTTTTCTCTCCCATAATTTCTCCAGATCTGTTAAGGCAAGTGCTGCAGCGCGGAACTCAGGTGCTCTGTTTTCCCAACATCCAGGCCCATCCAGGCTATTTTGCATATTGTGTCTGATTCTCCATTTAGATGGCTGTTTTCATTCCCAGACTACACCATCTTACACTGCTAGCTATCGACTACTATGTGTTTGAATAGATAATTACTCTATCAAGTCTGCTTTGCATTTAGTTTCTTTCTTTTCTAGTTTAATTACTTTTCTCAAAATGTCACTATCTGCAAACTTAATAAAGGCATCCTTCATGTATGTTACTGATAAAATTTTCAGGCAACTTAGATACTATGTTCCTCTCTCTACCTCCATTCATCCTTCTAAAAATTTTCATCAAAGTTACCCCATTTATCCACTAACTAATCTTTAGGGGCAATCCAAATTCTGAAGTCTTTGAGTGTAAGTTGTGAATGTTCTTCCTCTTGTCACCTTAAATCTATGTATAATGCCTGCATATGATACCTTCTCTATGAATTTCTTTCTGAGGATAATATCCAGAAGGGAATTCAGCAAACCATGCCAGGATAGTATGGGCTGCCCCATATCTTCACGGGTCACTGCAGAAAATCTCATTTGATAAATACACAGATGCTTGATGAGCTCCCACAACTTGTGTGTATCGTTGCTTCCTTTATTTGGTTTTTATGATAATAAGAAATTTGTCTGTCACATACTTCCATTTCCTAAGGTCATGCTATCTCCATGCTAATTATAAAACAGCTGGATGACTTCTATCTCAGTTTTATAAAATTTATTTATTCATTATTTAACATTTATTAAGTAAGGATAAATCTTATGACTGGTGACATCCTATCATTGTGTCATACATTATTTAGCAGAGGTTCTTCTTTCTTAGAGAAATATATAACATTGGAGAGTCACATTAAATGAAGATTTGATGAAATATGGCATTTTCCAGCTCCCAGTATGCAGAGCACAGAGCTCTGGGACAGGGAACAGTGAGGTTCTGATGAGAGAATAATGTTAACATACCAGTCATATCATGCTTGTAAAGGACCCTTAGGTCCATTGTGGCACTTGATTAACATAACAGCAGTGGAATTATTATTAGCTTAAATTTATATCTGAAAAAGAAAACATGATTAAGTGACTGGCCCAAGCACCTACAAATTCACAAGGGTAGGACCAGGCTTATTTTATTTGTAGAGCATAATATTGTGCTTGGCATCTAGTATGAACTTAATATATACTTAAGAATATATACTTAAGAATAAATGAAAGAATAAAATTATACTCAAGTTTAACTTATTTTCATTAAAATTCTCTTCCCTTCCCAGTACAGTATTGATTTAGCTTTCCAACACTTTACTGTCTCTCATTAGTTGGTAAACTCTTTAAGGGGAAAGACCAAGTAAAAACACATTTAAAAATCTATATACAGTAGAAGCTCCATGGCTGACCACCTCTTTAAGTTGACCTAATTTCCAAAGACTAGACGTGTACCACATATAGGCCCAGCTCTTTCTGTTGACCATTTGCATGTGACCAGTTTGTTACTTACTGATGGACATTCTACTGTATCTATCTACATAGAGGACTCCACGTTAGAGAGGACTTCAGAGATCACTTAGTACTATCTTCTTCATCTTAAAGAAAGATCAACTAAGAACCAGAGAGGCTAAATGATTCATAATTATTCAGCTAGTATTTGGCAAAAACTGGCTTTGAAGCTAGGCATTCTGGTATTTTCATTACTCTAGTAACATTTTTCTTACATGATTGGTCTAATGATTAAGGCCAGCTAATCTTGTTTTGAGAATTAATCTGGACTTCTAACACATGTGTTCAAATTCCACTTGAATGCCTCATGGGAGGGTCAACCTCAAATTGTGCAAAATAGAGAAATGCTCTGCCTGCTGTTTGAGTTTCCATCTGGGCTGGGGACCATCCCAGTTTTCGTAATCAATCTAGGACACACACTTAAGAATCATCCTAGATTTTTCTTTCTCTCTTACTCCTCAGGTCAAAGTAACTGCCAAGTCTTGATAATTTCACAGCCTACTCTGTTTCTCCCATCTGTTCTCTACCCCATCTGCCACTCCCCAAATTCAGGCCATTGCATCTCTCTCCTGAAATACTGTCCTGTTATAGCCACCTGCCTTTTGTTTTGTCCTCTGAAGTTTATTTTACAAATTGTTTTCAGGATGAAAAGAAATATAAACATGCATCTTATTTGATTCCCTTCTATTTAAAGTATTTTTTTTATTGTTTTTTACCTTTTAGATTTAAATTTAAGCTCCTAACATGACCTACTAGTTCTTGCAAGATCTGGCATCTGCCTAAATTTCCAATCTTGTTTCCCAGTTCAACACATATTTTACAGTCACACAGGCATTCAAGCAAGGTGATGCAGAGCTCTGGCTCTGGACTTCCATGGATAGAACCACATCCTGGCTCTAGTTTACTAAACATTTAAGTGTATTTTAAGTGAATTGATTCCCCAAGTCTCAGTTTCTTTATTTAAAAAAAATGAGGCTAATATTTTTATTCCTGTATAAAGAGTTCATCCCGTGCCTGACAGTGTACACATTGTAAACACTCAATAAATGTTAGCTACTTTTTATATTTCCTAGTCCTGTGCCTTTATTCACATGGATTAGCTTTGTAGAAATGTAATTCTTTTATTTTGTCTTAGCTTGGGTCAATCCCCCTTATCATAGAAGACTCAGTTCTGTCTTCATTAAGCTTCCCCAGACAGGGTTCCTGGGCACCCTGTGCCCGTCCTTATCACAGCATTGTTTGTGTGTTTCCCTGACTTATGTATGTCTCCCAATTACACTGTGACTTCATTTTTTTTTTTATTTAAAAAATTTTTATTTCAAAATACTAAGGGTTACAGATGTTTTTGATACACGAATAGCATTTATAATGGTTAAGTCAGTGACTTTTAGTGTGCCCATCTCCACGAAAGTCTTCACTGTACCCAACAGGTAAGATTTCAACCCTCAGCCTCACCCTGTGACTTATTGAGGGCAGCAAATTATGACTTTTAACTCTGTGCTCTAAGACTCTTTAGTATCTACAGAGAAGATACTTGATAAATATTTGTTGAAATGACCTAGACTATCACATGGGTAAAATATTACTGCTGTATCCAAAGTTCTGACTTTAATATGTAAATCACTATGAAAGTTTTGACACACACCGTGTTAGGGTCCATTATTTCACTTCTAAGAAGCGTGGTCAACGTGTTATTTCTGATCCGCCCAGGCAAGTTTTACCTTGCTGGGTTTACTGACATTGCTTCATTTCTGTCCATGCGGATTTTATGTTTTTTGAGTTTTGTGTATCTCAAAACTTTTGTAATGATCCATGCATAACAGGTAAGTCAATACATAGCTTTTGAATGAATAAATTAGTGAATCTAAATATAGATGTTCTCATTGCCAGGTTTCTTCTTCTGTGAGATCTAAAAAAATAATCATCAATATCTGACCATCAATTTTTCTGCTTCATCATTGTTGTACAAATGGCATCTGGAATCTTCAGTTGCTCTTATTTTAGGAAGAAGTGTCTGACACTTTTCCTTGTGATGTTAAGGCAGCAACCTGTGTCTGATCATAAGGATAAGGACCCCTGCTTCAGGAATCTTTGGAGGCGCACAGTAGGCAATTGTCATTGCAATTGTGCTTCTTCTACGTTTGTGTTTTGCCTGTGACTCATCAGATGAGCATCTCTCAGATACTTCAGAGTTCATTGAACTACTCCTGGGGCTCAACCAGATGTTGCTTTTCAGCTTATCCTGTGCATTGAAGTTGGCTCCATCTGTCAGACTTTCTTCTGTGAGAAACCTTGGGTCACATTAGTTGCACGAAAATATACTAGAGTTATAACTGGGATATTCAGTATCAGAGTAACTGTCCCTGTAGTGTGGCATCATCTGTGATACCGATCCTGGACAGATGACCTCCTCTGGTCCTTCAGGATGGGGCTTTGTCTCTCCCTTTTCACTAATCATTAGGTCTTTCCATGTCTGCCTGGTGTGGGCAGACGGTAGGTCCTGACCACTGGTGATTTTATTCTTTTTCTCTCACTGGGTCTGTCCAGGACTATCTCTTTTCTGCTGTTCATCCAGGATCAATGGCATCTGGGTCTACACACCATTTATGGTGCCACAGACACAGTCTTGCCACTTGCATCCAGATTTAGATTCTCTCATAAATGCAAGTACCAGGTTGGGACCAAAGTTATAGAATCACCAGAAACTTGGGAAGTCACATTATCTCTGAACACATGTTAAAATAGTAAATTTGCAAAATTAATTTTCTTATGCACTTTAATTTTATAAATCTGTTTCTTCTTTTACCTCCATTTGATAACTTGCTAAGTTATAGCTTGAATTATCAAAATGAACTTGGGATATCAGAACCTGGATATCAGGCTCTGGGCTGCACAGCTTATAAATGTAACATGAAATTTTACATTAATATTTGCAGCTGATTGACTATGAAATAAGACTAAATAGAATATTCCATTTTTTTCAACACCTTGTTTTCTCCCAAGTCCCCAAACACCAAGTTCTTCACTGCCTGTGACCTTTGTATGTGCTGCTGCCCGCTGGCCAGGAGCAGTGTCTCCTCCCGTCCCTTAGGGAGTGATCCAGTACAGATTTTCCTTTATCCCTTTGTGCCATAATGTTGCCTGTGTCTGTGTTGAGTATCTGGTTCTTTTGGTCCCAGGTTCGAAGCATAAAACCAACAGGATCAACAACAGGACAGTTTATTAAGCAAAAGAGGGGCAACAGAACTTCAGGCAGTAGAGGGGCCAAATCCAAATGGGATGCCCCCCAGTCTTCAGTCTGGGGGTTTAAGTCTTATCCTATGGGCAGGGACATAGGGTTTTCCAGGAGGTATGTCACAACTGGCCAGAGGTTTCCAGGAGAAAATGATCCTAAAAGTAGCATGGGAATGTGGTCCTGCCAGTTTTTGCCTTGGGCATTAGGGTGTATGCTCCCTACTCCAGGAGGACCCACCCAGAACCTTCTAGGCTGCTTTTTTCATGACCCTGCTTAATGCAGCCTGGAAATGGTGCCCTGTTTGTGCCTAGAGATGGGAGTCTGTGATGAGACTGATTTTTGAGTTCACTGAGTCCTAGAAAATGAGCGTCCCTGTGAGAATAGACATGAAGAAAGGGGCTTCCAGGTGGTGAGTGGGGTGGGAGGAAAACCTGGCCTCTGCACCAGGAAGCCTGGAAGGCCCATAAGAATGTGGGTATGAAGTCACCCAGGCAACCGGCAACCAGCAGAAAGAGCCAATGGGCAATCAAAAGGGCAGTGCTGCCTGGAGGCCCAGGGAGGCCCCGGAAAGACTAGGGATCAGATTCGGATAAGGCCGGTATCGAAGGCCCCGCAGGCCTTTGCTTCTCCTTCTTGAGAGGGACCTAGTTCCAACTCTCTTTGGAAGTGCTCTGAACTTTCTCCCTGTGCTTTCTAAATACAGTCTCTCTTTGTTACGCTGAAACTTGTGTAGGTTCCTTTCGCTGTCCTCCACGCTACCTGAGCTGCTCCCGTTTTATTTCCAACTTCTATTCATTCTTGCCTTGATTACCGCCGTACCTGGATTGAACTTTCCATCTCAGTGGAGTAATCAAACCAGGTCAACTGGGTTCGGAGAACTGGGACTCAACCCCAACGCCTTCCCAGCCCTGAGTGAGGGAACCTTATGTCAAAGTTCCTTCTCCTCCTCCCTTCATAAGCCCTGTTGTAACGTGCGGTTATTTTATCCCTTTTCCTGTGTGACTAGAGTTTTTGTTCTATCTCTTTAAGAGAATATAAGCTTCATACTATGCATATTCTTCTAAGAGAGAAACCACATCTGTTTTTATCCATTGCATTGCTAGTAGAAATGTAACAAATAATATTTGATGTGTCAAGCCCCATTCCAAGTACTTTGCATGTATTAAGTAATTTACTCTCTCAAGAATCCTATCAGGAGGATGTTATTATTTCCTTATGATGCAACTGAGGAAACTGAGGCACAGAGAGATCAATATCTCATGCAGAGTCACAAAGCTAGTCTGTGGATGTGTTGGAATTCAACTCTAGGAAGTCTAGTTCTGGAATCCATGCTCCTAATGCATCTGAAACCGCCCTTACAAACTGATGAAGGGGTATAAGGCAAGAATAGAGAAAGGGACCCCAGAACTCTGCAAAGAAACAGGTGTAGCTAAAATAATGATAATAATCAGCCATTGTCCCCTCTTGTGCTTACTGATAATCACTGTTCCCTCCATTCATTTCTCTACCCTGGAGTCATGCATAATACAAGAACACCACCAGTTTGGAACTTACGGGTAGTTTTTGAGATGCCTATCAGGTTCTGCATTCTAGTGTCTGACCCACCCAGACAGAAGAACTGACTCAACTGATCTCAGACCCTCCACCCAGGGTCCTGCATTCCAGCCCCTGACCCATTCGGACAGTGGCCCATCCTGAGGGACAGATGGCTCCACCCTGAAACCAACCGGTTAGCAGCCCTGCTTGTCTAATCTGCCCAACAAACTGTCTTAAAAAAACCTTGCCCCACTGATTCTGGGAGAGGTAGATTTGAGAGAATTATCCCGTCTCCCCACTTAGTGCTATGTAGAATAAATCCTTTCCCTGCTGTGAACCCTGCTGTCTCTGCTTTCTCTTGGCAGCAGGCAAGTGAACTTGGCTGGGCATCAACACATACAGTCACAAAATATACATACATACATATATACACACACACACGTAATATATATGCACATATATAATACACACACACATATAATAGAATAGAAAATATTCTAAAGCAATAATAGGCAACACATTGGAGTAATGGTGAAATATCCCCAAATTAACTTTGAAACACGAGCTATAATGGTGTCTCCTGAGTGTCCTCTGAAAGAAGAGAAGGATTTCCAGGCCAGCTTAAGTAAACTGTTGTAAGCATTAAGGTATTAGCATATCTAAAGAAAGAGTGTGCTGATCATAAGGGAAATTATTCTGCAGTGGAAATAAACAGCTTAAGAGAAAATGAGGAGGTAACACTAAACTAAGGAAACCATTTCTCTCCCCCCCAATCTAGGAAGAAAGTGTGTGTGTATATGTGTGCGTATGTGTGTATGTGTTTGTATGTGTGCGTGTGTGCACGTGTGTGTATATGTGTGTGTGTGTGTTTGTATGTGTGTGTGTATGTGTGTATGTGTATATGTGTGCGTATGTGTGTATATGTGTTTACGTGTGCATTTGTGTATGTCTGTGTGTGCATGTGTGTACATGCATGTGTATGTGTGTGTGTGCATGTGTGTAATGTGTGTATGTGCATATGTGGTTGTATGTGTATGTATTTGTGTATGCCTGTATGTGTATGTGTGTACATGTGTATGTGTGCATGTGTGTATGTGTGTATGTGTGTGTGTATTTGTGCATGTGTATACATGTGTGTATGTGTGTATGTGCGTGAGTGCATATGTGTGGGTTTCAGCAATTCTCTTCCCTCTGCCTCCCAAGTAGCTGGGACTACAGGTGCTGGCCACAATGCCTGGCTATTATTTGGTTGCAGATGTCATTGTTGTTTAGCTGGCCCGGGGCCAGGGTCGAACCCGCCAGCCTAGGTGTATGTGACTGATGCCCTGACCGCTGAACTATGGATGCTGAGTCACTTTGTATCATTTTCTTAAAAGGGAGCTCTGAGGGGGCAGAGAGTACTGCAAATTACCAAAAAGGAATCAAAATGCTTATAATACTTTTCTTTGGGAGAGCTCACATATGTCCTACGTGCTGAATAAATAAATGTAGTGTCTCAGACAGAGGGCAGGAGAACATAGGTACAGTGATTAATTGATTGTAACTCTTGCCTTGGTGTCCTGATAGCCAGTAAAACTGAATTTCCAGGTGAGTTTCTCCCGTGTGATCATGACTTATTCCTGCGGACCTTCTCCCTCTTATGTATTAGAAATATTTGTATGCTCAGCTTTGCATGTTATATTTACTCTAAGGAATTTCCTGAATGATCGTAGCCTTTAAATACCCATTTTCTGATGTTTACACATACAATCATGGAGAAATGCTACTTTCTGATTAAAGTCCTATAATTTTTTTTTTTTTTATGTCATGGGGCAGCACTGAGTTCATTGCCATTTTCTCCATGGCCACATTAGTGGCATCTTTATCAGACGAGGTGTTCCAGATTTTGGATGTGATCAGGAAAGACTCAGGCATGTTAACCAGAGGAATTGTTCTCCCTCCCCCCCCGAAGCCAGTCTTTTCCCCCATCCTCCCAGCTGTTGGAGCTGTTAGACCATTGGACTCACATTCTGGGCTTCCCGCTGTAAACCTTACAATCTTCCAATGCCATGCACTGATATCCCTTCACTACAGAATATGAGAATATTGGGATCAGGGGACCAAAATTTAACTCTTAGCTTCAAAAAGAATCATTTTTTTTTATGTTGGGTAATTCATAATTACCTATGAAGAATCATTATGATATAGATATATTATCATGAGGTAAACTAAAATAAAATCTTAAGGCTCCCTCTCCTCAGCAGCTGACAGACTGGACCCGCTCTTGACCGAGAGGGTTCCCTAAATCTGAGTTGCTGGCTATGACAAAGGAGAGCAGACCAGCTCATCATGGCCTCTCCCCATCTTAAAGATGTCCTCTGTGACTTGTAACAGGCCTAAGCTATGCAAGACGTACTTGCATGCCCTCCATATACATGACACACCACTTGAGTCTGTGCAGCACTTTGTCTCTGATTAACAACTATCTTAAGCATCCCTTTTCACTAACTCCCAGTCTTTTAGACAGAGCCTAAATCTTTCAGCCAATTGTCAGGGAAGGAATCTTTAAATGCACCTATAAACTGTAAATTCCCTGCTTCCAGACGTCCTACCTTTTTGGCCAGAACTCATGTATGTTTTCCGCATATTGATTTACACCTCACCTGGAAAATGTGTAAGTGGTGGTGCCAGAGAGGAGTGGAAGTGTTCAGGCCAGGTTATTGCAAGGGGAGAGTGACTCACCTGGGCAGTGTAAAGGTGGCATCTGCACCCAGGGGCCAGTTAGAGACCTCTTTTGTGGGCAAATCCTATAGCTTACTCAGAAAGTTAGGATCCTTAGGTGTGAACTTGGAGGGGGAGCTAACCAGATCATTGGTCTCCTTTATCTTGAGATGGAGGCATTTGTATAGGGCTGCATTAGGCTTCTGAACAACCTGTAATTCCTGTTTCCCTAAAATGCATACAACCAACCTGTGACCTCATGACTAGGAGTCTACCGGCTCAAGGCTGCTGGATGTGGCTCCAGGTCATGCTCCTCAAATTTGGCTCAGAATAAACCTCCTTAAATTATTTTATAGAGTGTGGCTTCTTTTTTGTTGAAAATGATTTTATATTTCTAAATTCAGAGAAATAACAAATAAAATAAAAATTATGTCAGTGTATTTGAACATCTGATGTTAAATTTGCTTGTGACATTTGTGGACAGAATAACATTAGCTATTTTACTGAAATTACTTACATATCGTAGTTATTATTCATGTATTGATATATGCTACTTAACTGCACTTCCAGTATCTTGTGGCCAGGCAGAAAACCATCATTTAATAAATGTATTTTCAATTAAGATTTATTAGAAAAAGGACTCTTTAAAATATTTTTTGCAACCTATGCTGTATGTTATTATATAAAGATAAGTGGAAGACATAACTTGTGGATTGATGTTGCTCCATGCTTATCTATATATGAAATATTTGGGGCAAGTACATAAACATTTGTGAGTTAATGCTATGAGGTCCTGAGGAAAAAGAGACATCAGAAGGGAATGTGTTTGTTCTTATAATGAAAGGCTAATTTGATGGAGGCAAATATATTTAGCTTATGTCCTAAGTTGCTATTCTGAACCAAGAAAATCTTGAAATGAGATAAAATATCATGGCTCCTGATGCATTTTGATTAATGAGATTTACATGATGAAGTCATAGAAACATGTTTGAATGATTTGGCTCCTATCCAAGGGGGACTAAGTACAACAATGTCCTATCAATTTCTAGCTCATGTTATAGATATTATGCATCTGCCTTATTTTTTTAATTAGGATTTTTAAGGGAAAACTGTTCTGCTTCATTTCTGTATCTTTCTTAAAGTCTTGTACAGTGCCTTTCACTGAGTTGATTTGAACACATGAATATGTAAATAGAATTACAAAGAACATTATTAACATACAGCTGATATCTTTAAGGTACAGGTGGTGAAGGGAGACTAGACTCTGCTATAGTAAGATTGAAGCTAATTTTCAAATGGAACGCTTATTGTTAGGAGTAGTAATTAAATGTGAAGAACTAAGTAGTTACATCAACATGTCATCACAATCGAAGACCCATAATATTGGCTTTTCATTTGGAAAAACTCACCTGGACAATGCATAATGTGCCTACTTGATGCTTTAATGAACATTCGTTACAAAATAAAACAAATCTCAAAATCATAGGCTGTACAGTTAATGAGATTTATTTGAGTTGAAATATTGGACTAAATTTTCAAGCTGGTGATTTTCAGAATTATTCAACCTTCTAGACGTAGTTTTCCTATTTATGAAGTTGGAACTTCTTTTGGTAAAGAGGAAATGAAAATGATCAATTCATCCATTGACTAATATTTATAAGTTCTTACTATACACTTATGCAATTCTAGGAGTTAGAGATGAAGCAGTAGAAAAGGAAAGAGATCTCTTCCCTCATGGAGTTTACATTCTAGTGAGGTAAACAGAAATACACAGATGTTCTATAATGTCATGTTAGACAAGTGGAATGCTGTAAAGATGTGTTATAAATAAAGCACGGAAATGGGCCAGAAAGTGACATGCTTCCTGTTTTAGATGGAAAAAGATAAACTGTATTGTGAGGCAGGAGAGACAACCAGGATAACAGGTGGGGGGAGAGAAGCCCACACAGAGCTCTGGCCTTGGAATCTGCAGGACTGAGAGCCAGGAGGCCGGTGGGGCTGAGGCACAGTGAGCTCAGGAATGCAGTAGTGGGAGGAATTGGGGGTCATGTCACGTGAGCCTCATGTAAAATTACAAGGGTCATGGATTTTATTTAAGTGCAGTTAGAAGGCACTAGAGGGGTTTGATCCGAGAAGGGAACTGGATCCAACGTAGATTTTCAAGGATCACTCTGGCCGTTGATGATTACAGAAGGGCAAGAGTCAAAGCAGAGATATCAATGAGGAGGCTATGCGCTAATCCAGACAGCAGGTGGAGATGGCTGAGAGTGGGAGAGAGCTACCATACAGGGTTAGATTCAGATTCTAGTTTAATTATAGCCAACAGTATTTGCTAAAGAGAAAGCAGGAAGGCTGCACTGAGTTTTGTGACGTGCTTAGCCACACATGCTAGTTCGCTTCTCCAGGAATCCTTTGGTAATGTATGTAACTTGAGAAATATCAGAAAAACAATGAACCTGCAAGTAAAAAATATGTTGGTAATATGTATCTTCAAAAATGAAGAAGTATTTCCGGGGCCTTCTCTTATCTAATCTGTAGAAGCCCTACCCACAAAATAATTCTGGGCGTGCCCCAATGGCTCTTACAAGTGCTCAGGGATGGACTTTCTCAGGGATCTCTCATGTCGTCTTCTCTCGTTTCACTGGGGAACATCTTGAGCAATGTCCTTCTGATGCAGTTCCGCTCCTGTCTCTGCCTGCCTAGATTTCTCTCCAATCCGAGGAAGCTCTTAGTATCTCAAGCAAGTACATTCTGAGTGGCATGTTCCTTTTCCTTCTTGAAAAATGCCCAGGTGTGTAAGGCTAATTACAGAAGAGGATTAACAGTAGAACTTACCAGATTACTTTTTATTTTTGAAGAATTTAAATTCTTTTTTTTTTTAATTTCAAAATATTAAAGGGTACAGATATTTTTGTCACATAGGAAGTCTTCTTTTTCTCTCTCTCTTTTCTTTTTAATTGAGACAGACTCTCACTTTGTCACCCTTGGTATTGTGCCATGGTGTCACAGCTCACAACAACCTCAAACTCTTGGGCTCAAGTGATTCTTTTGTCTCAGCCTCCCACGTAGGTGGGACTACAGGTGCGTGCCACAATGCCTGGCTATCTTTTTTTTTTTTTAGCAGGCCCAGGCCAGGTTTGAACCCACCAGCCCCAGAGCACGTGGCTGGTGCCCAACCCACTGAGTTACAGGTGCCAATGGAAAGTCCTCTATTTTACTAAAAAAAGATTCTTTCAACAAAAATGTGTTAGGTATCTACCAGATAGCAGAAATTATAATAGACCTTAAGGGTATGAAAGGAAATTTGGCATAATCCCTCTAATAATGGAATGTGAAGTATAGTGAGAGATAGATGAACATGGTAAGGATTTAAGTTCTGCTTTATAAATCCTGTTCTAGGTGCCATGATATACCCTGGATATAAATAAATACTGAGCTCTTGTTCTGTCTCCAGTTCCCCAGAGCAGCTGTTTGATTTCAACACTATCACCTTGTTCCATATTGAAGCTGAGCAGGTAACTGACTTGTTCTTAAAAATAAAATAGGAAACTCAAGTCAAGAAATCTTCTAATCAGGCAGCACCTGTGGCTCAAAGGAGTAAGGTGCTGGCCCCATATGCTGGAGGTGGTGGGTTCAAACCCAGCCCTGGCAAAAAACTGCAAAAAAAAAGAAGAAGAAGAAAGAACTCTTGTACTCTCATGCTGTCTCTCCCCTCTGTGCTCCACGCCCGCCCTGACTCTGCACCCATCTCTAACCCTCATTCCCATTTAGAGCAGGGCAGGTTTTGCTGCAGGCTAACACTTTCCCTGCAGGTTCAGGCTTCTTTCATCCCCTCAAGCCTTTGCTCATCAAGTATTTACTGTTTCTCTTCAAGTCCCAGCCTCCTGCTCTCCACTGGCTTTCCGCTGTAGGCATTGCGTTGTGCTTCCAGCCCTAAAAAGTACATCTTCTCCTCACTTAATTCCTTTTCCAGCTGCCACAGGCTTCTTAGGAAGCATGAGGAGATGTAGACTATACTACATGAAATATTACTTCATAACCACCAAAATGGCTATAATTATAAAATGAATGCTACCAAGTATTGATTAACATTGGGGCAAAAGTGACTCTCACATGCTGTTGGTGGCATGTTCACTTTGGAAAACAATTTAGCTTTATTTAATATATTAAAGCTAAGCACACCCTGTGTCATTGTAATTCCATCTCTGGGAGTGTCTGCCTGCAGAAAATGCATGTATGTGTTCCTGAGAGACAGGGACGACACTATACGGAAGTGCTGTTTCTAATGACCACAAAACCAGAACACATTAAACTTGCTACCAACGTTAGACTATAGACAGAAATGTTGATACAGCCATACAATGCAATATCATATGGGGTGCAAATGGAGAAACCGAACCATGCTAACTGCGTGGATGGACCTTAAAAAGATAATGGTGAGCAACAAAGCAAGATTCAAAAAAGAATACGTGTGGCATAATTTTACTGTGTTGTTCGGAAAACAAACAAAACTAAGCTATTCTCTTTAGGTCTGTGTGACTTGGAGATGAAGCTATGAAGAAGAGTAGGATATGGTTATCATAAAAGTCAGGATGGTGGTTAACTTTTGTCAGTAGAGGAGGAAATTTCGGGGGACGAGCATCAGGAGCCTCGTTCTTAAAAGGCAGCTATCAATGTAATTTCCAGATAGTGACTGTCTGCTGACAGCCACCTTTCCAAGTAGCAGCCTCTGGGCCTTCTGAGAGGACGAGGTGCTGATCTCCTGGTACTTTTAGGGCACCTAAAATTAATCAAGCCTTTTTGCCTTTATCAATGAACACATTTCTTTGTCCTTGAAGCTAAACTTAACTAATGCTCAGTTTTACTTATCTATTTTTTTTTTTTTTTGACAGAGCCTCAAGCTGTCCCCTTGGGTAGAGTGCCGTGGCATTACAGCTCACAGCAACCTCCAACTCCTGGGCTCAAGCGAGTCTCCTGCCTCCGCCTCCCAAGTAGCTCGGACTACAGGCGCCTGCCACAACGCCCGGCTATTTTTTGGTTGCAGCCGTCATTGTTGTTTGGCGGGCCCAGGCTGGGGTTTCGAACCCTCCACCTTAGGTGTACGTGGTTGGCGCCTTAGCTGGTTGAGCTATAGGTGCCGAGCCTACTTATCTATTTTTCATGCATATTAAATGTTAAATTTCCTTCTTTTACTATTTTACAAATATAATTTATAACTCATTTTAATTGCATAATAACATTTTGAGCCAGATATTGTTATTCCTCTTTTTATGGATCCTGATGCAGAGAAGTTAAGAAACTTGCATTAGGTAGCATGGCTTGTGTTGCTGAAGGCAAGTTTCAGACCCAGGCAGGCTGGCTCCAGAATGGAGACTCTTCAGCCCTTCACCAGGATTGTGTCCTTGTGTGTGTAGCTATCTAGATAAAAAATGGTACTGAAGGCAAAAACAAAGAAGCTTCAAGGTCCTGGAAATGGAATACTATTGAGAATAGACACTGCCATTTCAAACATGACTACTGATTCTACTGTCCCTTCCTTCCCACAAAGAATTGTAGTTTCTCCTCACATCTTTGCTGTCTCACCAATAGTGCCATACTCCCACTAATTTCTTAGGTCAAGAAATTTGAACTGCTCTTGATTTTTCCTTTTTTGTCATCTGCCTCATCCAATTCTCCAGAGTGCTTTCCACTCCACTTCTAAAATATATTCTAAATAAGTGCATGGAAAACATACTTTGAGCTTTTATTTTTTTTCCACTTTCTGTAAAGGCCCAGATAGTAAATATGTTCACCTTTCTTACTATATAATCTGTCAACAAATATATGGCCACATTCTAGTAAAAACTTACTGTAAAAAAGCAAACAGCAGTTTGTTAATCACTCTGTTGTGCTAATGACTCCAGGATGGCAAACTATGCCTGGTGTCAACTCACCTGCATTGGTGTGCATTGTCCATAATTGAGGCTCAGGGAAAAACTTTTGAGCATTTTTTGTATCATGCTAATCTCAGTTAAACTACCTCTGACTCCAGGTAGAGGAGAGGAAGATAATTTAAGGACACATTTCTAACTGATAAGTATCAGATTTTTTTCCTAATTTTTTTCTTCGTAATGATTATTTCCTAAATCTAAGTCTGGTAGAAAAATACCCTGATATTCTTTATTTGGCGTGACTAGAAACAAGTGTGCCATCTACTCTCTATCACAAGTTGTAGATGTCGCTATTTTCGGGACTGTGGATAATAGGAAAGGAGAAAACCAACTCTTTTGGTGGTATCTTTGTTCCATCTGGAAGCAAAGGATTTCATTTTTCTTTAAGGTAAAATCTGCTCTTAGACAACAAGAAGTTGGTAGTTCTGTACACTAGTAGTGATTTAGTTATCCTATTTGTATATTGGGTGACTAGTCGGCACTGATACGGTGTGCAGCACATGTTTGTTCGCACGAGTGTGTACTTGTGTGTGCTGGTTGGAGTTGGGATTGGTAATGATTGTTTATAAGACAGGACTGTGCTGGATGGTGTATTTGGAGTGTGTATTTGTGTGTGCTGGTTGGAGCTGGGAGTGGTAAAGATTGTTTATAAGACAGGACTGTACTGGATGGTGTATTTGGAGTGTGTATTTGTGTGTGCTGGTTGGAG
>NW_003852396.1:11561919-11582351 GCF_000181295.1 Otolemur garnettii
CTGTACTGGATGGTGTATTTGGAGTGTGTATTTGTGTGTGCTGGTTGGAGTTGGGAGTGGTAATGATTGTTTATAAGACAGGACTGTACTGGATGCCCAGTAGACATTTAATCAAATGATAGATTTACCTTAGTCGTAAACCATACCTCAATTGTCTCTTTTTTGAAACCTTTCGTGTCTGTTAATGCAGTGAAATTTAAGACTTTTATTTGCTTTGTGGGGGTTAATGTATAAAGATCTGCTTAATTCGGTAGTATTTTCTAAAAGAGTTTTTCATCATTCCCTCTCACTTCTCACCTCCTCATTCATTACCTAAAACACTGCAATATGATTGCTGGCTTTGCCTGTCCACTGGAATTTCTCAAACTCATTTTACACACAGATGCAATCAGTAGGTTTTAACATGCATTGACTAAGCTCTTGGTGAGAAAATTCTACAGAAAACTAGTTCATGGCTGTTTTGGGTTGTTCATAGGTTTAGGTGAAGAAGAAATCATTCAGTTTGAGTCCAGGATCACTGGGAAGAGGAGACATAAGGAATAGACATGCAAACTCTGCATGCCACATGGTGTCCTGTGTCAAATGCCTCCTCCTCTCCCTTATAAACTCTTTTTTTTTGCAGTTTTTGGCTGGGGCTGGGCTTGAACCTGCCACCTCCGGCATATGGGGCTGGTGACCTACTCTTTTGAGCCACAGGTGCCACCCTATAAACTCTTTTAAAAGTAAAATCTAAATAGCTCATTGTTTTCAGGGCTATGGACTCTGTCAGGACATTGGGAGCTGTAATGAGCCTTGCTTTAAAATTGGCTTAGGGAACTAAGGACACAAGCTGGCACTGCTTGTACCTAAGTTAGTCAAATAATAGGGTTATTTAATGAAGTAGGCATAGCTTAAATGACAGTTCTATTAAAATATACTCATCTAATTGATAAACTTTTCCAGATAATGATATTCATGCTATTAGGATATAAAGTAATAAAAAAAGCCACAGTCCAGCGATAATATTTTTGTTCAGAGAAATGATGAAACCTTGGGGTTTATCTCATGATATAATTTTTTAAGCCATCTTGGACTATACTTAAGTCATCTTGGACTATACTCAAGTCTGGTTATTACTATTTTGACCCTGCTTTCCTCATTTCATCTTAGGTAAGCAGTAAGGTGTGGTGGTTACAAGTATGTTCCAGAGCCAGAAAGCATTGCCTTGAATTATGGCTTCATTGCTCACTGTGTGAAGTGGGACTTAGACTTTTCAAAGCTTGAGAAATGGGGGCATAGTACTCTCTTCTTCATAGGGTTGTTTGAGGATTAAATTAGTTGACAGATGAAAAGTTAGGAGAACATGCCAAACAGTAGGGAATGATGCTGAACAAGTCAAATGGCACCATTGGCACTGTGGGGGGTAACACAGAGCTCAGACCTGTGCAACGTGTTACTGCCCCCGAATCAGCTAGTATTATTATTATTATCTTAATTCTGTGTTCTTTTACACTTCTAATTGAAAACTAAACAGATTACAATTTATGTTTCAGACCGTTGTCCTCAGAAGTAGAAGATGGTTGTGCTGTAATAAGAGAGATTGAATGAGTGTGTTTGGAATGATGATTAACCTTCAACATGCTGTTCACTCCAATCTTGAACCAAAAAGTACATAAATAGTCTTCAGAGAGACTGACTCTTTACAGTCTTATAGTGGACTGGCCCAACCACTGGCAAAGTAGGAAGGGATGACCTGATTCTCCTTCTGACCCATGACTTCCTCCCATGTTGGCCAGAACAGGGCATTCCTCAGAGAGATGCTCCTACAACACGCTGCATCTTGTCACTAATTCCTCTCTCCTCCTAACGTGACTTATCACCAATTATCCGTAAGCTTGAGCTGAGTCTCTTGGGGACGATTTGACTGTAGTTTTCCTCAGGAGAATTTTATACCAAAAACATAATTACACATTGATCTGGTCACAAATCCTTATGTCAGTACTCATTTCCATCTCAGATTCTTTCAAAACCCAAGACAATATTACATAGTTATGAAAACAATGCTGGTTTCTGCTGGGAATTTTTCGTAGATTAGAGAATGAAAAAATCAGAAATACCTAATTTTAGAGGTATTTTAATTTTTTTGACCTTCCTGAAAGGTTAATGTATGTATGTATACACAACAGCATCTTCTGATAATTCTCTTCTTAAGATGCCAGAATACGTCCAGCACTGTGGCTGACAATGCACAATGCACATTTAAGAATCCTGGATTTGACTTGTGGCTCTGCTACTTACTAAGCAGATGACTTGTCATTTTTTTTTCTCAGTTATCTCATTTGTAAATGAGGATAGTAATATTATTTATGTAGTAAAATAATTATGTGAATACAATAATCAGAGGACCCAGAATAATAATCTCTGATGTATAAATTTCATACATGCCATTTCATCCCTATTTTATGATGAGAAACTAAAGTACAGGAGAGAAACTCTTAGTTTGTAGCACACAGTCTCTCCTGCCCACGTACTCATAGACCTTGCCTATAATTGTACTTAAATGTTAACTATCTTATCCTAGTTATTGCATTATGAGAAAAATGGTCTTTCACAAAAGCCGGACATTGATTTTAGCAATTTTGAATGGATGCATAGAGAAAGGACATGTGACCAAACTGCTACTACATTAACTACTAACTTACTCATCTCTTCCCCTCCCTTCCAGGTGTCCTTAAAAAAGTTACTAGTAAAGACAAAACTAAAGGAGAAACTAAAATGTGTGAAGAAAGTAATGTTTGTAGCTGCAATACCTTTTAAAATGTTATGCTTCAGAAAACTGGACCTGAACATCAGAGAGGCTCATTTTTGTAAAGGTTTGTAAGGTCACTAAAACCTTTTGAGATGTATTTTGTGAATACAAAATGCAAGTGATATTTTTAACAGAAATTACGTTTCCTAAGATTTAATACTGCAATATGAAGTCTGACAATTAAGTCAGACTAGAAAAAGTGCTATCTACCTCGTTGCTGAGTATCACGATTGTCCCCTTTGAAGTACTCTCCTTAAGAAGCTGTACAATAAGCCTGCACCTGGTCTAACTTTCAAAGCAATCTCTAGAATGGCCATAAGAGCTGCCATCACATGTTGTCTAAATGTGATCCGAGTGTTTTCCTTTCAATATTTCCTTCATCTCCTGGTAAAGAAAAAAAGTCATTGAGGGCCAAATCAAGTAGGCAGAGAGAGTGTTGCAATACAGTCATTTATTTACTGGCTAATAACTCCCTCACACAGTGCCATGTGAGCTGGTGCATTGTTGTGATGCAAGAGCCATGAGTTGTTGGCTAAAAGTTTGGGTCATTTTGGCTACATGAAACTTAGTTTACTGCCCATTTGGTACAAATTCATAATGAACAATCCCTTTGATAGCAAAAAAGTTCAGCAACATCATTTTGACTCTTGATTTGGACTGATGGAGATATTTTCATCATAGAGAATTCACAGACTTCCGTTGTGTACCTTGCAGCATTGTTTCAGAGTCATATTGATACACCCATATTTCCTCACCAGTGATAACACTGGTGCGAAACATCATCTGGCCTCTCCAACTGGTCTTAGCAAACTTAGTTGCTGCTCTTTTGCTTTTGTTCATTGGTGAGCACCTGCAGGACCATTTTTGCACACACCTTTCTTGTGCCACGATTTTCAGTTAAGATTTTCCTGTTTCTCTATTGATGTCTATTTGGTCTGTTATGCTTGTCCCAGTCAGCTGATGATTTTGACACACAATTCAGGGAATTTTTGCAATGTTTTTCTCAGTTCCTCTCATTATGGGTTGCACTGACATCTCTTCATCAGTGATGCTTTCTTTCCTCTGAGAAAAACATTGAATCCATTTGTACACTGTTGTTTTCTTCATGGCATTATCCCCATACACTTAGATTAATGTGTCCCAGATTTCACTTCCACTCTTCCCAAGTTTAACAAGAAATTTAAGGTTTGTTCATTGCTCTAATTCAAGCTCCCACATTCTCATGATGGCACAAAAAAACCAAACAAACAACAAAAAAAATAACAATCATAATGAACGCCACTCAGCAAGACACTGTCCCACATCAATATAAGCACAGCTGTGAGACACTGATATATCCAAGTTATGAAACCTTACTGAGCTTGCACAGTGCTTCCAATGTTACAAGTTCATTAACTTAATTGTCAGACCCTTTAAAAGGAATTCTAGGAATTCTAGCTAGAATGTCTGCATAGCCAGATGGTACTAGGTAAGACAAATATTGTAGGGAATGAATTCACCATTTTCTTTCTGAGTGCTGTTC
Organism: Otolemur garnettii; assembly: GCF_000181295.1. Lineage (NCBI taxonomy): Eukaryota > Metazoa > Chordata > Mammalia > Primates > Galagidae > Otolemur > Otolemur garnettii. Next base: position 11,566,230 of record NW_003852396.1, read on the forward strand.
AGCATCCCAGCCTTGTCTTTTAAAGGCAACCCAGATACATCCCACTTCTCCTTTCCTCTCTGGGGCCAGATCTTTGCTGGAAATGCCGTCAAGTGCCTGAGAGCCTCAGGAGCAGCAGAGCCACTTGAACTTGTGCGCTTCTCTCTTCTTCCATGACAAGCAAGTGCCCAGACCTGATAGAGGCTGTAGAAGGAAACACCTCTTTTATTTGCATAGTGGTTTTTTTTTTTTAGAATTTAGCATTTTGAAAGATAGTTTTGAGATTCTTAGCATTTATTATTCTTAATTTTATCCTTGCTAGTAATTTGTGTTAAGTAAAACTCTCTGACCTCTTCCTGAGGTTGCACCAGAAAAATAAATAAATAATCCAGATTGGCACATCAGATTGGCAAGCCTTTTCCATGTGGTCAGATGCTACTGACTTAAACTGAGTCACAGTACATTAGTCAGGGTTCTCCAGAGAAACATAGCCAGTAGATACATATGAATATATCAAAGGAGGTTTATTATGAGAATGAGCTCGCATCCTGTGATATGCAGTCTGGCAGCTGGAGAACCAGGAAAGTTGGTGGTATTATTCAGTTGGAAGCTGAAGGTATGGGTGAGAATTGGGGTGGGTGTGAGGGAAGCTGTTTGTGTATGTCTCAGGGTCTGAAAGTCTGAGAATGAGAAACCCTGATGTTTCTGGGAGGAAAAGCAGAAGAGGGAGAATGTTTCTGTCTTTGGCCTTTTTGTTCTGTCGAGGTCCTACACAGACTGGATGATGTCCACTCACCTCGGAGAGGGTGATATTCTCTATTCAGTGAACTGATTTAAATGCTAGTCCCTTTCAGATACACTTTCACAGACATACCCAGAAATAATGTTTTACCAGCTATCTCGTGCCTTTAGCCAAGTTGATGTATAAAATTAACCATTCCACACAGACTCTCGTAATTTTATCCAACTAAATTGTACTTTTCTACAATATTTGGTATAAGGTACAATGTGTTTGGAGCTCATTTAATTCTCATGAGGAATATGAGATCAGCATTACTGTTATTATTATTTTTATTGCTGTTTATAAGTGACTAAATAGTAGTGTCACTGACCTCTGAGAGGAGATTATTCCAAATTCTTAGTGATTTTTGGGAAAAGAATTTTAGGATGTACCATGTTAGCCAAGCAAGTGACAGCTTTTTATTGAGAGTGAAAGTATATACTCGGGCAGGCTCAAGAAAGAGCAACTGCCCAGAGAAGAGGTTTCCAATCTTTTGTCATCTTACTAATTGATGGGAGGAACATTCACGGTTAAGGGCTGGGCTTTTTCTAAGAATTTGAGTAGTTAATTCCTAGGACTGGGTTCCCTCCCATTTTCATACTTACATGATTGTCTTAGGACTGTTGTGGTGATTTCAAGGGCAGCAAAAGTTTAGACCCACAATGTGAATGGCACTGTAATTGCCCATGTTTATGTAAGGGGATAGAGACAGCTGACAAGCTAGTTGCAGCCGGTTCTTGTTTGCAGTTGTCAGCCCTTCCAGGTGGCGCCTGCTCAAGCATTGTTCATGTTGACACCTGCAGCCACTCTTCAGTCCCCTGCATCGATCTCAGCCCTGCCTCTCAGTCTTCCACTCACAGAGCAAGAGTTATCAAGTAACCAAGGCCATCCAGTTAACAGTGCTGGATTAGTAAGAGCTGGACTCTGATGTCTCTGACTCTAAAGCCTGTGCTCACCAGAAGGCTCGGTTCTCCAGCTCGGCCTCACCCTCTCTGTTCACTGAATTAACTCAGGTGACATGACAGATTATCAGCCATGTTTTAGAATCCATGTATCTAACATAAAAAACTTGTGATAGAAAGAGGAGATATGTGCCCTCTGTAAAATTTTCCAGTTTATATCTATAAATAACCTTGGAACAAACTATGCATAAAACATTTCATGAATAATTGATATGATATGTAGGTAAATCCACATGCTGGCTGAAGGGTCAGAGTATTTTACATTTTTTTTTAAAGTCTGAGGAAGATTAAATTTTCAAGGATAATTTTTTGAGACAGGCACATGTGTCCTAGTCATAATGCAGACTTGGAAACACATGCTTATTCTGGCAGCTGCCTCAGTTGGGTGGCACTATTATACTGTGCCTGATCTGAAGATTAAACAACTAGAGGACACAGGAGAATGTTATTCCAGTGAGTACCACGCAGCATTCCTGAGTCTGAAACTCATGAAAGCATCTGTGCGTAGTATGGACTTAGTAATTTCCCCCTTCTTTGAGATCCTCCCCAGGCAATATTCAGAGGTAGTAGGATGGAGTTAGAAGCACACGACAGATGGGTGCTGATGTCCTGATAGGTGGTGTGCATGTACGTGCGGACATCCATGTGTGTGTAACTTCTATTATATTGTTCAAAGACTTTGGGAATTATCTTCTCACTTACATAATAAAGACATTTTTGAAAAGCCATTCAGTATTGTAGCTTATCTGGGACTCACTGTATCTAGTTTTATACCTCCTAAATGAATAAAAGGGAAAAGAAAATCCTTTTTACTCAGATGAAGCATCAAATCTCAAAAAGGATTTCAGAGCACAGGATCTGAAAAACATTGATTAATTGTCTTCTATTGCAATGTTCTGTTTCATAAGATACACAACAGACATAAAGATCATTCAGGGAAACAGTTTTCTAAAGAAGACATACACATATTTATTTGCTCACTTATTTGTTATTTTATTTCATTCTTAAATAATTTATAGAGCTCCAATTTGGTAACAGTGTGCTAGTTATTAATGCTTAAAAGACAGATAAGACGAGATATTAGACTTTGAAAGGATGATGGCTTCAAAAGGGAGACAGACAGGTAAGGAAACAAGTGTAAGGAGTGTGATTAGTTACAATGCCTCTCTGGACAAGATACACTTGGCGACATTTCCCATGTCAGTGTGAACACTTCCTGGACATCACTGTCAATGTTTTCATAATACAGTGTTAAGTAAATATTACATCAGGGTTCTGAGCATTTCTAAACTTCTGGAAATGTAGTTTTTAATCCTGATATTATACTACTATAAATGATATCCCGCCGAACATTCTTTTTTCTTGCATTTCATTGTGAAATATATATTCAGAAGAGTTATTTCAGAGTCAATGAATAAAAAATATGAAGATTCATGCAGTATAAATCATTTTTCTTAAATTTTATAGATGTATGGCCCCCTAAAAATACATGAAGTGCTAGTATGACTGAATCTTTGGTCAATATTATACCGTAAATTGTATATAATACATATCTATATTATGTTATTGTTTGTAAAAATCCTTGAAATCTTGAAAATAAAAATGATATTTCAAATTATTTCTGTTTCTTTTATTATTGGCATTTTTGCATTTCAATAAATGTAGTTATATTTTTTATTTGGTAAATTGCTGTGTTTGTCCTTTGCTGTATTTTTTTTCAAGCTATTAATAATTTTCTTACTTTTTGTTTTTTTTTTAAACATTATTTTTGTTGCAGCTTTTGGCGGGGGCTGGGTTTGAACCCGCCACCTCCGGCATATGGGACAGGTGCCCTACTCCTTTGAGCCACAGACGCCACCCTAATAATTTTCTTATTGGTTGCATGAATTCTTTATGCATTCACAAAACTAAACTTTGACCATTATATGCGCTTCAACTGTGTTTTTATTCTCTATGAACCCCCAAAAACAAACTGCACAAAGCAAAATATTGATTTTATCCTTAAAATGTGCCAAGAATGCAGAGAATCACATGTGTGCTGACTGATGCCTGCTGGTGCTGGTGAGAGGCAGAGAATCACACGTGTGCTGACTGATGCCTGCTGGTGCTGGTGAGAGGCAGAGAGTCTCATGTGTGCTGACTGATGCCTGCTGGTGCTGGTGGGAGACAGAGAATCACGCATGTGCTGACTCATGCCTGGTGATGCTGGTGGGAGGCAGAGAATCAAGCATGTGCTGATTGGTGCCTGCTCATGCTGGTGGGAAGCAGAGAATCACGCGTGTGCTGACTGGTGCCTGGTCGTGCTGGTGGGAGGCAGAGAATCACACGTGTGCTGACTGATGCCTGGTCGTGCTGGTGGGAGGCAGAGAATCACACGTGTGCTGACTAGTGCCTGGTCGTGCTGGTGGGAGGCAGAGAATCACGCATGTGCTGACTGGTGCCTGGTCGTGCTGGTGGGAGGCAGAGCATGTCACTGGCCACTTTCCATTGTGATACGTGTGGATGAAAAAAATACAAATGCAGTGTTTTCAAATACCAGAAAGATTGCCATGTGTTGGAAATATGCTTCTATACTCAACATTCATTTAAAGTTGGTGTAAACACTCCACCGTATCTAATACACCTGCATGAGTACACATGAGACATCTGGGCTCCTCATATTTGAATAAGGTTCAGTGTTTGTCCACCCATCATGGGAACACACTTCTGTGTTTGGAGAACTCCCTGTCTTTATGGTTGGGGGGCTGGATGGGGGAGGCAGTGATTTTTCTTATTAAGTAACCCACCCCTCCCTTATTTGTAGTAGGGCTGTGGCATCTGACATAGGCGTGGCCCTCAGGCTCTGTCTCATAGGAAGCTGGGCCAGTGGGCAGCAGGAGCTGCAGGGCCCTTAGCAGCATCAGAACCATCGGTCTTGCCCAGCACCCCACTAAAGGCAGAGCAGTGGCCTGCATTGTGGAATCCCCAAATCCAGTGGAGCAGCAGGGTCTGCGGAATCACCTGGGTTGTGATTCATGTGATTCATGGCTGTTCCTTTTTCTTTTTTGCTCACTTTCTCATCCAGGTCCTCGGGGATTCTTAGTGACTATCTCAGGTGCCATTCACTTAAATTTATCTTGTTTAGACTCAAATCATCAAGAGTTGCTATTGCTTGCAGTTAAACAACTTGACCAGTGCAGATGCTGTTGCTACCTAAACATAGACATGAAACAGGTATATTCAGAAAAACTCACCCAATTTAGAGGCAGGTGTTTGCTCAGACATGTGTTTCCAGAGACTAGCTAGCTAGTAACCCAAAGCTCTCCTGCAGCTGTTTGGTGGCAAAGCTAAGGCTGGAATCCATACCACCTAATAGCTGGAATTCTCCTGTTTGTGCTTTTCCTCTGTCCTGGCACACAGACTTGTGTGGTTCTCTGATTTTCCCATCACATTAAATCACATCAACCGCATGCTGTTCTTGTTAAGGACAGATCCTTTGCCTTCTCCTAACCCCTGTAGGAGAAAATATCCTTTTCTCTACTGCTGTAGCATCTCTAGCTGGGCTCTGTAAATGAGACCAACAGAAGACAGGATATGAAGGAAAAGACACACGAGTTTATTTAAGCTTTACACAGTATGAGAATCCTCATGAGGAAATGAAAACCCAAAGAAATGACTAGGCCAAAACATGACAAAAAAAAAAAAAAAGACTATAAACTAAGGGCAGTAAGTTGGGGTAAACTCAGCAAGGCCTGTGCATTCAGGTTCTCCTGGTGTCTCTTCATCTTCAAAGACAAGAGTGGTCATTTTCTCTGGGTACAGGGAAGGCATTTCTCATGAAGGAAGGAAGGTCTTACGAAAGTCCTTCCTACATTTGTCAATACTCAAATTCCTTCAGCTTAAAATAGTCAATATGCCAGCCAAAGCACTGTATTTTGGAATAGTGAGTTCTGAACCAAGTCACCCCTTGTTTCCCCCATAGAATGGTCCAGCTTAGAGTCAGAAACACAGGACCCCAGACTTGTCACCCCTGGAACTGAAATAAAGCTCAGTGGAGTGTGTGAAAATAAGCCTACTCCAGGTAAAATCAATTTAATTCAGTTAATAAAATACATCATATCTTATATTAGACCTTGTATGATACAAAATGAGTAGGACGTGGTTCCTACTATTTAAGGATACATAGATAGATCAATATAAATACATAAAGTATCTAGTATCTAGTGTAATGACATGGTTCCCACTGTTTAAGGATACATGAATAGATATAGAGTATCCAGGTTGCTATGATAAATACCATCAACTAGGTATTTTATAAATAACAGAAATTTATCTCACATAGTTCTAGAAGCTTAGTGTTCCAAGGTGAAGGTACTGGTTGATTCATTGTCTGGTGAGAGCACATTTTCTCATACATAGCCCCTTCTCACCATGTCCTTGCATGGCAGATGGTAGCTAGCTCTCTTGTGATCTTTTAAACAAAAGCACCAGTTATAATCAAGAGGACACCACTCTTTCCCTCATGACCTAATTATTTTCCCAAGGCCCTGCTTGCTGATATTATCTCCTTGAGGCTTATAATTTCAAAACAGGAATTCTTTTTGGGGGATATAAATATTTAGACTATAGTATTAAATGTAGGCAGGTGTGTGTGTGTGTGTGTGTGTATAACCTTTTCCTGAAACGACCATCATAGGTGCCATCATATGGCATACAAAAACACTCAACAATAATGAATGCTACTCAGTAAGACACCACCACGTGCTGATACAAACACAATTGTGAGATATTGATATACTAAGATTATGAAACCCTACTGACTTGTTTCTACAGTGCTGCCAATGTAAGTGTACAGTGGCAACTTTGCAAACTTAATTGTGAGACCTCATATGACAACTGTCATCATAGTTATTCCACACAAACAGTTCCAAAATTGCTTTAAAGCATGGACTAAGCACTAGCATCAGAGTGTAGCTTCCTGAGCTGACTAGCATCAAAGTGTAGCTTCCTCAGTGGAGTACTTTAAAGGTGACTGTATTGATATGCGGCCATGAGGTACATAGTACTTTCTCTAGGATGAGTTTCCTAACTTAACTGTCAGGCCTTGTGTATGTACACACACATGCACACAATCATGCACCACACATGTTGAAACATGTATGATGGTGGTCCCATAAGATTATTATGCTGCACTTTTACTATACCTTGCCTACTTTTAGGTATGTTTAGGTCCACTTACACACAGCATTGTTATAGTTGCCTACAGCATTAAGTACAGTAACACACCATACAGGTTTCTAGCCTAGAAAGGGACACCATCTAGCCTAGGTGTGCGGCAGGCTGTACCTTGTTGGTTTGTATAAGTACACCGAATGATGTTTGCACAATGATAAAATGTCCTACAGACACTTTTCCCAGAATGCATCCCTATTGTTAAGTGACGCAAACATATGTGAGACAGAGATGGGTTTAGGCTTATCTGTAAAGCAGATGATAAAGGAAGTTGTTGGCCTATTTCCTTTCTCTGATATAATACTCTTTGTACTGTTTAGTTCATTGGAATGCTGTGAGTTTGGCAAATTCTTTTACATCCCCATTTAAAAAATCATTAAGGAAATAACTTGTGATACTGTTAAGAAAAAAAAAATAGGTTCTTAAAAATGCTATAGGACTGATTTATTTAACATTTCTGGTTAAAATTAACATTAGCTTAATCCAACTGAACATTTGTGTAATAACTAAAATTGGGAAAAGGAGTACTATGGTTAATTATATATTTTTTTCTACAGTTCTATAATTGGTTCATTCATTTTAATTTAGCATTCCTAGGTAAGCTTCTGAACCCCATGGCCATTCTACTGTGTGTCTAGAATTGACCACACTTCCCTGGCTCCCTCTAAAGTACTCAGCCCTGGAGTCAAGCATGGTAGGCACAGCAAGACACGATGAGTAATTACTAGATTAATACTAAAAGAAAATGCAGTTGGAAATTCCTTTCTCTGATGAAGTTCTTTCTGTGTATGTGTCCTTTGGTAGCTATGAGAATGCCTAGATCATTTATTATAGCTATTAGTGTTCTTGTAACATAAAAACATCAAATATGACTTGATGGTTAATTTGGGGTATACTAGTCTCCCCTTTTCTGTAGTGCATACATTCTAAAATTCCCAGTGAATGTGTAAAACCCCTCATGGTAGGGGACTCCACATGCAATGGTGAAAGGGGTGCTTCATTAAATAAAGAAAGTGTGCATACAAGTAACAATGCTATGTTAAAGCATTTATAGCAGCAGTTCTCAACCTGTGGGTCACAACCCACAGGAACTGTACTGAAGGGCCATGGCATTAGGAAGGTTGAGAACCACTGATTTATAGGAACATGGTGACCTGACCTACCCATCTGAAGTTAACTAACCAAAAGCAAAGATTGTTTACAACCTGCTCAGACCTTCACTGAAGCCCAGACATCTGTAGTCCTCTGTGGGTCTCCTACAACACTCTTCTTCCTCCTTCTCTTAACCTGAAAGGGGCCGAAAGTTATGCTAACTTGAGATGGTTCCTTAGGATGTTAGTCTGCCATCTTCTTGGTTTGCTGGTTCTCCAAACAAAAGTTGCTTTCCTTTCCCCAACACCTGGTGTCTCCATTGATTGGCTGTTTTGCAGTGAGTGTTATGGAGCTTTGATTAGACTCAGTTACTATGTTTCTTTTGATACTTACCTATGATAAAGTTTAGTTTACATTATAAATAAGGCATAATAAGAGAGTAACAACAATAACTAATGATAAAATATAACAATTGTAACAATATGCTATACTAAAACTTATGTGATCTGCCTCTCTTTTGAACTATCTTATGGTACTGTACTGCAGGTAGGGAATCCTTGGAAGGTGAAACTGCTGATAAGGGGCAACTTAAACAATTTTCATTACTGAAAAATGTAACACTTTTTCTTACTTAGGTTTTTTTACCTTTTGTAATTTTAACACATGGAGTACATTTACTCAGAATTCTAATAATGTTATTTTTCAAAATCTTTCTACATTTATTCTAATAATCTACAGTCTAAATATTTATCAGTCTAAGTTCTGAATCAGATGCAAAATTATTTGAAGGAGCTAAGTGTTGCCTCCTAGAATGAAATTTCAATGTACAGGAGAAATACAAGGAGAGTGTTATTTATTAATGGCTGTTAATGTCTCCTAAGTGCACAGTCTTTAGAAGAACAATTACTGCCTTGTTTTGAAGTGCCAACAGAGGATTATCTTTTCATATGTAAATTAGTATTTTCTGCTTGGACTGTGGTAGTATTCAGTTTGTACTAACACATTTTCTACAGTTCCATTCATCCCAGATCAGTGCATTATAACTCAGTAGGCTGGCAGACAGGTGTAAATGACTTGAGGCCCATTGTATCCTAAATATGCTTGGGAGATCCTGTTGAGGTTCTCCTGGACCCCAATCTAGGACAGTGGTCAGCAAGGGTGACAGTGCTGGGAAAATCATGAGACTTTACATCAATTTTGCAGCATAAAGCCTGGAAGCCTGGAAGGTCATACATTGTTTCATGTGCCAAGTGGCACCCTGAAACCAATGCAGCACCTTGTCCTGCTTCTTGGTAGTCTTTTTATTGGGTAACATAACAGAGTACATGTACAAGAGAACACAGCAGTTAGTAATCAAGGTTGGAAATGAGAGACAGGAATAATAAAAAAAGAAAGAAAGAAAGAAAGAAAGAAATGAGAGAAAAGATATGACAGCCCCCAGGAAGGTTAGGTAAAGGGTAAACAGGGATGCAGGTATAGGTGAAACACCTATATGCCTCTGGCCAAAAAATCCATTTGAGAGAGAGAAGTGAAAAGACTTTGTGCAGGCATACTTGTAAGAAACTGAGGCAGAATCCCATGTGGCCAGGTTGGTTGTGAGCCTAACATGACCAAGGCTTTGGCTGGAATAGCATTTACTGCTTTAAGGAATTAAGGTTGACTTTATAAGGCCAATAAAAAAGCCTGTTGGAAAACTGGCCAGATAGCCATCAGTAACCTTTCCTGGTCTGTGGTAAGTAATGAAGGTGGCTTGAGGACAGGTCTGGGAATGGAAATGTGCTTGGGGAGCTCAAGAGAAGAGGAATGTACCCAATGCATATGGGTATCTAGTGGCACAGATGAAACTTGGGCTTGTGAAAGGCTTTTGAGAAGTCCAGCCTGAAAATTCCTTATGAAAAGTTCCAGCAAAAACCCCCTGACTTAAGGCCTACATGGGAGCAGAGGTTTGTACACAAATTCCTGTATGCCCAAGAAGTTTCTTTATGCCTTGTTTAAAGATTTGAAATAACAGCCTCCAAATGGCAAGGCCAGCAAGGGCAGGTATTCAATTTACCTTGTTCCTCCATAGCCTCAGGCATCATCAGATAAGAACAAAGAAGTAATGGCTAACAACATGTTCTCCATTAAGTTATGTTAAATTGGGTTATGTCAAAAGGGTTAAGTCAAAAGGTGTATCTTGAGTGGATTATCCGAAGCTAATCACAAGGTAGTCACATGATGTTTAAATGGATCAATGAGGTCATTGCTGTATTGTGCACATGTACAAAATTACCTATATAAACCAACCCCAAATAAAGAAGCTTGCCATTTTGCCTAAGTGAGCAGATGCTCATCTTTATTTAAAACACAATTTCAATGAGCGTGCTTAGTCTCTGCGACATTGCTTTTCTGCGAGACTCTTTGGGCAACACGCAGGGTAATGGAACATCTGATGAGGCCAGATAACTAATACAGGGAGAAGAGAAAGTGGGGAAACAAGTTTTGTTCTTTTGAGCTATCCTAGCTTTCCTAACTTAACTCACCTGAAGTGCTGAATCCCCACACAGGCACCGCCCTGTAAACATTCCCTCTGACTGGGCACAATACCCTGGCCTGGAAGATATGTGAGGAATTCAGCCTATCTACTTCTCACATCTCCCCCATTTATTTAAATGGGCTGTTTTTCAAGTTCATGAAAGGTACTAGAAAAAGGAGGGAAGAAAACGAATACAAAAGAAATAGTATGATATGTGACCACATTTGTCTGCCCATGTTAGAAAGTCTTTGGGATATTGATTGTTTTTTATTTCAAGGGAATTCACGTATAAAGTCTTCATCAGCCCCATTCCCATGTTAACTCAGCATAACAACTTGGTGTCACAACTCAAGCCAGTCCAAAATTGCCATAACAGCCTAGCTTTATTTGCCTCCTCCCTGCTTGTGTCTGACTCACTGCCTCATTTAACATTTCCCCTCTGTTTTGCAGAGCCCGATTCTTTACAAAAAGGCCGTTACCTGCTCTGACCGCTTCTTCACTGAGAAGGGGCAATGTCAGTAGTGGGCTGTGCAGTCAGCTCTTTATCAGGGCAGGACATATAGATGTCCATCCAGAGGCCACAGTAAGTGGGCTGCAGTTGTTTGTAACTGTGATTGTTTTCAAAAAGGTGGATGTCTGGTGGTTGTAACTGTTCATACCCAGTGGAGACCAGACTCTGCAAGTGGATAGCCTCTGAGTGGGAATAAATAAATTTTGTTATATAGTTCAAAATACAGGACTTGAAAATTAAAACTGGTTACTATCTGACACTTCCCCCCGACAACCTTTTTATATAAACAGAAGGGAAGAAATCAAGTTCTGGAGTATAATATAAATTAAAAATAATTCATTTGTTAAGAATATGCCCAGTTACTGTAAAGCTAGACAGAGCAGGGCCAATTAAAAAAGAAAAGTGGCTGTTGTTTTAAAAAGTAAAGAGATTCCCCCCTTTTTTCTTTAGCTTCAAATGAGTAATTGACCTTGGGTCTTCTGCTGAGTGCTGATATTTTATTTCAAGGGTAAAAAATAAGAGCATAGCAACCACAGGTTTTAGCTGGCAAAAAGATAGAAAAACAGTAATAAACTTTGCATTAACTGTTTACTGGGAGATTGACCCTTTAAGTTCTGACTTTTGATGTGTTTTTATTACTTTAAATAAAGATGTGTATAATAACAGAAATCAAAACGGCTTCAAACATACATATCATAAACTGAGAGCAGAAAACTTTGTTGTTGGAACTAGAGATTTCTTTTTCATTATAACCAACTTAGTCACATACAAAATTATTTCTAAATTCTTCGCAAACTTTCATGACTTACACAATCTTTCAGCACTTTAAAATCTCCCATTTTTGTCTTAAATCTTCTTTCTTAAAACCACCAGTTACTTTAAGACAAAAAGTTTTCACACAAGATTCCTTCCTATACAAATTATTCTCTTTTCTTTATCCTTCCTTACTAAAATTACACCTTCATACCCATTTCTTACTATACGTCTCCTTCTCCCCTACTTACCGGTTCCTGTCATTTTAACCCCAAACTCAGAAAAAAGGAAAAAGAAGGTTGTACATAAAGTCTCAGTTAAGCTTCTCTAAAAGACTGCAATATTAAAGGAGTTAAGTGTTTAACTTAACCTTAAGATTCTGTTTGAACACTGAGGTAGGGCAATTAAACTTGATCTCTCAACGACAGAAAAGTTGTGGAATACATAAGAAGTTGTATTTTACCTTCTACTCCACAGATGAAGATAGGAGAGGAAAACAGAGGTCCTAAAATTTAGGAAGAGCAGAAGTGGTTCTGGTGTTAATTAAAATCAGTTTGCTCACTGGTAATGATGTGTCACCTGAGGCTCAGTCATTCCAGTGTGACAAAGTTAAGCTTGTTCCAAGGTTGGGGTCTGTCCTGTGAAGTAGTCTTAGTGGGTGTTCCATGAGTGTGGAGGGTGCCGACTCAGGGGGCTCTGCCAGTTCTGGCTGGGAGCTGTGCTTCCTAAAACATTTCTCTCCAGAGATCCTGCTGGCCGTTAGGAGGCAGGGTGCAGTCCCACAGCAGGGCATATGCTTGCTAACTTCTTGCCTGAGCCTCTAAGGTACTTCTGTCTCTGAATATTTTCTACCACAGAGTTACCCACCATTTGAAAAGATTTTTCTTTTTGCTACTGGGAACTGCTACTGGCGGGTCTTCTCACTTCCTTCTCTCTGTCACCATCTGGTTATCAGAGACCTTGAACGTCAGGTTTGGAATTCTGGTTGTGGAGTCTGAGGCGCCTTTATAAGCTTTTGGAGTTTATGCTAAGTATCAGAAACTGACTTGGAGCTGACGAGCGCTGCCTGGATAGACTGTCTCCTCTAGTGTCAGGATTTAAATTAGGAAGGAGGGAGTCAAAAGAGACACTTTGTAAAGTGAAGACAGTGAGAGTAGAGACAGCATAGATTAGAAAGTCCAGTAAGCTTAATCCTCAGCAGAGAAAACTGTTAAAAGAAGGCAGTGAAGATAAAGGTAAATGCTTCATCTTGGCGGGCTTCCTGGCAAAACTGAGTAACGTGCGTGGTGGAATATAGGAGTGGGATGCGCACAATAAATAAGGCAGTTAAGGAGTGAAAATGAAGATAAGAAGACCGTGAAGAGAATAAATCACACGGAATGAAGGGAATACATCTGACAGGCTTTACACAGCCATCGCAATCCCGCCGACAGTCTGCGGCACTCACGGCAGGGCCGCCGCTCTCTCCTCATAGACAGACCAGCGACTGGTCATTCCGTGTCCACCTGGGTTTCCGTGGGATCCTGTCACCTCCTCCTCCTCCCGGGAGCTGACCTTCTTAGGCCCTGTTCCGGGTGCCATGTGTTGGGCATCTAGTGGACCCCAATCTGGGACAGTGGTCAGCAATGGAGACAGTGCTGGGGAAATCATGAAACTTTACACCAATCTTACAGAATTAAAGCCTGGAAGCCTGGAAGGGCATACATTGTTTCACGTGCCAAGCAGCAGCCTGAAAACAATGCAGCACGTGGTCCTGCTTCTCAGGAGCAATTTTATCGGGGACATAATAGAGTACACATGCAAGAATGCACAGCATTTGAGTTTAAAAAATGTGAGAGGGAGATTACAGCCCCCCGGGAAGGTTGCATAAAGGGGAAATGGGGACGCAGGGTAATGGAGCATCTGAGGAGGCCAGATAACAAATACAAGGAGAAGAGAAAGGGGGAAACAAGTTTCGTCCCTTTGAGCTATCTTCAGTTTCCTAACTTAGGCCGCCTGTATTGCTGAATGTCTGACTGGCCCGTTACCCCGAGTTGGAGGGTCTGTGAGAAATCCAGCCTGTCTGCTTCCCACCAGATCCCCCTCTCCACCTTAGCGCATACTCCTGTGACTAGCAGCTGAAAGTCAATAGCAACAGCAGGCTGTGCTTCCCGGAGCACCTTCGCACTCAGTGCGAGGTAAGAGGGAAGAGGTCTGTGTGCACAGATGAGTTGTGTAAAAAGATATGGGAAGAAGTGAGAAAGGCGCCCCAAATCATGACTCTGAGGAACAGTGTCTGCACGTGACCAGGAGACACTGTGTAGCCAGGGCAGTGCTCCTGAGGGTTATTTCTAAAGAGACATTTTAAACTTATTTTGACCAGTGGCAGCATAACGAGATAAACATATTATTTTTAAGGAGTCAGCCTGCTTAGTATGGAATCCTGGCTTCAACACTTACTTCCTATGTGACCTTGAGCAAGCAAGTAACATGCTTGTAAAGTGATTTACTTAAGTTAGACCACTATTGCCATAGCCCCTTTATTCTGTGACATTGATAACTACTGTATATAACTTAGTTATAAAAATTAGAGTTAACTTACGTCAGTCTTCTGAAAAGAACCTGCTTAATAAATGCTGGTTATTATTATCATTATTGCATATAATATTAAAAAATGTTCACTGAAAACTAACTATAAAATTCTTTAATATTCTTTAAAATTAAAAGTTGAATTGAAATGAAAAAAAAAATAGAAAAAACTTAGGCTGAGGATTGGGCTTGCTTGGTTTTATACCTTTTCTTCTTTGTGTGGCCTACAGGGAAGAGAATGTAAATTTGGTTTGAATTCTAGTTTCCTTGCCTACTTAGTAACTGTATGAACTGCACTAATTTGAGTTCTCTTAGCATGGGTTTTCCAGTTTAACTATGCATCTTGTGTTTCTCAGAATATTAACATGAAGTCCAAATGAGATACAGAGATGTTTGTGGGTCAGTGTCCAGCACAGAACACCAATTTAACAGGTGTTTGTTGTTTTTCTTCTGTTCATAATTGATATAATTTCATTTTAATTATGCACAAAACAATACCAAAGTTTTACATCTTAAAAAAACAGCTTTATATTTACTAAAAACCCTCAATTATATGCTCAATTATATGCTCGAGTGTAAGTATAAAGATGTAGAAATTACCTACATTTCTAATATTGAGAATCACGTCTAACATTTTAGAAATTTGTATTTCAGACATTACACTATCCATCTGTAAATATTTAGATTTATAAATAAATTATAACAATTTACAAATGTGTTCATAATATACATTTTATTCTATAATTTGATTTGTTTTCGCCAATGAATATAATGTGGATGTTTTACTAGTTCAATACATACAGACATAAAACATTATATTAATGACTAAATAATATTATATCTTATGTTTTCTTACATAATTTACGTAATCAGCACCAAACTGATAATTATTTATGTAATTCCAATATGGTCGTATTAAGAGTGCTGCAACCCTGCACAGACATGTGACATACATGTACATGTATCTTTTTGTGCTGAAGCAACTTTCCACAGGTAAGTCCCGAGTAGTAGAATCACTCCACTAATGTGAACACGCAGTTTTTATTTTGATGCAATTTCTTATTCCAATTGCTAATGTTTCTTGGACGAGTAGTGAGAACAATTCCCCCATTATTATGAATTGTTTTTCTTTGAGTAACTTGCCCAAACTTGTAAGTGGTACAGCTACTAATTCATTGAATCCAATGGCTCTTAATAAATTACACATAATACAACATAATGTTATGTAATTACATTAATTTGTTTGTGATTTTATTTATATTTATTTATAAAATATTTCAATTATAGGAATAGCAGAGTTGATTAAATGTGATATTTGTAGTAATTTCTATTTGAAACTAGATTATGGTTTTTGCTATGGAATGTAACCATTTCTGTATGTTTTGAGGCTAAAATAAATTCAACTGAAATCACTGGCAATTACTTCATTGTCAAATGTAGCCTCTTCTATGTGAAAGGGTGATGGAATTACATCTGGTGTGTATGCGTGTCTATACACATGTATTGATATGGCTTGAATGTTCAGCCCCTCCACATCTCGTGTTGAAATCTTAGTGTTAGTGGCGGTAGTGGGGCCTAGTGGAAGTGACATTCCTCATGAATGGCTTGAAGCCATCCTGGCAGTAATGTGAGTGTTCTTTGTTAGTTCCTATGAGAGCTGGTTATTTAAAGGGGCCTGGCAGCACCTCCTCCTCCTCCTCTCCCTATATGATGTGCCTCCTCATGTGACATGCCTGCTTAACTCATGTGA
>NW_003852396.1:11582890-11588283 GCF_000181295.1 Otolemur garnettii
CTTAGCTCATGTGATGCCCCTCCTCATGTGACATGCCTGCTTAACTCATGTGACACCCCTCCTCATGTGACATGCCTGCTTAGCTTCTGTGATGAGCCTGCTCATATGACGCGCCTCCTCATGTGACGTCCCTGATCACGTGAAGTTCCTGCTCCCCCTTTACTTTCCACCTTGGTTAGAAGCTCCTGGAAGCCCTAGCCAGAATCAGATGCTCCTTGTACAGTCTGAAGAATTATAAGCCAAATAAACTCTTTCTTAATAAATTACTCAGTCTTAGGTATTTTCTTTATAGTAACCCAAATAGACTGACATACATATATACATATGTATGAATGGCCATATATTTGTATACACAGACATGCACACACGTAGGAATAAATACTAATGTTTAAGAGAATAATCCTGTCTTATGGCTTTATTTGACAGAACTGTGGCCATGTTTCTACCCTCCATGCTCAGCAGGGATAGGAACACTAAAGTACTTACTTAGTAGACACTTTGAGTTAAACTGTCCTACAGTGCCTGTAGATGAGTTGTCAGAGTTATTTGCACCTTATTTAAGCTTTAAGCTTTAGCCTTAACATATTAACTCTTAGAATTCTCCTTGTTCTGTCAAAACCCTTCTAATGTACAGTGTAATTGAATCAGAAATCCAAAATGAAGTATTTTGGAAAAGAAATTTCTAGAAGTCATCTGTAAGCAATTTAAAAATGAGTGTGCTCTGTGTGTAAGCGAGTTTTGGACCGTTGTCTAAATCACAATGTTCATTCACTCTGGGTGTGGTTTGATGGTCTTATGACTTACGGTCTGCTGTGTACTGTCAGATGGGAAGCGACACAGGGGAACAAGGGACGGTGTGACCCTTGGAGTTAGTCTCGTTGGGGTCAAATTCTGGTCCTAGAATAGACTCATTCGGGCAAATTACTCTCCCTGTCCATGCTCCACATTGTCTTGAAAATTGGAGAGAACAAGAGCAATCACTTGATAGGTTATTATGAGAATAATAAACCTTTAGAGCACTGCCTGGCCCAGAGGGTCAGTAAATATTGCCTGTTCTCTTTAAAAGATGCTCTTCCATTTTTCCTCCTCTCCACACTCTGTAAACCTGGAAAACTTGGTTGGTGAAACATGTTCACAGTCAGAGTCACTTTTTCCTTCTTCTTTACACCTATATTAATTTATTTGCATACTATTATTAGAATTAAATTTTCTTTAATTATAACTGCAAAGAACAAAGTATGTATAAAGTAGGTCCATCAGACATAGCTGTGTTCAAATTCTAGGTGATTAAGTCTAGGAAAAGTATATCCTATGCCTTTGGGGAAGTTGCTAAGCATAGTGTTTAATAAAATGAAGATAATTGAGACCTTATATATTTCTGTACCTATGCAATTTCTAGGTATAGCAATTTACAATAAAATATGGTAGATTCTAAAGTAATATAGTTTCCACTATGTGAAATTCTGAATGGCAGGACCATATCTTATTTATCTGTGAGTTTGATTGGAGTCTAGCTCAGGGCCACACATGTGTTCAATTTTAATCATATTATGATTTAAATCGAATTGACACTTTCACCCAGGTTATCTGGCATCAGGCTTTGCTGGATCCTGGGGGTTAAATAATGTCTTTAACACAGTGTCCTGTTTGGTTTTCCTCTGGATTGGTAATATTTTCAAGAAGACCCTGCTTTCTTTGTCGTAAGACAATTGCCAGCAATTCTAGGGTTCAATTTTCCTGTCAGCAATGACAATGGAAATAAAATGTTTCTTTTACAAAAAGTCCAGCCAATG
The DNA here is from genome assembly GCF_000181295.1 of Otolemur garnettii. Lineage (NCBI taxonomy): Eukaryota > Metazoa > Chordata > Mammalia > Primates > Galagidae > Otolemur > Otolemur garnettii. The sequence continues at coordinate 11,584,684 of NW_003852396.1, forward strand.
TCCCAGAATTGAGTACCATTGTCTCTGGTTGCTTAGACCTGTGTCTTCCCTTAGAGGCCAAAAAGTTCCGACCTACGATGAAGGAGCAGTGCCTCTCCAGGGACAGGGTGGTGTGCCAGCCAGGCTTCCTGTAAGAGACTACTGACAGGTCCTCTGCAGGTGCCAGAGGCCCCTTGTGAACGAGAGACCTGCCATCCAATTGACTGGCTTGTCTGCTTGTGCTCTCTTACAATCCCATATTTCCCTTTGAGGGCATCAGAGAATCTCTCTCTCGCCTTGTCCCAGCCACTGACATTCACTCTGAGAAGACCAGATTTGTACTGCAGAAAGGCAAGGGCAGCAAGTCAAAGAAGGTCTTGCAGGTTGCTGTGGTCTGAATGTTCATGTCTCTCCATATTCCCATGTTGAAATCCTGACTCGTAAGGTGGTGGTAGTTGGAGGTGGGGCCTATGGGAAGTCACTGGGTCATGAGCCCTTTCCACTATATGAGGACACAGTGAGAAGGCACCACTACGAACTAGAAAGTGGGTCCTCACCACACACCAAATCTGCTGGTGCTTTGACTGTGGACTTCCCAGACTCTAGAATTGTGAGAAAGAAATGTCTTTTGTTTATAAGCCACCCAGCCTGTGGTATTTTGTTACAGCAGCCTGAACGGATAAGCTGCCATAGCTGGAGCTGGTGTGAAGTTCAAAGAGCATTTTGTGAGGCTATTATAATTAAATACTTGGGTGATAGAATCATCTTGCTGATTCAACAGAAGCTGAGTACCTGTTATCTGTTAGGACCTGTTCTTTTTTGTTGATAATATGAACAACTAGTTTCAGTGTTAACTCTCTGTTCTCTTAATTTATGTTCTTTTCTTCAAAGCACTTTTGACAATATTTTATTATGTGTTTATTTTTATGTTTATTTAAGATCTATCTAAAATAAATTTCCTAAGGAAATTAACGTATCTGCTGATTCTTTGTTTGTACTGGGATTCTCCCCCTCTGCACTGCTGACCTTTGGAGTAGTGTAAGTCTTTGCTATATGGGCTCAGTTTATGTATTGTAGGTTGTTTATCAGGCTCCTTGGCCTTAGCAACTAGATGCCAGAGCCATCCTCCCATGCATGCCACATTGTGACAAGCAAAACTATTGCCAAAAGTTTTGTGAGAGTCAAAATTGAAACCACGAATCTCCACCCAGCACCCTGTACAGATTAGGGCATAGAGTAGGCATAGTCTATTATTTACTCTATCTTCCCAACTCAAACACTGTTTTGTATGGCAGTCAACTTCTTGTTTTTCTTCTGCAACAAAAAAGTATCCCCAAGGATAAAACACAAGGCTCATGAGAGACTGAAACCCAGCAATTTCTCCTTTGTGGCATTTTAATTTCCTGTTGGTTGCATTTGTTTCTCTTTTTCTCATTGTTCTGCTGGAAGAAGGTATCTGCAAACCTGTCCCTGAAGGCTGAGAGAGCCGAGAGGCTAGAGAGAGAGACTGACAAACACAGTTGTGTAGACAGAAATACTTAATAAGGTTTTACAAACAGAAGTGATATCTTAGGTGTGGATGGCCTTGACATGCCCGAGCACCATAACCACTCTCCAGAAAGCATCTTTCATATGGCAAGTCTCAGGGTAAAGACACATGACCACTGGAGAGGTTAGATAAGCATCTTGATGAGGGGTTATCTATGCTACAGGCATTGTTTAAGGACCTTGCTGTGGAATGCTTTGGCATGCATTAGTCATCATGAGGGTTTCACTTCAAAATGGCATCACTCTAATATCAAATTACAGTTGAACAGCAACAGGCTATTTTCCTACATGTGATTTATTGTGTTGGTCTTGAGACTATATTTGAGATTTTACTCCAGTCAATCACTTTATTGATTTACTTATATATATGGTGTCTCAAGTTTTAATTTTCCCTATAAGACAGTGTCACATCTTCTTTGAAACTAGGACAAGGAAGTTTTCATTTCTGTAATTTTACATCATTCTTATGGTTTACTTTGGATTAGGCTAATTGGGACACAAATTAATATAGTTGGGAAATAAAGTGGACATTGACTATAGCTCTTCTCCATTCAATTCTTAATGTAATCGATCTGCAGCAGTCATCAGAGTTCTGGTGCTGGGATGATGCTAACCTGACTGCTTCAAAGCCCTAGAAAACATTTAAACCTACAGATTTCTGGGTCCTGGTGTCAGAGTTTTTTATTCAGTGGTTCTGGTGAGGATCCTGGAGAAAAAATCATCTGGGAGAATTTATTTTGTAGTAGAAAGACTCTAGACATAACAGTAGTTTTCATTTGAAGTCTTTCACTAAGGGGGTATTTTAATCCCTCATGTGACCTTCAACCAATATCAGTCAAGTACTGCCAATCAATTCATTACCTGCTAGGAACAACATGTTTGTGGCCTAGTAAAAGATCAGTTTTTCACCCCGCGGTGGCAGAGGAGTCCCCCACTCTGGGAGGACCCAAAACTGCTTGCTAAAGCTGTGCACCCCCCAGGTGGCCGAGGAGATCTCTGCTCCAGGGCTCTGGGTGGGCCCAGAACTGCTTGCTAGAGCCATGGGTGTCCTACGGGCAGTGGCAGAGGAGTCCTCCATTCCAGGCAGACCCCAAACAGCCTTCTAGAGACACACACACCCCACGGGGGCCAGCAGAGGAGTTCCCTGCTCCAGGCACCTGTGCTGGGTGGGCCCAGAATTGCTTGCTAGAGCCACATGCACCCTGCAGGAGGTGGTGGAGGAGTCTAGCGCTCTGGGTGAGCCAAGAACTGTTTGTTAGAGCCACATGTGTCCCACAGAAGGAGGTGGAGGAGTTCCCCACTCCGGCTCCCAGGCTGGGAGGGAATAGATCGGTGTGCTAGTGCCACACACGTCCAATAGGCCACGGTGAAGGAGTCCTCCACTCCCCCCAGCTACTCTGGTGGGGCCGAACTAAGACTGATCTGATCGCCTGCAAATCCTACACTACCACTGCCATTCTCCCACCCCCTGACTGCTCCAGGGTGCTGAACTAGGACTGATCCGGCTACTGCCGGTCTCCTGCCCACTGATTGCTCCAGTAGGCTGGACGAGGTCTAATCCAGCCACGCACACTCCTGTGCAGCTGCTGCCATTCCACTGCACCCCAGTTGCCCCAGCACCCAAGAACTGGGAGTAGACAACAGACACGCTCTGCCCCTCTCTCTCTGGGCAACCAGAAGAAGCCACCAACTGAACAGTTCTGATAAGGCCTCCAAACAAGGTAAACTCAGAATGGCGCGGAATCAGTGGAAAAACTCTGGCAACTCGAATAACCAGAATAGATCAACTCCCTCAAGGAAAAATGGGGCAGATGTAATTGAAGACCCCGTCCACAAGCAAATGGCTGAAATGTCAGAAATCGAGTTCAAAATGTGGATAGCAAATAAGATTAACAGAATGGAAGAAAGGAAGGAAGTAGAAGTTCAAGAAATGATTCAAAAGATCTCTCAAGAAGTTATTCAAAACATTTCTCAAGAAATTACCCAAAAGATATCTCAAGAAGTCATTCAAAAGATGTATCAAGAACTCAACAATTTCAAAGATAAAATGATCAAAGATTTTGAAACACTGAG
>NW_003852396.1:11592554-11673794 GCF_000181295.1 Otolemur garnettii
GCCCAAGTGCCCATCGATCCACAAATGGATCAACAAACTGTGGTATATGTACACCATGGAATACTATGCAGCCATAAAGAAAGATGGAGACTTTACATCCTTCATGTTCACATGGATGGAGCTGGAAAATGTTCTTAGCAAAGTATCACAGGAATGTAAGAAAAAGTATACAATGTACACACACCTATTATGAAATTAATTTAAATCTTTTTATATGAAAGCTATAACTTAATAACAACCTAAGGATATGGGGAGGGGGGAGGGAGGGGGAGAGGGTGGAGGGAGAGGGATTTGAGGTTTCACTTCTGTGGTTCATTTCACAAGGGTACAAATGAATCTTTTTATGAGTAGAATATGAATGTTTTAACACAATAACTAAGAAGGTTACATGAAGGCTATGTACCCCCAAAGTGTGTCAATGTACACAGTTACCATTCAATAAAAAAAAAAAAATCAGTTTTTCTTTTTATTTGCAGTTGCACTATATGTTTAATTATGTTTTTATGACAACACCAGTCCATACCCCTTCTTTCCTTTAGTGGCTATAGAAAGTGAATGGCAGTTGTGTCCTTAATCGGATTGTGGACTGAACCCTTATCCGCTTGCTGACTTCCTGTCCCAGTGACCTCCTGCCCTGTCTTCAGAACTGCTCTGGCATCGTGGTTCCTAGTGTTTGCAGGTGCAAACCGCTAGTGCATGGAAAGGAAAGCCACCTCCAAAATTCAACTTTCATATAGTCATTTTATGGAAACCAGCCTGTGCTAGGAAGACAAAATTTTATCATCATTTCTTCTTGGCTGTTTTCTGAATTGTTGTTGTAAAACTGTTTTTCTTCCCAAAGTATTAGCCTCACTTCCTTTAGACGCTGGCCTCAACATTTAGATTTCTGATATTCCCAAAAGAGAATAATGATTTGCACACGTGCCCGAGTCACTGTAATTCTAGTGGGTGTTTTAGTATCCCGGCTCATTTAGGAAAGACTTGCTTTTTTCTTAAACACTATGAATCACTTCTCACTATTTTTCTCAGCAACTGTAATTTTATATTAGAGCAACTTTTTTAAGTATTCTGCCTATCATGTTTATTTTTCTTTTCCAGAAAATCTTAGGGAGGAAAGGTGATTATACTGTATATCCTTACCATAAACTTAATTTTACTTCTGCTCAGTCTGATGAAATGTAATATCCAGTTACTTTGAAGTCAACACACCTGGCAATGTGTATCTAGGAACCTTCTAGGAATAACAGCTGATGTAACCACTGGTGTCAGGCTCACTTATATTAATAAGTTAATACACCAGGGCACCTGTCTGCTTGAGTAAGGCCTATGACTTCTCCCTGTTCCTGTTCTATGTGCAATTTATACTGATGGGCTATCTTTATGGATCATCTAGATATTTTTACAATAACTTCAATTGACTTTTTGGCTCAAGAGTCCCAAACTCTTTCTCCTACAAATTTATCTAATACATATTACCTACACCGGGATGTTGTGTTTTATAGAGATATTTGTACACTTTAAAAATCCCGTGTGATAGAATCACCAGATCTTCTCACTGTAAGGCATCCAAACAAATGTTAATTCTATCCCTTTTGTGATAGCAATAAGAAAATTAACAGGTCCAGGTCTCTGGTACAGCCCAGTTCAGTCTTATTTGGCTAATTAGTGGAAATCATATATGGTTAATTAAAATCTTGCCGACATTTATTCAGGATAGGCTGTGTACCATCATGTGCTGCTCTGAAGCCTGACAATTGTGTTTGTCTTTTTCCAGTGGAGTGGAAGCTTCTTCACTGCAGTTTTTATGAAACTGGAGTTGTGGTCTCCAGGATTCTGACTTACAGAACTATGGATCTTCTCTGAGTTCTGCTCTGGCACATTCGTTCATGGTTCCTTCCATTATTAGTCCTGAGAATGCTGAAATTTACAGAAACATATTTTCTATACTTAAGAAAGCTCATATAATGAAAGAGATAGAAATACAAGGTCCATACATATACCCAATGCATAACTATGGTTCAGTATAGTCACTGGTAAAATGGTTTGGAAATAGGGTTCATGAGAGAAAATTAATTTGGCTTTCCCTGGGCAGAGGGTCCAGAACACTAAGGACAAGAAGGGAACTTGATCCTCGAGAGTGGGGAGGGATGAATAGCTAAATCCACTGGATGGACCATATACACACTGAGGGGCTTGTAAAAATTTCAGATGCAGAGTATAGTTCAAATGAAGTCACTGAGGGTGGGAACTTAAGGTTTTCCTTGAAGACAGATTGTGTCTGAGGCTGCCTTGTTTTCCACATAGCACTTAGCACAATGATAAAAACAAGCTAAGCACACAGTAATGCTTATTAGATGAAGGAAATGCCATTTCCTACTAAGTGTCCACATTTAAGGAGGCGAGGAAACCATTTTTTTCTTAATTGACTTTTAAATAAAGATGAACATCTACAATTAGGAGGGTAAAGAACCATTTATTAGTAAATGAGTAAACCCATTGATTATAGGAAGCAATTATTAACTCAGGATGCCAAGGCAAGAAAGCAAAAAGTTGTTCCAAATTAACAAATTTATTACCTAATAAAGCTAAAGGAAGGTTAACTAAGTGCATTCAATAAAAGCTAATAAACTACTTCATAATTAGAGTCAACAGTCAACAAAAGCCAGTTGCACTTTACCAAAGGTAATGAAGAAATTCTGTGTAAATTAAGACTTATGGAGCTCAAGTATTTTAATGCACTCTGTTAACGGTGAGGGTGGGCCAACAGGTGCTGGTTTGCATATTCGGGGGTGGGAAAGGAGGAAAGTATAATGCAGCAGGAGAAGAGGGAGAGAATGAAATAATAATAGTAAAATAATAGAAGGAACCATTAACGAATGTGCCAGGAACCCAGAGCCTAGCAGTAGTAAAGGTAATAGAATAGTGGCAGTTTCCGAGAGTTTATTATTGTCTCCTTGAGGAAAATGATGATGCTTTTCAAGTGAAGAATACAGCCCGGAGGATGGTTTTACTTGAATGTTAAGAGATTAAGAGTATGGAATTTAATAACTGGTAGGATCTGACTTCTGCATACATATGGAGGTCTTATTCTAAGGCTTTTGGGAATGATAATTGCATACAAATAATATTAAACAGATATAGTTTTTATGGAGGCAAGCAAAACATTCAGACATAAGGAAAGGCAAACTAATATTAATCTGCAGTCCCTAGTCCCTAGTAGTTGGTTACTAAGCAATCTATGCTTAGCTTTGCTGCACTTAAACTGTAACTTCAAAAGAAAGACAAAAAAGTTGGTTATAAAGGAATGTTCCAGATTCCACTAACTCAGCTACTTTGGTCAGCTGTATTTTTTTTTTTTTTTATGGTACAAACTATAGATCTAGTAGCACAAAATAAGGGATTTGTGAGGTCACTGCTAGGTTTAGCATAACTGGTAAGAAGAGCTTCATGGTTATCTACATAGAACCAAAGCAGGTTGTCTCATTTGTAATAAAGGGCATTTTTATATAACGCTTGGTTTTTCCATTTTCTTACTTCCCCTTTGAATCAGACAGGACTTGTAGGTTCTAGAGCATCTCTCTAATTTGCATAACAGAAGGTATCTTATTACTTTAACCTGACAGAGTTAAGGTGATTCTTCAAAGCTGAGTTGAAGTCATTGCTTCCTGTGATAGTCTTATGTTGTGTTAAAACCATACAGGTATATATAAAAAAAAAAAGTAGACATAAAAATTCCCAGAGTTTCTTTGCTAAGAAGAACATTTTCCCATTCCATCCATATAAACACGAAGGAGGTAAAGTCCCCATCCTTCTTTAGGGCTGCATAATATTCCATGGTGTACATATACCACAATTTATTGATCCATTTGTGGGTCGATGGACATTTGGGGGTGGGAGGGGGAGGTGGGGGCTGGATGAGGGGAGGGAGGGTGATTGGTGGAGTCACCTCTATGGTTTATCTTACAAGGGTACAAGTAAATCTTTCTAAAAGCAGAGTATGAACGTTTTAACTCAATAACTAAGAAAATGACATGAAGGTTATTTTAACCAGTTTGATGAGAGTATTTCAAAATGTATATGAAAACAGCACACTGTACCCCATGATTGCATTAATGTACACAGTTATGCTATAAGAAATTTAAAAAAAATGAAATAAATGATAAAGAATGTCAAAAGAAAAAAAAATTCCCAGAATTTTAATCTGATTTTTTGATGAATTTTTGGAATTATTTTAGGTCCCTGTCCTTTGACTCCTCAGACATTTTTGGGGTAAGGCTGTTGTCCCTTCCTGACCCTGGGCTTCATCGGCTCTGGTCTTCAGGCTGGATGGTTTAGCTCTCACATAGTCTGAACAGGAATGGTTTCAATACAAGATTTCTGTGTTCAAATATAGAAGGTTGTTTTGGATTTCAGAACCAGATGGAGTGTGTAAAAATGGCCATAAAAGATCTGGAACTCAGGGTAAAACAATCTGGAGATGAATTCCCATCATACTGCCTCTGGTCAGCTAAGATATAGTAAGATAACTCGGCCATTCTTGATGTCTAAACAAATAGAAAATTACACAGGTGGCATCTTGAACCAGAAAAGGATATTCTTTCTGTGCTTTCTTAATGTGAGTCTATAAATTATGATACCTGTTATGAATTTCCTGTTTCTTTTAACACAGCCTGTGAGAAGATAAAAGTGTGGAATTAAATACAAAACAAAAACTGTGGAATGACATTTGAAGAGTGAGGAGATGTCTTCGAATGTTTGCATGTTAATGGAAGAGTACTAAGAACAAAACATATGAACGCTTAGCTAGAAATGGTTATTTTAGAGTAAGGATAGTATCTATTTGAACAGAAAAATGTTAAGTACAAAGCTATTATTACATAAACATTTAATGAAAGGCAAAACAAGCCAACACTTACCTTTAAAATACATTAACAGTAATCTTTTTATTCCTTTGGAATTTCAAGACTTTGGACTATGTATGGAAAATTAGGGGAAAAAAAGTGGATTTGAATGCTGGAGGGTTCTAATGTCAGGAGCACAGTAGAAATTTATTTCATGACAGAGAGATTTTAAATAAGTGTCCATAAAACTAAAAATGATAAATATCAGTTTATTAGCTAATTATTTTGTTCAAAGTTATTAATGACATTCCTTTTGTATGTCAATCCCACACTAGGCAGGTACGTACCTGCACATAGCCAAACAGCAAACGTTCTAGTAATAAAGGTGAGGTGTGTTTGTAAAATACATAGTTTGAAACATTTTTTCAAATATGAAGAATGATATTACTAATTATCTTGATGAGGCACTTTAGATTGTTAATTTAAGTCATTTTACAAATATGCTCGAGTATTGATCATGAACTTATGTACAGCAGAGAACAGGACAGGTAAATCCCACATCTTTACAAAGAATATAGGCTGATGGTAAACAGTAACAATCAAACCAACAGCCAAAATAATTTTTAAAAGGAAGATGATAGGGAAGCTCAATCTTGTGTGGCAGGTCACAGCAGTATTTTTCTAGTCCAGGGGATGCCAGGAAGGCCTTCCAAGGGAAGTGAAACATGAACTTCCAATTAAAGAATTCTACACCAGAGGCAGCGCCTGTGGCTCAGTGAGTAGGGTGCTGGCCCCATATACTGAGGGTGGTGGGTTCAAACCCACCCCCAGCCAAACTGCAACCCAAAAAAAGACAGCCGGGTGTTGTGGCAGGTGCCTATAGTCCCAGCTACTCGGGAGGCTGAGGTAAGAGAATTGCCTAAGCCCAGGAGTTGGAGGTTGCTGTGAGCTGTGATGCCATGGCACTCTACCAAGGGTGATAAAGTGGGACTCTGTCTCTACAAAAAAAAAAAGAATTCTGCACCAAGTGCTTTTATATCCTGGTACACCCTACTGCACCCTCATATTAGTCTTTGTCAGTTGTGCTATTAAATGTGGCATCACCGAAAGAAGTTAGCAGCTGCTTTGTAAGGTGAACCATGAATTCATTTAATACTGAAAAGGAGAATTCAATGTCAGAAGGGCACAATCTATGTCAACCCCAGGTACCCCAGGGTATGGTGGTGGCCTGTAGTATGTTCCTGAACTGAAAAATAATAAAATGGATTGTGAAGTTATGCATTTGAGGTTCTACTTGCCAGTATATCGTAACCTAAACATTCCATAGCATGCAAAGTAGATGTTTAACATCTGACATTGTTACAGCTAGTGGATGATGGAGAAGACTGTGACAGTGTTGGTAAGGAGGTGTGTGTGGGTGGCTACAGAAGCTCTGAGACAGACTGCATAATGGGCCATCATTCCCCTCCCAGGAAACACAGTTGACAGCGTCCTCTCTGATTCCCCCATGCAAGTTTGCACTTGCTTGGCTTATCGGTACTGCTGGGAGGGCTTCATTTGTTCTCATCCAGGCAGATTTTATGTTTCTTGATTTTTATGTATCTCAAAACTTTTGTAATGACCCACATATATGAAGAGAAAGCTACTTTCATCTGCATGTGGCTTTTAAATGTCCCAAAAGGAATATCTGAGGCACTACTTCAAGGTAGTAGTGTTTTCAATTAATAAGGAAGGAAGGTTTACTAAGCCAATTTAAATCTTTATCTCGTCGGTTTCTTTTCAGACTTTATTGCAGCTCTCACAGCGTTATAATTGAGAAGGAAGGATAGTTAGTTGTTTTGAAGTTGTCTGGAGTATTGATTGTAGCTGTACCAAATACAAAATGAAGCTTGCACTGGCTCTCCGTGTCCTTTAAAGATGTCAAACCTGCCTGCTGGTTTTGCAAAAGTTGACAGTCCTGCTTCATTCTACACAGATAAAAGGAAATTTACATTTGTTGAGTTTGTGCCAAATGCCAACATTATTTACTTGTTACCACATTTGTCCCTCAAAAATATTCTATGAGGAAAGTTTTTGTCTTCATTTAATTAAGGCACAGAGAGGCCACAGCTGATGTGCAAGTGATATTGCTAATTCATGGACGAACCTGGATCTGAAACCAGGAAAGCCTGTGTTCAGTGGTTCAGGGTTCATTTTTTCTTCTGATTCTGTAATAAAAGATCTTTTTACATATTGATTGTGAAGAGTATTGTCAATCATGCTTGCACCCGGGTAGGAAACCAGGAGAGCCTGTGTTCCATGTTCATTGTTTTTTCTGACTCTGCCATGAAAGGTCTTTGTGTCTGTTGCTTGTGAACAGAGTAGTGTCAGTCATGCTTACACTGCAAACATAGCCCAGTTGATCATGTTTTATTTTGTATCATGGTTAAAGGTGACTGGATAGCAATACTAATTAAAAGACTCCTTTTTAATATTTTAGATATGATTGGAGATTCCAATTAATTCAAGTCACTAGTGAGCTTTTTCCGCTATGGAAGTAACTATGAATACTTCACCTATGTAAAATAAATCATCAATTTTAATGACATGCTACCAGATGATTTGCATGATTGCAGATTCAAGCGTTTTGCTGTACCACTTAATGTGATACATGGTCGGATGCGTATGAATACACCTGCAAGTTTATATATATAGTTCAATGTTTGCTAATTCTATTCTGATAGTTACCAGTCTTTTATGTTCAGTTGTTATGGGTTGCTTTGAAAATAGTCCTTTAGTTATGGACAAATACCAGTAGATATATTAACATCTGAGTTATTCTTATTGTGCCAGTTATGATACCTACAATTTAACTACAAATCCACATCACTGAAAATATTTCCAAGCCATATGATTACTGGTATTATCTAACTGGATATTCTTGCCTAAATTTCTGAGACAATTGTGATTATCTTCTGTAGACATAAGAGGTGCAATTTGAAAGGAGTGTGTGGGAAGCATATTCTCAGATATTCCATTAATACTGAGCAGGACTGCTGCCTCTCTCTCTAACTTTCCTTTGAAGTTCGCTCTGTGCTCCCTTTCTCCTTCTACTTTATGGCTTCATTTACATGTTGGATTTTGAAAGAACTTGGAAACAAGTAAAATGCTCTTTAATTAGTTGAGACCAAATCTCCCTTTTACATTGTACCATTTCTCTTCCAGGTAAATTTGTTTGGAAAAGGTCAACTTTGGAATTTGTAGCATAATTGCTGTTGGCTGGTCAAAGGAAAGCCACGTTTATGTTTAGCTCAATGATGTCCCTGAGACGAGGTTGGTTATATAAACAGTGGACCTCAAAAGGAAGGAAAGAATCCTTTTGAATGTTTTTTTTTCAGAGCAAGTTATAAATACATGTTTCAAAAGGACACAATTTGCATGACTGAAAAACATGCATTTGGCGGAGAATCTAAAGCTTGATTTCAGTTACAATGGCATCGTGTTTATGACACTAAATCTAATAGTGAAAACATGCAGTTTGAACAGAAAGTTGATATATTGTTCCCCATCCCTGTGAATTTCTTTTTCTTTTTCTTTTTTTTTTTTCTTTATTTGAAAATGAACAAGCCTCTTTGTGTTTTGGTTTGAGAGAACAAAAATAGTTCCGAATGGTTTTAAAAGCTTTCCTCTCTCCATTCTGGGAAGAAAAGATTGATTTTGAAAACCTGAATTTTTCCTACAATTAGCCTCACATAATGACATATTTTATGTTTCTTTTCTTTTTCTTACTTTTTTATCTACTTTGTGCTGCATGAAGATTACTCTTAAAATCAATAACTGTGTGTCACAAAAGCTGTTTATTTAACTTTATATAAAAGGATCTGGATTCTGGGGTTTACTTTGAACAGAGTAAGGAAAGGAGAATGTATTCAAAATGCACATCAGTTTATTTAATATGAGGTCTGTCCTTTAGATTTTACTCAAGAAAAATTCAGGGTTTTTAACAGATGCATGTTAAACTTCAGATGCTCTGCATCACAAAGTATATTGTAGGCTCAGAGCCTGTTGGTCAGTGGTTAGGGCACCAACCACATAAGCTGGAGCTGGCAGGTTTGGACCCAGCTCAGCCCTGCTAAAAATAATGACAACTACAACAACAACAAAAATAGTCAGGTGTTGTGGTGGCACCTGTAGTCCCAGCTATATGGGAGGCTGAGGTAAGAGAATGGCTTAAACCTAAGAGTTTGTGACTTGGGAGGCTGAAGCAAGAGAATTGTTTAAGCCCAAGAGTTGAGTGCTGTGATGCCACGGAACTCTACCAAGGGCACATAGTGAAACCCTGCCTCAAAATAATTAATTAATTAATTAATTAAAAAAGAAGGAAAGAAAGTATACTGTTGTAGCCGTCCCATGAGTTTCTTGGAGTTAGATGTGCAGATCTTGGTGACCCTAGACTGTCTGACCGTCATCCACACGTCCGTACACTAATCCCTTTGCTGCCTTTCTTTTCCTGCTTTATGTTTTTTTCCACATTGATCTTAGAAGTGGAGTAAAGTCCAGGCATCCAACAGCCCTTTTACATCTGTTCTTGACTTTTTCCTTGTCCATGTGTGTCCATTCTCTAGTCCACCTTTCTCATACTACTTCTTACCAAACATATTTTTTTCATCATCCTTTTATTTATTATTATTTTTTATTGTTTGGGATCCACTGAGGGTAGAAAGAGTTAGGTTATACTGATTGTAGTTGTTAGGTAAAATCTCTCTTATAATAGTGTCTTGCCCTTAAAACCTGTGCCATACAAATTAACCCCCCACCCCCCTACTACCACCACTCTCCCCATCTCTCCTTCCCCTACTCCTTCCTTAGATCATCTACTGCCTTTATATCAGAATTGAGTACATTGGACTCTTGGTTCTCCATTCTTGTAATGCCTTACTAAAAAGAATGTGTTCCATTTCCATTCAAGTTAATACAAAAGATGTAAAGTCTATATCTTTTTAATGGCTGAATACTATTCCATGGTATACATACACCACAGCTTGTTAATCCATTCCTGGGTTCGTGGGCATTGAGGAGTTTCCACAATTTGGCGATTGTAAATTGAGCTGTGATAAAGAGTCTAGTGCAAGCATCCTTGTGGTAAAATGATGTTTTTCCTTCTGTGTAGATGCCCAGGAATGGGATTGCAGGATCAAATGGGAGGTCTAGTTTGAGTTCATTGAGAACTCTCCATATTTCCTTCCAAAAATGTTGTATTACTTTGCAGTCCCACCAGCAGTATAAAAGTGTTCCCTTCTCTTCACATCCACAAGCTGAAAAGCTTCTACACAGCTAAGGACACCACAAGTAAAGCTAAAAGACAGTCTTCAGAATGGGAAAAGACATTTGCTAGGTATCAATCTGACAAAGGGCTGGTAGCTAGAATCTACAGAGAACTCAAATTAATCACCAGAAAAAGAGTAAACAATCCCATCTACCTCTGAGCAAGAGGTATGACCAAAACCTTCTCTGATGAAGACAGATGAATGGCTAAACACTTAAAAAAAATGCTCATTGTCCCTGATCATCAGAGAAATGCAAATCAGAACCACCCTGAGATACCACCTATCCCCAGTGAGAGTAGCCCCTCACAAATTTTAATCATCCTTTTAAAATGGAAATATCACTAAATGGATCTATTTGGATAGTGTCTAAAAGTCTCATCACCAAAGTAGGTAGGTGGCTCATAGAATCTCAACAATAGCAATAGTGGCAGCAATGGCTAACATTGTGTATATTCTGCATACCAGTACCAAAAATTCATCTCTTTTGGTTCTCGTAATGGCCTTAATATGACAGGTGCTGAGATTTTGATTTTAATCATGAAGCAATAATGTTCTTAAAATTTAGGGAACTTTCTACCGCCAAAATCAGTGGTGCTGGGGAGAGTGAGGAGGTGGGCTCAAAAGGCAAAGGAGGACTATGTTGGATGAATCGGGGAGTGACCTATGTAAGCCAACTTGTCTACTTATTCAGAACTTTAAGTTCTATTCACATAAACATTTTGTACATATAAAATTTACTATTAAATTAATAGGATATGCTTATCTCTATATCTTTTTAATTATTTCTTATGTAATAAAGTTGAATTTTTATCATAAGCATCTAATAATTGAGTATGCATTTCCTTCCCACTTCTCTTAAGTCTGATGTAAGGCCAGCCTGTTTTGTAGTTGATTTTATACACAAATAAGGGAAGAGAACATTAATTATCTTCCACAAACTATAAGAACTGGGATTCTAAACTCAGACAGTCCTACTCAAAGACTTGGCATTAAGCTTTATCTAGATTCTGATTCTAGATATTAACCCCAAATCCTCTGGGACTGAGTACTTTCATTCTGTTCCTCATTTGTTTAGCAAATACTTCAAAGCCCTTATCCAGTATCAGATAGACAAGTTCCCTGCTTTCATCCAGGTAGAGCCTCAGAGTGAAAATAGGAAATATATAAACAACTAAGAGATAAATATGCAAGTGAAAATAATCACCAAATTGTAATAAGTACTGTAAACAAAATTGATTGAGCAGTATTTTATTATATAAGGTAGTTAGAGAAGGTTTTTTTTTTTTTTTTCTTTCTTTTGATGGATGACATTTAAAGTTGATTGGATGGAGCTGGGCAAGTGTGAGGATGCTGATGTGTACTGCACATAGTGGAAAAAGGGAAGAGAACCATTAAGTAAAATGAGAACTAGGATACTCAGGGAGAGTTCGTATTCTACTGGGCCTTAGAACTACTGTTGCCAGGCGGACTACAGGATGCCCGCTTATATTTAGATTTCAGATAAACAGTTAATATCTTTGTGTGTGTGTGTATGCTTCAGATATTGCAAGGAACATAATTATACTAAAAATAGTTGTATTTATATGGAACTGAAATCAAATGGGTGTCCATTATTATTATGTGTTAAATCTGGTGGCCCTATTTATAATTCGTGTAATTTCAATATGTGATATGGAATGTTACTATTTTAAGAAGGAGAATAATATGATATTAGTTACATTTTTAAAAGATGTTCTGGTTGCTTAAGAAGAATAGGCTAGATGGAAATGAAAGGTACCAATTTGGAGAGTATGGGAACATTCCAGGAAAAAGATAAAGATCCAATGAATCCCCACTTGAATCCCCACCTATGCGATATAGGTGACAAGAGATTTCAAAGTTTATTTTGGTGTCAGAACCTACCCAATTTGTTGAAAGATTAAGCATTGAGTTGGGGGAAAGGATAAGCATAGTCTCCAGCTTTCTATGGGGTGCAGGGCTACTAACTGAAAAACAAAAGACCAAGTTGTATAGGAGAGATGAGTAGAAGCATCGTGCTTTTGTGAGCATCTAGAGACATTCAAGCAAGTGTTCAAATAGCTTGATGGATGGATGAAAGTACCTCACCCAAGGATGTTTCCACCAAAATAAGATTAATAGACAGATGGTAAATAGAGTCAAATACAGTCCCTGTGCCAGGACCTGCAGCGGGCGCTGGGATACAGCAATGATTTGAACAAGTAAGTTTTGGGGGAAAGCTCCTGATTTAGTGGGAGAGACAGATATGTAAATAAAGACAGGGTGACTAGTTAATTGTTATAAAATAGGCGTCTGCAAGGTGCTTTGTGTGTTTAGGGGGAAGCATGTAGTTAGAAGGGGATTAATTTTGCTTGGTAGGAGTTATATTCTGGATGAGGTAAAGACTCAAAGAATTTGTACACAAAATAGAGTGAGGAAGGGATATGGTGGGGAAAGAAAAAGGAAAGGGGAGATGGAGAAGGTGTGTGTAACTGGGTCAGTGGTGCCCAGGAGAGTGAGGAGACTGGGCTGAGAGGCAAATGAGGACGGTGTTGGCTGAATGAAGGAGTGACCTGTGTAAGCCCATTTATCTGCTTATTCATAACTTTAAATTTGGTTCAGATTAACATTCTGTACATATAAAATTTACTGTTAAAGTAATAGCGCATGCTCATAGCTACATCTTTTAATCCTTTCTATGTAATAAAGTTGAATATTTACCATAAGCATTTATTAATTGAGTATGCATTTCCTTCCCACTTCTCTTAAGTCTGATGTAAGGCCAGCCTGTTTCACAGTTGATCTTCTAGAGAAATAAGGGAAGAGAATATCAATGATTAGATGGCACAGGGGGAAATGCAAGGTTTACTAGTTTGTTGTGCCACATAGCTAATTTGTAACTATTCTACACAATTGTCTCCAACCTCCCTTGGGACTAAGGAATGTACATGTGGGTACCATTTTTACCTTTGGAAGTTGGGCTACCTTTCTCCCAGACATAAGAATGCTCCGAGTCACAGGTTCTAACAGGCTGCCAAAGTAATCAGGGCCAGTGACACAGTTGTGCTATGAACGTGTTTGAGTTTGGAGTTTTCTTATAGGCAATATTTTGTTTCAGTTTAGGAATTCACCAAAAAGTCATGCTATGAAATTAAATCCTTTCTACATTTGAGTGATCTTTAATAGTTATTAGATATTATTTATTAAAAATGCCTCTAACACATTGAGGTTTGTAAAATTAAACATTGAACTTCTAACAAATTAAATATAAATAATTAATCCAGTATTAATGAAAATGGATTAAAGTGAGAAAAATAATTTTCCAGTATGTTTTTTAACTACCTGGGAATTGAACACAATAGTCAGGGTGAATGTTTGCAAAAAGCGGCTTCTTGGACTTCGTGTGTCTTCCAGGAAGAACCCCTGACAATTCAATTTCTTTGTGTATGTCAAGTTCTCTCCTTCCTTAGGAATCGGTTTCTTGAAGTGGGGGCCTCCATTTCTGCCTCATGCCCTTGCAATTTACCTGTTACTATCATAACTAACTTTTACCCTGATCAGATATTTTCCTTAGGCTTATTTCCAGAACAGAAAAAACAAAACAAAACAAAACATTGTGCGTTTGTCTTATTTATGGCTTATGTGAGCCTCCTTAGACAAGTGAGGGAATCCATCAGCCACTTATTTCTTTTTTGAAGTCATCTCGAGACCAGTCTCTGTCTGTCTGTAAACCTGAACCCCATTTAGCCTAGACTTATTTCATACAAAAAGAATGGCAAGAAAGATCACACACTACAACCTCAGCTCTGCTTGGGACCAGTTGCAAGTCATCCCAAATAGAGTCTTCCTTATGGAAGTCACTAAAGAAATTAAAGCATTTTTCCCCTGTGCTTGCTTCAACAGCACATATACTAAAATTGGAAGGATACAGAGAAGATTAGCATGGCCCCTGTGCCAGGATGACACGCAAATTCGTGAAGCGTTCCATATTTTTACTTTCTTTGCATTATTATTATTGCTTAATATTTTGTTGCAGCAAAAAAAAAAAGAAGGAGAATTAATTTTCCCCCCAATTTTTCAATATTTTTTTTCCAGATGGACACTAAGACTTGAGTTAGGGTTCTCTTGCATCCAAGGAAGTTTAGCTCAGCTCTGGTGACATGTGAAAGAGCCACAGCATGTTCAGCCTTGTCTGAGGACCCAGCCTCCCCATCCCATGACTGCCTGGCTTCTCTCTTTATAGCTGCCCTCACTTTCTCCATACCAAGAAACTGAGAAATCAACTGCAGCTTTACTGTAAATGTTAAGAAGAACAATGTCTTTGTAGTGGAAAGAACATGCGTGTGGGAGTCAGACCTGGATTCAAGTCTTACCTTTGCCCTTTTCTATTATCAAAAATTTGTTTATGTTTCTTAATTTCTATAAGCTTCAGTTTCTCCAAAGATACAATGGGTTTAGTAAAGCATCTTTTCAGTGTTTCTGAATGGTCAGAATTTTTCAGAAAGAATTGGAGGGGAAGACTGTGGGTTTGTGACATGTTTGTCAAATCTCTCCCAAGTCATCTACATATAAAATGTCTCCAGAACCCTCAAAATGTAAGCAAGAGAGGGTGAGAAGGAATCACTTAAGTCAGGATGACCCAGGGCTTATTACTAACCATGTGCACAGGAGCAGATGAAAGGTGAAGGGATTCCAACAGCACTAAAAGCCAGAGAATCTTCACCTTTCCCATAGATTCTCTCTGGAATACATATGCACTGAGCTGAAAACAGGAGCCCCACGTAGAAAGGAAATTTGCTGGCTCAAACCTGTTGGTGAGAGTAAGAGCTGGACATCACCGGAGCAGCCTAGACCCCAGAAATAGGCTAAACCAATGTTCCAGGATAAGCTTGCCAAGTCAGTAGAAACTGCCAGAAATAGAGCCTAAATTTAACAGACCTAAGATTATAGGGTAGAAGAAAAAATAAGAAACAGATAAAAGCGGGGGGTGGGGTGTGTGTGGCAGATGCAGATTTCAGAAGAAACAAGGCCATGTTTTTGAGTGTTTCAGGAACATAATAGGAGAGGAGGCTTTATACCTGTTAAAAGAAAATATGACCCACATTGTTCCCATGAAGAGTACAAGAAAACTCATCTCATAGAATCATCAGAATCAGAAAAGGATGGCACAGGAATTCTTATATGTTAATGTTTTATGAAAAAGGAAACATAACAATGAGAATATGAGGGAGAGGGAGAGGGAGGAGGGAGGGAGAGGGAGGGGAGAGGGAGAGGGAGGGGAGAGGGAAGGGGGACAGAGGAGAGGGGAGAGACCATGGAACAGAAGTATGTCTCTATAGACATTGAAGACATTTTAGGAGCCATGTCCACAAAACAGACAAATACTGTCAAATACTATGACCTAATATCTAAAAAAAATAAATGTAAAACTAACAGAAACTAGCAGCAGCATAAAATAATAGACAGAATCACTCAGCTATGAGGTGATTGGAGAGAGAGAGCATTTCAGAGCTAAGAAGTTAGAAACAAAGAAAAAAGCCACTTCAGTGACAAAAACTAAACTAATGAAAGAGCGAACACTTCAGGAAAATGTCCTTAGAGAAATGAAAGAAGAAAAGCAGAAAAAGTTTAAAAGCATATTCATATAAATATGGGAAGGTATTTTAAAAGAGATAAAATATTTCAGGCCAGGCAGAGTGGCTCGCACCTGTAATCCTGGCACTCAGGGACTCTGAGGCAGTGGATCACTTGAGCTCAGGAATTCGAGACCAGCCTGAGCAGGAGAGAGACCTTGTCTCTAAAAAATAACTGGACTTTGTGGCGGGTGCCTGTACTCCCAGCTACTTGGGAGGCTAAGGGAAGAGAATCACTTGAGCAAAAGGCTTTGAGCTTGCTGAGAGCTATGATGCCACAGCACTGAACTGAGGGTGACAAAGTGAGACTCAAAGAGAGAGAGAAAATATTTTAAGAGAAAGTGATAGAGAAGATGAGCAAATAAGGCTGTGCACATGGTGCCTGCCCGGAGGAGGAGAGCAGAGCGATAGACAGAAAACCACTACACACTACAATAGGTAACACTTTCCTAAAAGAAATGCATAAAATCATGCATTAAAATGGGATGCACCACACCGGGGAAAACTCTAACTGGAGGAGGTAATAGCAAGCATAGCCTAATAAATTAGAAAACTTAAAATAAATAAAAAGGAAATATTTTTTGTATCCAGGGGAAAAAAGTCATTTATTTATAGAGGAAATAAATTTAATAGCTAATGACATTTCAACAGCAATATTTTGTGTAAAAATCTATAATATATATACACATATATATAAGCAAAGAAGGAAAATGTGAATGTAGAGTTTTAAAACCAACCAAACTAAACTTAAAATGCATGAAGTGGAGAGTCAGCTTAAGGACTCAATACCATTCACAATACCTGCAAAGAAAACAACATACCTAAGGATATACTTAATAGAGAGGTTAAAGACTTATACAAGGCAAATTGCAAAACACTGATGAAAGAAGTCACAGATGACACAACACTTGGAGAAATGTCTGCTGGTAATGGATTGGGGGCATCAACATCATCAAAATACCCATACTGCCCAAAGGGAATTACAGATTCAGTGGGATTCCCATCAAAATATCAGCATCATGATTCATAGATTTAGAAGAAATAATCCTAAGCATCATTTGTAACCAAAAAAGCACCAGAATAATAGCCAAAGTAATCTTAGGTAAAAAGAACAAATCTGGAGGCATCACATTACCTGATTTCCCCTTATATTACAAGGCTTCAGTAACCTTAACAGCACAGTACTGCTATAAAAATAGAGATGGAGAGCAGTGGGACAGCAAAGAGAGCCCAGAATAAAACCATCCACCTACCACTAACTTGTCTTCAACAAAGAGGAGAACAGCGTAAACACTGGTCACTACCAAAGTTTTGATTTCACTTCCCAGAAACATTCCCGGAGTCCTTTCTGATTCATTTGTGCCAGTTTCAACTTTCTCGGCTTATCGACATGGCTGGGAGGGATTCATTTGTTTCTGTCTGCCCAGATTTTATGTTTCTTGATTTGTATGTAGCTTAAAACTTTCATAATGACCCACCATTAGGGAAAGGATGTCCTATTCAGTAAAAGGTGCTGGGAAAATTGGAGAACCACATGGAGAAGAGGGAAACAGATCCATATCTCTTCCCATGTAAAAATTAATTTAAGATGGATAAAGAATTAATCTAAGGCAAGAAGCCCTACGAACTTTAGAAGGAAATACAGGAAGAACACTTTTGGACGTTGGTCTATGCAAAAAATTTATGATTAAGACTCCCAATTCAAATATAGCAGCAACACAGATAAGTAAATGGGACTTAAATCAAAAACCTTCTGCATAATAGAAAATAATCAACATGAACAGACAACCTGCAGAATGGGAGAAAATATGTACAAACTGTACACTGGAAAAAGGGCTAATATCCAGAATTCACAAAGAAATGAATCAGCAGGATAAACACAAACAACCACCAAAAAGTGAACAAAAGACATGAACAGAAGTTTTTTGAAAGAAAAGTGGCCAGAAAACATATGAAAAGATACTTAACACACTGTCCAGCAGGGACATGCAAATTAAAACCCCTAGGAGATACTACCTAACCACTACCAGAAGGGAGGCAGACAGGAGGAGCACACACATGCTGTTGGTGGGGCTGGAAACCAGTGTGGAGTGTCCTCAAATGAATAAATGCAGACTGACCTTTCCATCTAGCAATCCCACTGCCTGAAGGAAATGAATTCATTTTAACAAAAAGACACCCACACTCAAATGTTTTTCACAGCACAATTCACAATGTATTGCCTTTCAACTCACGAGTGGATAAAGAAAAGGTAACACACACACAACACACAGCACAAAATGTTACTCAGCCATAGAAAGGAATGAAATGAAGTCATCTTCAACAACGTGGAGGGAACCGGGGACTGTTATCCTAAGTGAAGTATGAGGAATGAAAAACCAAGCGCCACTTATTCTCAGGAGTAAGTAGGAGCTGACAGGTGGGTACTCGTGAGCACAGAGCAATAGGAAGGACGCGGGAAACCCAGAAGAGAGGAGGGTAGGAGTGTGTGATGGGGTGAAGACATCCCGGTGGGTAACTGAGTACTATTTTGATAATGGACATACATTATGGAATATGTGCTGGTAACAAAAACATTGTACCCCCTTAATTAATAGTTTTAAATAAAAATAATTTTTAAAAAGATTCTCTTTGGAAGTTAAATTAGCATGAGCGACAGGTATTATCTTTAACATGGATTGAGAAAGTCTTGATTTCTTTTCCTGCAGTATATTAAGATAACAGGGTGGGGAAGGGAGGACAATTGTTCTTCTGGATGGGTGCAGCTGGTTTTTTGAAGATAGAGGAAAACCCCCTTCCAAAGCCCCGCTCCAGGGGCCTTTAATTCAAAATACTCTTTATACCAAGGATTCGTATTTGGAGGTGAAATTCTCCAAGCTTCTTCACAAAGGTATTATGTGTATGTTCAACAAAACTTCTTGTCATTTAAAATATATATAAAATATTAAGGGATACAATGGTACATATGATGTCTGCTACTCTATCTGAATATCACATATCACATAGTTGTATCTCTATTAATACAATTCTTGTCCAAGGACCATCATCTTTCACTTGAACTAATACCATAGGTTTCTGAATAGGTTTCTAATTTCTACTGTTATTCTTTTAAAGTTTACCCTTAACACAACCGCCAGAAGAGCTTTTAAAGATGTAATTCAGCTCTAACAAGCACTTATAAAGCACAGACTTCGTGTTATGCATTGTTGTAAATGTTTTATCTTTGTTTCTCATTTATTATTAGCAGTAATCCTATTAAGTTGGCCCTATTTTTCTTCCTATTTCGAGAGGAAATAGTTACATATAGAAGGTTAATATTTAGTTTACCTGGAGGAACCAAAGAGAAACTCAATGAGCTGGGTATTCCTAACCTGTACGCTCTGCCTTTTCAATCACCTGCTCAGTCTATTTATCCACTTTGTCCTGCACCTGCGGTAAGAATCCTCCTCCTTTCCATGCTGTAGGTTGTGCAGATTGAATTTCCTCTGTCAGCTTCTTGCTACCTAAGCTCTGTCCAGGGCCTTGGGGTTATATCAACCAAGTAGATTGAGCACCTTGTTCTAATTTTCATACTCAGAGAACATTTTTTCCCCTAATTTATCTGCTCTGAGGAGGTACATTTTTCCAATTTGCACCAAGGTGCCAAATGTGCTGGACAAGGCCCTGCCTCACTCCTAACCTCATTCAGTACCCATCTCTCCCCCACTCACGTTGCTCTAGTCACACTGGCACCTGTCAGTATCTAGAGTTTACCAAGCTCTTTCCCACCAGAGTGTCTTTGCTCTTTGCCAGAAACACTATTTCTTCATCCTTTGGATGCTGGTTTTTTCCTATCCTATGTTCTCTTTTAAATGACAACTGTTGAAAGGACTTTTCTTACTTTTTCTTTGTTTTACTTTTTTTCTTTTCTTACTTTTTCTTATTCTCTGACGTATCGTTCTGTTTATGCAAAACATAAACCAGATCAGATCGTTTTCATGCTAAACAACATTTGCTCTTATAATAATGTTAGGATGTGAGGATAAAAAAAATGACACTCGTTGATTTCCCCAATGATTTCAGAACTGAGACATCCACAGAAGAGGCAGCGAGGCAGAGATCCAAGTACCACCTTTAGAGGTCATGAGGCCACAGTGGAGTTGTGACCTCTCATCCCTGAACTAATCCTTCAGAATGGCAGGCTTAACCTTTACTGGGCAAAACAACTCCAAACATTTTCCTGCTTGCAAGCACCGGTCAGCATGCTTCCTGCCTGTGGTCACACAGGCCTGAAAAAGACAGTGCCTGGGAGAGTCATTGCATTTCCTGCTTGGCTTTTGTTCCCAAGTACACTCATCAGGTAAGTCACTCTTCTGGAGCAGGTGGAGAAAAGCCAGAATTGTTTCTGCATTTTTATATCTCATGACAAGTAGGACGGATATTTTGCCCTCTTCCCACTCAATGGAAGCCAGAGGAGTGAAACTTGAAGAAAAATCTGTTTGGATTTTGCCCTAACACATGCAATCCAGTGTTCTTACTCTGCTTGTGAGATTTGCAGGGATTTTGTGAGCCTGATTTGAAATCTTGGATAGGTTGGAATCATCCAGATTTTGTCACCATGAACACTGAAATTGGCGAGCTCCACCAATCTGGTGAGCAGGTTGTGAAATCTGTCCAGCACACACCACAGGGCCCTCACAGTTGGCACCTGCCACCCACCTCTTTAACCTTTCGCAGGACACGCTCACTTTCTCACTGGGATCTGGTGGGCTCCTGAGCCCTACAGTGCTAAACTGGTTTCCTCCCTTAGTCCTTTGCACGCTCTTCACCTTCCCCTCCACATGGCTTAGTCCTTCTCTTTCAGACCAGTGGAGCACCACACCCTCAGAGGGGCCGGGCCCAACCACCGGAACTGAAAGGGCCCCTCCTCACTCTCTGGTAGGTTGCCCTGCTTTTGCTTCATCATAGTATTTCACTATCTAAATTTTCCTTAATGAGTCTTTTATTTCTCACAAAATGTAACTTCATGAAGTAGGGTCCTTACCTGTCTTGTTCACTGCTATGGTTCTGTCCCTACAGCCATGGCTAGTACAGTCAGTTGTACGCATTTAATAATCAGGGTTCAATTCTAACCCAAGTTTCCAAAAGTGAAAAAATGAAGCAGAGATCAATCCAACTCAAATATGGATAAGCATTAACTTTTTCTGTTACCTTAAATGGTGCATTTTTTTATTTTTGAAAAATAAAATGATATCCTACAGAATAGAATGATAAATTGTTCATAGTTTTCAGTATACTTCATACTTTATACTTAGGATTTTCAAAAATTGGTGGTACTGTTTTTCATGTAAACTTTGGAATGTTTCTGAAGTCCCAAATTGGGATTTCAAGAACCAAACATAGTGCTTTTTTTTTTTTTTTTAAAGTACATTCCTGGACTTTTTGCTACAATACTAGAGCTGAAAATGTATCTTCCTTTTATAGAAATGCTAATTTTAAGCTTTTCCCCTTATGCTTTGCCTTAGTGAGTTTAGTCAGTTTTGTTGCTGTTGTTCTAGAAAGCTTTATCCCAATACTAGTATCTAGTAAAGTATAAAATACACTGGTTCTTTGCAATGGGAAAAACCTGTTATTGTCAAGCCTACCATTCAGTGTGAAAGCTGACCTATTAGTTATCGGAAGGCTGGTTTCAGACTTAGAGGAAGTGTGTAAAGCCTCAGTAACATCCAGTTTTCCTAAAGGCTGAATGTGCTCAGTGGAATATCTTAACTTTACAGGAGGATACGTTTTATATAGGGACAAATTTAGGCAGCTAATAACTTCAGCAAGCTCAATAAAACAAAACAAAAACAAAAATTCTTTTGTTTTATAGACTTGTGTCAAAGATCTTAGGTGTGCTGTGAAAATTTTTAATAATGATCAATTAAACTATTTTGAAATACATTCAAAATACAGTAAGTATATTCCTTTTTTTATGCTTATTTTTTAAATCAACATAATTTAACTGTGCCACAGATGTTTATCTATAGGTTCAAGTGTGCCTTGCCACCTCAACAACGTCCCCACTGTTGTGGCACTTCTCTTCATCAGTGGCAGTGCCATGGGCTACCCTGGAAACTGATTCATGGTCTGGGCCAGGGATAAAACAAAGGAGAAAATGTAGGCATTGACTGTGACGTGGGAGATTTCCAGTAATGAGGAAAGGACACCTAGCAGAGGGAAGCGTGTGACTGGATCCTGGAGCTTCGCTGGGGAGTGTCCCTGGGCTAATTGTGCTTTTGTCTTGTAGACAGTGCTCTTTGCTGTCTCTTAGGATCTCTGAGGTTCCCTCCTGCTGAGTCATAAATAGTGTAACATTCTTTTCTGGGAAGTTGGCCTTCATTTTTCTGAACCTTTTATCTTATCTCATCAAAATGGAACATAAGTGTCTTTGGTTGTTGGCCTTAACTATGTACAGAGCATGTCCACTAAGGTGAGTTGCATTAACTCTTAATGACAGAATAAAATCAATTCACTATTCAAAGCATCTTTCTATTTTAAGAAGTAACATGGGCATGGATAATTAACTGGATGATAGGAATTTCTATTTGTGAAATGTGCAGGTTATTAAAATGGCACTATAGAGTCTAAAATTTTCCTCAAAGCCCATTAGCTCTGAAAAATACCCCCCAAAGTAAAAGGAATGGCAATTTATATTTACTAACGGCTTGCAATGGAATATTTTTATGTACTCTCATCTTGGTTAAGATTTGCTCTAAAAGTGTAATTCATTATGCATGATGTAGATAAAACGGCTCTTTAAAGTTTTTTTTTTAGTATCTTTCTTTTGAAAACTCCTAATTAGTAATATTTCCATTTTAATTCCATGACATGTGAAACAAACAACAAACAAACAGCAACAACAAACATGACAACAATACCCTACCCTCTCTCTTCAGTTACTGGCAGGTTTGAAAGAGTAGGCTGCTGAAACCGCCACTCGGTTGAACAAAATGGACAAGATGTGGGATGGGAATGAGGGAGTCTGTGTTATATAAACCCCATAGCGAGGAGGGAAACAACAGTTCAATATTATTTGGTTCATGGCATTAGGTACAGTATCTCCAAATTTTAATTAAAATATAGACAGAGACACATGAAAACTTAGAATTTATTTCCCAGACTATCAGCTCATTGTCGGAATCTGAAGGAAATGTCTACTCACTATAAGAACTATAGAACTGGATTAAAAATCTTAATTCATGAGCATAAAATGAGTCTACCTACCTCTAAGCACATAGAAAAACGTTTTGCTCCTTTATTACCCGTTTCCTAGATCAAATGCAAGTTCTGCGTTAAGTTGCAACTGTGTGGAGGGAGACACAGTGCTCCTCTCTTCTTTGTACCAGCAGCATCTCTGTGTATGTTTATCAGCTGGACTGGGGGGTCACAGAGTCCTCATGGCTGCCCGTTCATCCTAAGAGGTATGATTCCCACATCTAAAGCATCAATCGTCAGGGGTAGCATATGGCGCCGTTAAACTGGGAATTTTATTTTCTGTATAATTTTTATGTTCAGAGATGAGAAGGCTACACCATCTCAGTGCCATAGAGCACAAGTCAATGAAAGCCCCACAAGACTATGAATTTCGCCAATAACTATGCAAACTGACTTGCCAAATAGCTTACGATTTTAATCTCACAGAATGAGTTAAGAACTGTGAGTTCTCCTTCGTTAGAATAGATTATTCCCATCCTCCTAAAAAGAGTCCATGTGAAAAACAAGGGAAAAACATTATCATTCTGAATGTTCAGAGGAAAAAACTTTCACTATTTATCTGAACCAAGAAAAATTTTGGTAAAAGGGTTAGTTCTCTCAAGAGGATTATTATAATATATGACTCCTTTGAAACATGTTCAGAAAATCCAGAAAATCATGAAAAGGGGATCACTGAGATTAGAAAAAAGGAAGGTGAATAAGATAATGAGGATTTATAAGAAAATTAAAATTAAAATAGCTGAATAAAATTTTCAGTGGAGTTGATGAGGAGAGTTACCTTGGAAAATGAATCAGGGATGTGGAAGATGAACCTGAGAAATTTTCTCAGAATGCAGAAATGAAAAAAAAAAAATGTGACAGCACATAAAGCAAAGAACTTAGGATTCAAATTCAAAACTATGCATTTCGGAGAGGTTATAATCAGAATACCTGGAAGTTAAACAATTACCTTAAGTGTGGGTAAATAAATCTTTCAGTATTACAAATGTATGCAGATATGCAAATCTATAGTCATCATTTTCAATCTATAATTTACATTTTTTCTAGTGTAAAGAAAATCATATCTAAACTTGGTTTGCAAAGGTTTCTGAAATATAATCATAAAGAAAAAAATAAAACCTACAAAAGGTGAACCAGTCCTAAAAAGATTTTTTTTAAAAAAGCAGGTTGACTCAGATATCTGTGGTAATGGTAAATGTTAGAACAGTATCTGCAGGATGTGAAGATAAAGGAAGAAGAGAGACCCAATAACTTCATATAAAGCCAAAATGTGTTTCTTTGGCCAAGGAAAGAGATAGAGAGTCCTATATTTTCAAGACCTGAACACATACACCGCCTAGTGCAGTCCTTGGTTCAGTGCAGGCCTAGCTTTAAGGGGTCCTCGAAGGCCTCCTTTCAGCTGTTATGTTCCCTGATGCCCTTATGGCAGTCATTTGTTTATTGTGTGTGGCCTTAACTGCTTAATGCAAATGGAATCTCTTGTTAGTGGTCAGATAAAACAAAAGCCAATGTGTTTGCTTTCTTGTAGGCACTTTGGAGGCACGGGATTATATCTCACTGTCTTTATAAGGGACTGAGTTAGTGTTGCTTAGGGACCAAGAGCCCAAAGATGGAGCATGAGAGCTGAGTATAAATCTCAGCCCTATTCCCAGCAGAGGTGTTACCTTGGATAAATTATGTGAACTCTCTGTCTCTTAGTTATACCACTATAAGATGGAGAGAGTAAGAAGAGTATGACCCGGTCATGTTCTAAGATGAGATGCACGGTCACATGCAAAGCCATAGCACAGAGCCCAGCACGTGACAGGGACTGTGCAAGTTCGTCATTACCTCAGATGTTGCTCAAAGTTGATCATGTGACTTGAGGGATAATCTATAAGAATGATGTTTTTATCTCTTCGTAAACTGGAGCAGAGTGGAGCAACATAATGGTGATTTTAACTCTAAGGAATTAGAATGGGAATATTCAGTTCTTTAAAACTATTTTTAGAGTTCCTCATTTTAAACTAGAAATAATGAATAAGTGAGTGGCATGTTCAGTGATTTATTCATATAAAATTCAGCTTGGAACCTACAGAGGATAATATGTTACCTTTTCTTTGAAATGCTTGTATATAGCATAAGCCCAATTTTTCCAAAAATAGCCAGTGACTTCTGGGTGTTAGCAAAATTGTGCTAATGCCTAAATTTGTATATAAATATTTAATAATAACAAAATAATGCACATGTGTATATATATGAGGTCTACACAATGACTACATTTAACCGATAGAATGATCTCTGGATAGCTAAAGTTTATCATGTATTTAACCTCTATTTCTCTGCCCCAACCCTCTGAAGGAATAAATGATTTGAATTTTGTATCTATAATTTTCTTGCATTTATTTATAGTTTTATTATACCTCCTCATTATATTGATAATTTTAAAAGTTTATGACAGTGATACAAATGACACCTGACTGCACATAATCATCTCCAACTTGCTGTTTTCACTCTATATTTTATCTTGTACGCTCTACATCCATTAGAATAGCTGTCAGATATTTATTTTCACTGCTCAAAAATCTTAAATTATGTAAACAGAGTGCAATATTATTCAGCTTCTCTTGTTCCTAATTGTTTTCAATAATGTGCTCACATAAACAAACATACTATGAATATTTTTGTACATGTTCCAGGGCACAAACCTGCGAGTTTCCTTGGGGCAATAGTTTTCATGACTGACTCAGAGCTGACCTCAGAGATACTGATTTATTTATTCTGAGGGTAGCTTGAAATTAGCACTTGAAACATCTCCAGGTATGGCGTAGGCCAGGAGTCCAATTTCTTAGGTTAGAATTGTAATTCATTTATTCACTCTCTATGAAACTCTGTACAATTGACACTTAATTTTCATGTGCTTTAGTTTTCTTAAGGGAAAATTGGGGGGATGATAACTACCCCTATTTCATTAAATTAGTAGAGGTATGTCTACAGTAAAGTAATGCTTAAGATTCAATAAATCTTGGCTAGTATTGAAACAATTATCTTTTCAGTGGTGCTAAGAAATTGCCCTCTGAATTGTTGAGGCATAACTTAGACACAATAAAGAGAAAACAAAAAACAAAAAATAAAGAGAAAACACAGATGGGTGGGTATTGACAGTTACATACAACCATGTAAGCACTCTTATAATTTAAATGTAGAAAGTTCCATCCCCTAGCCTAGAAAGTTCTCTAGTCCTCATTTTCAATTATGTCCTCTAAACATGCCCACTGTTGATCTTCTTTCTATCATATAGACTTTTTGGCCTGTTTTTGAACTTTGTGTAGATGGAATTATATAATACGTATATTTTTGCATTCTAGCTTTAGCTCAACTCAATGTTTTTGAGTTTTACTCATCTTATTGTGTGTATAAATAATTCAGTATTTTTTATTGCAGAATAGCATTCCATTTTTAATATATCATGATTTGTTCAATAATTCTCCTATTTATGGAAATGGAATGCCATGAGCATTCATGTATAAATATTTCAGTGGGCATAATTTCCATTTCTCATATATAGAAGATCTAGGAAGAAACATTTACTTAGCTTTTAATTTTAATAATTTTATTTTTCACCTCTACATGCAATTGCTACTTTTTCAACTAATTATGGATAATTTTGTATTATTTTTCTGTGGCTACTAAAATAAAAAACTCTTATTTCTGAAATTATATTGAAATTTGTTTTATATTTTGTAACCCGTATTTTTAATGTTTGGTGTATTTTTAATGTTGAGGTATATTTTGTGTACTTTCAATAGATGAGTTTGAATTCTGCCTTTTCTTCAGTTTTAGATGTTATTTATATAGGATGTTCCTGCTCGCTTAGTTGAGAGTTTTGAAAATGAGATACAGTGTGACATTCATATGTAACCTAATGAGGTCTGTATTGATAGGTGGCTTCTTTTTTTTTTTTTTTCATGAAAGGCTTTGAGTTTATCTCTGCCAAGCATAAATTATTTGGGTACTATTTTTAAAATAAACTTAGATGCTCATGGTTTTCAGAAGATGATCATAGCTTGTTTGATTTTGAAACTTAAAGTGTCCTTAAGTGCAAGTTTATAGATCTGTGAACTTAATTTTTCCCTTGCCACTAAACCAGAGCCAGGTCTGATAAATTCTTTTGCTATCTATTTTTATTCAGTGGGGGGAAGATGGCTCAAGATTTTTTTTTTTATATATATAATTATGCTTTCACTGTGGCTGTTATTATTCAAGATCCAGGTCTCTGTTATAGTTTCCTACTTTGTATAGATCAAACTTCTTTCCTTCTAAATTTAATTTGCCTGTTATATCCCAGCTCTTTGAATTCTTATCTTCCATTTCCACCATTTTGGATACAAGACCTTGATTGCTTTTTGGTCTCTGAAGGCTTCTTTTCTTTTTGAACAATAATTTATTTAAAAGGATATGTGTCATATTTATCATTCATAATTAATTCATTTTAAGTATTTTGTTGGAAAGAGAACATTGCTAGAAAGTATTTCCTGGTAGTAAAGTTTGTGCAGCTATTAATTGGAAAATAGATTTTACTTTCCAAAGAATCAACACAAAAATCATTGCTGAAGCATCAAGCTATGATGAGGGCTAAAAGAGTTCACTGATATCCCAGTGAGATAAGATAAGGTCAGTGTTAAGGAAGTGAGCATAGGGAGGAGCAGATGATGTGGACAGTTTGCAGGAGGCACAGTAATACCGGATTTTTAACGCTGGATTTCCAGGCTCTTGGTCTCAACGATTCGATGAATGAAATCGATAGACCATAGAACGAACAGTGAGGTTTTATTTACAGCTCAAAGAACCAAACCTCCTTGCAGGGCAGGATACGAGTGTTACAACTCTTATGAAAAGAACTTTTACAAAGGGCCAAGCCTCTTTGTAGAGCAGGATCAGCAGCGGAGGTGTTACAGCTACAGCTCAAGTGTTACAACTCCTACAAAGAGCCAAGCCTCTTTGTAGGGCAGGATCAGCAGCGGAAGTGTTACAGCTACAGCTCTTACAAAGGACCAAGCCTCTTTGCAGGGCCAAGCCTCTTTGTAAGGCAGGATCAGCAGCAGAGGTGTTACAGTTGCAGCTCAAGTGTTACAACTCCTACAAAGAGCCAAGCCTCTTTGTAGAGCAGGATCAGCACTAGAAGTGCCGCAGCTCTCGCTTCCTCCTCTGGATGGTTGGCTGAAGTCTTCTTCTTCTTCTCTATCTTCCTTGAAGGTCTGGGACGATCTGCCCCCAGGCACTCTGCGCAGGGGCCTTATATAGGTATAACAGCTTAGTTGTGATTGGTCCATAAAATGGACCAATCAGGAGCAGGATTGAAAATGGACCAATCAGGGATGGACACCAGTTTCCCTTGATTGACAGGTCCTCTAACGCTGCTCTACTGGAGCCTCTGGGGGAAGAAAGCTCCCTCGCTTGCCCCAACCTGCCGGGTTTTTTTTGCTGGCTGCTGCCACCAAGACAGAAGTGGCAGATCCCCCAGGCCCTGCTCGGCTGAGCTGGCTGGGGTGCCACTTTTCCGGTATCAACAGGACCTACGCCTCGGTTGACTGAGCAAAGACAGTGAGAATGCGCTTATGTTCTCACGTTCTGCCATGGATAATGGCATTGACAAGAAAATTCTAAAATTAAGTTGGCTCATTCCTATTACCTGCCATTTTGTTGTGTGTATTTTTTCCCATCCGATGTCTTTTCCTTGGTTAAATCTTTATTCTTGCCTATCCTCCAAAGTGAATCTCAGAACACATCTTCTTTATGCAAAATCCTTCATGTTTCTAGATGAAATTGTCCACCACAGTCTCTTGCTGGATTTATTGGTGAAGTCTCAAGTTTCCCCCCTCTCCCACCACTCGGTCAGGTAAAGACTCGGTGTGGATTTTGGCCACATCCCACTCCCAGCGGGCCACAGCTTTCCCAGGTCCTCACGTGCAGTTGGCCTTCTCCTTTTTCTCTCCTACTCATGCTTCAGGGGCAGAGAAGAACCAGGTCACCCTGTAGTTGTCTTTCTCTCTTTAGGGTCTTTTCTTCCATGAATGGGCTTGAGCTGTGGTAAAACTCAAGCATAGCTTTGAGGGAGGGAGGAAATATCTTGCCCTTCTAATGTAAGCGAGAATCTAGTTTGATCAAGAATCATGTTGTCAGTTTAGTGAAAATCCCCTGCCTTAGTTATATGACCACTCTCAATATTTTACCATGTTGACCTGCCTTCAGCAATAATTTGGTTGAGTCAGTCTAACAAAAATGACCCTCTGTCGCTGCGTCACCAAGGAAGCAGGCTGGACGATGGATTGTAAGCTTGAAGCTTGCGGGAGGTAGGCCTTCCCATATGAGCTGGAGAAAAACCCCCAAACAACCTCTATAGCTGCTATTCATTGAGAACATGTGCTCCTCCCCTAGCTCCACCCCCTTCACTGGAATTCCACAGCTGATCAATTTCCAACTGCCAAAGTCTGATCATTAATGTCCAGTAACTGCCATTTTGTCTTTGTAAGCTAGCTATCCCGGTTCCTACACATCTTGTTGCATAGATTGCTACATAGGTTGTTACATAGATGACTACATTGTTACATAAGCTGCTACATATCCTATTACATAGGTTGCTACATATCTTATTACACAGGTTGCTGCAAATCCTGTTACTTAGGTTGCTACAGTCCTCACCCCTGATGCTTCCTCTTAGTATTTTCCAATGACTGACTCCACCCTGCTCCTTAGTTACAAATCCCCACCTGTGCTTGTTGGAGGTGGAGTTGGGTCCAGTCTCTCTCCCTCACTGCAAGACCTCATTACAGTGGTCTCTACACCCTTCATGATGGTCCCTAATGGAATAAAATCTTACTATATTTAACAAGGATCAACATCTATCTATTGGATTATTATTATCATTTATTATTATTCTCTGATTATTTTATTTCTGTGATTTGTTGCCTTAGTAAGATTGTAAACTCTGGAAAGCAAGAATTATTCTACACACATGTTTATCAGGCCAGCACTTGGCTTTGCCAAATAAGTCTCTCAAGAAGTCTCAAGAAGTCTTATACTCTCTCAAGAAGTCTTCCTTTGGTTAATTTTTGTTCTGACCAATAACAGTAATGGAAGCAGCAGTTCTACATGGTACCATTTTAACTTGCCATATTCTAAAATGATGGCTTTGTTTATTCCTGCTAATACAGTAAAACTATTGGGAAGTTAGTGATACATGTATGTTGTGTGACCAAAAATGAAGCATGTGCATGAGATTATTACATATATGCTAATATATATAACAGTAATACCATGTCTAATTTTTGACCTATACTTTAAAATATATTATGCAAGGAATAAGAAGGCCTATCATTCTGCACTGTTTGATACCAGATCTCAGGTATTTCCTTCTGCTACAGTAGAAAACACATGATGTTTTATTAAACTTTTAAACAACTTTTCTTATTGTGGGATGCTCAATTTTCTTCAAAAGAAGTGGAATTCACTTAATCATATCTGATTTTTCTAAAGAACAATTTTGATTAGATATACTTCTCAAAAACAAACAAAAATTTTAAGTTCTCTGTGGTGCCTTAAGTTGTGTTTCCCTTAAAGAAAGATTCTAGTGCAAAAAGTGTATTTGGAAATGCAGGGAACACTGTTAGGAGAATGGCAAGGAATCAATTCCCAGAGGGAATATGTTTTTAAGTCAGCTACACAGCAGATGACTGGAACTTAGCTCTATGGGGGAAATGGAGCTAACGTCTTATACTCTTATTCCAGACCAAGGGCAAGTGAGCAGAGGTGTGTCTGCGCCAACTCCCATCAGCTGCTGACTAAGGGTGGCTCCCGCACTGTCAGTTCCCTGCTGTCTCTAACCCACCACAACAGTCAGAGTAGACGTCAGCAGTTTCAGAGAAAGATCCCCAGGCTCAGAGATGGGTATGCTGGCACTGAGAAGCCATCAGCATCAGGACATTCAGAAGTTATACTGCCTGAAGGTCACTGCTAAGTGCTGCCACCATCTACACCACATTGAGCTCTTCCATGTTCTCGCCCCTCCCTGTCTTCCTCCATATAATGGATTTTGCTTTAACCACTTGATTTTCAGAACATAAAAAAACTATTGAAACATTGACAGCCATGCTAGAAAAAAAGTATTTTCTTTGGAGCCACTGTGTTTATTAGGTCCAGATAGGTCAGAGACATGTGAGTTATATATGCCTCATGAGATCCAGGGCTCAAAACTAGCATGAGTTAAATACAAATCACGTGGAAGTTAATGTTTAAAACATTAACCGCAATTCCTGGTGTCTTAGGTGGCCAAAAGTGTGGTTTTTGTTCTCACCTTCCTTCTCAATACTGTTGCTATGTCTTCTGTATTATTCCCCCTAATCTCTTATTGAACACCATAATTCTTCTTAGCTATCATTTTTCTCATTTTTTCCCTTGGAGATATTCTGTTTTGGATCTTGTTATTTTTTACATGGTTTATCTCCACTAGTAGATTCCAAATTCTTTGAGATCAGGTCTTCTATTTTTTATCTTTGTAATTCTCATAGTACCTGGCTCACAGTCTCCCAGATAATTACATTTAAGTGTTTAATGAATAATTCTAAGATCCGTGAATGAATGGTGTGCTTGATTTAATGGCTACATACTTTTCAGATAACCAGGCATCTTGTCAAAACTCAACAAAACAAAACACAACAAAAAAAATATATAAATCCTGACAGTTACAAAATTTAATTGAGATGCACCTTTCACACCCTACTCCAAATCTGCTTTTGGAATTAGTTAAGTGGAGGTACAAATCCCATCCTAAAAGTTGTAATTTCTCCTTGTTACCTAGAAATCATTTTTTATATTTCCTGATTCAGAATGTCAAATTTGACATTCTGCAAGCATCAGAACCCATAGAGCAATACTTTCGTGGAATGCTATTTGCAATGTGAAGTTGTGCCTTCCACCCTGGAGCAGATATGGATTGTGTACTTTCCATGTGCTGGTGCTGGGTGGAGAGGGAGAAGGAAGAACTATCAGTCACTGCTGCTGGGAGCCTTTGGCATCCTTGTGAAGATAAATACTAAGCACGGGGAATCAGACAGACCTAGGATTGACTATAACTCTTCCCTTTGCTAGCTGTGTGACTGAGGACATGCAATTTGACTTCGGCATGGGGACTTCACCCTAACTTCTCAGTTCATTTAAACTCACATATAATTCTGTTGGTCAAGTTTCATATGAGTTATGCATAATATGAGGATAATAATGATGAAGATACAGTATCTCCAGTGATGCCCTTATTGAACCATATTTATTTCATTTTATTTTATTTTTTTGGCTGTGGCTGGGTTTGAACCCACCACCTCTGGCATATGGGGCCACTGAACCATTTTTATACAACACATAAGCTCTAATTAACTGACAGTTTTTTTTTTTAAATGTTTATTAAAAATAAGCTATGAGAAAGGGGGAAATGTAGATCTAAGTGTAGTCACTGTTGTTGTTCTGGTCTGAATGTATACTAATATTTGCTACTGAGTCCTCTGGAGACAGGAAACTCTAGTGAACACCTTAAATCAATGGGAATGTATACAGTTTACTGTAGTCACCAATGTGAGGAAGGTTCTGAAGACTACAAAGGAGTTTCTTTAGAGTTGAAGTTTTGAGGACTAATAATAATAGTAATAATAACCATATGCAATTGGCACTTTTTAATATATACTTCCAAAGAAAAGTTTTCCTAACTTACATGAATAAAATTCAAACTCCATCCATCAACTACTGCCAGCTATTCCTCTAGTACGTGTTTGACTGTTGCCTAGTTTTATCTGGTTTCTGACAATCTTTGGAGTCCTAGGTTTTCCTCCAAGGAAGAATCCCTTAAGGTCTGCTCAGGAATCACCTTTCCTCGTGGAAAGTTTATCTTTCTTTAAAATGAGCAACACATGTGTGACTGTGTCTAGCTGTACTTGCGTGTTGCAGTCTGTCAGGAATTACCAGAATTAATTAATTTTCCCCACAGATAAAAAGTTTGTTCTTTTTCCTTAATAGGTCACGGGGAATGAAATTTTAAACCTGGGAAAGATATATGTGTTGTACCTATCTTTTTACATTACTACATCCAAATATATTAAAAGTTCTATGTACATTTTAGCTTGACTTAACACGTTTCTAACTTAGAATAATGTATCATAAAGTCATAGGTTTTCCATGCTACAGCTCAAAAAACTATTTTGAATCCCCAAAAAGATAACAGCTAGTGATTCTGAGCTTGCATTGAAATAAATTACCAACATATTGCATGAGGATAAGAACTGAAATTTCTTTTCTGAATATTTACTATGTAAACTACACCAAGCATTTTAATAATGTTATTTAGTATTGATCTATTAATATTATATCTAGAAAGTGATCTTAAGAGAGTATTCAGATATGTATACAGAGATTATAATAGGGATGTTTATCATAGCAAGCTATAGAATGATGAGTCTATTAAAATCTTAATGGAGAATGATCGAATAAATATTGCAACCACGTTATGCTATAAAGTAGCAGTGAAAGACTCATGTTTCAGAACATATTTAATGACATGGCAGTATAAATAAAAGATAGTAAAATTTGTATCAGAGACATGGTCTTGGTTTTATTGTGTGTGTGTGTGCTTATGTTCATGTATTAGCCATGTATTTAGGGTGTTAAAATGTGATTATTTTTGTCTCTATTTAGTTGAGGACAATAATCAAATAACATAGGGCAATCATTTGTATTTCAAAGTGAGTTTTCACTGCATCTATGTAGGGTTTTCAAAGGGTCAATATTGTGACCCTCAGCCCCATATCGTTTTCAGCATTATAAAATGGTTGGAATTAAAGCAATCAGGGAGAGTAAATTTATTTGAAGATGTTGCTAGAGTAAGGTGGCATTTTCCTTCCTCCTCCCCTCCTCGTGAAGGGAACCCTCCTCACCCAAGGCAAACTGAGAGGAGCTCTGGGAAAACCGTTAGTGAAATCCATCCTTCCAACGGGCCAAGCCAAAAAGAAGACCTGGAGGTTAAGTTCGGCTCCAGATTTTTTGCTTGTCCCACCTGTAATTTATAGGAAATCTTGATGTATGCATATATATATGTGTGTGTGTGTGTGTGTGTGTGTGTGTGTGTGTGTGTGTATATATAGAGAGAGAGAGGTCCTGGGATCATTTCTGTTCATCATCATCCTCACTGTCTCCCCAAGATTGTCGCGGTGGTCTTTTACCTGGGTCGTTGCAAGCCTTCTTTGACTCCACATTTACCCTCACAGTTTCTATCAACACAGAATCCAATTCAATCTTTTTTTTTTTTTTGAGACAGAGCCTCAAGCTGTCCCCCTGGGCAGAGTGCCATGGCATTACAGCTCACAGCAACCTCCAACTCCTGGGCTCAAGCGAGTCTCCTGCCTCCGCCTCCCAAGTAGCTGGGACCACAGGCGCCCACCACAACGCCCGGCTATTTTCTTGTTGCAGTTGTCATTGTTGTTTAGTTGACCTGGGATGGGCTCAAACCTGCCAACCTCGGTGTATGTGGCTGGCGCCTTAGCCGGTTGAGCTATAGGCGCCGAGCCCCAATTCAATCTTTTTAAAACATGTCAGAATATGCCAGCATTTTGCTTAAAAATCTTGTGCTCCTATCTCATTTGGAGCAGCAGCTAAGGTCTCTATAAATGCCTGGGAAGCCCTAATTGTTTTCCCCTCCCTTTCTTACCTCACTAATCCATCCACTGTCTCTCCCTTGCTAACTTAAAGTCCCTTAGCCACTTTGCTTTCCTGACTTTTCCTTAAATATGGGGACACACGCCCACTCTGGGCCCTCATTTAATGTTTCCTCTGCCTGAATGTTCTTGTCTTCTCTATTCCTTCCTTCCCTTCTAAAAGTGTTTGCTCACATGTCCTCTCTGGAGTGAGAATTTCCCTGACCATGTTTAAAATTGCAAGCTCTTGTCAGCAAAGGGCAGGATGGCTGACTAGACACTGTCAGTGCTAGAGCACCCCGGAGGGGAGGAAATATTTCAGATAAAGGAGAGGGGGAAATGGGCACCACTCAGGTGTAGTTCTGAGGAAGAAGTGCTGGAGCTTTTCGGAGACTTTACAGAGGGAAATTGCAAAGAAAAACAGGAAAAAGGGCAAAAAAAAAATATTGATGAGGACTAAGCCCAGAGAGTCTCAGAGCCCAATGAGGGGTAAGCGGGAATTCTGCTTCTCCTTCCCACAACTTCAGTAATCAGCAGGCTGCCAAAGTGTTTGGAGGCTTCTCCACACTTGCCAGCCCAAGCGCTACTGCCCCCACTGAACTGTGTGTGGTACTAGCATGATCCTGGAGCATGGACATTCCGGGCAGTCTTCCTTCCAGGGAGAGGGAGCAGGGGAGCCAGGGTCCTGTCTATCCTCCATTCAGACCCTTCCTCCTCTGCCCACTGCAGCTGGGAGGGCAGACTGAGTTGAGGTCCAGGGAGCTTTGACATCTCATCAGCTGGAGCATCATGGGAGGGAAGGGAGCCTGAGGGGCAGAACTGACAGGAGAGAGCAGGGTAGACGTTAGAGGAGGTGGTCAGGTAGAGCACCCATCCCCCACAGGAAGGCATGCTCCAGGTTTCCCAGCCCATGTGACTAATGCTGCCAAGAGTAAATACTACTCCTGCTTTCCAGCAAACCGGCTCTGCCAGGAGGCTCGTGGGGTAGGGGTGGGGGTGGGGCTTATTCTTCATAGGCAGTTAGTGAATTACAGACAGCCCCTCCCTCATGAGCAGATTTTCCAGTCAATCTTTCCAGTTTAGAGAGGCCATACTGGCTCCGCTACCAGCAAATTTCCCCAGGCATCTGGGAAATGACCTTTGAGCCCTGCCAAGACTGTGCTAGGCTGGCCTAATCTAATGCTGCTGCACCTCCCTTATTCACCCACCTCTGTTGTGGAAGGGATGCAGTCCTCTGGGACCCACTGAGTGAGCCCCTTTCACTGTCTGGAGCATTCGAGTGCTTCTCCTAAAGGGCTACAGCATATTACAGGCACAAAAGAACATCTCTGCAGTTGGCTCTTTACTGTAAGTATCAACCACCGACAGGGAGAACAACTGTACATTTTGTTTGTTACAGCATCTGCTGACTCTCTTCTCCACTGAGGTGATCAGGGAGCTGCTCAGAGTCTGAGCAGAGACACTGCACTGGAGAGCATGCTGCATAGATCTGGTGGTTGCCAATACTGGGTTTTTGCAAATGATAGCCTTCCAGAAGTAGCTTTTGGATTAGCCCCATTGGGAAGGGGTAGTACCAGAAAGAACGGAAGCTTCCCCTGTGTTATGCCCTGAGAGTAGTGGCTAAGAACACCTCCTCCTCTGCATGAGGTATGAGATGAGGAGGAGCTGCTAATGTTACTGCCTGGGAAGCCTTGGGCAACACTTCAGCAAGTTGTAGGTGTAGGGAGAGGACCTTGGCCAACTAGCAGCTTTGGCCTCTCAGTATGGCCCCTGGGACACTGAAATAAATCCCTGCCTATGTGACTGGGCACTGACAGTCTCCAGGCTGGCAGAACTTCTCTCCATATGTACAACTCTGCCTTGTAACTCCAAAACCCCTACCAGGACTGTGACACTAACACTGAGATTAAAGAGTTGAATCTGGGCCCCAAGACCCAACCACTGAGTTCCCACCACTGCCACTGGAGCAGTGGAACCTCCCCAAGTTTAAACACTTCACTCCAGACCCTCTAGACGTGAGCAGCGGTTACTCCTGGACTTGATTTGAGAAAATGCCTACTGCCTAGTCATTAATGGTCACTACCTAAATAGATCCACACAGCTGTTCTTGTCACCTCACTGGATGAAACTAGCAAAGCAATCCCCAATAAAAGCAGCTACAAAGAGAAGGTTGCAGCCAGCCCCCAATGTGTACTTCCAACAATGAACCAGGGAATATTCTTCCACCCCACACAAAGATCATTCAGCATTGGCTCAAAATATCACAATCATAGGAAAATGGGTTAAAACAATAGATCTCAGTGTACCCTCCCCTCCTGTAATGAGTGAACAGGTGAGACTAAGAAACAAAAGCTCCCTCTAGGGTCCTCCCCTTCTCCTTACTAAATAAGAAAGTGTGTCTTGCCATCATATTAACCCAGAGCTGAGAGAAGAGAAGCCAGATAAGAAGAAGCCAGAAAAAGATCCCTGGAATATGAAAAAACAAAGTAGTTTGACACTCCCAGGGGACTATAGTGGAGCTACAGGAGTTGATTACACCCACAAGGAAATTGCTGAAATCACAGAGATGAAATTCAGAATATGGATGGCACACAAGATGAATGGAGTTGAGGAGAAAGCTGAAAACCATCAAAAAGAAGTCAAAATTTTTTTTTAGGAAATCAGTGAAAAAGTTGCTAAAGAGCTAGACCACATATGAAAGAATATAATAGAACTTAAAGAAATGAAAGAATCATTTAGGGAATTTCAAAACACAGCAGAAAGCTTCAACAACACACTAAACCATGAAGAAGAAAGAGTCTCAGAGCTTGAAGACAAAGCTCTTGAGATAATCCAGTTAGGCAAAGAGTCATAGAGGCAAAGTATAGTATAAAAATATCTGAGCAGTCACTGACAGAGATGTGGGGCTATGTGATGTGAACTGACATTTGAATTATAGGTATCTCTGAGGGAGAAGAAGAAAGAGACAAAAGCATGGAAAACCCATTTAAGGAAATTATTAAGAAAAATTTCCCTGGTATCACTAGAATTCAGGCATACAAGTACAAGACGGACATTAAACACTGGGAAGATTTATAGCAAATAGGTTATCTCCAGGACACCTAGTAATCAATTTGACCAAAGTCAAAATGAAGAAGAAAATTCTGCAAGCATTCAGACAAAAGCAACAAGTAACCTACAAATGAAAACTCATCTGGCTAACTGAAGATATCACTGGAAATCTTTAAAGTCAGAAGGAAATGGGACTCCATCTTCAAACTTCTTAAACAGAGCAATGGAAAGCCTAGAATTTTATATCCTGCCAAACTAAGTTTTACAATGATGGAGAAATTAAATCTTTTTCAGATAAGCAAACAGAAGGAAATTTGCCATGACCAGACTTGCCCTATAGGAGATACAGCAGCATTTACATGAATCAACAGACACCCACCAGTGTAAAATTAGTGGAAGTAACACTCAAACTCAAAATTTTTATAAAACAATATCACAAGGGGAAAACAAAGCAATAAAGTACCAAAGAGGATGAAAAGATCAACATTCCACATATCAGTTCTATCCCATAATGTTAATGAATACTCCCCTCAAATAACAGGCTTGCTGAATGGATGATAAAACACAACCAAAGTTTCTTCTATTTCCAGGAAACAGATGTAAAACACAAGGACGCACACAGACTCAACATAAAAGGTTGAAAAAATCCACACAAATGGAAATCAAAAGAGAGCACGTGTAGCCATTCTGATATCCGATAAAACAGACTTTAAGGTAACAAAGGTAAAAGATCAAGCAGGTCCTCAAATAATGGTAAAGAGAGAAATTAAGCAAGAAGACATAACAATTATAGTACATACCTGCCTAATACAGGAGACATGAAAAGCAAATTTAACTAGAGACAATCAAAGAAATAAAGAGCTCCATTGTAACTGCCAAGGACCTCAACACCCCACAGTCAGAACTTGACAAAATAGAAAAACACAAAAGAAATAAAGGAAGAATGGACTTAGGCCAACTCCAAATCAAATGGACACAACAAACCTATAAGGAACATTTTATTCCCAAACTACTGAATGTATATTCTTTTTAGCAGCATATGGGACACTCTCCAAGACTGGTTATTTCTTTGATAATAGATACTATGACAATCAGTATTTTCAAACCAATTGAATTTATACCATGTATTTTCTCAGATGACAGCAGAATAAAACTAGAAAGAAATCACAATAGAAACACTCAATTCTACACAAAGTCATGGAAATTAAACAACCTGCTATTGAGTGACTCTTGGGTCAAGAATGAAATTAAGGTGGAAGTCAAAAGATTCTTTGAACTGAATGATAAAGGGATACAAGCTATAAAAATCTATGAGAGACAGCCAAAAAAAATTCCTTAGGGTTAAGTTCATAACCTTAAATTACTACACCAAAAAGACAGAAAGATCACAAATTAACAACCTACTGTCATAACTCAAGGAAGTGGAAAAGGAAGAAAAAAAACCAAATTCTAAGGCAGCAGAAAAAGAAATAATGAAGGTCAGAGGAGAACTAAATGAAATGTAAAACAAAATGATGCAAAAGATCAATGAAACAAAAAGTTGGTTCTTTGAAAAGATAAATGAAACTGACAGAAATTTATCTTTGAAAAGATAAATTAAATTGGTTGATCAAGCAAGAACAGAAGAGAGAAGACACAAATAAGCTCAATCAAAAATGAAGACATTACAGAAGTACAAAACATTGTGCACAAATGCTATGACAATCTCTATGCCATGAACTAGAAAATACAGGAAATGGCAAATTCCTGGAAACATGCTGCCTACCAAGATTCAGTGGAAAAGAAAAAATAGAACTCCTGAACAGATCTATAGTGAGCTATAAATTCAAAGCAATAATAAAAAACCTCCTACCACCCCAACATAATTGGACCAGATGGATTCACAGCATGATCCTACCAGATCTACCAAGAAGAGCTGCTAAGAAGTGCTGCTGCACATATCACAGAAATTATTTTATAATATTGAGAAGGAGGAAGGCTCCTTAACTCATTCTATGAAGCCAGTACCACCTTAATAGGAAAGTCAAGAAAAGATACAATGACAAGAAAACTACAAACTCATGTCCCTTATGAATGTAGATGCAAATATCCTCAATAAAACACTACCAGTCTGATTCAACAGCACATAAAAAAGTAGTCAACTGGCACCACATGGGCATCATCCAGTGCAGTAAGGATAGTTCAACATATGGAAACCAATAAACGTAACTCAGCAATAAACAGATGGAGAAACAAAGACCACATGATCATCTCAACAGAAGCAGAAAGAAAAGAGCACTCTTAACAAAATCC
Organism: Otolemur garnettii; assembly: GCF_000181295.1. Taxonomy (NCBI): domain Eukaryota; kingdom Metazoa; phylum Chordata; class Mammalia; order Primates; family Galagidae; genus Otolemur; species Otolemur garnettii. The sequence goes on from NW_003852396.1 coordinate 11,632,622, forward strand.
AGCAAATTTGTGTGATTTCAAACCACCTCGAGACCAGGCATGGAGGGAATATATCTCAAAATTATAAAAGCCATCTATGATAAACATACAGCCCCATCATAATTTATGGGTGAAAAGGTAGAAACATCCCTCCCCTGTGAACTGGAACAAGACAGTGGTGCCCACTGTCACCCCTACTATTCAACATAGTAGTAGACCTCTATAGTCCAGAATTTCTAGTCAGAGCAATCAGGCAAGAGAAAGAAATAAAGGGTGTATTCAAACCAGGAAAGAGGAGGTCAAACTTTCACTCTTCGCTGAGGACATAATCTTATGGCTAGAAAACCCCCAAAGACTCCATCAAGAGACTCCTAGAATCTATAAATAAATTCAGCAAAGTTTCAGGATACCAAATCAATATGTGTATATCTGCAACATTTCTGTGTACCAATAACAGTTAAGCCAAGAGATAGATCAATGACTGAATATCATTCATAATAGCTACAAAGACAATAAAACACCTAGAAAAATACTTAATCAAGGAGGTGAAAGATCTCTGGAAGGAGAACCATGAAACATTAAGTGAAGGAATCACAGACACAAACAAGGGAAAAACACATCACGGTCACGGACTGGCAGAATCTACATTGTTTAAACATCCATACCACCCAAAGTGGTTTTATAGATTTAATGCAATTGCCATCAAAATACCAACATCATACCTCACAGTTCTAGACAAAATAATTCTGTGTTTCATTGAGAACCAGAATAGAGCCCCAATAGCCAAAGCAACTCAAGAAAAAAAAAATACTGAAGGCATCACATTATCAGATCTCAACCTATATTATAAGGCTATAGTAGCAAAAACAGTGTGGTATTGGTACAAAAATAGAGACATAGACCAATGGAATGAAACAGAGAACTCACATGTAAAACCACCTACCTTTAGTCAACTGATCTGTGATCTTTGACAAAACAGACAGCAATATATACTGGGGAAAAGAAATCCTATTCATTAGATGGTGCAGGGAAAACTGGATAGTCACATGTAGAGTAATAAAACAGGACACTTATCTCTCACTATTCACAAAAATTAATTCAAGATGAATAAAAGACTTAAATATAAATACTGAAGCCGTAAGAATTCTAGGGGAAATGTAGGATAAACTGTTTTATTAACCGCCATGGGAGTTGCATTTAACTTACACAGGTTTTGAGCTTGGGGCCTTGTGAAGCCTTTAAAAGTCACATGTCTTTTGACCCATCTTGACCTAATAAAACAGAATGGCCCCAAGGCAATATTTTTTTCTAGTGTGACAGTTAACAGATATCAGCCTATGCAAAGAATTTATGAATAAGACATAAATGGCCATCACAGAAACATCAGAAAGGAATAAGTGGGATTCGATTAAGCTAAAAAGCTTCTGCACAGCTAAGGAAAAATCAACTTAACCTACAGAATGGGAGAGAATATTCACAAACTATGCGTCTGTTAAGGGGATAACAACTAGAATCCACAAACAAGCAAATCAGCAAGAGAAAAACAAGCAACACCATTAAAAAGTGGGTGAAGACATGAACAGAAGTTTTCAAAACAATATAACAAATGGCCAATAAACATATGAAAAGCGCTCAACTTCACTAACTGCACAGGAAATGCAAATTAAAACTACAATGAGATATCACCTTACCCCTGTTTGGATGGCTTTTATTAAAAAGTGCATTCTGGTGAGTTGTAAAATTATGTAATTATATATCAGACTGTCATATTAGTAGTAACAATGAATGCAATGTGCTGGGAAAAATAAAAGTCCCAAAACAATAAAAGCGAGATTAGATGCAGAGAGAAAAGAATGCACATACACTCTATGTGGGACTGCAAATTAGTATACCCTCCATGGAAAACAGTTTGGAAATACCTCAAAGAAATAAAAGTAGACTTACTGTTTGATCCAGCAATCCCGCCACTGAGTACCCAAGGGAAAAGAAGCGTTCTATCAAAAAGTCACATACATTCAAAGCTTCATTGTGGCACAGTTTCCAAGATTTGGAATCAACCCAAATGCTCATTACTCTATGAGCAGATTAATATAGGTACCTCACAGAGTACTACTCAGCCATACAAAAGGCAGAATTAATGCCCTTGGCAGCAATCTAGATGTAACTGGAGACCATTCTCCTAAAGTGAAGTATCTCAAGAATGGAAACCACAAACCACATGTACTCACTATTAATTAGGAATTAACTGACAAGCATATATATGCCCAGAGGGAAGTAACACAGTGGAGATCAACAGGGGAGGGGAGGGAGGTGGGAGTGGCCAAAATCTACCTAATGTATATAATAAACTCTATTTTGGTGATGGGCACACCTATAGCTGGGGCTCAAGTGTTGCAAAAGTGATCTATCTAACCAAAAACATTCCTTTAATATTTTGGAATGAATAAAATAAAATAAAATTATAAACTCTATGCTCATCTTAGCCCTCCCAATCTCACATCATCCTATACTAGTTTTTTAAATAACACTAACAACATACTCCAGGGTAACTATATGCCCTGATCTTCCTGAGACTGATGGATTTATGCCTAATGTCATGATATAATTATAAAGAGCATTCTCTTTCCCTCTCCCTCTTACTCCTCCTCTCAGAAATGAAATATCCTAGTTTGATTAATCTATTTATAAGAATAAATATTTTTGTCTATTTTGTTCTTAGTTCAAAAATGATGGCTCCCAAATGGCAGATACTCAGTAAATATATGAATAAGTTAACTAATCAATGAGCTCAATATTTAACTCACGAAGTTTGGAAGAATATAAGGGACTGGTGTTTGACTCATACCTGAAAAATTCAGAGGCAGTAAACTGGGTTTGGATCTGCTGGTGAAAGACAAGAGGTGCACCCTAGTGCCAGGTGCACTTTTTCTGAGGACCTGGGCCAGGTTTCTATGTCATATGGTCAGAGTCGCCAAGGAAGGAGATTTCACCCAGGAATAAGAAAAGAACTAGCCTACTAAGGAGGTTTAAAAGGACAGTGAGGAAAAAGAAAGGTGGCTAATGCTTGTATACGACATTTGTCTATAATTCTTCATAAGTTAGTATTTGAAAGTGTAAGTTAGGGGGTATGACATATCTGAGTTTAATTCCCCCCTGTGCATCTTAAAAACTGTTGGACATTGGTTAAGTTTCTAATCCTCTCTGTGCTTCAGATTGCAAATGGGCCAATGCATTTATAAAAAGATAATTTTTCTCATATGTACTTTATTCAATAAGGTATCTTTGGGTGAATTATATATACATATATAAAATATATAATTTATTTCTGCATACTATATATATAAATCCAGCTAGTTTGGTCAAAGATGAAATTTTGGAGAAGTGCTAGAAAATGATTAAATTACTTTTTTAGAAGAGAAAAGATTAAAAACATGTTTTGAACCACCTTGGCAGTCTGTTCATAGCCATTTACTGCTTCTATAGCTCAGAAAACACATGGCCTGTCTTTAATGGCCTATACTTGAGAAGAGAACAGAGACATGTAATAAACTCTGCAACTATTAACTGGTTACAAATCAATTTTCCATTAAAATGCTGATGAAGGGCAGAGGAGAACTAGTACCTTCTTTATCATGATTGTGAAATTATCATCATTCATCTCCTTTTAAAAAAAAAATCGAACACTAGAAAGAGTCAGAGTGCTTCTGCAAAGAATTTCTTAAATACATAGTGTCAGATTCACAGAAAAATCTTAAACTTAGAGACTCTATTCTCTGTGATAAATCTTGGAATAAAATAGTCATCCTTATAGTGAGAGCAAAATAAATTCGAAGAAACAACTTGCCTTTGTTTCCAATTACCTAAATCTTTCTGGGGTAGGTGATTTTGTTAAGCTTGAATAAGTGGTTGAAACTTTTTTACTTAGTGTGGATATGCAGTCAAGAAGTAAAAAATAAACAAAAGAGCATTGACACGTCCAGAACATGTCGATCTTTTGAGATGAAAAGGGTTGTTTTCAGACCAAAGTGTGTCTCTTCCATCAGGCACGACACTTAGACTGCTCTGGTGGGGGAGGGGTGTCATCTTCTTGGCGGCTGGAGAGCTGCTTTCCACACCTTCTTTCTTTCTTTCTTTTCTTTTTTTTTTATTGAATGGTAACTGTGTACATTGATGCACTTTGGGGGTACAGTGTGGTGTTTTCATACACAATCCAAGACACTTCCATCAAACTGGTTAACATAGCCTTCATGTAGCTTTCTTAGTTATTATGTCAAAACATTCATATTCTAACTCATAGAAAGATTCACTTGTACCCTTGCAAGATGAACCACAGAAGTGAACCCTCGAATCTCTCTCCCTCCCCCCTCTCCCCCCTCCCTCCCCCCTCCCCATATCCTTAGGTTGTTATTAGGTTATAGCTTTCATATAAAAAGGTTTAAATTAGTTTCATAATAGGTGTGTGTACATTGGATACTTTTTCTTCCATTCCTGTGATACTTTGCTAAGAAGAACATTTTCTTTCAAAACAGCAATTTCTTCTAAAGGTTATCACGTTTCAGGAGCAGTCACCAGGCTTTTAGCACTCTGCTATGCACAGTGGGAGCTTCCCGGGATGTGGGTTGACGTCCCTTTGCCAGCCCGCGGGATTGTGAGCAACAGGTAGCCCCTGTCAGCCAGGCCCTTCTCCGTGCACAGCGCCTCCTGCTTTACTGCTCCGCAGCAGCCCCTGCCCTTGACTCTGCTCAGTTGGAAAACACACCATGGCCACCTTAAGATGTTACTTGGTTCAATGTAACCATTTCACATAGTAGATCAAAGCAGTAGTATACATCAGTGTATAAAGTTATGACTTAATAAAAAATAATTAATTATTTAAAAAAGGTATTAACTGAGACCATCCTATGTTTACACTTCTCAATCTTTTCTACTCAAGTGCCCCAAATTGTGGAAAAGAAGCCTGTGTGACCCTGGGGTGGCTTGGATAAATTCTATTTCATCTTCAAAAAATTTCAGCCATACTTGTTTTAATGAAAAAGTACATCAGTATCATCTGCTCAAATAATTTAATATATTCTTCCCCTCTTCTCCTGTCTTCAGATTTTCCATGAACCACTTCCTTAGAAAACAACTAGGTAGGCTGAGGAAGGTCAGGCAAGAGGGTGAGACCCGCGGGTTCCTGTGTCATGTGCAGCTTTCAGTTTCTTTGGATGGGAATATTTGAAATTAAAGTATCAAATATGAAATTATGAGGAATGGGTCTCAACTGGGATGGATGGATTAAAAATTAAATACTTAAGACAAAATGCTGAAAATTAAAACAATAGAGGAAACTACAAATACTTAACTGATTTAGTATTACTAAAGAATTTTGCATGGAAAAAATGGAATTACTGATATAAATCTTAAATATAGCTGTTTTCTAAAGAGTGAATAAACAAATCTCCTGATTGCATACAAAATCATTATGTTTATATAATAGCATAAATCTGTATAAGATTTAAATGAAAATTAAGTAATAAAGCTGGAATATTCTTTGAAGCACAATTTTGTCTAAAGTATCAAAATCCTCGCTTTATAATTAAATATAAATAACATAAAATTGGTCCAAATAAGAGAGATAGCAATGGCCAGTAAATATAAACTTATGTTTAATATTTATCAGAAATAAAAATTGCAAATTGTAATAAAAGATTATTTGTTTCTTATTTTTCTTAAATTAAAAAACAATATCTGATGCTGTTGAGTTTGCAGTGAGAGAAAAACTCATTAGAAGCAGAAAATGAATCAATAATATTCTATGGAATATTTATATATATTCCATATGTACACTTTATGTAGTATAAATGTATGATATATAGTTTAGTCCAGTATATGCTTTCATATACACACATAAAACTCTTCTTCAAAAAGCTCATGCCTGATGTGTATATACATCCCACAGTGTCTTCACCCATTCATCCACTGTAGACACTGACGTTGATTTCATATCTTTACTTTTATGAAAAATGCTAGAATGAACATAGAAGTACAGATACACGTATCTCTTTGACATATTGATTTTAATTCCTTTGAACAAATACCCATAATGAGTTTGCTGCATTGTACGGAGATTCTATTTTTACTTTTTTTGGAAACTGCCAAAACATTTTCCATAATGGCTGTATTGCGTTGCATTTCCAACCAGTGTATGAGGTTGTATGCTTTTCTTTACACCCTTGCCGATACACCCTTACTCAAGTGAAATGATCCAGAAACAGAAATATAAATGCCGCATGATCTCACTTACATGTGGCATCTAAAAAAGTCAAACTGGTAGAAGTAGACAGCAGACAGTAGTTGCCAGAGGCTGGGGCAAAGCAGAGAGCGAGAACGAAGAAATGATGGTCAAAGGGTACAAAGATTCAGTGAGATAAGAGATTTTCGAGATTTACTATACAACAAGGTGACTTTAGTTGATAATATATTGTATGTTTTGAAACAATTAAGAGAGTGAATTTCACGTTTCACTACAAAAATAATTGATGGATATATTAATGAGTCTCATTTAATCATCCTATATTTATCAAAACATGTTTTACCTCATAAATATATGATGTTTTAATTAAAATAATATTAATTTTAAACATTAAGATTAAAATAATTATTAAAAGCCTCATGTCCTTTTGCTTAGGAATCTACTTCTTAGAATCTATCCAAAATAAATAATAAGAGATATGGACAAATTTCAGGAGAAAGACAGTACTGGCAGAGGAATTTACACATTTAACAAGAAAATAATTAAGACATGGCTTAGGTTGTATACAATAACAGAAAGGTTAACTCAGTTCTGCTAATTCATAATGAAATATGCATACATAAAAATTTATCTTTCAAGTTCCCGTTAATGGCTTAGGGAAAGCCTTTAAAAATTGACCAAATATTTTAACTATTTATCCCTGGCTCATGGGATTATAAAGTAATTTTAACACTTGCTTATGCTTTTTGAATTGTGAACAATGAGATTGTAATACATGTGCTTGCAAAAGGAAATTATATATATATATATATATTTGTGTGTGCATGTATAAGTATATATGTTCATTTCTTTTTGAATACATTTTAAAGCTAGGTTATAGAATAAAGTTGATATAAAAGTTACCCAGTGATGTTTTTATTCTTAGGGCAAAATTAATCAGTTTAGAGGGTTTAAGGGTAAAAGAAGGCCCTGTTTAATTACCAATGTTAATCATTCATGATTGATTCTCTTAGCATCTACCCGGAAATGCATCATCTCGCTCAGATCATTTCATATGACCTCCCAGATTCTGCAGGTGTCTTCCAGATTCTGCAAAAGGCATGATCAGTTATCACCTATGAGGTAAGGCCATTTGACTTCTCATACATCACTGTTAGGCGTCCCAGGCAGTTTTAGAATAAGGGCAAGGCTAGTCCCAGGAGATGAGACGTCACAGGTTTACACGAGTGCTATGTGCACCTGCATTTGTGTCCTCCTACATTTTACCTTGGCAGCATCAGGTTGGTAGGGCAGCTTTGTTACAGTGCACAGCCTTGGGAGCAATTAAGGTCAAAAGACATTAATGTAGAGAAATATTTTTTGCATTAAAAATTATTTCTGGCTGAAACTTTTGTAGACATGTTCTGTTCTATGTCGTAGGCCTTGGGATCTTGATCTCTCATTTGTCTTTCTGTGGAAGCCAACGTCAAATTGTTTTCTCAGGCAACTCATCCATTCCTTGAGTACCTTCTTAGATTACTTTTGGTCAATTCCTTAGTATTCGTCCCCTTTTAGAAATCCACAATGTACACTTAGAGGTTAGAAAAAGCTGAAATATAGGAATCTGATGAACTTTATTTAGCTTGCTTTTCTTAAACTTACCTTTCACTTGATACATTTTTCATGTAATGCTTATTAACAGCCAATACAATTAGCATTCTGAGGAACACTTCAAGAAATGATACTGTGGGTATAACACACTTTATTCTTTGTAAAACTTTTAGAGTTGGATCCTTGAGCCTCATGGTGCTAGTACACTGTAGAATTTTTTAAATGAACCTCAGTTTGACGTTATATCATTTACTATGATATCATTACACTATAAAAAAAATAATAAAACATTAGCTTTACAGTTGAACTTGGTGAGTTTCCAAAATCCCACAAATCCTATTTACTGAGGTCTCAATTCTGGACCCTTCTCATTTATACTTCATGCTCTGAACATGTAAGTAATGTCCCTCTTTTGCCCTACACTTTTGACATTTGTCCTCTTCTTAAGCCCCCACCCACCCCACTAGTTTCAATAAAGAATCTATTCTGAGTATTATACTGCTATATAACAGACTCTGTATTTTGTCCTCATTCAAAAGACATAAATTTCCCACTGCTGTGACACCGCTGCTAGCTATAAAACAATTTTCACAGCATGTGTGAGGAGCAGGTAAGATTCCTGACTCATGCCACTTCTTTACACCTTCTTCCCATCTTTCTCCTGTGTAACTTTGGTCAAGGAGGGTTCATCCTTGAAGGAGAGTGAGCAGGCTGGCCAGGGTTTCTTTCTAACCTCCACTCTTCTCTCTGTATGAATGAAACCAGGCAATATTGCTCAGTTTTTTGCCTTGATGCTTTGGTCACACGCTATGACCCATTTCCTTCCATAAGCCATACCTCAGTTTAGGGTTCTAAAAACACATTCACTACTAGAATCTAAGAGAAACCATAAACAATAGACTGTGTGAACCGTGACTTCATGTGAATCTCTGAAATGTAACTATGCAAGCCCAAAATGCAGGCCACAGGACACCTTTACAGTAGTTTTTTAAATGTTAAATTCCAGAAGTAATAGAATTTATAGGGAAAGAATATAGGAAAGTTGCCAGATAGATTAAGCAACAAACTGAATAGTATTTAACAAGAATAGAAATTTTGGAATGGAGGAAATCAATGTGTTGCCTCATAAATGAAATCTATGCCAATCCCACAGGAGGACACTTTCGATGGCATCGCTTTCTGGCTCAGAAAGAATGTGTAACATTGCGAAGATTGTGCTTATTGAATTTTAAACTCCATAAATTTCATAAAAGGTGGCTCTTCCCTCCTCATCTTGATAGAAACAGAAATGGTTTATATTATAAATGCATTCCTGCATTCAAGCGCATTTCCAAAGAGAGAAAAAGCTGGGCAGTGGCAATTTTCTTCTGTTATATAGTGTTACTTTGCTTATTGTGAACTTTCAAAGATCTTTATACATTGTAATTTGTGAATTCTACCCACAAAAGGGAAAATGTTTGCTTTGAATAGAAATTCCATTAACCATAATCTGTTCTCACTCTATCTTTCCAAACTCATCTGCTTGTATTTCATGCTTGCCACCCTATATTCCAGATACATTGGAGTATGGTATGTTTTGTAAACCTGTCTTGTCTTTTCAACAATACTAATCTCATTTCTAGCACAGTTCATGGCACGAGGGAAGTATACTTTGCTGCATACCTCAAGGCTACCTTCTTAGTTCAAATCTTCCCTATCCTTAAGGGTGAGATTCAAATCCTTTTGTCCTTGTCTGTGACCTGTCACTTGGGATGTTGTTCTTTCTGCTGTACCCCACAGCTTATATCTTGATTATAGCAAGCATTTAATTTCCATTTGTGTTGAGGGAGCCTTCATTCAGATATGAGAACTACTCATAAATTTATGATTAAGCTGTACAAGTTTGAAGTCCAATGGGGTTTCGTTTAGGTAACAATTTAATCTCTAGTGTTTGGCCTTGTATAATCTATAATCCTGCATTTCATCATCTATTTATCAGAGTGACACCTTATGCTCTCTTTCTTCTTAAAACATGCACCTTCCTCTTTTGCCCATCAGGATTTTGGAGGTATTGTGCATTTTCCTGTTCATTTGATCTTCTCATGTTGCATGTAGAGAAAAAAACCTTAATTTATATCCTTGAGGCTAAGCAGAATACGTGCTCTTCTATTTGGAAATGTTGCCCATGGACAGAAGAACAGAATATACTGAGAACTCATGAGAAAAATGACATTGTAACAACCAGTTTAGAGCAAGGTTCCCCTTGTCAGAGGTATGTGAGCAAACGGTATGGTGATAAGAGTTAGAGGTTCAGATTTGGACACAGACTACCTGGGTCTGAATTCCAGCTCTCTTATTTATGAACTGGGCAGAATGGTTTTGTGCCATTTCACTTTATCCCATATGGAATGAAATTTCCACATAAATCTTTTGTTGTAATGTTTCTGGATTAAGGTTGGCCTCTCCAGGAGTGTCAGGTGTGATGCCATCATTAAAACGTCTAAGGAATTTGGGATCTAGACTAGTATGTGATCACTTAGGGCCTCAAGGGATCAAAGCTACAGAAAGGGTCTGTGTGTTTGGTAGTAAATTCTGCTGAAAACTTGTTTATCATGATCATGTTCTTATCTGTCTGTCTTCTATGTTGTATTTTATAGTCCTACAAGCCAATATACCCTCCTCTGTTTCTCATCTTATATCATGTACACTGCTAAGGATGCCAAGGACAATGCTTTGCACATAACAATAGTTCCACTGAAAATAGTTGAATTAAAATAGAATAATAGGAATGTGTTATTTTTGATGGTGTACCAATTATGAAAGTTAATATTTCCTATGGAAGAAGTGTGGAAGCTGATTTTTCTCACATAACAAATTTGGGGCAGGTGGTCCAGAGTAGAGATGCTTTCTATGTTCCTACTCTTTCATTCTTTATGTGCTCTTATCTCTTTCACAGTCATCTCCTAGGATGAAGGTGCTACCTCCCGTCTCCCATCACTGTTGCAGGCAGGAACCTAAGAAGAAGGAAAGGAAGACAGCCTTGCCTGGAATGCCATGGGAAACCCGACTCTGCTTTAATCTCATCAGCCTCAACTACCACTTACATCCATTCTGGTTTCCAAAAAAGACTAAGTCATGTAGCTTTAACCTGGGCACATCACCATCTTGAACAACTGGATTCTGTTGGTAAGGCAGATAGAGAACGTGGAAGTTGGTAGGCAAATGGCAAAGTTCTTCCTGAACAGAAAGGAAAGATTGAGCCAAAGAAAGCATAAAGCAGACTGGTTTTGCTTTGAGCTCTGTGGAAGAAATACAAATGTTCCCTACTTGAGGATCCAAGGTGATGTTTTGGAATCCTCACACTATGCCGGAGAAAACCCTGTCCGGACTGAAGTACAGCAACAAACCCCACAGCAACCGGGTGCAGCCCAACCAGCTAGCACGGAGACTCCGCTAATCTGAAAAGACGGAGAGAAACCGTGTGGTGGTTTAGTAACAATAGGTCCGATCAGGGAGCCACTGAAATCGTTGGCAGCATCATCCTGGATGTTTATTTAATTAATAAGCCAAAGAAAATGTCATGAATTGCCTAAACTTGAGTGGATAAGTGTAGAGTTTGTAACATTCAGTCCAAGACTGGAAGGATGCATTCAGCTTTTTTAAGGAACTAGCATCTAGTTTCAGGGTTGAAGCAGAAACCAGAAATTTTTGCCCTGAAGCAGTGAGTTTTTATACAGCTTGAGTTGTGGGAGTTATTAAATTCTTGCCTCTCTGCTCAAAACTCACTTGTGTACTTCTCTTTGTAACCCTTTGTGTTCTACTGACCACATTTCCCTTGGCCAGCTTGCTCCTAGTCTATTAGGATTCCCTGATAGGAACACCAAATGCAGATAGGTGAGAGGGAGGAAGGGGTACGTGCATTTTGATTACATAGTTTGTTTTGTACATTTCATGTCAAAGTTATAAGTTAAAAGCACACCCAGAGTGTGTGCTTTTATGCCCATTAGGTGTGAATTAACTGGATCCCTCAAAACTTCTTTCCTGTTTGATTCATCTTCTTGTCCACATCACTCCAACCATCATCTCCTACTCTGGCTGCAGCTATTGAATTCTGTTGTAGAATTTCTTTTTGATTTTATGTTTTTCTCCAAACTCCACTTTCACTAGGTCACCTATGGATGTTAGCGGCAGCCAGGAAGCACCCCTCCCCAAAAATGGAGTTGTAGATGGGGGGAGAGGCATCCTCAGAGCTCTTGAATATTGGAGAGAGCTGTGATGTGTTTGATTCCCAGAGATCTGAGTCCCAGCTCAGTAAAGACTTCCCTTCCAAGCTTCTAAATTCTAGTAATCCCTGTCTGTTGTTTCACTTGTCCTAAAAGTGTTAGCAGCTTGCTATAGTCGCTACTTTTTTTTGGAGACAGAATCTCACTTGGTTGCCCCAAGCTAGAGTGCTGTGGTGTCATCACAGCTCACAGTAACCTCAAACTCTTGAGTGCAAGTGATCCCCTTGCCTCAGGCTCCCAAGTAGCTGGGCCTACAGGCACCCACCACAATGCTGGCTAGTTTTTCTATTTTTAGTGAAGGCAGGATCTCACTCTTGCTTAGGCTGGTCTTAAACACCTGAACTCAGGCGACCCACCCACTCAGCCTCCCAGAGTGGTTGGCCATCATGTGTATCCATTTAGCTACTGTTTTAATATCATGTAGAGTTCACCCTTCATCTTTTGGTCTGGCAGTACTTAAACAATTCCCTATATTGTTGTGATTTTTTGTCATTCAAATAGCTGGTTTGTCGCCTATTTTTCTAACTAGATGCTTGTTTGGGGTCACTTGCCATTCTTGATGAACACAGCAGAGAAGCAAGAGAAGGAACCCTAGCCCAAGGGAGGAGAGAAAGCCTTACGTTTTCAGCTTTCCAGGAATGATGGAGTGTGTGCTGACAGAAGAGGAGCCAGACCCGAGGACTGCTCTCTCTCGTTCTCTGAACAGAAAACACTTTCCAGAAATAAGCAACACGGCTTTGTGTGTGTCCTGTCACATCAGGCTGTCCCATATAAATAACTGTTAGGTGTTCCCTATTAATAAGGATAGCTGGAGGCATATAATGGTTTGTCCATTCAGGCAAAAATAGAAGTGTGAAGCCTATCACATTTGTATATTTCAAAGACAGCAACAGATTCTAAAATCAAACTACTGTCTTATGAGTTCATTGTACCAGTCAATCTAGAAGCTTTAATATAATAATTTAGGGAAAATTTCAGTGTCTAAAGAAAGTCTCATACAAAGTGAGGGTCACCAAGCCCCCAGTTGGAATGGGGGCTTGGTGACCACCATGATAGATGATTTTTGTTTTATCCTTTTAAATTGATAGGACCCAATATAAATTTTCCATGTATTGAAAAGGGCATTTTTAAAGTTTAATATTATAATGAAATAGAATTTCATAACGGTAAAACATAGGCAATGAAGATAAAAGGAAAAGTTCTCAAAAGAAAAAAATAATAAACATCTCTTAGAAAAATTTTCCTCGGGTGCATTACTGAATTAAAACAGGTATGAAATTGATTTAGAAGAAATATAGTAGCCTTGCAAGAACTAAAAAAAGTACTTTTAATAAACTTGAAGCATAACCAAAAATCTTCCAGTTATAGGGAGGCCGTATACACTGATCTCTTCTTAAGAGGAAACTAAAATGATTCTCTTTCTGTTCACAAGAACAAACAAAGCAGGTAAACAGTTTCTAGAAGATACAATAGAGAAGAATTGGAGGTGGCAAAATGAAGCTGAGTCTAAACTGCACACAGTGAAATACGCAGAGGAGGAGACGAGTGCGGGCGCGTTCAGGGTGGGCTGGCAGCAGACACGCAGACAAGCAGAGAACAGGAGGAAGGTGACCTATAGACAGAAATGAAAGGCTCAGTCCAGACACTGAACTGCCCCATCGCCAGACCGGAACCCAGCGGTCTTCCCTCACCCCTGCAAGGCAGGACCCAGTCAGGAATTTGGGAGCTAGACTGCAGATCAGTATGAAAGTCTGCCTTCCCCAATCTGTATGTAGAGCACCCAGACCATGAATCCTCGGACAAAACTGAGCCTTCCTTGTCTGGAGAAATTAACAGTACTGAGGAAAACATTTTCCTGTTCAACCATTTGGCAGTTCCTTAGAAACTGCTCTGTTCCTCCTTACAGAGTACCTGTAAGCCCACAAATTAAAACCTAGACATAATAGGTATCATGGAAGAGATAGGAAAACTGTGCTATACTTAAAAAAAACAAACAATAAAAAAAGCAAAGAGGAAAAACATTCAAAGGAAAAAGAAATATCTCCTGGAAGTTAAAAATACAATAACACAATTGCTAGAAAATCAATGGAAGAATTTAAAGACGAAAGCAAAACCCAAAGAATAGCACTGGAGAACATAGGAGACAGAGGCAACAGACCCATATAGTCTACACAGAAAGTCCAAGGTCATTGCAGTGTGAGCTCCGGAAAAAGAGACTAGAAGATAAAAGCAATATATCATGAAAATTCTGAGGGGAAACTGTTAATTATCTTCATTCTAGGATTCCATGCTCAAAAAAATCAGCCAATTATAATTATGGAACAAAGTCATATTTGTGTAAAGTCACAAAAAGTTTAGTTTTCATGTATCTTTTTCCAAATGCTCCAAAAAAAGAAAGAAAGAGAAAGTATCAAGTAAACTAGGGAGTAAAGAAAGAGAAATCAGGTGTCTGAGAGACAGGGAATCCATCTCAGGAGAAAGGTAAGGAGAAGTCCCTAGATAGTCCTCAGCAAAGGCCGCCCAGGGACCCGGTGAACAGGGAGTTCTGGGGATGGTTTTCCAGGAAGGTAAAAGGGACAAATAAACAACCTGATAAGAGAAATATTTTGGTTAAAAAAAAAAAGTCTGGGCATAATTGAATGATATCTAATGGAGCATAGGACAAAATGAAGGTTATTTATGTGACTGTTTATTAGCACTTGGGGTGCCTGTGAACAATACATTTTAATCATCTTCATGCAAACATTGGCTAATGATGTCTCTAAAAAGTCATCTACATGGTGTGTGAGATAATTAAGTCCTCATATTTTGTAAAGGGGGCCACTAATAATTTATAAGTTGGGAAAAATCAAGGAATGAATATACTTTAAAAAGAGAGAATAAATGCTTAGAAAAAGGGCTAAGCAGTGGAGTGTGGTTTCACCGTTGAGCTGGACTCCTACTGGAGAGAGGCAGGGGTCACATCCGAGGGCTGCTGTTTTTCATTATGAGCCTCTCAGGACAACTTGATTGTATAAATGTGAAAATGTGTTATTTTGACAAGAATAGAAATAGCAAAGGTTAAAAAAGCAAACTAAAACAACATCAATTACAGTAAACACAACACTACCACACCCGAACCATAACCACAAAATATGTCAGCTCTCTCTGGTTTTGGCTGACATGTTGCATTAGAGAAGTAAGTTAATAAATGTCCCTGGTGGAAAAAATACCTTTGCAATTGTAATGTGTGTATTTATTGGAAGACAATTGGTCTCCTGAGGAAAGCTCTACTTTGCGATCACCACCAGGAAAGTCGTTTGAAAGGTTATCAGGCTATCTATAGAATAGCAGCATGTTCAAAGTCTTCTCTATTGTAAAAGTAATGGAAATTCAAGGGTTTAAAAGGAATAACTAAAAAGTAGAGAAAATTTACCATTATTTTGGGAGCTAAATCTATTATATTAATGTTTTTTAATAGTTCCATGAGTAACATGTACCTAAAAATAGGCCTAGTAATATACATATATATTCACACTATCCCTTCCCCTGCCTCAAAACTTGGGGAAAAGAGGAAAAAAAAAATTTATGTGTTCAGTAGTATTTTTCAAATTTTTGTTTGTTATTGACTTTTAAATTTTCCTAAAGATAGAATGTTTTGCTTAGTACACAAAATGAAGAAGAGTGTAGCTCTTCCAGACCAAGGTCCAAGTTTGGTAGCAGTTTAACCCAGCATTGCCCTGAATTATTTCCTTTCCTGACTTAAATAGTAAAATATAAAACTGGCTGTTATAAAGAATTACTCAGTCAGTCCCTAGTCAGTCCCCAAAGCCAGGGCTCTCTCTGCTTAGAATTCCCCTTCCTCCATCGGCATGTCCAAAATATAAGATTTCTAGGCTTGGACCTACCCGATCTATCCAATAAGCTGTTTATTCCATGACACATTATAAAGGACCTGAGGAATTTTAAATTTATCTTAAAAGCCATAATTTTTGCACTCTGGCATGTGGGAAAGGGAGAGGTCTAAGATGATCTGTAGGATTCACTATAGATAGCTTAGTGGATTTAATGGTTGGTGTCATCCAGTGAGCTGGAAAGAATGTATTTTATGAAAAAGATACTGGATTCTATTTTGAGTTTAATGGGACATATAAACAGAAATGATCAGAGGTCAGTTGATTATGCTGGGTTGAAGTACAGCAGAATCACTTCCATACAGGAGTCTTTTCAGAGCACTAGCTGAGGATCATCTTTCTTTCCTCTATAGTAGTTTATATGTATTGGCCTTGCTGCTCTTACCACATCTAATATATATTTAAATTATTAGGATATGTGTCATGTCCCCTATATTAGTCTGAAAGCTTCTTGAGGCAGGATCCATGACTGCTACATATTCTTATATATGTAAGTGCTCTGAAAAAGATAGGCATTCAAAATCATGTCCTAAAATGATAGACAGGCTTGGCCAGATCACTGAAGATCTCTGGGAATTTATGTGAATCACCCTCAGAGTTTACTCCCATAATTATTAATGTTTGGTTCATTTCATTTTGGTCATAAGAATTTTTTTTAATGAGATTGATGTTTTACTTTGTAATTAGATTATCTGCCACCAGCATCATTGGTACAACCGATTGTCTGGTTAGCTGAACTCTTTCTTACATAGTTTTCCCCACTTTGTTTCTAAGGTGAATGATTCAGAGAATCAGAGAGGAAAGACTCTTTATTCAGTCTAGCTATTCTGGTCATGACAAGTATGATAGTGAATTATAAATGCTAATTTAACTCAAGGGATACCCTGCAATCTGGTTAAATGTCATTTCTGGACATATCTATGTGGGTATTTCTGGATTAAATTATCTTTTTAATTGATGGGTCTGAAAAGTGTAGAGGAGTATCAACCATTCTCTGAGGGTCTGAATATAACAAAAGTGGAAGAAGGAGAAATTTTTCCCTTTTTATTCTGCCTCATTGGCTAATCTAAGGTCTCTTACTTCATCCCCTTTTCTTGAAATGGGATTCACACAATCAAATGCCCTGTTTCTCAAGCCTTTATACTCAGGCTACAATGTGACACCTGTAATCCTTGGTCCCAGCTCTCAGATCATACAACTTCTTAGCCTTCATAATTATCAGCTAATTCCTGAGAATAAATCTACTTTTAAATAGCTAGCTAGCTAGCTAGCTAGATAGATAGAACCTATTGGTTCTACTTCTATGGTGAATCCTAACACAAGCAGTAACACATTAATACTCTCAAGCTTTAGGACACCCCACTAAAATTTCCCTTATTATAAACAGTCCTGTGTAAGGAACATACATATATGTATGAGCAGACATCTCATATGCCTTTTGCTAATAGTATCCCTGAGTAGTAAGTGTGTCAATGGTAGTACTCCAAGCCCAAACCAAGATTAAGAGGATTTTTACCTGATACAACTTCTTGGATGAATCTTAGTTGGCTGAAACCAGGATTTGTATGTGTTATTTATCTTAGGAGGGCCGACCTGAGGGAGCATGTGATTTGATATATACAGATTTAATGGTGTGCTTTTATCACCAACTGCTTAACTTGGTGTACCTAAAAAGTTATAGGTGTCACCTTTAATATGACCCCAGAAGAACGTCAGCCTAGTATTCTGTTTCAGACATTGGTACCATGGTATTTTCTGTGGGAAAATTTTCTGGAACATAGTTACATTTTTCAGGAAAATTTTTGAATTTAGCTCACACTTTAAGATGTAGTTCAGGTGCACTCTTGTAACCTACTTATTTTTCTCCAGTCTGGGTCAAGTACTCTCTTTTGTGTGTCTATGGTGAATACTGGTTATCTCTTTGATAATATTTTGTTTACTGATCTTTGGTATTAAATTGTAAGAGTCTCTAGAGCTGGTAACTGGCCTTTATTGTTCTATCTCCAGGACTTGGAAAAATTCTAGGCGTGTACTGGGTGGCATACTACCAAATAAATTAAAGAATGCAAATGTTCAGAGATTAAGAATGTATTTTTGTCTCATAACTTTTTTTAGAAACTACCATGAGAATAAAACATTGTCCTTGGAGAAGGATAGGTGTGGTTAAGAGGGTAGGAAATCAGATATCTTCTTTTGTTTATTCCTGTGCTCAGGAGCAGTGGATAGGCTGTCTCTTCCTATCCACTACCTATAGTTCATGTTACAGAGGGACCTGATTATGGGACCCTCAGCTCCTCCAGCAGTAGAGAATGGAGGGTTAATGGGCTTTGGAGTGATTTTTTTGGAGTGATTTTTCAGACAGAGTCAAGGCTAAGATAGAAATCACGGCTGTCCAAAGAGTAAGCTAGGCCAGGTAAGGTAAACTGTATCTAGACTATGGTAATCTCTTGTGTGTCACAGTTTAGCAAAATTATGTATCTCTTTACTCTGCTATTCCAGAAACTCTCAGTATAACATAAAGTGTTTGTTAAGACTTATTGTTCAATGGAGGATGTGGAATAATCTAATCATTTCATAAAACAATATTTTAGGCCAGGGAATTTGTTCTTTGATTCTACCATTTTTACTATTTTGTGTTTTTCTCTTTGTTTTGTGGATTTATTTCTCAGTAAATCTATTGAAAAATTATGGTCTGTTCCTATCAGTAATTAAAGGGAAAAAGGGATTTGTTCAGTCCTTACCCATGAGAGCCACAGCAATCAAAGCACTGGGCATGGCTGGGTTTAGTGTTGGATGGCAATTAGATGAGTGACATCTGGGCTAAAGAAATGGGAATGTGTGGGCTGTTTGGGGTTGTGGGGTGTCACCAAAGTTAAATCAGATAGGAATGAAAAGTTAAGAGGGAAGAGTTGAAGAGTCACGATTGTAGCTTCCTTCTGATCACTAGTTTTATCTATTAAACCCATGTTATTTATTAATTTGTCTGCACCAGAAGTTGCAAATTCCTAAAAAACTGAAATTCTTATTTAAGGAATAAGCAGTTAGCATTAATGAGGGATGTAATCCAGGTATAAGACAGAGGAAGGAGTTGGGAACTTGTACAAACTAGAAAAGACATGCGCATTCTAGAAACATCCACCTGTTTCTTCTTTAACTATGCAGGAGAAAGTTAAAACAAGGCAAGTAACTATAAATTTTAATATATTCAATGCATAGGTGCAAATTTTTAATCTCTGGTAAACATTTTTATACCCATTTGTATACTTCATCTCTTAAGATAACACACTTAAGATGACCTCTTGAGATAACGTACTTTTTTAGTAATGGATCTATAACTAGTGTTCCCAATGTCTCCCTAGAAATTGGTACTTGAGGACTTGCCTTTCCTCTTAACAGCTCCATTCCCAAGAACTATGATTAGCAGATGTCTGGAGCAGCTCTCCTCCCACATTTGAGATCACTGTAGTGCCCTCCTGGAAAATTCGTAGTCTTCGATCAATCCTTTGCCAAACACACTTAGAAATCAATTCTTGGAGAGTCCATCCTGCTGGTCACCCCAGTAAACTATGCTAAAATGTTAAAATCTCCATTGAGGACCAACCTGCTCTCTACTAAAGACATCTAACACATTTATGTAAAGTGCCTTTATTTAAATCCTAGCATCTGTTTAGAAGTGGAAAGAATAAAATGATCATTACAGAGTCTGTTGATATATTCAATCAACTGTACTTTTACAAACATAAATAAATAAATAAACGTTTTAATTTATTTTAGCATATCACAGACACCCAAATAAAAATCTTATTATATGCTAATGGAACTATTTCCTATAACAAAGCCAAATCTTCCTCCAGATTATATAGATTACTTATGATTTTACCATAATTCTCCAGGGGCACATCATGTCTCTTGGGGCTTCACAGCTCCATCACTTAGTCTGAAAATAATACATTTCTCATTTCTTATCAAGAATAGGTGAGTTCGTGCTGATGGAATATTCTCTACTCAGATACATTAGCATAGTAGTTAAAACAGCCCAACATGAGAAATTATAGTCTGCCTACTGGAAAAATGAAGTATGAATTATGTCTCACCAATCCATAATGGGTTCGTGCTATAATGGGCAGTGCCTTATACTTAGTAGCTGCTCAGTGAATAGCTGTTGAAGGATTGACATAAGCTTCAATAAAATGAAACCAGTTCTTATTTTTAATTTTCTCAAGCCTGTTTTTATGTAAGAAATTGAGTGCCTGCATTTGAGGCTATTTCAGATAAAGCAGGTCCTCTAGGTTCAGTATTTACTAACTGTATTTGTCTTTTTTACCAAACAGATGGAAACCCTAATGGGGTTGTTAGAATGAGTTTTAGTTTGAAAGTTATACATGAACTGTGCTTCATGCTATATAGATTCTTTTTATTCTTCATGTTTCCCTGGGGTGTGAAGTAGTGCTCTCCATGTCCCAGTTGGCTCCTGCTCCTTCAGAGGCTGTGTTGCTCGCTCAGTGATGTCGTGCTTCCTCCTCCTCGTCCTCCTCTGTTTCACTTCTTCCCAGGTGCAGAGTTGTCATCACAGGCCAGTGTGTCTCATTCTGCCCTTTCTCTACTGGATCTGCCTTATCACATCTGGTCAAGCATCATATTCCTTTCAAATTGAAAACTACCTTTTAGCCCTGGGTTTTTATTTCACCAGTGTGTTTTTATTTTTAGCTTGCAATAAAGTTTTTAGGGTACCAATAAATGGGGACTCTACCAAGGGTGTTATTTCTTGCTGAAATGAAAATTTGGGAAGTAAGCTTAAAAAAAGAAAAAATCTTTTCTTGTTTTGGTTTCTACAACTGAAAAAAATAGGTTACTGTTATTGAACTTTTACAATGATTAAAATTACTGTGACAGGTGGCTTCAAGAAGTTGTGAGGAAAGACAAAATTTAGGCAAAGCTCAGATCTTGGACTAGTGGAAGGATGAGATGCAGGAACAATATGGGGAAGGTGAGTTTGACATGATGATGTACATGTGTATTTACCAAAAAGTATGTTGGCATTTCAATGTTAGCATCTATACTCCCGTCTGAGATATCGCTGGGGACTAGTTCAGGGCTCGTTCTGAACAGAAAGGCTAATGCAGGAGTCTCTTACTTTGCTTTTTGTCTGCTAATTTTATTCCCTAGAAAGCCTAAACAAAGGGCAGCTTCTGTCAGTCTTCTCTGGAGAGCAACAGGCCCCTCCTTTTAGGCCTCTACCTTCTGGCTATATATTGGCTTGGGAAAAAAATACCTTTGATTTAAATTGTTGGAATTGCCAGAAAAGCAGAAAAACTGTGAAACACTGTACAAGATCTTGCAACTGTGATCCTATACCTGTGGGTTTGAAGAGTGGGAATCAGCCTTTCAGTGGTGGCTTTTATCATTCACTAGTCTGGGATGCTGGACAGAGAACCAACACTGAGCTTTCACTTGGTATAAGCGTTAAGGAGGGAGTCACTGGAAATGCCCCATGAGGACGTGCTTTTCATGGATACCCTGTGGTTCTGTGTGTTCTCTCTGACTCAGTCCTGCTCAGACTGTCTTCTCTGTGACACGAGGTCTTCCGGCCAAATTCATTCATTCATTCATTCACAAGCACTTTTTATGTACAAGGCATTATCCTATTATACTTTTAAGAAAACATATAAAGGACTCTACAGTAGAGTGGGATGTGAATAAACCTGAGGTTCATAAAAGACAATTCACAGAATGGAGGTCAATAGAAATAGAGGGGAATCTAGTTTGACTATCACAAAATCATGTTAAACGTTACAGTGAAAGGTCTTTACTGTCTTTGCTTAGTAACACATGGGATCATCTATCCTCCATGCATTTCTTAGGAGTAGAAACAGAACTAGAAATCACCTTTGGGTTCCAGAAATATTTGCACAGGGACATTATTAAAAATGGCCTGCTTAACCTTTTGGAAGTCATCCAACTCTGCCCCTTTCTGACAGAGAAGGATAGAGCCATCATTATGTATTATCACAGCTTGTTGTTTTTATGTCCAGCTCATCACTGTGGGAAGAATAATCACTGTGTCCAAGAACTCCTGCAGGATCGCAGCCCCTTGTCTCTGCTCGGCATATTATCTTAATACCAGGCACAAGTAAAGCTGTACCCTGTTGTAATGCACTATGGCTTGCTTGCTAATTTACTCCTGCAGCTCAGGTCACTTCCCCAGAGCCTTCTTTCAATAAAGTCTTCTTAAAAGTATCAGGGACTATTGCTCTTTAGTTCTGCTCCAATCCCTCTTTCAATTGCTTCTTTCTCTCCTCATCCATCATCATTTCCTCTTCCATACATGAGAAATGAAGTGTTTTTATTGTTTAGGAAACAGGCAGTATTTTCCCTGAATCTGTGAGAGATAAGACCCTCATAGTTGCTTATCCACAGTAAGGATTTGAGGTTGTGCAAGGTTGTGTATTCATGGTGTTTGTCCCCACCCACCCAGTTCCGGGCTTCTCTGTGTGGCTGATGAGCTTCTGTTCTAGTGCGGTACAGTAATTAACTTCTATCATTAAATCCCAGATTATTGATTCTAAAGCTTAACACCATTTACTTTTTCTGAACCTTTCTATTCTCATTAGGAGAAAAGACAATTATTGGCCATTGATGCAGCCTACACATCAATATGTATTCTTGGAACCATTGTGACGATGCTAATGTTTGCTAATGCCAACTACACTTTCCCCTGATGTATTACACAGTGAGACCATTTCACTTCAAACAAAATGGTTCTAATGTAGTAAACATAACACAGTGCACATGCTTAAAAAATAAAAGTTTCCATGATCTATATTTCAAAATGATCATTTAGTACTAACTTATCTGAAGTTTCACTTGCATGCAAATTGGTATATAGGAGGTTTATATAAAGGATACTTTATTAGCACAGTATTAAAGTATGGAACATAGATGAATTTCACATATGTGTAAAAATAGAGAAGCTGATTTATACTAAAAGGTAATAAACCAGACCAGTGGTATGACTTTCAGAAAGGTGGTTCTTTCCTTTCCTTGTCTAGAGATAAAAAGTTACAAGTTACAACTTTGACATAGAAGGGATAAAATACTCCTGTGTAGGTTATAATTTAAATATTATGAATCTTTAGAAGCTTCCTTTGCTCAACAAATATTTATTCTGTATCTAATATATACCAGAGTCTTTGCTAGGAAATGGTACTGAGAGGTGATGAGGATGTGATTCCTTCCTTCTTGGGATTTATAGTTCAATACAGAAAAATTGCTATGGATGCTGTGATAAAAGTGTACACAGGCCAAAAAAGTAACTTACATAAAGGGTTGGGAAAGATTACCTAAGAGATACAAAGAATTGTGAGATGCTTCTGTAGCTGCCTAGCTGGGTTTAGTGGTTTTCACAAAAGAAAACCAGTGTCCAGAGGCAGTGGGATTTATAGCAGAGAAAGACTTTAGTCTGTATAGCATTCAGCAGGGATATGGGAGAAATTTCTCAGATCTGCCTCTCTGAGAATTGGGGAACAGGATTTTTAAAGGCAGTTTGGTGGGCAAGAGCTTAGACAATCAGGGCCTGCTAATTGTTTGCTTTCAGGGTGGAACCATCAGTTTTTTGGTGTGGGCCCTGTCTGGTGGGTTGGTTACTAGAATGCAGGACCGTGGGTGGAGTCAGTTCCTTGGTCTGGTGTGTTTGTTACTATGCATGACTCCAGGGTAAAGAAATGAACATTAGGAACAGAGATCATTATCAAGCAATTGAAGGGACAATGGCTGATCATTATCATTATTTTCACTAAGCCTGCTCCTTTGCAGAGTTCTGGTGGCTGTACTAAAACTAAGGTAACTTAGTTTTAACCTTGTATGCCTTTGTTAGTTTGTAAGGGTGATTTCACTTCAAGGAGGAACTAATGCATTTTCTGAATCTTAAGATCTTAGTAGATCATCAGGAAGGCACAGTAATGTGGAGAGGAATTTCAGTAAATCACAAATAAAATAAAATACCCCAGATACCCCAGAAGCACCAAATGTGTTCTACTGGACAAAAATATCCTTTGCTTTTTTTTTTTTTAAGTTGTTGGGAATTTATCGAGGGTACAGAGAACCAGGTTACCCTGAATGCATTTGTTAGGTAAAGTCCCTCTTGTAATTGTGTCCTGTCCCCAAGAGGTATGTCACATCTCTTGATACCTCAACCCTCTCCCTTCCTCCCTCTCCCTGCAACCCTTCTTTCCTCCACCCCTCTTCTTTCCTCCAATCCCCCACTGTGTACTAGGTCATTAATTGTCCTCATATCAGAATTGTGAACATAGGATTTGTGCTTCTCCATTCTTGTGATGTTTTATAAAGAAGAATGTGTTCCACATCTATCCAGGTTAATACAAAAGATGTAGTCTCCATTTATTTAATGGCTGAATAGTATTCCATGATATACATATACCATTCCTGGGTTGCTGGGCATTTAGGCTGTTTCCACATTTTGGCAACTGTAAATTGAGCTACAATAAACAGTCTAGTGCAAATGTTCTTATTATAGAAGCATTTTTTTTTTCCTTCTGGGTAGATGTCCAATAATGGGATTGCAGGATCAAATGGGAGATCTAGTTGGAGTTTTTTGAGGATCCTCCATACTTCCTTCCAAAAATGTTGTATTAGTTTGTAGTCCCACCAGCAATGTAAAAGTGTTCCCTTCTCTCCACATCCACACCAGCATCTGTAGCTTTGAGATTTTGAGATGTGGGACATTCTCACTGGGGTTAAAGTGTCCTTTATATTAAGCAAATAAATTTATATTAATTCATTCCTTTTTTTGCCACATGATCATTCACAATTTTAAAATATTATTTTTTAAATTACCATATGCTGGGATATACCTTTTTTAGTGTACAGTTTAGCACATTTTAACTTATACAGATTACTGTAATTATCAGCATGTTGACCGTACAAGGCTATCTCAACACCTCCCCAAACCTACCTCCGCCTGTAGTCATTCTCCCCAACCCTAAGCAACACCAATGTGTTTTTCATCTACTGGCAAGTTTGCAGAATCCTGACCATTCAATGAAAACAAAATTTTAATTATTTTGTATTTAACTCTACAATTTTCATTTGTTCTTTATGTCCCCCTCTTCCTTCTCCTCCCTCTTCTTCCTTTATTTATTTTCCCCCCTGAGGCTTTTATTTTCTTGTTAGTTTCCATAACATCTGTGATTGCTTTTTGTAGTAATTTTATAACAACTACTTTAAAATAATTCCAAGATCTGTGTTAACTTGGCATTGATGTTTGTTGGCTGGCTTTTCCCATGATAGCTGAGGTTCTCGGCAGGCTGAGTTAACTTTGAATCACATTCTAGTCATTTTGAATATTATGAATGTACATGTTTCATTTGAATTCTATGGAAAATGTTGGTGTTTTTGTTTTAGCAGACAATACACTTGGTTAGGTTCATATTCTAGCTCACCTTCTGGCTCACCTTCTATCAGTTGTGGTTCCATCATTGATTTATTTTGTAGTACTACTTGTATCTGTTTCCCACCCAAGAGATGTTTGGTCTATTAGTTCAGTTTCCAAATTATTGTTATTTTTATTAATGTCAGATTCACACATATTGAGCTCAACAGTGAACCCATTGTTATGACTTAATAAAATGTCATATGGCATCACTTTCCAAAGATGCCCCCTCTTTGCAATCTCTCTAGACATTTCTGTATCCCTGGGGCTCTTCTTTCTGGTCAAATGGACAGAAAGTTGATCCTTTAGTTACTCCTCCTTCTTGTACCTTCTCACAAATACACCCACCTCTGAGCAAGCAGAGATAGCACAGAATGAGGAGAAATAAACACAAAAAATAAACGAGCATCCCACATTGGGTCCATAGTTCCATTGATGATGTAGGAAGGTTCACCTACTTCAGAGTTTTGGCCTCCATGGATTCCTGGTGACACTTTCTGTAGTATTCATTGGGGACTGTAATGTGGAAGAATGAAGGAAATGGGGAAAACACACACACACAAAGGAGGTTTCCATAGTCGATCCATCTGAGCATCCACCTGTTCCTTCTCCTTGAGGCAGAAATGGCGGGACCTCCCGGAGCTCTGCCTGCCTGTGCTCCATGGGACTCCAGGACTCCAGGCTTCAGGATGTGCTGGGCCCAGGTTCAGTGTACTGAAGGATATCTTGGTAAGAAATGATAAACCCTTCATTAGCTTGATAGTACTCTGAATTCTGGTTTATGTCCCCAATCTGACTATTGTTACTTTTCACAGTCCTCAGACAAGACTCAAAGATGAGTATTGTATGTCTATGAAATAGGATAATCAAACAATTTAC
Organism: Otolemur garnettii; assembly: GCF_000181295.1. Taxonomy (NCBI): domain Eukaryota; kingdom Metazoa; phylum Chordata; class Mammalia; order Primates; family Galagidae; genus Otolemur; species Otolemur garnettii. The sequence goes on from NW_003852396.1 coordinate 11,658,908, forward strand.
CTTTAAAATCTGAAAAACTATAAAATGTTTTCCGGTCAGAAAGTCAACTTCTGGTCACCTTGAATATTCCACATTCGATATCATATTCCAAATTCTGAATAAAACTATGTGTATTTTTGGAATTTATGCTAAAATCTTCTCACAGAGATAGACAACGAAAAATTTAAGCTAAACTGTGTGCAAACTGCTGACAGCAGCTCTTAATCCAGAGAGCACATCTGCTGACCTGGAGAGAGGATGACTGGTTGGGGATAGCATCTCCTTCTTCCAGATTAGGTAAGGGGAACTTATAATAGTGTCTGTGATTGAAGCAGAAATTAGGGTTTTGGCCAATAGAATCATTATTTTAATGCTTTGCCTGAAAAGACTGATCTGGAAGCAATTTAGAGTTAATTTATATCCAACTTTGAAAAGAATAACACATGTTCTCAAGACTTCTCAGACATGCAGTGGGTAGGGAGCTGTCCAGCCACTTGAATTTTCTTTAATCTTACAGTTTAATCAAAGATTCCCTTGAAAAACCTCACCCATGGGAGATCAGGGAGACTCCTCAGAGGGCCTTAGGTCACAAATCAATGTGCAGTTTTACTGTGATCACCACATGCACCTCATGTTTGCAAGATGTTTTTCAGTTTGTGTGCCAGGTTGAACTTAATTGTTTCAGAACTGCAGACACCCCGCCGAGAGTGAAATCAGACTCTGTGCAAAAAATATTATCAGGGGACACAGCTTGTCCTGGCATGTCTGACAATAAAATGAAAAGCATTTCTTCAATGATCCTGGGATATTCAGCAACCAACAGATTCTTGGATATTATATCTTTGAACGTTGACATCAAAGTGGTAAAACTAAGACTTAATAGACTGAGGCCTAAACCAGGGGAGCTCAGTTCAAGCCCTGTTATACTTGCTGATACTCAGAAGGCGAAACCCCTGGTATGTAGAGGAAAGAAAGAAAAAGGACTTTGAAAGTACTTAGCATTTCACAAATCTGTAATTTGGGTTGTAGCTGTGTGATTTTTATTATATCCTGTGTGGTTTGTTATCTTATTTTTTACATTTATTTTTTTTCTAAAAAATGATTCCCCTTTTTTACTATTATTAAATTAATAACTCTCATTATAATATTATCATTACTTTTTGCTATAGATGGTAAGAATATGGAGAAATACAGGGAAATATAATGAAAACAACCAATATTATTAAACTACAAATGAAAATAAAGATGAATAAGGAAATTCAAACACTAGTATGTGTTGTCTGTTTATAAAATATCATTCTAAATAAAAAGGAGAGGAATTCTGCTTCTGAAAAGAGGAAGTAAATGTAGTTTTCATATTCTTCCTGCTAACTATAACTAGAAGCCTTGGACATTATCCATAAAACAAACTTGCAAAAAGTATGAAAAGGGGAAAGAAGAAGGCAGACCAGTGAGGGATCTTGGAACCTGGGGGCTTACCTGGGTTTCCTTTCTGCCTCATGGGTTTGAGACATGAAGCTGAAAAGCCAGCAACCTGAAACCAATTGCAAACCAAAAAAGCCGCAATAAGAGGCTACTCTTTTTAGTTAAAGGATTAGAAAAAGGGCAACCTAGCAAGACAGAAAACATTTAGATAGCAATTTTTCTACTCTCCCCAAACATCACAGAAACACCTCTGGCTCCATCCCTACCCATGCCAGCATAGAAGAGCCTAGATGCTTGCCTTTATAAGGTTGTTGCAGGAAACTAATCACCTTTGCCAGGTGTTGTCAGAGAAGACTTAGTTGGGATCTAGGATATTCATTTCTGTCATTGGTAATAAGCTCTCTATCCCCACAGTGTCAGTGGAGATGGCATCTCCTTTCCTTCTTTCACCCCTATTTGGATGATGTCAGAGAAGGCCTAGAAGAGTGAGAATTTTCACCATCACTCAGCGTTCAAAAGTTAGTCAATGTTATTTGCGATATTAACAAACTGAAGAAAATATTACATTATTAAATCAATCAAAGCAGAGAAAGTATTTAACAAAATTCACTACTCATTTATGATAAGACTTCTAAGAACTCTTAGGAAAATAGAAATAAAACATGAACTCTTTCAGTTTGATAAAGAATATCTTCTTAAAAGCTTTGTTAATAATACTGTTAACGGTGAAAAACTGAATGCTCTCCCCCTACGATTAGAAATAAGACAATGATGGTTGATCTCATCATTCTTATTCATCATAGTACTGGATGCTCTAGCCAGTTCAGTAATCAAGGGGGAAAAAAAGAAAAGAAATGCTGACAGAAAAAGAAGAAATAAAACTTTTCCTGTTTTAAAAGACTTAATTGTCTACATAGGAAATCCCAAATAATAAAAAACAAACAAAAATACTCCTAAAACTGGTAAATGAACTCAGCAAACTTCAGGATACACAATAACACACAAAAACCAATTGAGTTTTTATATATTTCTTGTAATTAATATGCAGACACCAATTTAAAAATTCAATACCATTTGAAGTTGCTAACAAAAACTGAGAAGCAGGCACACATCTAAAAAACTGTTATAGTAATTGTATATTGAAATCCAAACAAAGCTGGCAAAGAAAATCAAATAAGACAGACATTGATATTCTATGATCATAGATTGGAAAATGGAAGGTAATATAAATGCCAAGATAACCATTCTCCCCAGATTGAGATAGAAGTTTGACTCAATTCTTATTAAAATCTCTGCAAGAGTTTTTGTACATATACACAGGATATTCTAAAGCTTATATGGAAACCAGAGGAGCTAAAATTAAAAAAAAATTAGAATATAATAAGTAGAAGAATCTATCCACTTAATTTTAATATTTATTAAATATATACAATAATTCAGACAGTGTCGTTTTGGTGGGGGAATGCACGCACAGATTAATGGAGCAGAATAGGGAACTCAGAGACACATGCCCAATGGATTTTGACAAATATGCAAAAGTAATTCAATGAAGTAAAGATAATCATTTTTGACAAATTATGTTGGAACAATTGGACATGTATGGAAGAAACATAAACTTCGACCTAATTGTAATACATTATTCAAAAATTAACTCATTGGGTCACAGATTTAAATTTCAAATGTAAAATGTTAAGTCTTCAGACAAAGAAAATTTGGGGAATATGGGACTAGGCAAAGAGCTCTTATACTTCATATCAAAAGCATAATCTATACAAGAAAAAAATTGATGAATTGGAGTAGACAAGCTCCAATGCAAAAGAAAATACTTTAAAGTCACATTTTCAATAAAAGTTTAGTATCTAGAATATTGAAAGTGCTTTCAAAACTCAATTTAAAAAACCCCAAAGTATCCATTTAGAAATGGGTAAAACTTATGAAGTGACATTTTTCAAAACAGTATATACACAATTTATTAATAAACAGTATATTTTCATATTTTTATTTGCCATTATAAATAAGCCAACATCATAAGCCAATGCAAATTACAACCACAAGGGGATGTCAATATGTGTCTGACAGATCAGCTAAAATAAGAAATAAAAATAGTCTAACTCTAGACTGATAATTTTTGTACCCAAATTCTGGTTGTGTTTCTTCTGGTTTTCCTTTGATGGATTTCTTTGGTGTCTTGTTCTTGAATTTCATGTCTTATTCAGGGGTAAGCACTCATATTCATACCATTATAACCAGAAGTAAAATAGTGGTAGGAATCATAAAGTGTAGAACAGGATGTGTATGATCCTGTGACATCAGAATGGGATTTCTCCACTCCTCAGGGCACAGGCCATCTCAGCCTATGAGCACACAGGGCACTTGCAATGTTTTCTTCCCTAATAATTAAGCTCTGCCCCTCCTGAAGTTTGGAAATACAGGTGAAAATAGGAAAGAAAAGAAAGCACAAAAGTTTTTACAAAGGTGAGGGGAATGGCAATTGATAAGAAAATAAAATAAATTTTGCTCTCTATAGTAGAGTTTATTGACCAAAAGTAGAGTTAATTTTCCTCCTGCAGAAGACTTAAAATGATTTTCCCTAGAATCCACCAGCCCGGTTTCCAAACAGAAGGTATGAATGTCCTTAGTTGAGCTATGGAACTCTGGGAGCTCCTGAAGATGGTATGAATGGGTGGCAGCACTCAGATCCATGGAAGAGTGAGAATAATTTCAAGCTTTCAGTTTAGCAAAGGTGTTCATAGGCAAAGAAAACACTGGTAGGCAGCAGACACCAGGGAAATTCCAGCATGGAACAGCACTTCCCTTAATTTCTCCAGAATGATGTAGCTCCTTTGCCGCTTCTGACAGTTCTGACACCATCCCTCCCTTTGCCTCTGCTAAAGATGGAGAGGTTTAAGCATTGTCACCAGTGAACCCTGTTTTTCCAAAGAGGCACCAAACTGGGAGAACAGAGGAGAAGTAGAGACCAGAGAGGCAGATTTTGGGGGAAAGATGAGCTCTTACACACATTGATTAAGAGGACTTAATATGGAATGAAATGTGCCTGTTTCTAGCATCCTGTTCCCTCTCCTCCCATTTAATTTTTACTTCTTAGGTGTTGAATTTCTTCCTTTTGTTGACAGTTCTCTGTTCTTTATCTTAGGCTCTATTCAACTATGACTATTGCTAATGTATGTGCATGAAAAAATTTTTTAATGTCTATTAGAGAGACAGAGAGAGAGAGAGTGGTGAGGAGAGAGATTGATTCAGGTGCCAAGTGCATCTGGGATTCTGCTCAACACAGCTGTGTGCAACAATTCTCTGTGATTCCTGAGTCCTTCTGTCAGTCAGTTGGCTGAGTTTACATTAACAATCTGCATGTTATAATCTTACTTTGATTCATGATCATTTTAGATGAACCTGAGTCTTGTTTTTTTATTCACTATAGACTTTGATCCTTCAAATACTACTACACGTAGAAAAAACTTGACACAGTATTTATAGTCTTAAAACTCAATTCTTACAACTGGATAAGGCAAAGAGTATGGGAAATATCTTCATTTTTTTTCATGAAAGGACATTAAATGTGGCTTTAAATGGTGCCATTTCTCTCAATGTCCAGTGCTTGTTCTATTTCTCTCTGCTGTCATCTGCTGCTAGTTGTATATATGAACTAGTAGTTTTTTTGGTTTGAGGGCTGTACCTGAATCCTCATAACACTAGGATGTAGGTATTACTGGCTCTGATGTGCTTTTGTAAAAGCTAAAGTGAATCAAAGATGCCTTTTTAAACTAACTTATTCTTAAAATAATTGTTATTCTGGTATGGGACACATAAATTGGTTTTATTGTTTATCTTCCTCACTAGAAGAAATTATGAGCTTGGGAGAAAAAATAACCTTTTCTAAAGAAGATAGGTGAATTGCTAACAAACATTTGATAAGATACTCACCATCAAAAATTTTTAGAAAAATGCAAATCAAAACCACCCTGAGATGTCATCTAACTCCAGCAAGAATGGCCCACTTCACAAAATCTCAAGACTGCAGATGCTAGCACGGATGTTCAGAGAAGGGAACACTTTTACACTGCTGGTGGGACTGCAAACTAATACAACCTTTTTGGAAGGAAGTATGGCAAACCTTCAACTTAAACTAGACCTCCCATTTAATCCTGCAATCCCATTACTGGGCATCTACCCAGAGGGGGGAAAAATCCTTTTACACTAGCACTTGTACTAGACTATTTGTCTCTGCTCAATTTACAATCTCCTAATTGTGGAAATAGCCTAAATGCTCACTAGCCCAGGAATGGATTAACAAGCCATGGTATATGTATACCATGGAATACTATTCAGGCATTAAAAAGGATGGAGACTTTACATATTTTATATTAACTTGGGTTCGAAGTGGAACACATTCTTCTTACTAAAGCATCATAAGAATGGAGAAGCAAAGGGGAGAGGCAAGATGGCTGACTGCAGCCAGCCTCTGACAGAAGTTCCTGTCCACATGGAAGGATAATGTCCAGAAAGTACCCAATCAAGCCGAAGACTGGGAGCCAAGCCAAGTGAGAAGAGTGATAACTGCAGGTCACCTCTGCTGAGGCAAGCTGTGACTCCAAGAAAGCAATCTTCAGGTACAAAATACACCCTGAAGAAAAAGTGTCCATCCCCTCCCTCAAGAAAGTTGTGTTTTTCTTTCTTTTTGTTTTCTGTTTGTCTGATCCTGTAAGTTTTCTACACGCGAGCAGTGAACTGAGGACCTATTGTCTCACCTCACATGTGAGAGCTATAGGAAGTGGGGTCTACTTCCCTAGAAGGGCTCTGCTGAGACTCCAAATACTCTCTTGCCAGGCAGAAAAATTGAACTAAAGTTTTCACTGCTATTATGAACTTCTAGTCCACCCTTCCCCCCTTGCCTGCAGAGATGGTGAGAGGAGTCTCAAGAGCAGCATCCCCAACTTCTGCTGGACCAAGTGCCCTGCCCCCAGCCTGGCAGCCTGAGATGGCAACTGCTAGAGCCATGCTACCCAGGCTGTGCTTCCCGCACCTGGCCCCTGTGACCTCCCAACCTCAGTGCTGCGCCCTTGCCTGATCAACTTGTGAGCTGAGTGCTCTCCTTGCAGAAGTCACCAGGTGCCAGGGACTGCCAGAATTGTGTGCAGCCTCCACAGCCCTGCTGTTGGATCCGTGTGCCTGCATTCCCAGAGCTGCTCCTACCGCCAGAACTCCCTGGCTGCAGCAGTCACCCTGGGAGCTACACAGGTGATCAAATTCCAACTTCAACAGTGGTGAAAGGATTAAAAACATCTGCTGGATTCTCAAAAAACTCGATACCCAAAATACTACCTGGCTTATCAATACTATCAATTAGTGTGAAATGCTTAAATTGTCCTCTAAAGCGGCACAGCTTGGCTGACTGGATACAAAAACTCAGTCCAGACATCTGTTGCATTCAAGAATATCACCTTACCTTAAAAGATAAACATAGACTAAGGATGAAGGGATGGTCATCTATAAAGAAAAAGCAGGTGTTGCAGTGTTGCAATTTTATTTGCAGATACAATAGGCTTTAAACCAACCAATGTAAGGAAGGATAAGGATGGTCATTTCATATTTGTTAAGGGCCTCATTCAACATGATGAGATTTCAATCATCAACATTTATTTACTCAACCAGAATGCACCTCACTTTATAGTACAGATTCTAACATACATGAGTCACTTGATCTCCTACAGCACCATAATTGTCAGAGATTTTAACACTCCTTTGGCAGTGTTTGATAGATCCTCCAAAAAGAAGCTAAGCAAAGAAATTTTAGACTTGAACCTAACCATTCAACATTTGTATCTAACAGACATCTACAGAACATTTCATCTTAACAAAACTGAATACACATTCTTCTCATCAGCCCATGGAACATACTCCAAAATTGATCACATCTTTGGTCACAAGTCTAACCTCAGCAAATTTAAAAGAATAGAAATCATTCCTTGTATTTTCTCAGACCATCATGGAATAAAAGTTGAACTCAGTAACAAGAGGAATCTACATATGCATACAAAAACATGGAAACAAAATAACCTCATGCTGAATGATAGCTGGGTCATAGATGAGATTAAGAAGGAAATTACCAAATTTTTGGAACATAACAATAATGAAGACACGAACTATCAGAACCTCTGGGATACCGCAAAGGCAGTCCTAAGAAGGAAATTTATAGCGTTGCAAGCCTTCCTTAAGAGAACAGAAAGAGAGGAAGTCAACAACTTAATGGGACATCTTAAGCAACTGGAAAAGGAAGAACATTCCAACACTAAACCCAACAGAAGAAAAGAAATTACTAAAATTAGAGTAGAACTCAATGAAGTTGAAAACAAAAGAATCATACAACAGATCAACCAATCAAAGAGTTGTTTTTTTGAAAAGGTCAATAAAATAGATAAACCTTTGGCTAACCTAACAAGAAGTACAAGAGGAAAATCCTTAATTTCATCATTCCGAAATGATAAAGGCCAAATAACAACAGACTCCTCAGAAACTCAACAAATCCTTAATGAATATTACATAAAACTCTATTCTCAGAAATATGAAATTCTGAAGGAAATAGATCAATACACTTGGAAACATGCCACCCTCCTAGACTTCTCTCAATTGATGCAGAAAAAGCTTTTGATATTATCCAGCATCCTTTCCTTATCAGTATGCTTAAGAAAATAGGTATAGAAGGAACATTTCTTAAACTGGTAGAGGACATCTACAACAAACCAACAGCCAGTATAATATTGAATGGAAATCATTTCCACTCAGATCAGGAACCAGGCAAGGATGCCCACTGTCTCCACTGCTTTTTAACATTGTAATGGAAGTCTTAGCTACTGCAATCAGGCAAGAGAAGGCAATCAAGGGGATCCAAATAGGACTAGAGGAGATCAAACTGTCACTCTTCACAGATGATATGTTTATATATCTGAAAAATCCCAGGGAATCAACTACAAAACTCCTAGAAGTGATCAAGGATTACAGCAACATCTCAGACTACAAAATTAACACTCACAAATCTGTAGCATTCATATATACCAACAATAGTCAAGGGGAAAAATCAATCAAGGACTCTATTCTCTTTACAGTAGTTCCACAGAAGAGGAAATATCTGGATATGAAGGATATGAAGCATCCTAACTGAGGATATGAAGGACCTCTATAAAGAGAGCTATGAAACCCTGAGTAAAGAAAGAGCTGAAGATGTCAACAAATGGAAAAATATACCATGCTCATGGCTTGGACGACTAAACATTGTTAAAATGTGGATACTGCCTAAAGCAGTCTACAGATTTAATGAGATCCCTATTAAAACTCCTCTGTCATACTTTAAAGACCTGGAAAAATTAGTACTTCATTTTATATGAAAATAGAAAAAACCTCGAATAGCCAAGACATTACTCAGAAATAAAAACAAATCAGGAGGAATCATGCTTCCAGACTTGAGACTATATTATAAAGTGATAGTGATCAAAACAGCATGGTACTGGCACAAAAACAGAGAGGCAGATGTATGGAACAGAATTGAAGACCAAGAGGTGAACCCAGACACTTACCATCATTTGATTTTTGATAAGCCTATTAAAAATATAAACTGGGAAAAAAATTCCCTATTCAATAAATGGTGCTGGGTGAATTGGCTATTGACCTGTAGAAAATTGAAATTGGACCCACACCTTTCTCCTCTAACAAAAATTGACTCTCACTGGTTAAAGGACTTAAATTTAGGACATGAAACAATAAAAAATTCTTAGAGACAGTTCAGGTGAAACACTTGAGAAAAATGGCCTGGGAGAATACTTTATGAGGAGGACACTCCAGGCAATTGAAGCAACATCAAAAATACATTATTGGGACTTGATCAAATTAAAAAGCTTCACTGCCAAGAACACACTAAGTAAAGCAAATAAACAGCCCTCAGAATGGGAGAGGATTTTTGCAAGTTATATTTCTGACAAAGATCTATTAACCAGAATCCACAGAGAACTCAAACTAATTACTAAAAAAATCCAAGTAATCTCATTTCATTGTGGGCAAGAGACATGAACAGAAGCTTCTCTGAAGAAGATAGGTGCATGGTCTACAGAGACATGAAAAAATGCTCATCATCATTAATCATCAGAGAAATGCAAATAAAAAGTACTCTGATATACCATCTAACTCCAGTAAGAGTAGCTCAGATCACAAAATCCCAAAACTACAGATGTTGGCATGGATGTGGAGAAAAGGGAACACTTCTGCACTGCTGGTGGGAATGCAAGCTAAAATGCTCCTTTTGGAAGGAAGTTTGGAGCACACTCAGGGATCTAAATATAGACCTGCTGTTTGATCCTGCAATTCCTCTTCTAGGTGTATATCTAAAGGACCAAAAATCATTTGGCAATAAAGATATTTGTACAGATTGTTCATTGCAGCTCAATTCATAATAGCCAAGTCATGGTAGAAGCCCAAGTGTCCCTCAAATCATGAATGTATTAATAAATTGTGGTATATGTATACCATGGAATACTATGCAGCATTAAAAAAAATGAAGACTTTACCTCTTTTATGTTTACATGGATGGAGCTGGAAAATGTTCTTCTTAGTAAAGTATCTTCGGAATGGAAAAAAAAAATCCAATGTACTCAGTACTACTGTGAAACCAATTTATAATCACTCACAATTGCATATGAAAAATGAAACACGGCTCTGCGCCTGTGGCTCAAGCGGCTAAGGCGCCAGCCACATACACCTAAGGTGGTGGGTTCGAATCCCCAGCCCGGGCCCGCCAAACAACAATGATGGCTGCAACCAAAAAATGGCCAGGCGTTGTGGCGGGCACCTGTAGTCCCAGCTACTTGGGAGGCTGAGGCAGGAGACTCGCTTGAGCCCAGGAGTTGGAGGTTGCTGTGAGCTGTGATGCCATGGCACTCTACCTGGGGGGATAGCTTGAGGCTCCATCTCAAAAAAAAAAAAAAAGAAAGAAAAATGAAACACAACTATAGCCTAGGATGAAGGAGGGAAGGGTGGGGGTGTGGGTCAGTAGAGGGAGGGTTGGTAGGGGGACCACACCTATGGAGCATACTGCAAGTACAAGTTTGATCTATTAGGGGTAGAGCATAAATGTCTTAATTTTGTAATTGGGTAAAAGTGGTGAAGGTTATATAGTTCAATAGATAGTAAGCAGTCCAATTTTTATAAATAATAATCTGTACATAGAACTTGTACATTGAATCCTATAATGGCATAGATGTATTTATGATCTATGTATGAATGACTTAATGAAAAAAACAAAATAAAAAAATAAGAATGAAGAAGCAAGAATCCTATGTACACTATTCTGATATGAGGACAATTAATGACTTAGTACATGGTGGGGGGTAGGAGAAGGGAAGAGCAGAGAGAGGGAAGAACGGAAGGGGTAGGGGTGTCACAGTGTGTGATATCCCTTTTGGGGGTGGGACACAATTATAAGAGCGACTTTACCTAACAAATGCAATCAGTGTAACCTGGTTCTTTGCACCCTCAATGAATCTCTAACAATAAAAAAAGTACTGAGGGAGATAAAATGGAAACATAAGATAGTCCCCATCCTCCTGAACCTAATGTAACTGGCCGCAGAGGATATTCTCATAATATTTAAAGAGCAATTTTCACAGATTACATATCATGTTTAGTGTATTTCATTATAGTCATGACATTACCTTGTAAGAAATGGTATCATAAACACAAGTAATTGAGCCTCAGAGAATCATGGGACATAGATATTCAATAACTAAAGACAAAATTAAGTAGTGAGATAAAAGTAGAAACATAGGTTATAAGAAAGTGTAATATAGTCATCCTGAGAGGGTGAGTGTTTGTGTGGTGATGGGAAGACTCCAACAAGAATTGACCTCAGGAAGATTTGCAATCACACACATTCAGCCAGGTTAGATGGGTAGAATATTCTGTATAAAATTACACATTCAAGGACCAGGCAGGGAGAGAACACAACTTTGGGGAGAAATAAGAAGCAATTCTGGTCAGCTAGAATGTAAATAACAAGAAAGAAAGCAACAAACTTTAAATTGGAGAAATAAGCATGGATAGAACATGTAGACCATTGTCAATTGTACAACATGTTTCAGATTTTACCTTAAAGGTAATAGGAATGCATTGAGAGGTTTTGAGCAGAAAGAGTGAAAAGTGACATGATTTTAAAATACCATTTTGAGTATAAAACACAGTATTTGCTGATACAATGTTGGAGGACCAGCTGGGCAGGGATCTGTTTATTTAGGTTAGAATGTGGTCATCACACCAGGGACATGGAGGGATCCCATATTGCGAATAGCTAGCATTTCAAGTTTGATAATAGAGAGCAAAGAATGCTGAGGAAAGAAAATAGCTTATGCAAAAGTATAAGAAGAAAAGTATCAGTTCAATGCTGCTGTTTAAGAATACAGTGGAATGTGAGAGAAGGATTTACTGTGGATGTTTTTGCTTCTGGGTTTGGCAGGTGAGGATTTCTTTTTTTTTTTTTTTTTTTTTTGAGACAGAGCCTCAAGCTGTTCCCCTGGGCAGAGTGCCGTGGCATTACAGCTCACAGCAACCTCCAACTCCTGGGCTCAAGCGAGTCTCCTGCCTCCGCCTCCCAAGTAGCTGGGACCACAGGCGCCCGCCACAACGCCTGGCTATTTTTTGGTTGCAGCCGTCATTGTTGTTTGGCGGGTCCGGGCTGGGGATTCGAACCCGCCACCTTAGGTGTACACGGCTGGCGCCTTAGGCAGGTGAGGATTTCAAAATCACTTTAATGTCTTAATGTACCCATGGCTTTTGTCAGCATTAGCATGACAGTGTGGTGGGCTGGATCTTGAATGTGGGGGCTGTCAGTGACTTTTCTCTGGGAAGCTAATGAAAAGAGCTAAAGGGATGGGGAAAATAATAAAGCTTTGAAAAGACTACATAGGACACCTGGCAGGGGAGATCCCATGATCACAAAGGTGGTTTTCCTAGGGCAAGGCTTATCCATTGTGCTCCAGATGTTTTGACCCCTGAGATTTCCCCAAATGTGGAAAACTGGACTGCATAATTTGTGGTAGTAGGGGACTGTGTTCACACTTTCCCCTGGTTTAAAGAAAAAATAAAAGACTACATAGGGTATCTAGGAGGAGGAAGAGATTTTCAACCAGATTCAAAATGTCATAATCATAAAGAAAAGAATAATCAACTGTACTATATTGAAATTAAGAATTTAATTTAATTCCAGGGTGGCATCTGTAACTCAAAGGAGTGGGATACCAGCCCCATATACCAGAGGTGGCAGGTTCAAACCTGGCCCCAGCCAAAAACTTGGAAAAAAAAAGAATTTAATTCAGCAAGATGTATCACTAACGCATGAAAAGAAAAGCCAGAGAGAGAAGGTATTTGCAACGTGCATACTGACAAAAGGCTCACTTTAATACATATGATGAATGCTTAAAAATCAATACAACAAAGAATTTAATTCCAGCAAGATATATCACTAACACATGAAAAGAAAAGCCAGAGAGAGAAGGTATTTGCAACATGCATACTGACAAAAGGCTCACCTTTAAAACATATGATGAATGCTTAAAAATCAATAAAGAAAAGAGATAACCCAAAACAAAAATGGGCAAGAGGTAGTCTTCTTTTGCTGTGTCATATCCATTCATTTTATCTATAATGTTCCATTGTATGGAATCTCCCATTTTATCTATTTTAATGTTGATGGGCATCTGGGCAATTTCCAGTATTTGGCTATTTTTAATAATATTTCTATTAACATTATGATACACATGTCTTGGTACATAAATAGACACATTTCTACAGGGCATATATATCTAGGAGTAAAACTTAAAACAGGTCCACTAAACACATAAAAACTTACAAATTTTATTTGTTATAAGTAAAATGAAAATCAAATCATAATGAGCTCTCCACATGACAATACCAAGTATGACTAAAGGTTTATTGTGAAGATAAATGCTGTGTTCCATTTGTGGGAGTTTAAGTAGGTCTGATGATTTTAGAAAACAGTTGTATTATCTACTAAAGTTGAGAATGAGAGAGGATACCAGAGAAGAGTGAGGTCTAGGAGGACAGGTCTTCTCAAGCAGACCACAAGGATACACCTGCAAGTTCCTCTTCATGGTGACTCAGCTCTTGGGAATTTGTAAACTTAACTTCCTGGAACTTGGAAATTTCCAAGTTTTGTGAAATCCTGTAGTTCTGTAGGGGCTGGAATACCATCTCCCGCTTGATTCAAACTGGCCAATGAGAAGGGTGTCTGTGGGTTGGAATGTTTTAACTGTCAATAAAAAGGGAAAGACCAAGTCAGTCAGGGAGTGTGGCCATTTGGAATTCTATGCTGTAAGCTCCCAGCTGATGAATAAAGCCCTGCCTCTTATAAACGTGGTGTTTGGGTGCTCTTTATCTCCATTGAGCCTCGTCTTCCTGCAACAAGAGCACATATGCCTTTTGATCCTGGGTCAGAAAGTGTTTGGAAGGGACACAAGTGAAGTATTAGATATATTCTATGTTTTGATGATACTAGGTGGCTACAAAGATGTTTGGTTTGTCTCAATTAACCAATATATGTTTATGTTTCTTTGTAATTTCTGAATGCTATATTTAAATACTTTAAAAATGTGACAATGCTTTGCATGAGATTTCCCTACTGTATGTCATTATTTGAGTACCTAGATTATGCTTAACTTCCAAGTTATGGACAGATGAGTTGGCTAACTGGATCAGAAGATCTGCAGTTGAAGTTTCCTGTATACCAAGGATCCTTTTGGAACAATTAATGAAAGAAGGTAAAATACAAGCAATATTTTTAAAAAGCTAACAGAGATGATATATAAACCATGGTTGATGCTATATAGGCTAACCCAAAGACCTTTAATTCATTTATTCTTATGTAACATATTAGCTCAGTTCATACACTTGTTTTATATATAAATATACATGTATACATGCACACTTATGTATGTTTCAGATTTCTATAGTAAAAGTCTAAAATAATTATTAATACATTGCTCGTGAGGCAGAATTCTCTCAAGAGGTAACTTTCATAGATGGAAGTATTGAAAGGGATTTCTTGATTATGGAAAACTGCAAATTTAGGGACTGGGTAATCTCTGTAGATTTTCTTATGCTAATAATTCACAGTTACTTCTTAGAATAGAGATAGTGAGAAGTGAGGGAAGAGAAATAGATACTGATAGTATAGAGAAATGATAGAAAAGATTTTTTTAAAAAGGAAACTTAGTATAAAATGAAACCAAATACGTTGATTCTTCCCAGCCATGAGCATGGTATATTTTTCCATTTGTTAACATTTTCAGCTATTTCTTTTCTTAGAGTTTCATAGTTTTCTTTATAGAGATCTTTCACATCCTTTGTTAGGTAAACTCCCAAATATTTCAACTTCTTTGGCACTACTATGAATGGAATAGAGTCCTTG